>NC_091813.1:63514565-64125190 GCF_041296235.1 Equus asinus
CAGGCTCCGAGGAGTGGAATTTGCTTGCCCTTTGATCAGAGACAGTTGCATTTGTGAAGGAAATCTCCATGCCTCCCTCTCTGCGCCAGGAGGAAGGGGGGATGGCCTTATCTCTGGAAACTCTTAATGGGGAAGGCAAGAACTTAAGTTGTTTACTGTCTGGCAACCTCATGTAACTGACCCCCCACCCCAAAATCCTCCTTTGTCTTTAGCTGAAGATAATATTTGAGCGGTGACTTCTGCCATTTACTCAATCCGGTTTGATTCTTATCTAAAAGTTGTGGGACGCCCAATGGCCGGACCCTACCGGCACTGGTACCATTTTAACTGTTTTTCTTTGTCTCGTAAAGAGATAACTCACATACCTATGCCTTAAATTTAGCTCTAACCCTCAACTTGGGGCAGCAGAAGCTCTGACTGCCCATGGGTCCTGTCCCCATGCTATTCTATACTATTCTCTAAATAAAAGAGCACTACTGCCAGATCTTGAGAGTCTAAGAAATCTTTCTTTTGACTCCTCGGCTCACCGACCCCGCATCATTATGACTAAAATTTTAAGAGATTGAACTTTTAAGATGATCAATCTATAATTGACTCTAATTCATGAATTTCTTGTCGTTGCATTTTTCAAACAAATATTGAATCAATATATGATAACCCATATTAAAATATGAAATGAATAAAAAGTCATGAAGAATATAAAAAAAAATGTGTCCAGGAACTCTGAATGGGGAAAGCAAACAAAATGTTACCGTTAAATAGAATTGGTTAAGTGAAAGGCATAAAACAAGAACTGCAGAGAAATGACATTCCGTTTTTTTTCAGACGGGGGGACTGTCTTTATGGTAGTTGCCATTTTCCTTTCGGTAACTGGGTCTTTCTTGAGCCTCTACTTTTTTAGCCATTAGTGCTTATGCCCTTCTACACACTTGACTTACACTCTTTTATTTACTATAGGTGAAATAATTCCTTTATTAGAAATCATTGTGAAAAATCACAAAAAGTCACAGAGATTTCATGGAAATGGGGCATCTTGGCTTAATTGTTTGACTTTCAGTGTTAATTTAATGTGCATTCTTAGTTAAGTCATATAATTACTCAGTATTCAGCTTTCGCATCTGTGAAATTAATAATAGCACAGCTCAGTCCTGGATGACGATAATGATGATGAACTTCAGAATAAAATGCAAACTCCGTACAACAGGTAAGACTGTCCTCTTACCTGTTGTGCAGAAATTGAAATTAGAATGTCTAGGCATCAGTATTTTTTAAAAAGCTCCCCAATTTGCTTCAAAATACTAACAAAATATAGAGAAGAGTGTGGGATTGTGTGAAGGTTTAGATGAAACAAGGTTAGCCATGCCTCATAATTGTTGAAACTGGGTGATGAGTACGTGGGAGTTCATTAGACTGTTCAGTCTACTTCTGTAAAAGTTTGAAACTTTTCATAATTAAATGTTTTTTAGAAAAGCTCTCCAGGTGATTTTAATGTGCAATCAGAATCTGCTTCCTGGGGATCCCAACCTGTAATAGGAAATATGAAACTAGAATCCTTACTGTTCTTTCTTTTTAATCTCTTTATTAACTAATTAATGACCTAATTAATTAACTAAACAAATGCTTATAAACGTTCATTCTAGGATGTGTAGGGGAGGAAGACATTTCCAGTACCCACTCTAGGTCCTTCTGGCCAGACAACAAATTAAATTCACACGAGACAGAATAACAGGAGAAAAATCAAACAAAGCTTTATAACATGTATACATGGGAGAGACTCAGGCAAACTGAGCAACTTGCCAAAATGGCAGAGTTTCTCATCTTAAATACCATCCTCAGCTAAAGGCAAAGGAGGATGTTGGGGGTCAGGGGGTCAGTTATGGGAGGTTACCAGAAAAGTACAGTAAACAAGGTTATTATGCAGATTTAAGTCCTTGCCTTCTGCATTGATAAGGGTTTCTAGAGATAAGGTCATCTCCCCTTCTTCCTGGTACAGAGAGGGAGATACCTTTACATGTGGAGATTTCCTTTACAAATGTAAATGTCTCTTAACAAAGGGTAACTTCTACTTTTCAGAGTTACTCTCATGTCTGCAGTTTTTCAAAAAAGTAAGCATCCCAAAATAATCCTAATGCCAAAGAGGCGGATCTTGGGGTGGCCAATTCCAATCCCCCAGAGCTGGAATAGTCCTAGATCCATGGCAGGCTCTGGAGTTCCCTAAGGGGCTGACAGTATAGTGGATGAGATATACCTGCAAACAAATAAGCTGTGGGTCCTATGGGGGATGACATGTTTAGGGAAGAGTAGGGCATAAAGGAAGTGTGTGTGTGTGTGTGTGTGTGTGTGTGTGTGTATGTGGTGTGTGTGGGTGTGTGTGTGGGGGGGTGTGAGGATGTGTGTGTGTACGTATGTGATGTGTGAGTGTGTGTGTGTGTGTGTGTGTGTGTGTATGGTCTGTGTGTGGTGTGTGGTGGGAGAGGTCAGTTGTGTCTCGGGGAAGCACCAGGAACTGCTTTATGGAAAAGTGACTCTGAAGGTGAGTTTGGTGAAATCCTACCCACCCTTTAAGATCCAGCTCAAATTCTGCTTCCTGCATCCTTCGTTTCTGTTACCAGACAAGTATAGTCTCTATTTCCACTCTGCATTGCAACCCTTTGTTTCTACATTTATTCCAATTACATTAGGCCGTGAGTTATTATATTGTAAGTTCTTTTTTTGAAACATATGTAACTATTCATTAAACAATCTGAACTTGGTAACTCAGTGTTGGAAGCTGAGACAGTGGAGGGCTCACCTCATAAGCTTCCTGACTCTCAGGATCTCTTCGTTGCCTGATGTCCAGTGTCTTGAAAATTGTCATTTCCTATATTTTGTCTGTTTTTTTGTGGGGGTTGTTTCATACTGGAGGATAAATTTGGTCTCTATTATTCCATATTGGTCAGAAGCAGAAGTCCCACTAAACATTTTGTTCACACAGTCCGATCCCCCCAAAACTGAACCTACATCCCCATCATATTTATATTTATTTGTAAATTTTATACACATATACTTGGGAATATGCAGAGTAAATATTAATCATATTTCTTACTATCGCTATTAGTAACAGTAAAACTTAATTTCTTTCTTCAGTTTTAGATTAGAACATCGACACTCTTAGAAGTTAAAATATTTTCTTCTGGCGCTCCATTGCATCATCCACATACTCCACAGGTCCAGGTCTGAAGGACCAGGAAGTCCAGTTCTGTGAACTTTCAAAATCCAATGAAAAAGGTACCCAAGATACTCGGTGTGGGTGATATTATATACTTTAGTTCTGAAATAAGACACTCAGAAGGAAGAGACTAGCACACCTTGGCTGATACCAACTACGTGGGAGGTTCTGTAAAAATAGTTCTTTAAAAATAGAGTCCAAAAAAAGTACATTCCTTGATCCTGTTTGGCAAAATTCCCATTGTCTTTTCCCTTTCCCTTGGTCAGGCCTTATTTACATGTCAAAATGGTCCATAAATCTTCAACGCATTCTCAGCACTATGTGAGGTAATGTGGGGGGATGCTGAAGGTCTTCTAAGACAAACGCCCATCTTGAGTTCAGCCATATTGGCTTTCTCGCCTGTGTCAAGGGTGAGATGCGCCGTGGGTGGGCCTTCAGCACTTGCACATTCTTCTGTTCCCAGGGTCGGGCTCATTCAGTTTTCTGCTCCATGTTGGCTCCGTGTAGGCCCATCCTCTTCCAAGTTCCTCCGCCGTGACTAGAGATGGCTGCATTCTGCCGAGGAAACCAGCAGGGGTGTGGGCAGCCAGCTGCAGATCTCAGGCATCAGCACCCACTCAGGAACAGCCCAACGGAAGAGATGCACAGCGCAAGGCCTGGTGTTGGGGGGGGCGGGGGGGGGGGGGGGTGGGTGCACAGAGCTCCCTGCCGTCTCAGCCGCTCTCCCCCAGTCTCCACGAATTCACCCGCCTGGGAGCTCCTACTTAGTTCTTTGGGATGAAGAATTGTTTTATCTATCTTTGCGTCTTTCAAACTCTTCTAGAAAAGCGACCTGAACATTATAAGAACTCAATAAAAGTATGCCGAATTAAATGAAATAGATTCTCCTTATACTGTATTGCTCTATTAAACTTTGTCGTATCATTTGAAGTTTGAGTTTATCCATGCGCCTTAATTGGCAATCAATATTAATTTAGGAAAGAGTACTGGTTTAAAAGAAAAATACGTCAAGTTGGAAAGAGAACCTTTTTTTTGTTGGTCAAAAATGGACACTGCTCTTTTCAAAGAGAGCTATAAATAAACACCCTAATTTTCCTGTTCCCTGAGAGAGGCGCACTAGCCAGCCAGGCGCGGCCTTGAATGTTAATTTTGTTCTATTGAAAGCACCTGGGATTCAAAGGCTTTCCTTCCCTGGCTGGCACAAGAGCTGTTTTATCTGCTGCCTAGACTTTGGAATGACCCAATTCTGTCACTTTTGTGAGAACAAATAATTAAAAGAAAGTTGGTTGACAGAGATAAAAAGTACAGAAAAAGAAAAAAGCGAAGTGCAGGAAAAATATCAACGAGCGGCTTTCTGGGCACTTGGTTAGTTTGGAATGAGGTCCTATTCTTTTGCTTTAAACTTGATAAATTCAAGGCTGTTCCTAATGCTTGGTATGAAAGTTCTGGCATCGCCAGTGAAGGGCCTGCGGGCTCACACCAGGGGGCACGTTAGTAAACCTACTGATCAGGCTTCGAGGGACACAGGGAGCGAAGAGGCTCCGCCCACCTATTGGCGACTGACCAACGCTTCAGCCCACTGCGCCCTTAACGCACAAACCTAATCTCCTGCAGCCAATGCACCGAAGCAAGCAATTTTAGAAATGAACTTACCGTGAGAAATTCCTGAATAAGTGTTTCTGCTATCCATAACAGGACTTTTGCTTTTTATTTTTTCCAACTCCAATGAGCACAGAACAAGGACATGATGGGCCAGCGTTGCAAATAAGTACAATTTACTGCATAAAAATGGTTTTTGAACACTAGAAAACTTGTATTTTGACAAAAATCATGAGATATCACAAACAACAACAGGCATTTAAAAAAAATATTTCTGTCAGCTTTTTGGTGACTAATACTCCCGCCAAGAGCTACTAGAAACACTGGATAAAATATTTCAGAATATTTATTTGAAAGCCTCAGAGACCTACCGAGGCAGCTATGGCTTAGGGGGCCAAATTCCAGAGAGAAGAAAAGCGCAATCATGTGAGCCGAACATGAGGCTTCACCTCTTACACTGTTTGCCAGTCATGAGCAGCACTGGGAAGCTGTGAAACTGAGATTCAGTCTTAGGAGACTGAAGTTAAAAAATATTGGATTCAGAATCCACCAAGGAGGACAAACGCTAGCTTTCAGTTGGGACCTTAAAGCTGCTATACACTGGGAGCAGGAGGAACTAGAGAGGGAGAAGCCTTGACAGTGACTGAAGCTCAGGTCTGAGATAGTTCAATCCACAATTAGATTAAGGTCAGCTGTCCTCCTAATCGTTTAACAGAAGGAAAAGCACTGAGAACCTTAAATTTTATTTAGATTTTCCTTTTCATACCCAATATCTGACATTCAGTAAGAAATTATCAGGCATAACAGGTAATAAGATGAAAGGACTAAATACCAAGAGAAAAAACAGAAAATATAAACTGACCCATAGAAGGTCTAGATTTTGGAGTCCTCAGACACAGAATTTAAAATATCTGTGATTAATAAGTTCAGGAAATTTCAGTAGAGGACTAGAAGCCTATATTACAAAATCAAAAGGAAATTGTGAAACTGAAAATTTTAGTAACTGAAATTAAGAATTCAATATATAGATTAATACTATATTAGCCAGGCTGAAGGGGATAGCGCCTACCTGTGGGGAATAGGGAGGGGTAGTGATGTGGGGTAGAGAGGGTCTTCTGGGATTCCAGTGATATTCTCTTCCTTTTATCTGGTTCCATGGGTGTATTCACTTTATAATAACCCATCAAGTTATAGACACGTGATTTGTGCTCTGTTACGTATGTGTGTTAACTGGTGAGACTTTTTTATTAAAGCACATGAAATACCCCCACACAGACTCTGAAATTCTTGGAGGGACGGGGTGCTTCAGGAAGTGAAACTGTTGTAGGTGGGGCAAACACCAAGCAAAAATGGATAACATTTTCGGGAGAAAAACGGTAGACTTTTAAAGGACTTCCTCTGAACTTACTTGCTAGACTAACTGGCATTTCCCACGCCCTCTGTTCAACCTTCTGATGGATGCCCACGGAATGTGGAACACTCAGCTAGGACGTTCACATGCTTTTTCCATTTGTTAGGCTGTGGGATTACAAGAGCCAGTTGTGTTTACTACTAAACCTGAATAAAAATGGTTTTTGAACACTAGAAAACTTGTATTTTGACAAAAATCATGAGATATCAAAAACAACAGCAGGCATTTAAAAAAAATATTTCTGTCAGCTTTTTGGTGACTAAACCTGAAACTAAGCCTCTTGTACTTGTTCCTTTCATGACAAGATTTAATTAAATATTATATAAACCGACGACATTTGAGTGCAAAAAAACCCTGTTTCTGTGAAAAGTGTACTGCTTCCTCAATAAAGGTGAGTCAGTAGAAAAGAAAAATAAACAGACTGCGCAGTGAATAAGGTCATTCATTGATGAATGAAGGTTATTGAGGAATGACCTTTTGTGTGCACACACCATTAATGTATTATCCATTGAGAAGGAGGTGTGTACCCACATGGACATTCAAACATGTGCGTAATAAAGATAACCTAATAATTCCTACTTCACAGACTCGTTCTGAGAACCAAATTAGGTGATATATCTAAACGACTTAGAAAACATAGGCTAAATGGCAACTATTATTATTAGTCATTAATATAGAAAAGCCAGATTTTGGATTTGAGTCCTTGAACAGAAATAGCTGCATTTCATGAGGATTCTTTTTTAAAGTTCTACTGTGTTACGAAATAATTTGCTGACTTAGGTGAAAACTTGTATCCTCCTAAAAATGGTCTTACTCTGGCAACACTGAAACCAAGTGGGCCCCTATTAGTAATTGGAAATGTATGCAAATCATATGGATTAATAATATTTAAGCACATTTTTCTTTGCTGGACAGGGACAATCATAGAACATTAAAAGAGATTGTTACATTTGATCACTGAAAAAAACCATAAACTGAACGAGAAAATTGCATGGGTTAAATCAAAATTAACTCATTTATTTCCCACTGTCCCTATAAATTCTATGGTTTGCAACTTCTCGTGCGTGACAGAAATTTAGGGTAAGCCCCCTTGATCTTAAAGAGGATCACAGACTTCTCTGATCACATTCAAGTAATAAAAACAATCCCAATTCAGTAATAGTAATATGCAGTGCCTGAACTCCTTTCGAGGTTCAGCCTCTCTCTCTTCCCAGATCAGGCCGCTGCATGGCTGGCTACCAACAGTGGGAGAGGGAGCAGGATTGGCTGTTCCACTCTTTCCCTGGCTGGCCTGCTACCTCACCTCCTTCCTGCTACCTCCATTTCTTTCCCCTCCAGGATCGGAGCTGTGTGAAAGAAAGGGAGAAACGGAAAGGAAAAGCCTTTCTTAACAGCATGGGCTTTCCCTGGGCTTGGGATGTATTTGAAGCTGTCTCTCTCTCCTAGGGCCATCTTTCCCCATCTCGGGGAAGTCACAGCTACCATCCCTGTTGTGGGACATTGTATGTCCTCTGGCTGCTCACCTGTGGTTTCTTTTTTAGCCTCTGGGCATACAGTGGTTGGTCCTCCTGTTGGGGTCATTTGTCCTGCCTTGGATAGGCTCTCTCTTGTGGCCCACATGCAAGGACACACTCATGCAACCATTTCCCCCACCAGCCTGTGAACACAGGTGACCCCCAGTGCAGCAGCCTCTGTTTGCTCCAGCATCAGAGCAGCTGACCAGCCTGCCGCTGCCCCCTGCATGCGTCTGGACACTAGAGCCTGGGTGCACTCAGTGTGCAGGGGACACTCATCAAACTCCCCAGTTTCCCAGGCTTGAGGTGGGGAGAGGTGCTTACCTCTTTAGGGCTGTGTCATCCAGCACATTAACCATCAGACCCCCGACCTTTCCATCTCTAACTCTTCCTGCCTCTCCAACCTCTAGTTTGGAGGTGGGAGGTATTTTCACAAATTCCTTCTGAAATCTTGCATAGTGGTTTCACAACTTACTTTGCACTGTGGCATCTGTTGTCTTGGATCTTCAACCCAAATGAGACATAAGTAATTCTCTCCCCTTAAGTGATTTTTTACACAACTGGAATGGCAACGAAAGCCTACCAAATTCATTGATTTCTGTCTAAATGTGTAAGTGCTTACTTACTAAGTATCTGTGGAATGCCGAGTAAGTGTGCTAATACAAGTTTCCTATTTGTAGACGTCATTTGACTAAATGGCCATCATGGGAGATGGGGAACGTTTCCTCTGAGACCTTTTGAACTGAATTAAGTTGTCATGTTAGAATGGGTTTGGGCTGCCTTCCCTGAGATCAATGGTAGGGACCAAGGCCTGTGGCAGCCTTTTCCTCATCCAGGATTCTAGAACCAACAGTGCTAAACTTGTGAAAAACGTCTGAGCTTCATGTTCCAGAGGTAACTCCCTTTATCTTACTCGCTCCTGAATTCCGTGATTCGTTCATGTAGGGCATTTTAGACTCTGAGAAAATGGATTCAAAGCCTCACTCACCGTGTTCGTTCTGGCTCCCAGCTGCTAAATAACCCTCCAATCAGTCTGTAAAAGGGAAGTTTCACTTAATAATCAGGCTTCTTCAGACCCCTGCTGGAAAGAAATCAGGTGCTCCTTGGAAGGGTTCCGAGGGCAGCATCCGGGGGCGGGTGCTACGTCTGGTCCAGGCGAGGCAGACACAGTCTTGGGAACTGGAGTGGTAGGTAACCGCTGTCTCCACAGAGGGAGGAGATGAGCTGCAGGGCCAGGAGGAGTAATTACCAGCAAACAACTCTCATGCTGGGGAGACAGAGGCTGCTTCCCTGCCCTGCCACACTGAGAATGGATCCGAAGTCCTTCTTGTGCCTGAAAGTCCGTATCACCATCACCTCTGACCCCTTCTCCGCTTTGGCCACTCCAGCCACACTCATCTTCTTCATGCGACTCAAACAAAGCAGCTCCTATTTGCCTCGGCCTTGTCACTTGCTGTTCTCTCTGCCTGGAAATGGCTTCCCCCAGATCTGCACATGGCTCACTCTCCTTTCTTTCAGGGCTCTGCTCTAGTACCATTTCTGCAAAGAGGCCTTCTCTGACGGTCCTACTTAAAATAGCTCACAGCTCCCCACACCAGTCACCCTATTCCCTTATCCTGATGTATTTCAGGGCACCTGCCCTACCTCGTGTATTAATTCTTATCTGTCTATTTGCTTATTTTCTGGGTCCCCCACTTCAGAGTGCGCCTCAGAAGGGCAGGGACTTTATCCACAGCTGTTCCCCAGCACCTCGAAGGCTTCGTAGGGGATCCATAAATGTTTCTTGAATTATTGGGTATTGTCCTATTTGCTTTTCATTTTTGTTTGTATGAGATGATGTATCTCATCTGCACAGAAGTCTGATAGTGTGACTTACAAGCTAAACTGGGAAAGTCTTACAACCCGAACTTGGACCATCAGAACTGACACTCCAAAAATTGAGCCTCTGACTTTCTTCAAAACCACACAAGAAGATGACCACGTATTAGTTTCCTCCGGCTCCCACAACAAATTGCCGCAATCTAGATGGCTTAAACAATAGAAATTTATCCCCTCACAGTTTTGGAGGCTAGAAGTCCAAAGTCAAGGTGTTGGCAGGGCCACACTCTTTCTGGGGCTCTAGGGGGCATCCCTCCTTTGCTTTTTCCAGCTTCTGGTGGCTGGTGGCATTCCTTGACTCCAGTCTCTGCCTCCATCTTCACGTCACCTTCTCTGTGTCTGCATGTCTCTCCTGTAAGGACACTTGTCCTTGAATTTAGGGCCCACCTGGATAAACCAGGATGATCACCTCATCTCAGAACCCTGAATTTAATTACTTCTGCAAAGACTCTTTTTCCAATGAGGTAACATTCCAAGTTCTGGGGAGTAAGCCGTGGACCCATCTTTTTAGGGGTGCACTACAGACAATGGAGCTAAAATTTGAGCTCAGTGTTTCTGACTCATAGTTAAACTTACGAAGCCTGCGATTTCCATTTAGATGTCAACATTTCAAAAACCTACCTTCAAAAGGAAATATAAAGTGCCTTAATATAAAACACTTGGCACAAATATATTTTGATATTTAACCAACGGGGAACAAACTTAAACTGACCTTCCCCAGCACACACTGAACGGCCCTCCCACCCAGCCCTGGGGGAAGGTGTGGGCAGGCAAGGCTGGCCTTTGCCGCGGCCCCTTCTTCCCCTTCGTGACCCCGTTTCTTTGTTAGCAGCATCCCCTTCCCTCTTCGGTACCGTATTAATCCACCGGCAGCTTCTCAGGACAGTACTTCCTGTTTTCAACCTTGCCATCCCACATTCATCCAGGAATCTTCCACTTACTTTTCTTCCCTTGTGTCTATTGAAGTAGTATGGCTGGTCCTTGATATTTTTTTATTTACTATTTAGGTTTTGCTTGGTAATCATTGACACCCCTGTTATGGGTTGAATTGTGTCCCCCCCCAAAACATATTGAAGTCCTAGCCCCCCTGTATCAGAATGTGATCTTCTTTGGAAATTGGGTCTTTACAGAGCTAATCAAGTTAAAATGAGGTTATTAGGGTGGGCCCTAGTCTAACATGACTGGTGTCTGTGTAAAAAGGGGAAATTTGGACACAGAGATAGACAGGTACAGAAGAACGAGGGCCACACGAAGACGGAGGGTTGGAGAGATGCGTCTCCATGCCAAGGAGTGCCAAGGGTTGCTGGCCACTGCCATAAACGCAGAAGAGGGAAGGAAGGATCCTTCCTCAAGGTTTCAGAGGGAGCGTGGCCCTGCTGACACCTTGATTTCAGACTCCTGGCCTCCAGAACGGTGAGACAATAAATGTCTATTGTTTTGAGCCACCTTGTCTGTGGCACTTTGATATGGCAGCCCTGGCAAATTAATACAAACCCTAAATGACGTAGTCTCCCTCTCTTTAGCACACAGAACTCAGTCTCATCCTGCCACTGCCCTCTGAATCGCTGTCTGGGTTTCATCAGCCTCAGAAAATTGGTGAGATTTGGAGGAACGCAACAAAGGCTAATCGTTTGTTTGAAGTTCCAAAGAAGACTTTAGGAGAATTACTCCAACATTTGAGGCAAGTGAATGCATGAGTAATAGTTGAAGATAAAGGCTTATTTATGTAATCTCAAGTTGGCAAGGGAATATGTTAGTTCATATAAAGAAGCTGCCTAATTATTTACTTAATCACAGTTTAAGATTTAAGATGATTTAAGAAGACAGGAATCCTGTTGTGAGAATAATTGGGCACTGGGCTAAGTCTGGAATAATTGTCTCACATGAACTTATGAATTTACTCATAAGACTCATATGAAAGTAGGCATTTTCCCCTTGTCTTCCTCATGCTCTATTGGCATGCACCGAGCCTCCCCGCAGGGCACAATCTTTGCTCCTGCACGCGTGGCACATCCAATTTCCAGGGGCAGAGAGCAGAAGGAGCCATTGGTAATGCCCAGGATGCTGACGTGGGCGGGGCCCTATCACAGGAGGTTCGAAGGCCTCCTGTATCTCTAGCTGAGGAAGGTGCTTCTCAGTGGGTGGTACTATTATGGGTTCTCCTCACTGTTTGAGTATTATTTAGATGGGAAAAGATATCTACGTGAAATGTAATTGGTAGTTTTATACTATCTTTAACTCTGAGAAGAAAATTTTCACTATAACCTGTCTATTGTAGACATTTGGTCATCTAACATACGCACGTCTTCTTATTTCCACTCTATATGAAAGTAATATACTGACTCAAATTCTTAGAAAAGGGATCACCTTCCCAGAAAATATGTGCATTTTACCAGGGTTCTTTATCCAAACACATTAATACCTGTATCTCCTATACGCTGTAAAGTTGATGAGGGTGGATGTTTTTGGCAGGGGACTTGCCTAATGTTTCTCAAAGCGCACAGCAGGATGGCTGCCCACTCTGTCTTTACATAAAGTCCATCCTGAAAGCTTGGCAGAATGAAAGTTCAGCACTGTGTGCAAACTCTGATGGTCAAGCAGTAGGTGGTATCCCAGCTCACACAAGAACAAAAGGGTCATGCAAAGTTCCCGAACGGAGTTCATGTCAAACTTTCCTTATGCAGGACGGGGGACCATCATCGCCTCATGCCAGTGAGACCAGTGTCCCACCAGACTCCTCACAGATGACGTTTCCATGAACTTCCTTAAGTCACCATCAAGTAGTGTTGGGTAAGTGTCACCATTTGGTGACTAGCGCTGCGAACCATCTAACCTGGAAGGTGTTCACAAGTTCTTGAGCACATTACACCTAACGAAACCCACCTCCTAAAAGTCTGCTTTTCCTCAAGAGCCCGAACTCACAAAAAGGAAAATCAAAATCTCACTCCAACTTCTCCCTCTTTTATTTAATTACCATGTTTAGCTAATGTTTAATTACCATGTAATAATATTTTCCATTGTAAATATCTAACATTTTAGATTAAGTGATTTTAATTTTAAATTAAATTAAATCTTTGAGGGCCAGTCTGGTGATCTACTTTCCATGCATAACTGCTTCAATGGAGAAATGTGTTCATAGTTCCAAACTATTGGGTTATTATTAGACTTGGACTTTTGGTTTGCAATCTCCTGATAATTTGGAAGAAAAAATATATATATATACACATGTATATATCACCAGATACATATTTTACTTCGATATCAGGATGCAAAATGTGTCATTTTTTTCCACCCTTTAAATAAAATGCAAGATTTTCGAGATCTCCATCTTGCTGTAACAGCGGGAAACTCAATCTCACTCACGATTAGATCCCCTCTCGCCAGTCCCAGCATGGTTATTCAAAGGTCCAAGTGTCTCATCCAGGCAGGTCTTACGTGAAGGGCCCTCCGGTCTTCAGTCTTCATGGTCACTGCAGATGGTGGTGGCAGCACAGAGGAGGCAGATGGGTCTGCTGGTCTCATCAACGAAGGGGCAGAGAGATCTTTGCTGAGCATCGAGTCCCCTTCCCAGGCTCTAGCTTGTCTAGGGGCACCAGATAGGTATTTCTTCCCCAGGGCTCCTGCCATCTGCTCTCTCTCTGTCCTCCCACTGCCCAGTGCCACCTGCCCAGGTGGGGAGGGGTCCTGCTCCTCCTTCAGGCCCCCGTCTGCTGTCCTGGTCGGAGCAAGCTCTTTCAGTTCAGGCCACTCTGCACCCCACCCCAACCCCATAGCTCTCCATTCCTCACCCACAGCCCCCATAAGGCAGAGATTTTAAAAATCTTTTGAGGCGAGCTGGGTGGTGCAGTGGTCAAGTGCCCACGTCCTGCTTTGGCGGCCCGGGGTTCGCCGGCCTGGATCCCGGGTGCAGACATGGCACTGTGTGGCAAGCCATGCTGTGTTAGGCGTCCCACGTGTAGGGTAGAGGAGGATGGGCAAGAATGTTGGCTCAGGGTTAATCTTCCTTGGGAAAAAAAAAATCTCTTAATGCTGCAGTGGGAGTAAAGGCAGTCACAGATCTTCTGGACTTGAGTCCTTGCTTGTCACCAAGCTTGGGGCTGTGGGGGAAGAATGCTCCTCATTCTTTCTGATTCTTCTGTAGGCAAACAAATGAAATAGAAAGCAAGCATAAGTAGCAAAAAACAAAAAAAAACAAAAAGCCCCACAAAATTAATATCTTAAGAAACTGCCCTTCGATGCGTGCATACTTGTGACTGAACTCTGACTTTCTGAATCTTGTAAGGTGCTTTCCATAGCTGAGCAGTTAAATGTCATACTTCATGAAATTGTCATCGAGTCTTTGCAAAGGCTGATAGAAGATACTGTTTGCGTTGCATTTTGTGTGACTCTAAAGAGATCGGTCATTCTAGTTTTTTAAATTGCACTTATTCCAGAAAGGTTCCCACCTTTGTGTAATATACACGCTCAACCCCAAAGCATTTAAAAATAGTTGTTGAGATGAGAGGCACGGTTTACCGGCAGGGTGCAGCTGCTCCCGCGTGACGCTTGCTGAAGAAAGGGGGGAGACTCAGCCCTGAGTTAGCTTCTTCCTTGCTCCCCTCTCTGTGCGAGCCTCTCTCTAGAGTCAGTAGCAGAGTCAGAAAGAGTTACACACCCATGAGGCACAAATCTATTATTTATTATCCTCCAAAGAGAGTCATTTCAGAAGAAAGATATAAGGTTGGGTAATACTTGTAAGAATTGAGTGGATTTTTTGAAAAGGTCTTTTTTCTTTGAAAACCAGCTTCCTTCAGTTTTCTTGGAAAAATCTGAAAACCCTGCAAAGCCGATGATGATAAATACAGCCCTTGGCCGGCTTTCCCTGTGTTGGAGGTGCTGATGTAGTTTCCTTTCTTTAGTTATTTCAGGGAATTGAGCTCATTTAAATTTCACCATTAAAAAAAAAATTCCACCCCCAAACAGTGCTGTTCCGTGTTGGTTGAATAATTCACGAACGTGCAGATGGAAATGCACAGAGAGCCACAAGCTCAGTGTCCCTTCATATTTGCACCCTCTGTTAAACCTTTCCTATTCGCTCCACAACGGTTAAAGCAGCACATGGGACGAAGCAACAAAATCGACTTCCCCACTAAAATTCCACATTTATGAGGGTTTATTAAAAGCCCTCCTGGCTAAGCAATGTGTCTCCAGAATTGTAGAGAACAGGACAGAGTAACTAGAACCCAGGCATTGTACTACACAATAAGCAGCCTTCCAAAGAATTATTCTCCCTGTTCTGAGTTTCTCTATTCCTTAAAAAATTTTTTGGGGGAAAAATGCAGTTATTGTTTTACCCATTCAAAGCACAAACAGAAAAGTAGAACTAAAGCCACCGCCATGTTTTCCTGCGACTCTCAGCCCAGGCCTCCTGCCGGGCAGCAGTGGGGGCCGAGTGACTCAGGGAATTAAGCATCCGGCTCGCCGCCCGGGACCTCCATCGAATTTTCAGTGACCTTGTGAAAATTGCTTCAAGCGTCTGTGCCTCTGCTTTTAAAAGGTGAGGAGAATAATATCAGCCTCTTACCAAGGGAGTGGGGTGCAAAGCAAATGACTATAATTGAAAATGCATTGCTAGTGGTTTGTGATGAGCTGTGTTCAACCCTACTCGGCGCAGGATGTCTAGAAGGTGAGTGAAGACAGGAGCCTGCTGTGTTTCTAGAGCTGCAGTTCAGCCAGGTGGTAGCTAGAAGTCATTTGAAGGCTTTGCCAAGGTAGGAGGGCATGAATAACTCATTTTAGTCCTAAAGAAATGAAACATTAACACCTGCATAATCAGGCATTTCAATAAGAATAAAGAAATATGTCTACTTCTAGGTTGGCCTGAGACCCTAGAGGCCTCAGAAGTCATTCAGCTCACCACTACCCAGGCCCCATAGTATAGGATCCACATTCCCAAGTGGGGCCATTTCCCATGGAAGACTCTCTCCATCTCCTGGTGAATGTGTTAGGCGGCAGTTATTCCTGATCCTGAGCTGAATTCTGATTCCCTGCAACGTCTCTCTATTGGCTCTGGTCCTACTATCTGAAGCAATGGAACCAGTCTATTCCTTCTTCCACGTGACAGGCTTTCAAATTATTGAAGTCAGAACTCCCACTTTTCTGTCTTTAGCTAAAATATTTCCTATTGCATTGCTTATATGGAATAGTGCCCGTAGCTTCTCATCATCATTGCCATCTTCATTATTGTTTCTCTTAAAATGTATTTTTCAAAACAGGTCACTACCTCAGGAGGTGGGTCTAATAGTTCAAAGCATAGTGAGGCCTCTTGTGCTTAAATTTTCATCACAAATATTTATCGGGTGTCCTCTGTGTGTTTGGTACTATGGATATAGTGATGAACAAAACAGACATAATTCCTTTCCTCATGAAGCTCACGTTTGGGATGGTAGAGGTGAAAGAAGGAGACCCCATCTCCCAAAAGAAAGTTACAAAAAAGTCAACAAAGTAATTCCAAGTCTTGAGATGTGTTGTGGTGGAAATGGCTGATTGATACTTGGCATCCATTCCCATCTCCTTCCAGTTTGTCTTCCTTCGCTGTGTAGCCTGAAAAGCCAACACTACACTTTCCAGACTGCTTTGTAGGTAGGATTCCGGATGAGAATTCAGTTCTCAAATAAATGCAACCCAGCTAGGCCCTTGTTAAGGAGTTTTATTCTAAACGCAATGAAAAGCCATTGAAGGATTTTAAGCACTGTTCCAACATTTATAGCTTTAATAGTTTTAAATATCCGATAAGGCTGATCTCCCCTTATTTCTTTTTATTTTTGAAAATTTTAAGCTTTTTTTGCTCAGTTATTCTTCTAGATGAAGTTTAGAATAATTTTTTCAATTTAAAAAATTCTACTGTGGATGATTGCATGCGGTTAAGCTTAAAAATTAATTTGAGAACACACAATTTAATTTTTTCATCCTCAACATATTATATCTATCCACTTAAATTTTCTCTCTCTCAGTAAATTGAATAGTAGACTAAACATACTAAATATTGCTACAATAGGGAGTTATTGGAGTACTGTGAGAGCTTCTAATAGTGGAAGGTAAGCCATACTCAGGATTACAGGCAAGTCTTTCCAAAAGTGACATTGCAGTCGAGTCTTAGAGAATGAATAAGAGTTCACTGGGCAGAGAGAGAGGGGAGGGAGGAGAGTTCTAGAAAATTTGATCAAATTATTGAAAGGTCCAGAGGCAAAAGAGAGTCTGAGACGGTGCTTCAAGGCACTGGAAAAGTTTGATATGGCTAGCACATAAAGTCCAAAAGGAGATGGGGACAAAAATTGACTAATCGAGGTAAGCAATGACCAAAATATGAAGAGCTTTGTAAGCTGTATTTCGGTATTTAGATGTGTATTTGGAGTTTAGATGGAAGAACCAACTTGATGTGGCAATAGAAGGGCAGGGATGGTATGGAAAGGAAGCTGTCAAGGAGAATGCCCAGGTTTCTGGCTTGGGAACTGGGAAAATAGCAGTGCCTTTTACAGAGATAAGGAGAACAAGAGATGGTTCATATCTGGGAGGGAAAGATCATAAATGCACTTTTGTGTCTGTTGAATTTGAGGTGCCTGGGGACACCCAAGTGGAAATGTCCAGCAGACATTTGAATCATAACCAAAGAAGATGAAAACCACAGAGGAGTGGTGCAGGTGGAGAGACTGATTTTTGAATCATCGTGGTAACTGAAGTCATGGAAGTGGACAACATCAGCCAAGGACGGTGTCAGGATCAAGTACAAGAAAAACCACACGTAACTTCTGCTTTGAAGCCCAAGGATGACGTCAGTGAAGTTAGAAGTCCCATTACACTGGTGTCTCTGCTGCACTCATGTAAACCTTCTGGTCTGTTTCACACAAACTCTAGCGAGGCCATCTGGCTGCAAGTGGCAGATACTCAACTCAAACTAGTTTAGGGAAAAACAAAAGGAGCATGGGCTCAAAGAACCAGGAGATCCAAGTTAGACTTCAGACATAACTGCATCCAGGGTGCTCCAAGGCTTATTTCTGATTTGCAACCTTCTCTAAGGAAGCTCCTTCTACAAGGTAGACAAGATGAGCCCCAGCCAACCCAGCTCACAGCCTCAAAGCTTAGCACTATCAGTGGAAAGAATACTGCTTTTTCCAAGTGTACGTACATTAATCCTAGAGAAGACATCGATTGGCCCTGCCTAGGACTTATGACCAACCATAATTCAATTGCAGTGGCCAGGATAATGGAAACCCGGATCAGCAGCTCTCAGAAAACTTAAAATTCTTGAGATCCACTCTAGACCTGAATCAGAATATCTAAGGAAGAATCCCAGGTGTTAATGTTTTTTACAAGCTGCTAGAGTGACTCTTATTGAAGGGGTTCACAGATCGTGTTTTGAGAAACACTGCAAGCTCCCCAACTGGCTGGGACAGGATGTTGCCTGAGAAGACCTCAGGTCTGCACCCTGTCAGTCTTGGTGAAGTTGGAACACGTTCAGGCTTTTGAGTGGACTTGGGCTCAAATCTGGTCTGGATCACTTTATTAAACGTATGACCATGCAATTCATTTAACTCTCCTAACATTTAGTTTCTTCCTCTCAGTACACAGGGAAAATAGTTACCTAGAATGGCTCTTCAAGGTTAAACAAAACATCTGTGAGGTCTGACTACCAGTCGCTCTCCCCACTGCTCAGGCCCCTCAGGTCCAGGACTAGCATCTAGGCCTTCCACTGCTCAGGGGATGGGTCCTGCCTCCTGTATCATCTGCCATTTGTTGCCTAAGACTCTTGCCAATGTTCAGTCCTTCCATAGCCATTCAGGTCCCTACCTCTGCATTTCCAGGATGCTAAATTCTGCCCTCCCACCGAGACCATCACTGTCACTCTGCCCCACATTTTACCTGTCATACCTTCTACCTGCCCCCACCTCCCCTCCTCACCCAGCCTGCTCACTGATCTCCACATTCCATACTTCTGACCCGGCTCTAGGCCTGGAATATATTTTCATGTGCAAAGTGGTAGCATTGTCTTCAGATGAAAGCTAATCTTGGCTTTTAGAGACTGCTAGATTGCAAAAGAAATAGCAATTATCACTCTTTTTCAGGAGAAAACATCTCATTTAAAGGACTTGATAATAGTCAGACTCATAAGACTCTTCCTTGAAGAGCTGCACTTAGAAAAAAACAGACAAGAACCCACAAATGCCATGTTGCATTCTCCATATATTTGGTCCTTCACCATTTTTATTTTATTTTTTTTAGTGAGGAAGATTGGCCCTGACCTAACATCTGTTGCCAATGTTCCTCTTTTTGCTTGAGGAAGATTTTCACTGAACTAACATCTGGGTCAATCTTCCTCTATTTTGTAGGTGAGTTGCCACCACAGCATGGCTTGATGAGTGGTGTAGGCCCATGCCTGGGATCTGAACTCACAAACCCAGGCTGCTGAAGTGGAGCATGCTGAACCTAACCATTAGGCCACTGGGCCAGCCCCTTTCATTGTTTTTTAATATTCCTTTTTTCCAGCTGCCATCTTAGGAGAGAGAAAAGCAAAGAGGACACAGAAAATTAACCTTAATTGAAAAAGAAAATGACTCTACTTATGAAAGCCCTGATGGGATCGACATAGCACATATTAGAAATGGGACAATGAATGAATTGATGTCAGAACTCCATGAACTTACACCAACAGAAAGTGTTTCACCAGGTGAATAGGCAGGCTATCAGACTGCTACAAAATATGTACTGAAAAGAGGTTTGTACAATTGCATTTCTGTGACGATGCCGTGAAAGCCCAGCCTTTTCAGCTTCAAGCTTTCTTGGATGTTAATGCACTGAGTTGTGTTTTGCATATTCTGCCCTTCTCTGTGGTTGTTGGGTTGTTGCCAGAAAATGTTAGTGGAGCTTTCACTCAAATCATCCAATGACCTTTATTCTAAACTTTATTCCTTACATTTAAGAGGCATTTTTCTTCTAAGGAACTCAAAGTGGCAAGATACTATTTTGGTATTATCTTGTCCTATATTATCCTATTTTTTTCCTCCCCATATTTTCTTTGCTGAAATGCTCATAAGCCTCGTCCTCCTCACCTCCAGAGAGGAGGGGGCAGGATTGACTTGGAAATCCTGGCTTTTCCTGTCCAAATCCAAAGCCCTGGAGGGAGGGGAAAATTTGTGGGCCCACAGAAAGTGACCTAAACAAGCATAGTGGGGAAAGGATTCCACAAGGTGAGAAATATTCCCCAGGGCTCAGGGCTGTGGAGAAAGAGATGGGAGAGCTCATGCTCTGCTTTCTGGCAGTGCTATCAGAGGGGCAGCAAGACCTCTGAGGTCTTAGACGCCAAGAGTAGGAGGGGCTAAGAGCAAGACCATGGAGGCCAAGGCTTTGTGGGTTCTCCAACCAGTGTCATAAACCCAATGTGTCCAGGTTCCTGGTGGGCCGCATAAATGGGCTGGTGCAAAACTCTGGAGTATGTGCCCTGCCCAAAGGCTGTGAGGGCAAGACAAAGGTGACCTATTGTTCTTGACAAGTTTTGGCCCATGGTCCAAGGGCCACATTTCATGGGACAATGGCTGTCTTAGTAGCACCTAGTGTGGGCAGATTACTAAGGTCCAGGGTGTACCCAATGCCTTGGTGCACATCAGCTCCCAAATATTGTCTTTAACTCAGAGGGGAACGGGAGGGGTAAAATCTTGAAATGACCCTGGTTAACTACTCATAGAAGTTTTGGGGTGAGGCTTAAAATAGAGATTAAGCTGAGTTATAGAAATTTTCACAAGGTTCTTATACACCTGACTTTGTGGGCTGATACTCCTGTCATCAGAGAGGGGTCTAGGACAGTTTTGGCTTCACCAGTGTGAATCTTGATGCTACTAATAACCAGCTGTGTGATCCCAGGAAAGTTGTTTTGCATTTCAAGCCTCAGTTTCTTCATCCATTAAAGGGGACCAGTAGTAATATCTCCGGAAAGGTTGCTGTGTTAAATGAGACAATATCAGTCAAGGACCTGGAATGATGTTTGACTCCTAAGAAGCAGGCACTCACATTGTAGCTCTTGGTACCAATGATGCTGATACCTTGTGCTCATTGCCTCATAGAGAAATTGGTGAAATGATAATTGGTGAACTTTCCTTGGATCAATATTGAGGATGTCAGTATGTTGATGCTCTTGTTTCTTAAGATGTGTTTCCCATCTGACCTCTCTCACCCTCATATAAAGAAATTCCTAGAGTCTCCCCTGTGGGTCCTCCAGACGTCTTCAGACTCACTTCAATCTTAGATTTAACACAGCTTAGGACCAAGCTAGGATGTTTACTACAAAATCCAGTGAGTTTGTGTTTTAATCTATATGCTAGAAGAAATCTGATGTTTTTCTTTTTTTAGAAACTGTTCATTTTCTTTCAAGCTTATTTCCATTTTCTGTTTAAGTGTCTGTGGAAGAACAGCTTAAGCCCATTCCGTGGTTGTTCCCATGCATTCAGTGGCCTGAGCAGCGGGAACTGCAGACCAGGCTCCAGTGGCTGCTGAGCACTCCAGTCTGCAGCAGGGAACTGCTGAATAGGCACAGAGGACACCTGCACGCCTTCAGACCAGTCTGCAACCTTGAGCTGAAAAGCAGTAAATCTGGGTGCTGGAGCAGTCCATTGACGCTGAAATTCCTCCTTGGTGAAGGCCTTTGTCAGCAGTGGTCTGCTCTTCTATTTCAATCTCTTCAGGATTCTGCAGAAGCAGAGATCAGACAAGACCTCCCATGGGTCGCCATCACAAAGGCTGGTGCCACACCCGTGCAGAACTTCCTGGGCCAGCATCCACCACATCAGAGCTAGTGAGTGAGCTCCCTTATTGTTGGACAGGATGGCCATGTCCACATAGCACAGGGGAGAGTCTGTGTTACACACAGTGATGGCAGGCAGGTTAACATAAGGGCCTCCGAGTGAGGCTGGTGGTCAGCTGTGGGATCAGTAACCACTGGAAGCTTTGGCTCCTGGAAGGCTGCCAGGATCCGGTTAGTGAAGGTTCCAGCAGTGAAGCAGCCAGCAATAGGAGTGGCTCCAGTGGCAGCAGCAACCTTTAGCACAGCCTGCTGACCAGTATTCCTGGAGGATATGACACTGACATCCGCCGGCTTTTCAATGGGCATAATGGCATGAGAAGCTTCTCCCAGGTTCTCTTCACATTTATGAGGTAATGCCATCATTTTTCCTTTTGTAGATTTATTGTTCCATTTGGAAGTCAAGGTTGGTGCCACCTAAGTGGGTACCTGCTGCAAGGAATTTAAGGACATCCTCCTCCTTCATTTTCAGGACATCAAGGGCTCTGGACATCGTGAAAGCTTCCCTTTAAGTTACAATAGGAACCCAGAACAATGCCGTGTGGAGCCGGCTCGGGGTAGCTCAGAAAGGCCAGAAATTTTCATCGAAACTTGATGAAGGCACTTCTATGAGGGGCTAAGTTGCTGTGGTCCGCATGTATGGGCTTTTGGAACTCTAATTTGATTCAAGGCCAGAAGTTAGATATTCACAGAAGTGGAAGAATAGATGCGCCTTATGCTAAAACTTTAGATACCATTTCTTTCAGCTGGATTCTGAGTCATTGCAACTCCTTAGTCCTGAAATTTTGTGTTTAGTTTTCTACTCAAACCCTTCCCCTTGGTGGAGAACATCACAACTCACAGATCTTTAGCTGGACCTATAGTTTTGCCTGGCAATTCTGGATTTCCCCAGTTATCTTCCTCTTTTCCATTATCTCTGACTATTCAAACCACCCATCCTGAGGCATCCTCTCTCCCTCTCAATAGATGATCTTATTTGGTACTTGCTCTAGATTATTCTTCCCTCTGGCCTCCTGGGAAGCCACCCTTCATGGCTTAGCCCCTCTTGCCCCTGCATCTTCAGCTTCTCCCTTTACTGGCTTCTCTTCATTATTTAAGTGTGCTTACAGAGTTCCTTTATTAATAAACAAGCAAAGAAGAAAAAATGAAACCGTTGCTCAATCTCAGGTCGCCCTACAGCCATCTTGCTATCCCTTCCTTTCCCCTCAGGATCAAGCATTTTGAAAGCATTGTGTCTGCATCTCTCCCCACGTCCTCACCTCTCCATCCTTCCTCTGTTCACCAGGGTCCGGTGTATGCCCCTTGCCTTTCCACAGAAATTGCTCCTTCTTGACAAATCCAATGGCAAGTTTGGAGTCCTCACCTCCATCCGGCGGCACCTTTGACACTACTGCCTCTTGCTTGTCCTCCTCCCTGACTGGCAGCTCCTTCTAAATCTTCTCTGAGCACTTTTCTCTGTTTGCCCAGCCTTTATACATCTACTTTCTTTGAGGTTCTGCCTGGGGCCTCTTCTCTCACTCTTCATTCTCTCCCTGAGTGAAGCATCTAATCCTGTGCCTTCAATTACCGTCTTAAAAATATGTCTAATATTGTAATTGGAATCATTCTTATCTTTCCACCTTCTCAACTCACATATCCGGCCTCCAACTCTTTTCAAGTCTTCACCTCAGCATCTTTTAAATCATTGCCATTGCCCCAAACCAACTTCAGACTCCTGTCCTTTCTCATTAAGAATTTTGAGGTAGACTTCCGGCTGGGCTTACTGCCTCTCGTCTTGGTTCCCTCTAATCAACATCATAGCCGGAGAGATCTTTCTAAAACAGAGGCCAGCAAACTTTTTCTGTAATGGGCCAGGTAGTTTATTATTTTAGGCCTTGCAAGCCCTACGGTCTCTGTTGCAGCTATTCAATTCTACCACAGTAGCATGAAATCAGCCACAGACAATGCGTAAATAAATGGGCATGGATGCGACTCAATAAAATGAGTTACAAAATAGGCCGCGGACCAGATTTGGCCTATGAACCATGATTTGCTGATTCCCGTTTTAAAACATGAACATATTCTTCCCATTGCCTTTAGAATAAATTATAAATTCTTGAAAGCAGCTTATAAACCAAGCCAGACCTCCTACCATCCACCTCCACTGCTAACTCAGCTCCAGCCCCTGAGAGACTTGCATCATTGCGTTGTGTTTTGATCCACAGCTGATTAAGTAGGTCTATTTGGGGTTGATATTCTAAACAACAGAAGCTTGAGAAGCGTGAAGTGATAGAGGTTTGAGTTACAGCTCTATCCTTACCAGGACTATGATCTCAAGCAAGCCTCAATTTCTTCATTTATTAAAATACACGGGGTTAATTATATTATCTGAGGCTAATACTATTTTCTGCCTCTTCCATGATTCATTTGCTTAAAAGTGAATGGCATAGTGAAGACAAAAATCTCTCATGAACTGTAAGGTGTTGTGTAAATATCTGTGTTGCCTACACAGGCTGGGCCAGTCTGCCCTCTGCCCTTCCATCAGACCCTCTCAGCAGGTCCTCTCTCTGCTCTCGCTCTCTATAGCCATCTGGTTTTTGGCAGTGCAGGTCAGTTGCAGCTCAGCAGAGCCCCAGAGGAAGAATTCACACCACCTGTGCCCTCCTCAGATCAGCTCGTGCATTCCTTTGCCAGAGCAGTCCACTCCCACTTCCCTGCCCAGCCCCAAATCTGGTGACGGGAGACCTGGCCCCAGGCCCAGCCCCATAGCTGGAGCAATTAATCACTCCCACGAGGGCTAATTAGAAGTGACCTCTATGTCTGTGTGTTGGGAGAGGTGGTGATAGACAGGGAAGAATTAGGCTACTCACTGTATCTGGCCTCTTTCCCTCACTGTTCCAGAAGGGAACATTGCATTTCCAAATGGAGGAATTGTGGACTGAGCAGATGTAGTAAGTAAAAGCAAGTCAAACTGACGCGGATTTATGGATCACCTATTCCTTTTGTGAGCCTGGAATGATTTCCATCGATTTGCAGCACCAGCATGCAGTCCCTACTTAAACGTTAAACAGGACCTTTTATTTTTATATTTGCCTTTTTTTTTAAGCTGCTTTATACCTTCTAACTTTGGTTGTCTTATTATTTAAAGATTCTCTGACTCATTCAGGCTTCTTAACTCACCTACTGAAATTTTCTGACAGGCGTCAGAAGCACAGGGAACTAACCTTCCATATTCTTTAAAGTTTCGATGAAGCAGCAGCTCTCACATCTGGGTGCTGGATCGGTCACACAGGAGCAGCAGAGGAAGAGAGCACAGCTGTCTTTTATTTGCCGCCTGGAACTAGATTAAATTACTTTTTCATGATAGAGAACTAGAAAATGCACTGCTTTATACTTTATAGAAGATTCACTCTTTGGATTACAGAATTACTAAGAGCATCATGACAGGCATTTACATAAATAAAGTTCATTTACTGTGAGTGGTGCCTTTTGCCAAAAATCTGTTGTGTATATATATATATAAATTGCATATTGTAACATTTTCACAAGAAAGGAAGTTCTGCAGGGGTTTCTGTAATTGATTTTCCTTTCAAATTTCGTTAGAAATCTATTTCATTGTCTTAATCATTCTTTTTCCCTGTTTTAAAAAATTCTGTTTAAATTAATAATTGATTAACTATACAAAAGCTTCTAGATCCTGCATTATGGCAACTACTGTATATATCCCAAATATTATGTTAAATATTAAACTGTAAAACATAAGGCACCCCAATCTAGTATTAGATTACCTGGGCATCTTGGAAAAATGCTATGGTCCCTTTACGTTTCCTAATGGATACACAGAGGCTTCATTATTAAGCAGATATAACAATTATAAACATATACAGAACCGGCAATAGAGGCCCAAAAACATTTGAAGCAAAAATGGACATAATTAAAGGGAGAAATAGACTGTTCCACAGTAATAGTTGGATACTTACATACTCTACTATCTATGGTGGACAGGATAACTAACCAGAAGATCAATAAGGGAATTGAGGATTTGAACCACACTGTAAACAAACTAGTCCTAAGAGACGTATACAAAACACTCCACCCCAAACCAGCAGAATGCACGTTTTTCTCAAGTGCTCATGGAACATTCTCTGGGATAGATCATATGCTACAATACAAAACAAGTCTCAATAAATTTTTAAAGTTTGAAATCATCTAAGGCGTCTTTTCCGACCACAGTGAAATAAAACTAGATATCAATAACAGAAGGAAAACTGGAAAATTCACAAATGTGAGGAAATAAGACAATATACTCTTAAACAACACAATTCAACCCATCACAAGAAGGATTATTGTTTTGTTTTTTCTCAACCCCAGTTAGATAGCAAACTGGAGAATGACTCTAATGGACCATCTGGAAGGTGCTGCCTGTGGGCCAGTCAACTGCTGCCAAGGTAGTGAATTGGGGTAAGAAGATGCTCTAGGGCAGACAGTGGTGTCTGGGTGATTTCCCAGGAGCAGGAAGGGGATCTGGTCAGACACATTCCAGGTCCATCACATTGATGGTGGTATGTAGAAAGTCAAAAGAATTCTAAGGAAACTAATAATTTGAGGCTCACATGGAGAAAAGAGGCTGATGAGATAAGGTGTCAGCTACTGTTCTGCTGGGTGAGGGGAAGCTTTGAACCTGGTTGCCTGGGCAACCGAGTCTCTGCCTCTGGATGTAACAGTGGTCAGTGAACCTGTGAGTGGGTGTCTTTGGCTTTCTAAGCCACAGAGAATAGAAGCATAGCCAAATGTATCATTAGAACGATATGGCCTGAAGCAAACAAGGAGAGCTGAGGTCCAGAAGGCAATGGGTTGAAGAACCTAGGACAGATATAAGGACAGAAGCATAGCTTAGATAAATACACAGATTGGGCTGTCACCCACAAGAGTGTAGGTGCACATTACTAGAAGAATCTGGGAAGGGTGCGCTAGGTCCGATAGTGAAACCTAATGATTTTAAGAATATCTTTCTCTCCTTATTCTTATTCTTTCATGTGTATTTCATTTCTTTCCTTTTTTATCTCTGCAGGTGGAATGGAAAACACTTCTGCATTCTGGGAGCAAGCGTTTCTATTGTTACTGTCAATTAAAGGAGAAGACCTGGTCTAGGTAACAGGTCCTGTTCTCACTTCAGAGAGTCTCCTGAGCGTTGGTTGCAGTGTTCCTCATGTAAAGGTGCCCATCCACTTTTCTGGATGCAGTGGAGTGGCAGAGAAAGCACCATGAGCAGCTCGGAGCACGGACGGGTCATGGGTTTTCAAGGCAGAGTTATCTTTTGTGCAGAAGCTGCTGAGCTCGTCTCTGTTGCTGACAGTTCACAGACTCTTCTTCACCCTTGCTCAGGAAGAATTTCCTTTCCTTCTTGCCTCTGGCAGTGACCAGCCATACTTCTTAGACAGCTCAGTTAAATCCCCAGGAGAGAAAGAATAAGAATAGCTCTTAGCAAATGTATGGCAGGAGGAAATTCTTTTGTAAGGCATTTAAATTAGGAAATATATTGGCTTTAAACAATGTTCATCCCATTTTGGGAACTTAGTAAAATGTCTTCAAATATTTTAAATTCATTTGGTACACAAACTATGTGACTTAACTAAAAGAAACCTTTCCAAGTAATATCTAAAAATATTAAAAAATCTAACATAATATTTGAGAAACTTGAATTCCCTTAAATGTGCTCAAACTGTTCATAAACTTAATAAGATTTCATTGTGAAATTACAAGTCTAAATTAATTACTCAATTATACATTTTCAATTAGAATTACAAGGCTGATCTGTTACTCTAATTGACCAAATTCTTATGAACATCATAAGTACATAAAATATTAAAAATGCCCAGATTCATTAAAACAAATAGTAATACTGTGGTTTTTATTACTTAGGCATTTCTATTTTTAATTCTAAATCTTTAGAGTTGAAAGATGTTTAACCATCAAGGAAATAATTATGCCATTTCAAGCAATTTTGTAGCATATCTTCTTTGCTAGTTGAAATTCCGTAAGAGTGGAGAACTTCAGCTGGAACAATGATTGGATTCTTGTTGAGGACATTGATGGGACAGGTTTTTGATCTATTATATTATGACCCTCCATGTAGGGTGGTCTGATGGCTCTCATGGTCCATATTCCTGTGTTTAGGTTATATAATGCCCAATTCTTTCTTCTACTCACAGAATATGAGACCCCCATTCAGCAGCTATATGAATTTTTTATTCTCTTATGTCTCTCTGTTCTTTCAGGGGGTGCAGGCAGAGGGGTCTTGTTCCATGTTGCTACATAGCAAACTACTCCAAAACTTACTGGCTTAAAACTTTTTTTAATTGCATCTCACAGTTTTGCGGGTCAGGAATTTGGGCAAGAATCAGCTAGTCCATTCCTCCAGCTAGTTCATTCTCCAGTTCCACCAAGTGACTTCCATTAACACCATGTAGAAGAGAAGGATCACCCAGCTGAACCCCAAATGGTCACTCCTATGGCTCATACTTTGGGGGAATGGCCGGAAGGCTGGGCTTAGCTGGGACTGTCATCCAGAATGCCTACATATGGTCTCTCTGGCAATGTGACCTCAGGGTAGTCAGACTTCTTACATGACCTCCCAGCACTAAGAGCAAGTGTTCCTGTAGCAAGGTGGAAGCTGTGTGGCCTTTTGTGATCTAACCTCGGAAGTCACATAGGGTTCACTGCCACTTGATTGGTCAAAGAATCACAAGCCCCGTCTATATTCAAGAGGAGGGGATAAAGACCCCTCGTTTCAACGGCTGGAGTGTCAACGAATATGTGACCTTGTTTTAAAACTGCCATAAAGATCTTAAGATATTTAAAAATCTTTTCCATTTAACTCAAAAGTTCTTTGAATTTGATATGCATTCTTCTCATAGACTCCCTGTATTTTACAAACACATAACTCTTAGAGATATTAAAACAACCTCTCATTAAATTCTAGGTATATTGCATGACATGGTCTGATAATCTGGTCATGACTTTGAAAGGTTGTTCTACTTCATAAAAGACCTTGAAAGGTCATTCTACTTGATGAAATCATTTGTAAGAAAATCTCTGTATTTTATTCACTGAGCCATGGATGCTATCTCTTGAAATGTACTCAGAAGGTGAAAAGTCCTGATTTTACATTAATAATTTCTTGAATTTTCTTAATTGATAAACGAAAAGTGTTTTACGTTCTCATATACTCAATTCAACAGATATAAAATGAGTATCTTCTTTAGTGAAGTGTGTATTAAAGGAAAGTTTGAATTGTATCAGGTATTGATGGTTAGGATGTCATTCAAGTTGAATGGGACAAGACGAGCAACCAAGGAAGAAATCACTCAACATGCTTGAGGATGAGTCTGCTAAGAAAAGAAGCAAGTCTGCAACTTCACTTGGTCAGGCTCAGGGTCCGAGCCCCTTTTGTGTATTTCTACCTGGCTGACTCCGATAGGGATCTTAATCTTGACTCTACTTTTTGGGTGATTTTGCCCATTGCCTCTCTTTGAAACAAGAATTGTTAGATGTCGAATAAATGTTTGTTGACTAAATAAATGAATGACCAATTTTAAAATAATTTGAATGTAATAAATCAGCTCTTTGCGCTAAAATCAAGCTGCTCACTATTTTTCAGAGATCAGGAGGCATCTTAGGTCCTCTAGGTGTGCCTGTGGTCATCATTCTAAATAATGTTATCATTGTTTTTCCCAGTCAACTTTATTTTGCTTTTCTGAGTATTTTGATTCCAGATAAAGAGCCACATACTGGGTTTCTCTCCACCTGGATTTTCTATCTAAATAAGGTAATAGAAAATCAGGACTCCAAGAATTCAGGGTGAGCTCAGTGATAACGCAGACCATCAGCAGCTCTTGTCAGTGGCTACTGCAGTCAAATAGAAACAAAATATCCTCAGGAATAAAGTCTCATTTGCTTCCAGCAAAATGCACTGAAGAGAGTACGATGTTTGAAGTGTGCTAAAGGCAAGATAATATTACAAAATCACCACTGCCTAAATTCACCTGGTTTTGATCTCACTCAGTTGTGACCTACAATGTGGGTGTGGAGAGAGATTTGCTTGATCTACCCCTGATTTGTATAAAGTTTCGGGATCACCCTACCTTTTACATTTCATTGGTGGGTTCTGCCTCCACATTAACCTCCTCTTTCCCCTCCAAATACTGCGTTCTCTTTGCTTTGTCTTACATGCCTCATGCAGCTCTCGAAAATAACCTACTATAGTTAAGGGGGCCCAAGAGGAAAAGCTCTACCCATGATTCAGGATGATGATTTTCAGTTCTCAAATGCCCTCTAAATACAGAATCTACTTGCCTGCAAAATGTTTAGAATGGGGTGAGCTCTGGCAGGTTTCTTGCTTTGAGGAATCCGAAGGGAGTGCTGATCAGAGGGGAGGAGAGAAATGTGGAATGAGTCTCATAGTCCTGAACCTTGGCAGGCTGAGCTGTGCCATGTGGGAAACAACTCAAGGGGCTTGGCGTTGAGCGGTGGATGTGACTGCCCCTCCTGCTATTGCAGCTAAGTGACTGGAGTACCAATGTTTCACTCTCATTTAAAAACAAAAAGCTTCCTGGTAGGAGGGCCTCTAGCTATTTTTGATTTATTATCTAATTTTCAGACACTAGAAATTAACAGCAATGAGAAGTGAAAATGGACAGAGAATAGCAGGAACTCTACAGTGATGATTCATTCATATGAATAAACAGGATCATTTTCAGCAATAAGACAAAGTAGGTGTGGCCATTTGAGAAATTTTGAGGTCTCTACTATCTTCTGTTTCCTAGAATTTCATCATTGTACATTGCATACTGATGAAATTGTACAAACACCCGATCATGAACATTAGCTTTTTTTCCAAGCTGGTTTGTAGGACTTTAGTAAGCAGTTTTTGGATGAAAAAAGATTTTTTTTCCCCTTGAGAAATTAAGTTTGAGAAAAGAGGATTGCTGATCTAGTGAGCCCAAAATTGTAAGAAAAAAAAAAAATTAGTAAAGTAAGTTTGCATGTGCAGAGAATCTAATGCTGATTTGGCTTCCTTTTCTACTGAATATGAATTTGTCTGATTCAGTTAATTTTGCCATGTGTTTTTTACTTAGGTAATATAGCAATAAATTTTTTTTAAATTTAAGTTTATTTCATTATGTTGCATTAGCTAAACTTGCTGTTTTACCATGCTGTACTAGCTAATATTGGTTATATTAATGATCACAGTCTTATTTCTGATTTTAGTGAAAATGGATTTAGTGTGTTTTTATTTAAATTGATGTTTCCTTTGGTTTGGGGTAGTGGATTGGATAACTGTTCCCAGTTCTTCCCTCAACCAGTTACCCTTCCCCACTGTGTCCTGGTAGGTAGAGTGTCTTTCTCTGCCCATTTGTCGTTGGGCTTGGCCATGTGACCTGATTTGCCCATCGGAATATGAACGTACATGACTCAAGAGAAGTCTTCACAAGTGTTCCGTTGATCTGCCCCACGCAGCTGGTACCTCCTGGTAAAGGTCTGAGAATGAAGATACTTGTAAGGAAAAAAAAAATCTGGACCTCAAGACTGGAGTTCAAGTTGGCATCGCAAAGCCCAGCCTCAATCAGCCAAAATGCTGCACTGTGCAGACCATGAGGATGCAAATAAATGTCCACTGTTGTAAGCCACTGAATTCTGAGTGTGTCTATTCTGTGGCAAAAATGGACTAAAACAGGCATTGGTGCTCGAAGTGAGTTGTTGCCTTTACAATAACCTAAAATATGTGGTATTGTCTTTGGGACTAGGGGGCAGGTGGTATGGAAACCAGTATAGGAAATGGAAAACTTGAAATCTGTGTTATATACTGGGAAAATAATTGGCTAAACTATTATCTGCTATACCCTGAAAGGCAGAAAATGTACCTAATAAACTTGTGGAATTGGAAAGATATTTTGAATGGTGTCAAGATGGTGATGTAGGCGGACTCTGAACTCACCTCCTCCCACAGGCACAAGAAATTTACAACTATCCTTGGAACAATTACCCCTCAGAGAGAAGTGAAAACTGGTTAAAAAGAACCCCTGCAACAAGGGATAGTGCTGACTGAGGGGGAAGAGGCAGAAATTCCTTTCTGTAGACAAAAAGTCACCTCTATAAGCTGTGGCACTTCAGAGCCAGCCGGGAGCAACCCTAAGGTATGAAGACTTCCCTGGAGGAGCGGGGCATTCAGCTGGGGAGAGATACCACTATAAGCAACTTTTGGGCTCAGCAAAACCGAGATAAACGTCATAATATCTGGTTTTATGGGGAATACCCCAGAAAAGCTATCAAACATAAGGGGAAAAAAGCCTGCTCTTACAGGGCCCATACACAAATTCACTCATTTTGGAAAGCAACCTAAAAGCACCATAAAGAAAGGTACACAGTCCTTTGGTGAAAATGACTGTGCACCTTTTCACTGAGCATCACTGAGATGCTCCCAGAGCCTATCAAGAGAAGTGAGACCTCTCCAGGGACTGAGACATTGGCAGCAGCCATTATTGTGACTTAGTACAAGTGTGCTGACACAGACGCTGGCAGATGTCATTGGAGTTCTTCCCCAGGCCTGTTAGCCTAGAGTCTTCTCCACGCACTAGAGCACTGATTTAATCTTTCTCAGCTAAGGCAGGCAGCCTGCCCTAGGGACTGGCCCCACCCAACAGTAAGCCCTCAGGCAACCTGTGGGCCATCATAGATGGGGTGCCTGGAACCTCTGCAACCAGGCAAGTGGGCCATCCTCTATGCGGCAGGGCATGCATGAAGAGCAGGTGGAGTGTGTGGAGCCTCTGCAGTGGGGTGACTGGGTCCACTTCCGTGGGTTGGGGTGCATGCACAGGGCAGGACTATGTTGATGGGCTATGTGGCCCTGTGGGAGTGGGGCTTGTCAGCTGCATTAGATTTGTGCTTCTCAAACAGCCACATAGGGGATCGACCCCATCTTCCAAAGCCTGAAAAACTTGGGTGCCTGTATGCCTGGGGCCAGCATCAATCTCTCAGCTGCTATCCCGAGAGAGCTAACAAGAGCCTTGCAAGCTGGAGGCCTACAGCAGTTATAAGTCCATCAGCCTAGCAACCAGCCACGCTGGGGACCTACTCACTTAACAGAAAAACTGCAACAGGAATGTGCTGTCAGACTTTTCGGCCAACTGTGTTGGGGCTCTCCAAACAAAATAAAGTGACTGAAGGGTCCACAGCAGCCACATGCAGCTGAGCATTACAACCAGCCAGCCAGGGCTACAGCCTAACCTCCCTGGGCACCTGCAGCAAGTGAAACCCTGCCACAAAAGAAGCACACATATAGCCTATATGGGGGACACTCCTGGAACATTTGGAACTGGTGATGAGAGGGAAGCACACTCCTGGGCCTCATAAGGCATCTCTTACATAATGCCAATGCCACCTCTCCAACATCTGGAGACATAGATGACCTACCTAGTACATGGATATAAGCACAAAGAGGCAAAATGAGAAGACAAAGAAATACATTTCAAGTAAGGGAACAGGACAAAATCCCATAAAAAGAACTAAACAAAACAGAAATAAACAATCTACCTAAGAAAGAGTTCAAACAAAAAAGTGAAAAGGGTGCTCACTGATCTTGGGAGAAGAATAGATGAACTCAGTGAAAACTTCAACAAAGAATTTGAAAATACAAAAAAGAAACAATCAGGAATGAAGAATACAATAATGGTAGTGAAAAATTCATTAGAGGGACTAAAAAGTGGAGTAGATGATACAGAAGAATGGGTCAGTGAGCTGGATGAAAGACTAAAGGAAATCGCCTGAGCTCAACAGATAAAAGAAAAAAGAATTAAAAAGAATGAAGACAGTCTAAGGGACCTCTGGGACAACATCAAATACACTAACATCCAAATTATAGGTGTCCCAGAAGGAGAAGAGAGAGACAAAGGGGCAGAGAATCTATTTGAAGAAATAATAGCCAAAAACTTTCCTAGTCTAAGGAAGGAAACAGACGTCCAGGTATAGGAAGCACAGAGAGCACCAAACAAGATAAACCCAAAGAGGCCCACACCAAGACAGATTGTAATTAAAATGTCCAACATTAAAGATAAAGAGAGAATCCTAAAAGCCGCAAGAGAAGGGGAACAAGTTATGTACAAAGGGAACCCCATAAGGCTGTCAGCTGACTTCTCAGCAGAGACCGTCCATGCTAGAAGGGAGTGGCACAATATATTTATAGTACTGAAAGGAAAAAACTTCCAGCCAAGAATACTCTACATGGCAAGTTATTATTCAGAATGGAAGGAGAGATAAAGAGTTTCCCAGATAAGCAAAAACTAAAGGAGTTTATTGTCAAGAAACTAGCCTTACAAGAAATGCTAAATGGACCTATTTAAGTGGGAAAGAGAAGACCACAAAGTAGAATAAGAAAATTGTTTTTTTTAAAGCAATAAAATCACTGGTAAAATCACAGCACTAAAGGACAAAAATACTAAAATTATAAATTTCCATGACAAGAGGGTAATGGATACACACACCCAAAAAAAGAGTTTAGATGTGATATCAAAAACATAAAATATGGGAGGAGGGGTGTAAAAGAGTAGAGGTTTTAGCGAGAAATCAAACTAAAGAGACCATCAACTTAATGTAGATTGCTATGCATGTAGGTTATTATATGTGAACCTCATGGTAACCGGAAACCTATAATAAATTCACAAAAATTAAGAGAAAGGAACTCAAACATGATATTAAAGAAAGCCATTAAACCACAAGAGAAGAGAGCAGGAGAAGAAGAAAGGAACAGAGAAGAACTACCAAAACATCCAGAAAAAAAGTAACAAAATGACAATAAGTACATACTTATCAATAGCTACTTTAAATGTCAAGGGACTAAATGCTCCAAGCAAAAGCCATAGGGTGGCTGATTGGATAAAAAAACAAGGCCCATATATATGCTGCATACAAGAGACATGCTTCAGACCTAAAGACACTCACAAACTGAAAGTGAAGGGGTGGAAAAAGATACTCCATGCAAATGGCAATGAAAATAAAACTGTGGTAGCAAAACTTACATAAGACAAAATAGACTTTAAAATAAAAACAGTAACAAGGGACAAAGAGGGGAGCTACATAATGATAAAGGGAACAATCCAACAAGAGGATATAATGTTTGTAAATATCTATGCACCCAATATAGGAGTACCCAAATATATAAAGCAATTATGAGTAGACATAAAAGGATAAATAGACAATAACGCAATAACAGTAGGAGACTTTAACACTCCAATGGATAGATCTTTTACACCAATGGATAGATCATCCAAATAGAAGAGCAATAAGGAAATGACACATCAGACCAGGTGGATTTAGTGGATATATACAGAACATTCCACCCAAAAACCCCAGAATACACATTCTTTTCCAATGCGCATGGAACATTATCGAGGATAGATCACATATTAAGCCACAAAATAGTCTCAATAAGTTTAGGATTGAAACAATAACAATCATCTTTTCTGACCACAATGGTATGAAACTAGAAATCAACTACAGGAAGAAATTCAGAAAAGCCACAAATATGTTCAGATTAAACACAATGCTACTGAACAAGATTGGATCAATGAAGAAATCAAAGGAGAAAACAAAAAATACCTGGAGACAAATGAAAATGAAAATACGATATGCCAAAATATGGGATATAGCAAAAGTGGTCCTAAGAAAGAAATTTATAGAAATACAGGCCTACCACAGCACACAAGAAAAACGTCAAATAAATGATCTAACAGTGTACATAAAGGAACTGGAAAAAGAAGAACAAGCAAATTCCAAAGTCAGTAGAAGGCTAGAAATAAAAATCAGAGCAGAAATAAATGAAGTAGAGACTCAAAAAAAAAAAAGAAAAAATCAATGAAACTAACAGGTGGTCCTTTGAAAAGCTAAATAAAATTGGCAAGACTTTAGCTAGACTCACCAAGAAAAAACAAGAGAAGGCTCAAATAAATAAATCAGAAATGATAGAGGAGAAATTACAACAGACACCTCAGAAATACAAAAGATTATAAGAGAATACTACAAAAAGCTATATGCCAACAAATTGGATAATCTAGAAGTAATGGATAATATCTTAGAATCATACAACCTTCCAAAACTGAATCAAGAAGAAATAGGGAATTTGAATAGACTAATCAGCAGTAAGGAGATCAAAACAGTAATGAAAAACATCCCAAAAAATAAAAGTCCAGGACCAGAGGGCTTCCCTGATGAATTCTACCAAACATCCAAAGAAGACTTAATACCTATAGTTCTGAAACTCTTTCAAAAAATTGAAGAGGATGGGAAGCTTCCTAACTCATTCTATGAAGCCAGCATTACCCTGATACCAATACCAGACAAGAACAACATGAAAAAAGAAAATTACAGGCCAATATCACTGATGAACATTGATGCAAAAATCCCCTACAAAATACTAGCAAATCGAATACAATAATCCATTAAAAAAATCATACACCATGATCAAGTGAGATTTGTTCCAGGGATACAGTGATGGCTCAACAACCACAAATCAATCAACGTGATATGTCACATTAACAAAATGAAGAATAAAAGTCACATGAATAACCAAAGGAATCCTGAGAAAACAAAACTGGAGGTATCACACTCCCTGATTTCAAAATATACTACAAAGCTATGGTAACCAGAACAGCATGGTCCCGGCACAAAAACAGACACATAGATCAATGGAACAGCATCGAGAGCCCAGAAATAAACCCACACATCTATGGATAGCTAATTTTTGACAAGGGAGCCAAGAACATACAATGAAGAAAGGAAAGTCTCTTCAATAAATGGTGTTGTAAAAACTGGACAGCCACATGCAAAAGAATGAAAGTAGACCATTATCTTTCACCATACACAAAAATTAACTCAAAGTGGATTAAAGACTTATGGTAAGACATGAAACTATAAACCTCCTAGAAGAAAATATAGGCAATACACTCATTTACGTTGGTCTTAGAAGGATATTTTGGAATACCATATCTACTCAGACAAGGGAAACAAAAGGAAAAAAAATGATTCTTCATCAGACTAAAGAGCTTCTGCAAGGCAAAGGAAATCAGAAACAAAATGAAAAGACAACACACCAACTGGGAGAAAATATTTCCAAATGATATTTCCAACAAGGGGTTAATTTCCAAAATATATAAAGAACTTATACAAGTCAACAACAAGAAAACAAACAACTTGATCAAAGAATGGAGAGAGGATATGAACAGACATATTCCCAAAGAAGATATATAGATAGCCAACAAGCCTATGAAAAGACGTGCAACATCACTAATCATTAGTGAAATGCAAATCAAAACTAAAATGAGATATCACCTTACACCTGTCAGAATGGCTATAATTACCAAGACAGAAAACAACAAATGTTGGAGAGGTTGTGGAGAAAAGGGAACCTTCATACACTGCTGGTGGTAATGCAAACTGGTGCAGCCACTATGAAAAACAATATGGAGATTTTTCTCAAAAAATTAAAAGTAGATGTCCCTTACAACCCAGCTATTCTACTACTGGTATTTATCCAAAGCACTTGAAATCAACAATTCAAAAAGACTTGTGCCCCTATATGTTCATTGCAGCATTATTCACAGTAGCCAAGATGGGGAAGCAAGCCAAGTGCCCATCAACTGATTAATGGATAAAGAAGATGAGGTATATATATATACAATGGAATACTACTCAGTCATAGTAAGGACAAAATAGTCCCATTTACAACAACATGGATGGACTCTGAGGGTATGATGTTAAGTGAAATAAGCCAGAGAAAGATGAACACTGCATGATTTCACTCATATGTGGAGGATAAACAAACACATGGACAAAAAGAACAGATTAGTGATTACCAGAGGGGAAGAGGGTTGGGCGGGGTGGCAAAGGGGGTAAAGGGGCACATATATATGGTGACTGATAAATAATAATGTACACCTGCAGTTTCACAATATTATAAACTATTATGACCTCAATAAAATAATAATAATAATAAAAGTATTTAAATAATTAAAAAACCCCTCTTTTTAGAAGGTATATTATAGTTGTTGCCAGGACATCCTCATCTGACTGACCAGTTGTGTCTGTAATAAATGTCCACCACATTAGTGTCTGAATGGCATCAATGAGAAATCCTGTCACTCACAGTCAGCTCTCCTTGATTTTCTAGTGGGGAGATCTTTTTAATCTTAATCTTACCATAGAAATATCCTACCTTGACAACTGAAAATTAACTTTTCCATCCATATATTTTTTCTTTGGCTTTTTGACAGAGTACTATACTTTCCCCAATTGATTTGCAAAAGAACTAACTGCCACGTACTGAAGGAAAGCAGAGGAAGATTGAATAATGACAAGAGAAAGAGGAGGTTCAGATCATCATCACTTACAAAATATTTCTCCTACTGAAGGGCATACAGGTCCTTTATGAATGTTTTCTCTTCTAGGCTATGCTTTGTTTGATGCTGTAATGTATTTGTGTTGCCATCTCCTCATTCACACATACATACATCTAGAAAAGTCATTCCAAACTAAAAACAGAGAAAAAACCAGCATCATATGAGAGACACATGTGACAATATAAAATGGTCTAATGTACAAATAATTAAACCTCCCAATGGAGTGGAGAATGTGGCGTAACAAATATTTTAAAATATAATGAGTGAGAACTTATAAAAATTGATGAAAGACATAAACCTACATATCCAAGAAGTTTAGCTAATCTCAAGCAGTATAAATACAAAGAACCGCATTTAAGCAAAACATAGTCAAACTACTGAAAACCAAACACAAGCCTAAATAACAAAAGCTGAGAGAATTTGGAGCCAGCAAAAGTAGACAACCTGAGATGCTAATGGCCGTTCTTCAGATTGAAGGAAAATAATCACAGGTGGAAACATTGGTCTTTGGGAAGGAATTAAAAGCAAAGGAAAGAGAACTATGTGGGTAAATAAAGAAATACTATTTTTATTAATTTTTTTTTTTTTGGTGAGGAAGATTGGCCCTGAGTTAACATCTATTGCCAATCTTCCTCTTTTTGCTTGAGGAAGATTGTCACTGAGCCAACATGTGTGCCATTCTTCCTCTATTTTGCATGTGGGATACTGCCACAGCAAGGCTTGATGAGTGGTATGTAGGTCTGCACCCAGGGTCTGAACCTGTGAGCTCTGGGTCATCAAAATAGAGACTACAAACTTAACCACTATGCCACTCAGATGGCCCCTATTAAAATTCTGAAGATGCTGTTTACCACCTAAAGCAAAAATAAGCAACATACTGTGGGATTTACAATATATGTACAAGTAAAATATGTGACAATAATAACACAAAGGGCTAGATGGTAGATAATGGAAAAATACTCTTGTAAGTTTCTTACATCATTTGTAAAGTGGTAGAATATGAACTCGAGGTAGACAGAAATGTTAGGGATACATATTTTAATCTGTAGAGCAGTGCTATCTAATAGAATTTTCTGGAATGGTGGAAATGTTCTATAATCTGCACTCTCAAATATGGTAGCCACTAACCACATGTGGCTATTGAGCACTTGAAATGTGGCCAGTGCAACTGAGAAACTGAATTTTTAATTTTATTTAATTTTAATTAATTTCAATTTAAATAGTAACGTATGGCTAGTGGCTACCATATTGAACAGAACAACTCTAGAGTAACCACTAAGAAAATGCAAAAAGGTACAGCTAAGAAGCCAATAAAGGATATAAAAAGAACAATAAAAATAACTGGTTAATCCAAAAGAAGAGAAGAAAGAAGGAACAATGGAACAAAGAATAGGTGGAATAAACAGAAAACAAATGCAAGATGGTAGACTAACGCCCAACATATTAAGATTTATGTTAAATCTAAATGGACCAAAATCTCCAATTAAAGGATAGATTACTGATTTTTTAATGGAATTTAAAAAAAAGGAACCAACCATATTCTGTTTACAAGAGACACACGTTTTCTTTTTAACTAATTTCAAACACAGAGAAGTTGTATGAGTATACAAAGAACTCCTTTATTCAGAATCACCAATGTTTTACATTTTGGCACATTTGTTTTCTCTCTGATTCTTCTGAACTATTCAAGAGTAGGCTTCCTATATCATGTCCTATTACCCTTGACACTTCAGAGTGTATTTTCCAAGAACAAGGTTATTTTCTTACATAACCTCAGTATAGTTATCAACATTAATACATTTGCACTTAACATACAGCCAATATTCCAATGTTACTAATTGTACCAATAATGTCCTTTATAGAAATTTCCCCAGTGTAGGATCTAGTCCAGCATTACATATTGTGTCTAGTAGTCATGTTTCTTCAGACTTTTATAATTTGAAACAGTTCCTCATCCTTTCTTTTCTCTTTGATGGCATTTTGAAAGAATACAGGCCAATTATTTTATAGCATTTCCTTCAATTTGCTTTTTTCTGATGTGTCATTATTAAATTCAGGTTACGCATTTTTGGTAAAATACTACATCAATGACGTTGTGATCTTCTCAGCATATCACATCTGGAGGGACATGATGCCTGTTTTCCCTTATTAGTAATGTTAATTTGGAAAATTTGGATAACATGGAAAAGTTACCATTTTTCCTTTTTGTGATTAATAAAGAACTTCTTGGGAAATTGCTTAGATAATGTAAATATTATTTTCCTTATCAAATTGTCCCCCTATTATGTGAAATACTACCATTGGTAATTTTAATAACTATCACTGATGAATCTTGCTTGAATCCATTTTTAATATGGAGTTTTTAAAACTCCATCATTTTTTCTATATTTATCAGTTGGCATTCTAATATAAGGAAGAACCCATACATACAGCTTCTTTTCTTTTTCTTTCCTTCCTTCCTTCTTTATTTATTTCATTCTTTCTTTCTTCCTTTCCTCCTTTCTTTCTTTCCTTTTTTTTCTCTCTCTCTTGCTTTCTTTCATTCTTATTAGTATGGACTCTGGGGTTCTTATTTTATTAACTGAATTATAACTCATTACGTCCTTACCTTTTCTGATGTTCAAACTGCCCCAGATTTGGCTAGTGGGAGACCCTTAAAGCTGGTTCCTGCATCCTTTTGGCATGCCCCAATTTTATTTTAAGGGCTTCCTTAGTTTCTGATACAACAAAATATTCCAGGCTTTTTTTTTTTTTGATCTTCTCTTTTCTGTCATGAGCTCAATCGTTCTCTAAGGGATATCTGCTTCCTTTTAATGAGGAAAAAATTTAGAAACCAATATTTGGGCAAACAGAAACATTAATAATAAGAACACAGATACAATAAAAGAAAAAAGTGAAAAGGTTATGCCATCCAGATACTAATCATTAGAAAGCTGGCATAGTTATATTAATATCAGATAAAATAGATTTCAAGATAAAGGGCATCACTAGAGCTAAGGTAGGATACATCATCATAATAAATGAGCCAATTCATGAGAAACACACAACAATCCTAATTATGCATGCATCTAATAATGTTACTAGAAAAGAAAAGAAACAAAAAAAATTAAACAGGAATAAAGAAGAAATTGAGAGATTTGCAGTCATCAGAGTGTTTTTCGTCACACATCTCTCAGTAATTAATAGGACAGGTAGGCAAAAATCACTGAGAATATAGAAATTTTGAACAATGTTAAACAAATTAACTTAATTGCTGTTATAGAACACTACAACAAATGACTATAAAATACACACTGTTTTCAAGTTCACAAGGTACATATATCAATGCAGATCATATGTAGGGTCATAAAGGGGGATTAAAATTTTAAAAATATGTTTCCTGACCATAATAAAATAACCTGTAAATCAATAAGAAAAAGAAAATAGAAAAATCTCTGAACAATCTCTTGTTTTTAAATAACTAAAGGATCAAAAACAAAATAATAATAATGGAATTTAGAAAATTTTTTTGACCAAGTAATAATGAAAATATACCATGGGAAAGTTTGTGAGATGTAGCTAAAACAGTGCTTCAGGGGAAATTTATAGTTATAAATATATATAAATTAGAAAAAGGAAGAGTTAATACCAATCATTCACACCTCTTTCTCCAGAATCTAGAAAAGGAAGCGTAAATTAAACCTAAAGAGAGTAGAAGAACTGAAATAATAAAAAAGAAATTAATAAAGGAGATCTATAAAATGAAAAACAATAAAAAACCAACAAGGTCCAAGTTGGCTTTTTGAAAAGACAGATCAAAAAATAAGAGAAAACCCACAAATTACCAACATAAGGATGGAAAAAAGGGACACCATTACATAACCTACAGATATTAACACAATAAATATGGAATATTAAATGAACAACTTTATGGTAATATATTTAGCAACTTAGACAAAATGGATAAATTTCTTGAAAAAAGCAAAATACCAAAACTGACACAAGAATATGTAGAAAATCTGAAGAGTTGGACATTGTCTTTAAAAAGTGAATGTGCAACTGAAAACCTTCACACGAAGAAAAATCTAGGCTCAGATTCTCCTTTGAGAATTTCACCAAACATTTATGGAAGAAATAATCTCAATCCTATACAAATACAGAAAATAGAGAAAGAGAATACTTCATAAAGCATTGATTTATGAAGTCAGCATAACTCTATGACTAAAACCTGAAGAAGATATTATTAGAAAAAGACATTAAATCCTTATCTCTCATAAACAAAGATGGAAAAAATCCCTAAAGTAAATAGTAGCAAATGGAATCCATGGATGTGTAAAAAGAGTATTATATCATTACCTAGTGGCAGCATTTCAAGGTTGGTTTAACTTTAGAAAATGCACCAGTGTAATTCACTACATTAGCAAAATAAAGGGTATATGATCATCTCTGTAGAAGGGGAAAAAACTTTGATAAAACTCAACAGTTTTCATGGTAAAAAAAAAAAAAAAAAACTCTCAGCAATAGGAAGAGAAGGAAACTTTCTCAAGCTGATAAAAGATATCTACCAAAAAGAAATCTTTGCAGCTAATATATACTGGATGCCTTTCTCCTAAGATCAAAAACAGGACAAGGCTGTCCACTCTCACTACTTCCATTTAACAATGTAATAAAAGTTCTAGCTCATGTAATTAGAAAAATAAGTTACAAAGATTGGAAAGGTACATGTAGAACCATCATTTGCAGATAACATGATTATATAAGTAGAAAACCCCAAAGAATCTATACACTACTAGGACTAATCAGTGAATTTAGCAGTCATCTAATACAAGATTAATATTTTAAAATGTCAATAGCATTTCCATATACATGCAACGAAAACATTGCATACTTAAATTTAAAGAAACAATCCATTTACAATACCTTAGAAACAGTTGATACCCAGAAGTAAATTTAACAAAAGAAAATTCTTCCACACTGAAAACTACAAGAGAAAACTATAAGAAAACTACTGATGAGAAAAATTAAAGAAGATCTAAATAAATGGAAAGCTATACCATGCTCATGGATCAGACTCAATATTGTTACGCTGTTAATTACAATACCAAACGAAATACCAGCTGTCTTTTTTTATTGAGGTCATAATAGTTTATAACAGTGAAATTTCAATTGTACATTATTATTTGTCAGTCATCATATATATGTGCCCCTTTACCCTTTATGCACATCCCCCAACCCACTTCTCCTCTGGTAACCACTAATCTGTTCTCTTTGTTCACGTATTTGTTTATCTTCCACATATGAGTGAAATCATAGGGTGGTTTTGTCTTTCAGAATTTTGAATATATGATTCCACTCTCTCCTAGCCTGTAAGGTTTCTGCTGAGAAATCTGCTGAAAGCCTGACAGGGGTGTCTTTGTAGGTTATTTTCTTCTGCCTTGCTGCCCTTAATATTTTTTCTTTGTCATTTACTTTTGCCAGTTTTACTAATATATGCCTTGGAGAAGGTATTCTTACGTTGATACAACAGGAGGTCTATTTGCTTATTTTACCTATAATTCCAGCTCCTTCCCAAGGTTTGGGAAGTTCTCAGCTATTATTTCTTTGAACAAGTTCTCTGCTCCTCTCTCTCTCTTTTCTCCCTCTTGAATATCTATAATCTTCATGTTGCATTTCCTAATTGAGTTGGATATGTCTCAGGGAATTTCCTCATTTCTTTTCAGTCTTTGTTCTCTCTCCTCCTCCATCTGAAATATTTCTATATTTCTGTCCTCTAAATGGCTAATTCTGTCCTCCCTAATGTCAGCTCTGTTTTCTTAAGGATTCTAGATTGTTTTTTATCTCATTCATTGTGTTCTTCATATCCAGTATTTCTGTGTGGTTTTTTTTAGTGTTTCAATCTCTTTTGTGAAGAATTCCCTCTTCTCATTAATTTTATTCCTGAGTGCATTGAACCGTCTTTCTGAATTTTCTTGTAACTCATTGAGGTTCTTTAGGTTGTAAGTTTCTGTGACTTTAGGACTGGTTTCTGGACATTTGTTATTTTCCTTCTGGTCTGGTGTGTTAACATATTTCTTCGTGCTGTTTGATGGGGTGGACTTTTGCTGGTGCATAGCAGTAGTCTGGTGGCAGATTCCACCTGCCACCACCGAGGGGGCAGGAGCTGTGTTTTCTGAGCCTGCTGCATCCACTGGCAGTCATGCCCATCTGTTGGAAGCTGTGCCAACAGGGCCCATCTTTGTTTGCCTGCTGGTCACTGCTGCATCACACATGCAGGCCCAGGTACTCTGGTGCAGAACCCCTGCCCTGGCTGACTGACCAATCTGGTGCACCAGGCAGGACTGGGGGAGGGGGCGCTTTCTTTCCCACCTGTGCTCCTGCTCTGCACTCACTGGTGGCCTGCTTGGGCTGCTCAGCTTGGTGGGGGCTCCCTTGTAGTCACTGAGCTGCCTTGGTGTGGAGTGTTCCCACAGGCTGGGAAGCAACTCCGAGAGTGAAAGTGTTCCCATGGAGGGCTGTCTTTTCCCCTATCTCCTCTCAGAGTTGTGCTGGCTGCTGCCTGAGATCCTGTAACCTGGATCACTGCTGCTGGGGACGGGGAGGAGATCTGCTCACCTCCTTCCACTGCTTCTGGGGGACCCAGTATCCCTACTTTCAGATGTATGGCTACATACTCTTAGATGTCTATTGTGCTGTGTGGATGTCCTCTGTTGGTTACTGAACATCCTTTTCATTGTATCTTAGTGGGGAGAGCTTAAGGGAATAGTTAACTCTGCCATGATGCTGACGTCACTCCTAAAAAGAGTTTTCAACTATTTTTCTCCAAAACTGTGCTTCTTAGATAGCTATTCAGTAATACTAATAATAACAAAAACAATAGTAATGCTAGGAAGGAGGAGAAGGTGAAGAGAAAGGGTCAAACATTTATTGGGCTTTTATTCAGTGCAAGACACTGCACAAAATCTTTCTGAATTAGGTTTTCTTATTATTCCCATTGGATTGAGAAGGAAACATGTACAGTGAAGGTATGTTACTCGACCAATGCAGAAAGCTTCTATCCAGTTACCTCCCCAGTGAGTGGCAGTAATGATTTGGGGGGTATTGACTTTGGACCAAGTGGTAAATCTAGGAAACTATTATAGCCCTGATATTTTTTTTTGCCTCCTATTATATCTGTGGAAAAAGTACCAGGAAAGAAACTTTCAGACTCCTGAAGAAAAGAGACTCTTCACTCCCTTAGTGTGCTCAGTGTTGGGCACCTGATTCTTAAACTAGCATTTCTTTCTGGAATTTGACTTAGAATTCTTTATTCTGGGATATTCTTGCTCAAGGATTACCAATAGGGTGTTTTATATTTTTTGCTGAAACACAAGTAAAAATGACAAACTCTCAGTTGAGACTGGCAGAATTTGACCATTATGGCTCTGCTATTTCCACTGCCTGGACTGCAGGCTATATTGGCTCAGTGGTGACTCACCCAATCTTTGCCCTCCCCCATCCACCAAATGTCACTTCCACAGCTCTCCCTTATGACCGGGATATGGCACATTGTCCTTAGGCCTGTCTCTTCCCTGCATTCTAACTTACTTCATACAATGTAGAACTGATTGTCCCTTAATAACCTTAGCTTTTGTTTCGTGGATTCATGGCGAGAACTGTGAAGGGTCTGAGACCTTACTCTGTGCTAACAAGTTATCACGCATGACGGCAGAAGACATGAGACTCCTGGGTCAGAAAAACAAAATATTATCACTCACAGCAAAAGCAGTAGACAAATCTTCATGTTCATTTGCGTGTTTCCCATGACATCCAAGTCCCTCAGGGGCAATGCAAAGAGCCCACGATTTATGCCTGGAGACACAATGAGTTGCATTACAGGAGAGGATCACTGACCTTGGAAAGCTACCACTTTTATAGTAGGCCCATTCTTTGTCTGTTGGAGACGTACCTCATACTCCAGGGGGCTGGCCAAGTGGTTGAATGGTTAAAATTCCATGTGCTCTGCTTCAGTAGCCTGGGGTCATGGGTTCAGATCCAGGGTGCAGACCTACCCCATTCATCAGCCATGCTGTGGAGGCATCCCATGTACAAAGTACAGGAAGATTGGCACAGATGTTAGCTCAGGGTAAGTCTTCCTCACCACCACCCCCCCCAAAAAAAGAAAAAATTATACTCAATTATTAAAATGTTTTAAATTTCATCAATAAAATAATTTCTCTTTTTCTGTAAGTTCCCATGTAATATCCTCAATTTTATCTCTTGGCCTGCAAATCCTAAACTATCTGGCTCTTGCTAAAAAAACTTTGCTGGCTCCTGGTCTAGGTAATTGAGAGAAAGTTTATAAGGAGTCCTGCTTATTTGCCATTTTTATAGCTGCTAATTTCACAGCTAAGCTTAGAAGAAATGTGTGACTAAGCAAATTAATTCAGGTGTCTGCAGATTCTTTTTTAAATATAATTTTTGAGTAGGTAAACATGTACATTAATTCAAATTGGAATTTAAAAGGCTCCTTATCAGTCTTTCTCCACTAGTCAGGTTGATCTTTGAGTCTAACCATTGGCAAAGCTGAGGTTTATCACTTAAAAACACCTTTGCTTTATATTCAGTCTGATAATAAAAGAGGCTAGCATGCTTGACTCAGAGGGATAGAATACTGTTTATTTAAACTGTCTTTTTGTGTCATTTCCTCTTCTTTCTGGTAAGCCAGCTTGTCTGGATTTTTTTTATTTAGTGCATAGTACAAATGTCAAACTAGGTAAAGTGGATGTTTCAGTTATGTATTGATACTTAATAAACTACCCCAAAATTTAGTGGCTTAAAGCTTCATTATTTCCACTATTCTATCGTTGACCAGGCGGTTGTCCATCATTCTGAGGTATCAGCCGGATGCAGAAATGTCTGGAAGGGCCAAAATGGCTTCACTCACATTGCTGGCAGTTGGTGCTGCCTGCTGGCAGGGAGCTCAGTTGGGGTTGTTGGCTGGGGGCCTTGATTCTTCTCTGAGTCTCTTCAACAGCTGCTTGGGCTTTTTACTGCACAGAAGCTGGGCTCTGAGAAAGAGCATCCCAAATGCAGTCTAAGAAGTACACATCACCATTGAATTCCATTGACCAAAATATGTCAGAGGAGTGTTCCTCCATCATGCAAAATGTTAACATATTGGGAAGCTGAGTGAAGGGTGCACAGGAACCCAGGATCTCATGTCTGCAACTGTTCTATAAATTAAAATTATTTTAAAATAAAAAGTTTACAAAAGTGTAGCTTTCAAGGTCAGCCCATATTTGCCCATATTTAAGGGGAGGGGAAACAGATTCCACCTTTTGCTGGGGGAATGACAAGGTTATATTAGAAGAGAGCACATGGGATGGGAGCAGCTGTTGCAGCAACCTAGTGGGCTTCTAAACTCTGTTCAGAAAGTCTTAGTCATGGCATGATTTGGAGTGTATGCATGTGAGTGTGTGTGTGTCTGATTTCTAATCCTTTCCCCTCTGAACTTGACAATCTTACTCTTTCACTTTTGAACCAGAAGTACTTCTGTGTTAATATTGCCTCCACTCTCCTTTGGATCACATTTCCTGAGCATGATCTGGAAAAAAATATGGTCTGTGATGTGCTTAACACTGAGACTGAGCATCAGACATAGAAATCCATCACTGGCAAACTGTGCACGAGTTAATGTAGAGAGAGTTTTTTCCTGAAAGACCTGGTTCTCTAGGTTACAACCTCAAGAATCTGGATGAACTGCCAACCATCAGTATTTGCTTTGTGCACTAATAAATCATGAAACACCCTTAGATTTCAAAGCTTGGCTGTGATAATTTGCAAGTCATTTGTAAACACCTCAGCATTTCTTTACAACTCCATTTGAGGGTCTGCTTTGGCCTTTCCTGAAGTTCCAAATTCCACTTTCTGCTCCTCTAGCCTTCCTTCAGACCCCTGCACGGGAATAGAGGACTTACGAGGGAAGAGGAAGAAACCCGGGATTATTCGGCATGAAAATTCCCCCCAAAATTTCATTGTTTAAGAAAGCACCATATTCACAAATGAAGTTGACCTATGTTTTACTTGTTGTGCTGTCTGTATCAGCTCTGGCATTAGAGATATGCTAGATTTCTGAAATGAACTGGAAAGGTTTCATCTTTGAATGTTCAGCAATAATTGAAATAACCCAGCAGCCATCTGTTCTTGGGCAGGGCACATTTTTCAGACGTAGATCTTTAATAAGTTTTGCATTTTTTTCAGTGATTATTGGTCTATTCAGATTTTTTATTTATTCTTGAGTCAATTTTTAAATTTTATTTTTCTAGAAAATGAGCAATTTCATCTAGATCTTCAAATTTATTGGCAAAAAGCTACACGATACTTCATGACAATCTCCCAAATGTATTCTACCTGTGGTTTCACTGTCTTTCTCCTCAATGAAGTTGTATATTTTTGTCTTATCTCTTTTCTTTGATTGATCTTAGCTACCTTGTTTTCTTTTTTATTGTCTTTTTGGAAGAAAAAGCTCTGATTTTATTAATTAATTCTACTTCTCTGTTTTCTGATTCATCAACTTTGTTAATTTCTTTGGTGGTGTGAGTACTCTCACTTTACTGAGAAGGTCCGGGAACTGAGACACCTGGGTGGTAAATTTTCAAACTGGATATCGAAGTTGCCCACTGATGCGGGCCGCATGGTGGAGAGGAGAGCTGTTAGATGTGGTAGGGGTTTCTGAAGGGTCGGTGGACAAAGTTGAGAAAGGTAGGGACCACTTTTGGTTCTTATGAGTGATATCCGAAGATAGCCCTTTCGAGTGATTTCCCTGCAGTACAATGAATAATTTAAAGATGTTCAGAATAAGTAGAGCATAAAGGACAGAAAGCAATAAAATGAGCACATTTAACGGTGCTTACCTGGATCTACCCTCCTCTCGCTGCTGTCAAATTGCTCTAAAGCAATTAAGAGTTTCATGACTTCGAGGAAAAAAATTACTTAGAAGGTTATATTTCGAAATTCAAGTTTATGAAATCCCTTGTTATTCACTGATACTCGTTCTTCCCTCCACAGCTGAGAACTTCCCACACCATGAGGTGGAATCTCATCCTTCTCGAAATCAGCGCAGATTCCTGATGAGCAGAAAGAGATGTTTACACCACTGGGAAAACGAATGATCCTCCTGCCATTTTCATAACTCAGGGAGAATAGATGAGATGGAGTTAGGAATGTAGGGCTCTGTCTTAGGTTTCAACAATGAAGAGACTATTATAGACAGGTAATTCCTTGGCTTCAGATTCCTCTGGGATCACAATATCTGTCTTACCAACTTTAATGCAGAGCAAATAAAACTTTTCCAGATGGTTCATGCAAACTGAATAATGATGCATTTATATATACTGCTGTCGGCCACGTCCAACAATTTTAATTACATCCACCATCTTTAATTCCCTGGCCCCAAGCACATGGATACACCACAAACCTCTCCAACTGAAATTGTTGAAATCATTCTTCCATCCTATTATTGTCTTCTCATGGGACTTGGAGCCTCCTCAGCCGCCCCTGTTTTGCCTGCTCTGAACTCAACCATCTTTGAGTTTTTGGCCACCCCTCACTTTCCCCTTACAACCAACCAACCATCAGCAATTCTACCTTCAATGCCTCTTTCATTCACCCGTGCTGATCTAGATCAGACCCTCTCTTGCTCTCAGGACAAAGGAACTGGGAATCATCAAGCACCTGTCACGTGCTGGATACTGTGGCAGACGTTGGCTGCCTCCTGTTACGTATTCTCCCCTTCCTTTTAGTAAGAAAATCCTGATTTTAGACTGGGCACGCAACTGCTCAGCTAAAAGGAAGTCTCAGAAGAGGATGTGCAGCTTCTTTCTAGCCTTTCTTTGTCCAGCTGCCTAAAGGAGGGATCAGTAAAGTACAGCCTGCGAGCAAGAAGGAAGGGTTTTTATGTATTTTAATGATCGGAAAAAATTAAATGAATAATATTTCATGAAATGTGAAAATTACGTGAAATTCAAACTTGTGTCCATAAATTAAGTTGTACTGGAGCACAGCCACACCCACACTCATCTGTTTACATCCTGCCTGTGGCTGCTTTCAAGTGACCACGGCACATTGAATGGTCTCAAAAAAGACTGTGTATACAACCAGCAGAGCTGAAAATATTTACTATCTGGCCTTTTAGAGAAAAATTTGCCAACACCTCATCTAGACCATGAACGAGTCTAGAAGTCCAAGATCAAGGTGTCAGCACATGGAACCCTAATCTTCGATTTCCAGCTTCCAGAACTGTGAGCAATAAATTTCTGTTGTTTATAAGCCCCTCAGTCTGCACCCCAAGTGGACCAAGACACCCCGCTTACCAGTACCATTAAGTCAGTCTATGTTAGTGGCAAATCCTAGCTATTTAGTCCCAAACCTAGACCGTGCCTGGCACACAGGGGCTCATCAAATGCTTTATGGTTCCATTGGAGTGCATAGTGCGCAGCCTCAAATTTAAATCCTTGGCTACTTCACTACGTTATCATCATCCTAGACGCTGGTTGTTAGGACCTCTGAATAAGAAAAGAATAACTGAATATTCCTTCAAATAATCTCCTTTTATACACTGACACTGTCTTTGTGCATAACAACCCCACATACTGTCACCATGACAACACACTGTCCTGAGTTCCATTCAGACCATCAGACATACTTTATAAATAGAATAGTCAGTTTCATTCCACCCAATTTTGCCTTAACTTTTTTTGTAAGAAAACCAGAGAGAACAACCATCATATTAAGTCTTTGCTTTAAAACTCAGGACATGGTGCTTTCCTGAGGTTTTTATTTAACAGTTCACATAGTCATGGGAGATCTGGCATGAGTATTTAACATTTAGAAATCATTTTGTTCCCTAACAAATAGCAGAGAACCTTCCATCTGGTAGGTGTAAAATTAGTTGCCGGAAACACAAAGAAAAGCAAAACCCCTTTCCTTCCCTCGGGACACTAACAGTACAGCACCTGCTCTATTCACGTGTACGATGCGCGAATCTCTAAGTTCAAAATGAGAGATCGCACGTCAGAGTGTTACCTTCATTTCCTCTAACATAAGCGAAGCCAGTTATCAATGTCCTCTGTCGTTTGCAGTTTGCTCCAGATTTTACTCAGAGTCTCAGCTCATCATAACACTGAGGGGTTTATAACTTGTCAAAGGACAAGACGGCCACATTCGGAAAAAAAGAGACAACGCATAAACTCCAATTAGTGGGTTGTCTTCCTGTTATATTTTAAAATACTTTTTTAAAGAAGCATTTTTCTTTACCTCGGGCAATAAAATGTGTTCCAGGAAAGTTTTCAGAGAATACAAAAATTCTACCTTATTTAATAATATTTTATATTCAGTCTTAACGATCATCTTTCAGATTTTCCTGGGGATAGAAAGGGTGTGCAGAATTGACTGGGATTGGTAATAATAAGAATGATGATAACAGTTGTTACTGAGAAGTCAGTATGTGTTAGGCATGGCGATCTGCCTGTTTACATTCATTACTTCAGTTAACCCTTACCGTAATCTAGTGAAGTATGTACTATCATCAACTCCATTTTAAAGATGAGAAATCTGAGGCTTAAAGAGATTAAGGAACTTGTTCAGCTCCTACATGGTGGAGGTGAAGTGGAGGAAATTCTGGATCTTATTGGTACTCATCTGCATGAGTAAAAGGTCCATTTTTCTCAAAGTAACTGTTACATGGAGCATTTGTAGCAGAATTTTTACTACCGGTGAATATTTTATTAAGTGAAGACATTTCTAGTCCTTCGCCATATATCTTGAGTTAGTAACTTATCTCTTGTTGTGAGTAAAACCTACTTCCTGTCACTCTATAAAACCAAAATAATCTCCAGCCAGACTTTGGAACCCAGAGCACTGCCCCTGAGGTCGCTGTGACATGGATGTTTCTATTGGGATCTTCCTCTTCTCCGGAGCCCTGTTCTGCATCCCTGACTCACAGCGCACGCATGTCTCTAGGTGGCAATGATGCAAGGGGCCTCAGTGAATAAGCCCATTAGCAGTCAGCACTGCTGTGGGTGGAAGAGAAAACGACTCAGCTTGGGGGAAAGTCAAAGTGCACACTGTTCACAGAAGCAACAGGAGGAATCGAGTGTTAACTGGAAAGGCACAGTTCTCATTCCTTAGAGACCTCACACTGTAAAAAGCTCATTATAATATTTCCTTCTCATCTTTCCCTGACTGAGAAGTATTTCTTAATGTTGAAACAGAAGGAAAAAACATTGAAACTAAAACCTGCAAGTTAGTGGAAAGAATAATGTTTTACCCAGAGGCCTGTAAATGGGCCAAGAAGAAAAATTAGAGTCAAAAAAAGAGAGAAAAAGCAGAGCTCTTCAGGCCTTCAGAGCTAATGGGTAAACCTCCAAAGTGCCCACCACTTGAAAGCAACTTATATGAACACTCAGCAGTCGGAGACTTCACCAGACAGGAGCCTAATTACTCAAATCTATGATGACTGTGGAAGAAGGAGGTTGCTCTGCAAGATTCTCGTCTTCCAGGGGTGATTCAAATATGGTCACGTATACACCAAGACACATAGCTGGACAGCCTCGACCAGAGTTTCTCAACCGCAGCACCAGTGACATTTGCAGTCAGGTTATGGAGGCTGTCTTGTACCTTGTAGGATGTTTAGCAGCATCCTTGACCTCTGCCCATGAGATGCCAGAAGCATACCCCGTCCCTCAGTCATGACAATCAAAAATGTCTCCAAACATTGCCAAGAGTCCCGTGTGAGGCATAATCACCCCTAGTTGAGAACCAATGGCTTAGATATTTCTTTTTCAAGCTCCTATAATGTCTGGTGACCCAAGTGACCTTTCAGGAGACCTAGCTGCACAGTGTCAGCCCAGGGGTAAGGACTTTCACATGCCTTCAGATGGCTTCAAATCCCAACTTGTTCACTTGCCAGCTGTGTGGCCTTGGTCAAATTACAAAATTGAGCAAAAATAATACTGACTCTGATTCCACGGAACTTACAGCCTAGCAATGAGATGGATATTAATCAAACAACTGCTCATGTGAGTGTATAATAACCCAGTCGGATGAGTGCTGTGAAGTGAAGTACTTGGCAATAGTGTGTGCATAGGTCCTGTGGTTGGAGAAAGAATCAGACATTCTGAAACATCAGTGTGGTTGAACCCAGAAAACAAGTTTACCATAGGCCAGACACTCTGCTAAGCACTTTCCTTGTAGGATGGCATGGAGTGGGTACATGTGGCATGACATGGGTACGTTAATACCTTTATCTATCAGGTAAGGATCTGTGATGTTGTCACTTAGCCAATGTCACATGATTTGAGAGTGAGGAAGCTGAGGTTCAAGACCAGATCTGTTGACTTCAGAGCCCATGTTCTTTCACCATTCAATTATACCACCTCTTCATTACCGCCATCTTTTAGTTTTTTTGTTTGATTAATTGATTTTTAATAATGAAACACTTCAGATACATCACAAAGATGTAGAGAATAATAGAATAAATGTCCATATATCCATCATCCAGCATGAGAAATCCAATGTTACCAATGTAATTGGAGCCCTCTGTTAGCTACTCTCTGCTCCTCGTCCCCACCCCAAAACCATGTTCCCCATAGGTAACTACCATCTTGAATCTGCTCTGTATCTTTCCCATGTATATTTTATACCTTTATTACATATATACGTAGTTAGCCTAAAAGAAATGAATAAGCTTTTAAGCTTCATAAAATGATATCAAATTATATATATCCTTCAATTTGCTTTTATACTTTCTTTTGAAGTTTATCCATTTTCTTTTGAGGAGCATCCACGCTGACACATGAAGCTCTAGTTTATTCATTTTCATTGCTCTATAGTGTTAAGTGTATAAATATGCCACAATTTATTTATTTATTCCCCAATTGCTGAACTGGATTATTTATTTATATTTTTTGGTGAGGAAGATTGTCGCTGAGCTAACATCTGTGCCAATCTTCCTCTATTTTGTATGTGGGTCACCGCCATAGCCTGGCTTGATGAGTGGGGTGTAGGGCCATGCCCGGGATCCAAATCTGCAAACCCTGGGCCACCAAAGCAGAGTATGCGAACTTAACCACTATGCCACTAGGCTGGCCCCTGACTGGATTGTTTTAAAGTTTTTTTTCACTGTTATAAACAATGCTGCAATAATATTCTTGTACGTATCCTCTTGTGCACAATTCTAGGAGTTTCTCTGAAGACTAGAAATTGCTAGGTTGAAGAGTATAAGCATCTTCACTTTTATTAGACATTGTCAAGTTGATCTTCAAAGTGAAACCAATTTGGAAATGCTCAGCAAGTAACAGAGAGCTCTCCTTGCTCCATACTGTCTCCAAACTCAGTACTCTGTCAGTTACGTATTATTATGTATCTCTCAGTTTGTAGCCTGTCATTTTGCTTTATTTATTGTGTCTGTTGATATGCAATAGTCAAATCTAATGTAATCAAATCTACCAATCCTTTTATTCATGGTTCGTGCTTTCTGTGTCTTGTTTGATGAAACCATAGAAATGAATGATTTATAAAAGCTCTTTACATATTTTGAAAAGTGATGGTTTGTTGGCTATACATCATGGTTTCCTTTTAATGTCCTCTTCATGTCTTTTGTTATCAGTTTGTGCTTTTTCTTATTGATTTGTCAGTTATACACATTGCAAATTTTCCCCTCCAGTTTGTAGCCTATGTTTTCCCTTCGTTTAGTCTTTTGTCAAGCAGATGTCACTAATTTTGATGCTGACAAATTTATCATCCTTTCCTTTACGGTATGTACATTTTGCATCTTGGTTAAGAAAACCCTTATTACACAAAGACACTTTCTTATTAAATGTTTAAAGTTTTATTTTTAAATGCAGCTCTTTGATTCACCTAGAGATGATATCTGTATATGGCGTGATGTAAGGATCCAATTTCATGTTTTTCCATGTGGATAACCAATTGTCCTAGCACTCCTGAACCCGACTGATCACTATTGCCACCTCTGCCACAGAACCAATAACCAAATATGTACGGATCTGCTTCTGAGCTCTCTCTTCTCTTCCATTTGTCCTTTCTTGTCATATTGTCTTAATTATTACAGTTTTGTAATAGTTGATATCTGGTAAGGTATGTCTTGATCTTATCCAGCACTGTTTTTGGTATTTTTCACCCTTCATTTCTCCATGTAGATTTTAGGGTGAACTTTCAAGTTCTACCAAATTTTGCTGGCATTTTTATTGGGATTATATTGAAGTTATAACCTGAGAGAAGCATTATATTTTGATTACCTAAACATAAACTTCTCTCTACTTATTTAGGTCTTCTTTAATATCCTTCAGCAAAGTTTATGATTTTCTTCACAAGACATGCACATATTTTATTGTTTATTTCTAAGTTCCATACATTTTAAAATTACATTTTCTCTCTGTTGCAGACATATAACAACGCAATTGAATTTTGTATATTGTTCTTATATCCAACAATCTTGCTGAACTCTGTGCCTAGATCTCATAAGTTTCATATAGGTTTTCTTTGGTTTTCTATGCAGAAAACCATAATGCCTGTACTCATACTGTTAATACTCATATTTATCATGAGAGTCCATGATGTTGTCACTTAGCCAAAGTCACATCTATTCATTGTTCTGATTTAAATATTTGGATTCATCATTATTATCTTGGGTGGTGTCAAAACTGTTTTTTCTAGACAGGCAGCCCTGATGGCCTAGTGGTTAAAGTTCCATGAGCTCTGTTTCCGTGGCTCGAGTTTGGCTCCTTGGCGTCAAACGGCTCCACTTGTCTGTCAGTAACCATGCTGCAGCAGCGGCTCACGTGGAAGAACCAGAAGAACTTACAACTTTACGCAACTGTGTACTGGGGCTTTGTGGGGTTGGGTGGCGGGAGAGAGGAAGAAAGAGGAGAAGAAGATTGGCAACAGATGTTTGGCTTAGGGCTAATCTTCCCCTGCAAAAACCAAACAAACAAACAAACTTGTTTGTTTTCTGTTGTCATTGATTTGGACTACTTACAGTGTCCAAATCAGAGTTAAATTGGCAATGTATATAAAGAGCCCAGAACAATGCTTTGAAGCATTATAAAGGCTCTAAAATATTTGCTTTGTTTAAAAGGAAGAAAGAAGGGGGATTAGGAAGGAGTTTCAGGAGCAGAAATTTGAGCCATTTTAATAATTTTCAAGCTCACTGTGCCCTGCAAACCCAATATTACCTCTGATCTGTGATATTATAATGGAAATTATGGAGCAGAAGTCAGATCTGTAAGGCCAAGATATGGTAAATTATTTAACATATCAAAAGGAACCCATATTTACTCTAGCTTTCCTCTTGGGCATGCTGACAATATTTCTCAATTGGGAATGTCTTCTGTAGCTTTCTCAAAGGTCACAGACTGACATAATGGGCGCAGTAGAGGTCAAGCAGGCACTGAGGAATTGTTCAATAGTCCTCTCAGGGAGAGAATTGTAGCGATTCTTATTCGATGATGTTCCTGCTTATAGGGTATTTTGAATTATCCTAGGATAAAAAGAAATTTCAGGCAAATTTTAAAATTTGAGGTACTAGAGGCTATAGCTTTCCAGCTCTTTTTCAGAGGTTAAACAAATAACTCTGGAAAAAAAAGGATAATTGAAAACATTAACCCACTGGCCAATCTCTTCCTCAGTGTTTGAACTTCTGTATTTAATCTACATAGGTATGACGTAGAGTCCTGTTTAGAGAAAGAGGTAATATGATAATACTGAACTTGGTTACTTGCAAAAATATTCAAGAGCCATAGTTTCAAAATAGGCAGACCTAAAAACAGTCACATTTTGAATCGCTGCGTATTCCATCTTCCTCAGCAGTAATGTTAGAAGAACACTGATGTGTGTTTAACAAAGTATATAGAAGCACTGATAATTATGTGAAAATAAACCAAATGGAAAGCAAAGAATGTAGAGATTCTCTGGATTGGTTCATTTAAAATCTTCCCCAACACCATTCCGTTGTGCTGCCTGTGCTGTAAAACTAACTACATTCTGTGGTCTCTCCTAAAGAGAGCTCCAGGTGTAACTCAGGTTCCGCCCTTCAGAGAGGCTCTCATTCATAACTGAGGTGTGGAGAGGGAAAGGCAGCCTTTGGGGCATCCATTTTGCCAGTAGAGATCGTGGCAGAGGCGGCATGTGTGTGTCGGCAGCTGTAGCAGTGGCTTTCTAATCTGACAGCTTCCTATCGCGGAAGAGGCAGCAGCTCTTGGAGGCTCAGCCCATTTCTGCAGTCACTCCAACAGTTCTGTGATCTGCCTCTATCCCATAAAAAGATCTCCAGCTTACACTAGTGGAGTGGATTCTATTGCCTACCGCTAAATACCCTACCTAAGGCAATTGACGCTAGTCGACCATTTCACACTCAGTGGAGCTGAAATTAACCACGATGGGAAAAGACTCTGACCTTTGAAACACACCTTGAAGCATGTTGGATTCATTTGGTCTGCACCAGACACTATGCACAGTGCTTGGAGTGTAGCCCCAAGGCACTCCCCATGTGAATGTGTAAACATGGGGGTGGGCAGTGCGGTGGCCAGGGAGGGGGCAAAGAGAGGTTGAAATAAAAACAAGCGAATATTAAACAGGGTTGTAAGAGAAAGATATAAAGCTTGCCATTCTTTGAAGCCTGACACCTTTTGAAATTAGGGAATTTAGGAAGGGAGAAAGGAGGAGAGAGGAGAGAAGAAGGAAAAAAGAGAAAAAAAAAAGGAAAGGGGAAGACTATCTGACACTTTATAAATATTATTTGCCCTTCACAATGTATAAACATTATCTTATTTAAAAGGTCATCATATACCAAATATGTGGAGAATATTGATCCCATATTAGAGGTGAGAAAACCAAGCCTCAGAGTCTGGGATTTAGGCCCACATCCATCTATCCCCAGACCCCACACTGTTTTAAACTTAGTGTAGTGTAATGGGGTGGGGAGAGACTTAGGAACATTTCCGGTTATCTCTGCACAATTGTTAGTTGAATACCCAGTCTGTAGAATGAGATTTAGAAATGTGAGCACTTTTTTCCCTTGGAGTCTAATTAGAGCTGCCTGATTTTTTCCTCTATGTAAATTCAAATCTTTATACTTTGCACATTTACTGGGCAAATTTTAAATGAGGATATGAACGTTTCCGGCTATTTCTGCCCTCTCCTGAAAATTTTGCTGATTTGACCCGATAGTTGCTATAAATAACTCTTGTGGGGTAGGGAAGTGTAAAGTTAGGAGGAAGAAGCTGTCAGAATGAACCACGCTTTCAGGACAACACGTAATTCCCTTATAGATTCAAATAAGCAACTGTGTAAGTGAATAAGATTTTTCAGGATGGGCTGCATCACCAATGGAGCGTGCTAATTTATTTTGACAACTGCTTCTAATTACTTAATATAACAATTACATGGGTAAGAAAAATGCTGGGTGATATGCGACCTCATTGCTACTTCAGATCAAGAGAGAGCTGTGTGCATATATTTGCCAGGCACTTGTGTACGTGTGTCTGTGTGAGTGTGTGTGTGCGTGTGTGTGTGTGTTGGGAGGATTCAAAGAAACTTTTGGAGTCTCAGCTATAAAGAGAGATTAAATTCCATGTGGAATATGAAAGACTCTTCAAGTAGTAAATATTGCCAATTCTCAGCTCTGCAAAATCAATGGCTAAAATTTATTTTAGGTTAAATTGTATACTAAAGCCAACTTAGATGTCAGGCTTTTTGTGGGGCATCCTATTACATGTTAATATAGCGCCCTCTTGTGTACTGTAATAAGTTTTAACAAGAAAGTTTAGGAGGCAGTATTTATATCCTATGTTTTGATTTCTAATTTCTAACGAAATACAGTCATTGAATTGTAGTATTATTTTATCTTCTTTGTATATCCAAAGGCATCCATAACAACAATATATAGAAAGAAGCTAGACTGAAGTTTGCAGGTTTCAGGTTGTGCCTGTGACTGCAGAGAACAAAAAACCCTTTTATAAATCAAGACATTTCTTAAGAAAATCAGATTTACTCTCAGGAGGCAAAGGAAAAATAACTTTATAAAACAGGACAATTAGTTCTCATAGGTTCTTGGAATTTTAGGGCCAGAAGAAAATGCGGAGATCTCCTGAGGGACAGGATGTGGTTGGGGCTTGCTTTTCCTGTGTCATTGTTGCTGTCACCGAGTACGGTTGGCACAGGCTGAAGGGCTTTATATGGAGCATGGTTTTTTGAAAAATGTCTCTTTTTAAAAAAATTGTGGTAAAAAGCACATAACATAAAATGTACCATCTGAACCATTTTTAAGTGTACAGTGGTGTTAACTATAGGCACACAGTTTTGCAACAGATCTCCAGAACTTTCTCATCTTGCAAAACTGAAACCCTGTACCCACTGAAAAACAATTCCCCCTTCCCCCTTCCTGACAATTTTTTCCTTTTCAGGAAATCTCACGTGAGCTTCGATACCTGAAGAGGTGGAAACAGCGCTGCTCTCATCAAGGGCAGTGGAGGTGGCGCCCTGTCCACTGGCCATCCTCCAGGTCACTGCTCTGGAGTGTGTTGTCTCTGAATCCCGAGGCTTCTCAGGACCGTAGTGTGATACCCCAATGACAGACTTTGCTCCTCCCCACTGTTAAGTGTTGAATTGGACCCTTTCCTCCTGAAATTCATATGTTGAAGTCCCAACCCCTAGTACCTCAGAATGTGACCTTATTTGGAGATAGGATCTTTCCAGAGATAATCAAGATAAAATAAGGTCACTAGAGGGGGCTTGAATCCAACATGACTGGTGTCCTTTTAAAGAGGGGAAATTTGTGAAGATGAAGGCATAAATTGAGGTGTTGCTTCTGCAAATTAGGGAACACCAAAGATTGCTGGTAAGCCACCGGAAGCTAGGGGAGAGGCCAGGAACAGATTCTCTCTCACAGCCCTCAGAAAGAACCAACCCTGCCGACACCTTCCTCATGAATTCTGGCCTCCAGAGCTATGAAAGAATAAATTTCTGTTGTTTACGCCCACTAGTTTATTACCCTAGCAAACTGATGCTCCCAGATTTTTCTGTCCGTGGCACTGTGGGCGGTTACTGCTGCCTGGGGTAGCACAGCCAACGCAGACTCAGGGTTTAGGCTGAGCAATTACAAATCCTCAGAGATACGACAACTTTGTAATATAATGCAATGAAATATTCTATTATAGAAAGTAATTCACTCAGTGGAAATGTGTTTTCTAATTGCCTGCAAAGGGGAGCAGAACATGCCAGCCCAAAATATGCTTTTCTTTGGCATAAAGATTATCTTGAGCTGGTTATTTTAAAGAAACAACACACACAGGAGAAGCTCTGAAAACCGAGTAGAAGTTACCCTTTTGTAAGAGACATTGATATTTACAAGGGAAATCTTCATTTGCAAGGGTGTCTCCCTCTCCATACCTGCAGGAACGGGATGACAAATCTCTAGAAACCCTTATCAGTGGGGCAGGCAAGGACTTAAATTGACATAACTCTGCTCTTTGCCTGAGAACCTCCCATAACTGGACAATTATTTTTCCTTCTCTACTCCCAGAAGATGTCTGGGCATTTATTTTTGTGTGGGATTGTTTTAAAGTAATTTCCTGGACATCAAGACATTCCACCCTGTCCATTAGTTGCATCTTTAAAAAATGAAAGCATTTTCCTACACGGGTTTCCCCCACTACCTGAAAGCAGAGCGTTCCTATGAAAACTTTATTGTAAGCTGAAATGGCATGAAGCGAAGGAGTAATTACCTCAGAACGTGTCTTGTTAACAGATGCACAAAATAAATCAGGGTAGAGCACAGATGCTCATAGACGGTTCACCGTGGTGGCGGCGGATGCTGAGGTGCTGAGATGCTGAGCGCAGCGCCCGGGGAGTCCGCCTCTGTTGGGCTCGCGCGTGGCCAGACCAACAGGAATGCTACTTTCACTCTTCGCCTTTTTTACATAAAAGCCAAAATCCTCTTCGGATTTCTTTCAGTTAGCGAAAACAAGTACTAATGTAGGTCTTTTGTAAAAGCGAAGTGGCTTAGGGGCTGGCCCCGTGGCCGAGTGGTTAAGTTCGCGCGCTCGGCTGCAGGCGGCCCAGTGTTCCGTTAGTTCGAATCCTGGGCGCGGACATGACACTGCTCTTCAGACCACGCTGAGGCAGCGTCCCACATACCACAACTAGAAGAACCCACAACGAAGAATACACAGCTATGTACCGGGGGGCTTTGGGGAGAAAAAGGAAAAAATAAAAAAATCTTTAAAAAAAAAAAAAAAAAGCGAAGTGGCTTAAAGCGAACTTTCGAAAAGCGGGGGTTACTTGTATAGCTAAAATAAACTTTTCTCACTTAAAAACATTGTTTTAAAATCTTTAATATTATCTAATAATCAGTCCATATTTAAATGTCCCTGAAATCATATATAACTCCAAAACGTGATCCAGCCTGAGACCACACAGTGTATGGGATTGCTAGTTCTTCTGCTCCCTTTCAATCTGGCAAGGCACATTTTAATGACACTGTCTTGCTCAAGAGAATGGCTCACAATGAAGAAAATACTCCAAATTCTGGACTTATCTGATCGTTTCCTTGTGGCCATTTACCTTTTCCCTGTAAAATGGAAATTAGATATAAAGGCTCAGTGAGATTTAAACTTTTTGGCTACATATTGCATCTCATCGAGGGCTCTCCATATCTAGTTGTCCACCAGCGGGATGCTGAGAGAGACCACTGGGATGGGGTAACCTCTTCCCTCCATGGCAACCAGGACCAATCTCTGTGGTGTGAGTGTGGCCCCATTCAGGTGTCCATTTCTCCATCAATCATTCTTCCAAGGGGGTCATCACCAGTTCCCTGCCTGAATCAATGATTGGATTAAGTGTTGCAAAATGATTATTTCCTACATATATCATTTCCTATATGTTGACTGGGGGCATTCCTCATCAACTGTGGATATCTGATTACCCTTGTAGAGGAGGAAAACAATTTTCCCTCTACCCTTCTAGATTTTTGGCTGAGACCCCCCTGTAATCAAAAGACAGATTAACAGAAGAAAAACAAACAGCTGTTTAATAGCATGTATACCTCCTGTATGCATGGGAGACAATCCAGGAAAACTGAGTAACTTTCCAAAATAGTCCAAGTCATCACCTTAAATACCATCTCCAGCTAAAGACAGAGGAAGATGGGGCTGGGGGTGGGGGGCAGCTATGGGAGGTTATCAGGCAAAGCACAGGAAACAAGGGTGTGGTTGTTATGTCGATTTAGATCCTTGCCTTCTCCATTAATAAGAGTTTCCAGATAATTAGTCATCTTCCTCTTCCTGGTGCAGGAATCGACAGCAGAGTAACAGATGTTTGCCCTGCCATGTGGACAAGTCTTTCTGTTATAAAAAGTGATCTCTGGTAATAGCTCCCTTCCTGGCACAGGTCCCCTGTCTAAATTCTTTGAGGCAGTTAAGGGAGAGGCAAAAAAGCTTTTCTTGAGTCTGCAGGGTCTTAACTGCCTTCAGCTCAAAATAATCCATATGCCAAACTGGCACATTCTAGGGTGAGGGACTTCTGCTCCATCTCACATATCAGGAGCAGTACTGGGAGAACTCACTAATGTTTATGCCAAAACACAGAGCTGAGAAGAACGGAGGAGGTCATAAGGAGGGGTTTGGATTTTCTCTCACTCCTGAAGGCTGAGTGGGTCAGTGGAGCAGGGGTCAGTGGACCAGGAGACGCCTTGGGGTGATGCAGCGGGACAGGAGAGAGCTTTGCAGATCTGGCTGCCCAAGAGCTGAGGGGCACAGCAGGAGCAGCTGAGAAGGGACTGAAGGAGCAATTACCATAAGCAGCAAGTGTCCGCAAAGAGTTGACCACGTGACAGACCCTTGCCTCTCCGATACCGCAGTCCTTGTCATGAATCACTCAGCCTACCGCCTGGAATATGGGAGCTAGGCAATAACGTTCCTCCTGTTGTTCTCACCATTATTATGAAGAGGCAGGGGTGCTCCCCGGTCACTGCTGGGATCAAGCACTTGCCCAATTACTAGAAGCCACTGAAAAGTGGGACCAGCTGACTCCCAAGAGCACAACAATGCACAGCAGTCCCCTGGGCAGTCTCAGACCTCCTGGGAGGGTCAGAGTTGGGAATGAAGTGGAATTGGATTCTGGGAGGCAGGGAACCCTACACCTCGCTGGTGCCTCTGACAGTCTCTGACGTTGAAGGAGCCACAGCTGGGTCACACAGATTCAGGAAGAGGAAGCAGGAAGAGGGGTCTGAGGGGCCTGGGGTGCAGAGAGGAGACATGGACATCCAGACGTGGTCGAACCCCCAGAGACAGATCTGGTTAAATGCAATGTGATCTGGGCAAGACCAGGAAAGTAACTTCCTCCTCCTTCTCTTGTGCTCCTCCCAGTGGAGGGGACCTTGGATACTTTCCAAGACTCCTCCCTTTATGCCTAATGTGAGTGAAACTGGGACCCCTCTCCCTGGTTTAACAGTGAATCTTGCAAGCAAGGTGCATAGGCTAAAGTCGGTACAATAAAATCCACGCTGTACTTGAAGCAGCTGTGCAGGCCTCCTAAGCCTGTGCCAAAATGACCTTGCAACCCCACACCTCATGACTGAAGATGCCAGCTGGACAGACACACAACAGGAAGAGATAAAGGGGCCTCACTCCCACATTTTCCAGCACATTTCTTAGAGACTGAGGGGAACAGTAACAACCTTGGTCCTTGCCTCCCTCCACACATGGATAACACCAACCCTCCAAGCCTTGTTTGATGAATAACTGAAAAGGTCTTGTTCTTGATATCCTCGAAGTATACGAATGCTAGCTGTGTATGCCCTTTCCTGCACAGACACTGCTTTGTTAAAAGGGATATGAACTGTGCTCAGATCTGTAGACCTGGGACCAGTTCCTCAGAACACTCTGTTGGACTGGGATTCGAATTGCTCACTTTGATTATCAAATAAACTCCTTTAATTAACCTTTACCCAGACTCTATTCCAGTCGACACTGGCCCTCCCCTTAGGCTGGAGCCCCTCGAAGGAGAGGACCTTCCAATGGGTTCCATGGGCCTCATTCCCTTTGTTTTGCATCTCTTGATTCCTACTCCCACTCTGTAAGGCTCAGGCTGTCTTTTTTTTTAAAGATTTTATTTTTTTCCTTTTTCTTCCCAAAGCCCCCTGGTACATAGTTGTATATTCTTCGTTGTGGGTCCTTCTAGTTGTGGCATGCGGGACGCTGCCTCAGCGTGGTTTGATGAGCAGTGCCATGCCCGCGCCCAGGATTCGAACTGACGAAACACTGGGCCGCCAGCAGCGGAGCGCGCGAACTTAACCACTCGGCCACGGGGCCAGCCCCCTCAGGCTGCTTTTTATGGGTAACATACAAATCTATAAACAGAAATATGTGGGGATTTATACTCTCTCCTCCGTAATAAGCTGTTGGCTCCTTTGAGACAAGGAACCCATTTTCTGCAAGATACCTTATATTATCTATTATGCAAACGGGAGAATTTGCGAATGTTACTGATTGACATCTGTTCTCCACAGTTCTGTTGGGAATGCTCGCAGGTCTGTCCTCAGCGTCACAGGTGAACATATCAAATAGCACTAGATGTTCCAAACATGTTTGTTTTTCTTTCCCAAGAGGACTTCCTTGCACTTCCCTAAGTCATTTCACCAGGTGGCTCACCAAACTGTAACCTCGTCCAATAAATTTGTCGGGCAAATACGTCATAGACGCTGAAGCTAGTAACGTCGAGGACAAACCAGGATTTCTGGCTTCACTTGTTGGCTCCAAGCATCTGGAGAACTTGCTCATATTTTCTTAACTTTGTTCTACATTTAATTTTATTAAAAATTTTGTAATGATCAGCAAATTAATGAGATTTAATAAGACAATGTATGTAAAACGCTTAACACAGCCCTGACACCAAGCTTGCTCTCCCAATGTGAGCTCATTTTATTGCCCGCTCTTTGGAGAAATCATCTTATTCATCATTGTCTCACAGAACCATATGATACACTATGTAAGGAAGCAATGTCTAAATTGTTGAACTTTGCTTGGTATTTTTTTGCTTGATACATTTTCAGAGTCTGCCCCTTCCTATTTTCCCTGCATTTTCTACTTTCTAAAGTGGTCGTAGATACCAGCACAGGAAGACCTCCATGAAAAGAAAATGCCTTCTCTGTGCATTATTCATGGCCTCCATGACCCAGAAAGGGCTGGCCTAGTTTTCTATTTTCACAGGGACATTTTGCACAGCCGCATTCTGTGTGATTGTTAGCAGTCATGGCAGGTAGTATTTTATTCAGCCCAATCTGGACGTCCACACAACCCCAAACCAGGATAAGAAAACTGGAGCCCCTCTTGGGAAATTGATTTGCGAGAAATTTCCTGTCTGTTTGGGTGGTATGTCCACTCTGAGATGGGTCTCTAAGGACCCTGTGATGGGATTCAAGTCAGTAAAATGTAGAGGGGACATGTTCCTGTATGGAACGTGCTTCTCCTCTACCCAAGGAGGTGGAGTTTTAAATGAAGACTGACAATGCCAATGTCTGCCTAGTCCAGTGGTCCTCAGATTTTCATCTGCATCGAAATCACTTGGGGAAGTTTGAGAAAAGTCAGAATCCAGGGCCTCTCCACTCCCACCCTCTGCTTATACACAGATTCTAATTCACTAGGTCAGGGAGGGGGTTCTGGGAATCTGCCTTTTTAACTAGTGCCCCAGGTGACTTGGCAGACGATGCACAGGCCACCATTTTAGAAATGCTGGTAGAGTCCATTCACGGTCTTTCATTCAACGAGCATTTACTGTATGCACAGGGTAAAACTGGGCAGCATGAACAAAAATTGTGCATGCGGTGTATCAGAAAGAATATACAAAACACTGACGAAATACAGTTTGCAAAGCCTGTTCACGTCTGTTATTTCCTCTCCATGTCAACTACGTGAGAGAGGCAGAGAAGTGATTGGTATTTCCATTTCACACAAAAATGGGAGAATTTAAGTAATCATCCCAAGTTTCTAGGGCTGCTAGATGACAGACATGGATCAGAGCCAGGACTTTTGACTGCTAGGGCTGGAGAGAGGAAAACCATGACGATAGGTACCCTCACCCCCAGAAAGACAAGGGCATAAAGCTGTACTTACACGGATGTTCATTGCCATGTGTATTGCAGGGGAAAATTAGAAACAACCTAAATGTTCATAAATAGGGACTTGGTTAAAAAAAAGCAAACAAGGGGCTGGCCCCGTGGCCGAGTGGTTAAGTTTGCATGCTCCGCTGCAGGCGGCCCAGTGTTTCGTCAGTTCGAATCCCGGGTGCGGGCATGGCACTGCTCATCAAACCACGCTGAGGCAGCGTCCCGCATGCCACAACTAGAAGGTCCCACAACGAAGAATATACAACTATGTACTGGGGGGCTTTGGGGAGAAAAAGGAAAAAAATAAAATCTTTAAAAAAAAAAAGCAAACGAGTATTAGGTATCCATACAGCAGAATATTCTGCAGTCTTTCAAAAGGAAAAGGTATATCTTTGTTTACATAGAAAAATGTTTATGATGCAATGTAAAGTTTTAAAAGAAATCACCAAACTCTAGGTAGAGAACGGTCCCTTTTGTGGAAAAAATTGTGCATGAATTTAAAGTCTGAAAGGCCGTTACCTTCCACACATCTATACAGAGAGAGAGAGGGAGAAAGAGAGTGAGCTGTCAGAGGCGCAGATTCCCGCTGTATTTCTCGGCATCCTGGTGAACAGTTGCTGTTGCATGAACACTAATCCATAGAGCTTTCCTCGGACCCTCTGTGGAACAGAGCGCTCAGGAGTCAATTTCTGTAAAGTAAGTTGTATATGAATTTGAGAAGTATTTGGCATAGAAAGAAATAACCTCATTCGAGGTGATGGCCATTGGCCAGGAGCTCCTCTCCCGAGAACCACTACACTGTTCTTAATTGTAATTATAATACTATTCTATTTCATATGAGGTAACAGTGTAACATTAATGTATGTATCCAACACAGAAATATAGTGAAGGTTTTAGTTTATAAGAGCCAAACATTACAAAAAATAAAATCTAAAATTTAAAAAATAATAGTAATTGTTGCACAGTTGTTGGAGGGGAGTGCATTTAGCAAGAAGATTTTCTCTTGGAGAAGGTGAATCTTGGAGCCTTGAAAGACAAGAATTGGCTGGGAGGAAGGAAAAAATAAAACACATATCCAAAAGTAATCAAAAAAATTTTCCAACTCACAGCTACAGAGTACTGTGAGACATTTTATTAAAAATTTCTTGTAGGCTTTTTCAGAATTGAGTAATGTGTATTATCAATATAATTCCACTTTCAACCAATCATTGTTTGCCTCTCCTCAGCAGGATCTAGAGGGACAAAGATGGCAAGACAAGGTCCCTGTCCTGGAGAGGCAATAGTCTTACCCTCTATTTTTCAATCTGCAATAAATTCTACTCAAAGTGAAACAGGCATAGATGCATTCCTCAAATGATGGGCAAAAAGGCTCTTAGATGCAGAGGCTAGTGTCTTTAGTGGCTGGTTTACTATTTTTAACAAGATGAAATGTTTTTTGTACTTGTCAATACTGAAATTTATTTTTTGAGAAAACAAAATATTACTTTTTTTCCTTCACTCTAATCATGAAGACAAAAACCTAAAGAAAAACAACATTTAATTCCCATGAGAGTGACTTATGACATTTCTAGGTCAAGGGCTGCCCTCTGCCCCTTAAGAATCTGATGAAAGTGAGGACTTGTCCTCTGAATGCACATATGCACGTACTCACGAAATACTGCAGACAATTTCAGGAGGTCAAGGACCACCAAGCCCATCCATGGACACCAGTTAATCAACTCTGTTCTAGACGTTTGTTCTTTTCAAATGCGAATGTGACACTATTTATTCAGCAAATATTTTTAGAGCACCTGCACCGTACTACGCAGAAGCCCTGTTGGGAGTCGGGTAGCCACCTGTGTTTTAACAAGCCCTCAGGGTGATTCTGATGCATGCTATAGTTTGAAATCCACTGGCCTAAACCAAAATATGCCATACTTGGGTCCTGCCTCCCAAGAGGTTCTGATTTATTTGGTCTGGTACGGGAGTCCAATCTTTGGTGTTTTTAAAACCTCTCCAGGAAATTCTTAGATGCAGGCGTAGTAGAGACTCGTTGATTTAAACTCTGGAAATGTGCTTTCTGGCTCCTGATAAACATTTATAGTCCCCAGAGAAGAAAATCTGTTGTCCACACCTATGTATCCACAGCTCCCAGTATACACGGTGGCATGAGGCTCAGAGCTTGAAAGGTGTCCAGCAGGACCAGACAGCCCTGCTTCAATCAGGAGGGCTCTTTGGAGGCTGTGTTCCTCCAAATGTCCCTCTGCGCCCCAACTAATTTACTGTTCAAGAGCAGAAGCCCCAAATCCTGCTTCCTAGTTAATTACTAAATAGTAATTTCTCTTTTAGAGTTGGTTTAATGGAAAAGATAACATGCAATCTCTGAGTGGTCTACAAGAAACTAGAGGAGGGTAAATCCATCCTTGGGGTGAAGGCATGTCACTTACAATTGCTGTCCTTAGTGACAAATAGATCAATTTTTGTTACTGAACAGCTGCTCTGCTAACAGCTTCTGTTTAAACATCTATTTCACAACTAATGTAGAAATCTTTGCTTTGGAGAGTTTGCAGGCTTTCGATTCACATGAGACACAATTTTTGCAAGTCATTCCCCTCTGGAATATCTGCATGGAGTCACTAAAGCCAGGTAAAAGACACTGCCTTGACCAGTAGAGTGATTTTTATTAAATAATGCAATATATATACATATATATATATAGGCACACATATGTTATTAAAAAATAATAATAGACCTCATTTTATTGAGCATTTATTATAAATGGGTTCTGTATTGGATATATTACATACATTAGTTCATATATTCTTCACAAGAATTATTCAAAGCTATTATTATCCGCATTTGATGTTGTTCAAGGTCAAATACTCAGAATTTAAACTCAGATCTTTCTGATTCCAGAATCTATGGACTTGTCACCATATTGCACTATCTTCCATCCTATTTGGACACCTAGCATTCTACTATTTATGTCTGCTTCATAAATTAGTATGGGGAAGACTCATACGATAGAACTCAAACTCCTCTTGCAATTGAACATTGAAAGTGTTTGAGAAAGTAGGAGCGCCATGCTCACCATCTGCCTGTTCTAGCTGCCTCTGTTTTAAGCTGGTAAGATACTCTCTCTCAATATTGGATTTATCTTGGCAGCTGTACGAGAGCCTGTAGAATGGATTAACTCATTCACACAATCATCTATTACTGTATTGAAGTAACAGCAAAATACTGCTCTAAGAACTATCTGCTTACTTTGGTAAGTTGAAGAAAAGCTAACCATGTTGTTTAAGCAAGAAACTATCCACTTAGGGCCTGACGAATGTGATATGCTTTTATACAAGTGAGAATAAACAGAATTTGCCAAATCTTCACTTGGCTCAGTTGTGTGATCCTGACACGACAATGGCCTTTGGGAAGAGTGAATTTTAGGTAAAATAGAATTTGGCATGCACTTGCTATTACATCACAATTCTTCCAAGTATTAAAAATTATAATGATTTATTCTGTTTATAACAAAATAGTCATACTGTGTTCCCTCAGTATAAGCAAAGTCTTTCTTTTAAAGTTTCCCCCTCGGTCCATCTATTCTCTTAGAAGCCAGAAGGACCACTTTACAAGCCCCTGAGGAAGACCTTAGAAGTCCTTTGGCCCCACAGGGTTGTGACTTATCCAGGTTCACACGTGGTGAACAACAATGATACAGTTCTGCTTCCTATCCATAAGCCTACTTTACCTCCTTATGTTGCAAATTTGTCGTATGAACAATACTTTTTAATCTTAAGCTTTATCATGTTAAATTATAGGGGTGCATTTCATCATAAGAAAAATAGAAAATAAGGAAGTGACCAGCTTAGGGGAAAGGAAAAGCTTCAAGCAAAAATGATAAAAATAACTTAGGTCCACACTGCTGGTTTCTCACCTCAATCACGATCTCCAAATGCTCATGCCTTGTGAGGCCTAGAAGTGCCAAATATTTAAGAGAGAGATGATGTTATGCTTGTTAGAAATACTGCTTTCTCCATTCACAAATGAATGTTGATTAATAAATTATATAATAATATCAAGGAAACTTTTCAGAAAATTAAGAGTTTTTAATCCACAAAATATTTATCCAGTCAGGAATCAAAGTTTTTGGTGTAGGTAAAAAGGAAGATGCCTGAATTCAACATTTATTATATCAAATGCCACTGCCATTCATTTACATATTGTTTACGGGAAATCAGATGTTGAAATAACTTTTAAAGTGTAATACAGTGTTTTTAACAGTAGTGAAGAATGAAGCAATCTAAATATTCATCACTCAAATTAATTATGGTACAATCATTTGATAGAATATTGATTCTGTAGGAGCATTAGAAGCATTCTTCAAGGAATTTTTAATAACATAGGAAATGTTCAGAAAATAATTCTCAGAGAAAAAAGCAAGACATAAAATTTCTCTCAATGAACAAAATATGTAAATACATAAAATATTAGAAAGTAACAGCAGAATATCAGCAACATTTATATAAGGGGAGGTAGGATTGTGGGTAATGTTCATTTTCTTCTTTATTTTTTTCAATATTTTACATTGGGCACTTATCCGTTTTTTAATAAGAAAAAATTTTATTTTGGTCTATCAGCAGGAAGAAAAACAAAAGTTACAAGGAATCTGACAAATCACCCAATGAATAACTAAGAGTTGCCTAATCCAATGCCCAGTCTCATTAGAGACATTCTCATTTGGATGTAAAACTTTTATGAAAGTATATCTGTTTTGTAGAAAACCACAGGCTACTAACATCTTCCTTGGGAGTTTGGTCTTATAAGATATTGGTTTGTATATCCCTTGTTTTCATGCCTGGTATAAAGTATTTTCTCAATAAATATGTGTTGAATGAACGAATGAGTGAATGAATAGGAAATGATTCCTCAGGTTGTAACTAGTGAAGAGGTCACCCTTTGCCCACTTTCCTTTATCATTGCAATCTTGAATTTTTTTTAATCAACCAGCAAGTACGTCTGTGAGTATTTGTCCTATAAATATTTTAATCGTAATTTTCTCTAAGCCTTCTCTAGGAGGATTAGGTTTAATATGCTTACAACAGCAATATGAATTTAACTAATACTAAAACCCTTAATGAGGGTGTGACTTTCCCCTGTCAATACGGAAAAGAAAGCATCAGACCTTGAACTTACATATAATTGTCTGAAAGCCTTGAAAACAGTAGAGGCTCCTTCCAATAGCACAAGACTTCCTGCGTGTTCACTTGTACTGGAGTTTGGCAACCAAATCCACTGGCATCACACAGTAAATACCACTCGTTGTCCTGCTTCCAAGTGTCTTGTTGCTAAAAATTTTGAAACTCTAGAAGTACTATGCTCAGAAGCTAGACTTCAATAGGAATGGAAATTAATTGGTATTCCTAAATCTGGGAAAAGAAGAGTAACTAGATCTACCCAATCGAGGAACCACTTGCCCTTAACAAAAGTTGTATTTTTACACTCTTGGGCTTTGTGGCTGTTCCTCATGTCTATTTACCACTGACTCCACAAACAATTTAGGACCTCTTTTTCAACAGTTCAGCCTATGGCATTTCAAGAAAAAGGAGTATGTCGAAACATTTTAAATTTGCTATTTAATTACTCGTTTACTTTTTCCCCATGCTTTGAGACTATGAAGAATTTGAGGGTGCTTTTAGGTAACACATAAAATATAATAATAAAAAGTAAACTAAAAATTAGGATCAGATAAAATGAAAGTGAAGTACACACACACACATGCTCACTCTCAAGGATTACTGTCCTACATAATTCGCTACAGGTGGGACACAAATTTGGCTTTGAGCCTCCTGGAAAACATAGCCCCAAAGAAAAGTCAGTTGCAGAGTCTTCTTTGTCCAAAAGAAGAAAACTTAAGGGTTTCTCAGGCCAACCAAAGATTTTATAGCACTCAGTTCTGAAAGAAGTTACTCAGAGGACTATGTGTAGGGACCACTTGAAGATAAGGCACACGACGCCCTTGATAATATCCCCACAGCAGATAGAGGTAGAGATTTCATAAGGCTGCTTCTTGTTGTGTCTTTCCAACAAGATCAATTTCATGATGCTAAAGAGCAACCCAGGGAGATCAGTCTGCGGTGAGCAAAAACGGTGCCCAAGGACGTCACTTTCTTACATTTTGGCTCAAATGCTGAACAAAGCCTCCATTAAAAAAATCAGAGTGGATGGATTGCTTCACCTGAGATCATTCATCTTCAATAGACGTAGGTCTAAAGTGTCATTGATTGAAGGAGGTTCCAGCCAAATACTTTAAGATCAACCAAATACATAGCCAGTGCTGAGATTCTTTAATAAAATCAAAGGCTAACCCAATCCATCTTGATGAGCCGTTCTACCTTGGCTGACAAAGGTACCCGCACGGAAAGTTAGAGTTTTGTTCAAACAACAACTTAGGGACTACTTTTGGACCAAATTGTCTTAAAATGCATTTTAAGAGTGTCAACTTGTAACATTTGATGTTTGGATAAGGTAAACCTATACCCAAACGAGACGAAACATTTTTAAGCTATTCAGAGAAATAACAACATCCGGATTAAAAGTAAGTCTGCTCAAAGTTAGCGTCACCAGCCCCAGTGAGGCCTTGGGCCCGCTACCCACTCTCTCTGTTTGTATTTCCACTTGGAAAAATGGGACTATGTGACCAAAGATCAAATGATATAAACAACTTGAAAGTGCATTGTACATTATAAAATGCCAAACCAATGCCTAAGATTATTATCACATCTGTGAAAGTTTTGTAAATGAACATTAGAACTTTATTTAGACTAAAGGTTCTGATTATAACCCTAATAATTTCCCCCGAAAATTCTTTACCCATTCAATTTAACAAGTATTTATCTGAGTACCTATCTAATGCTTTTGGTGGGACAAAATGATAACACGGCCCCTTAACACAGAGGGGCTAGAATGCGATTTCTAGAACATGTTATTAAACGATGCAATGAGTGCTCCTGACAATAACTTGCTGTGTAAGTTGAGAGCTGCTGGATCTGAGAGTGTCACGGCTTGATTGAGAAGCCTTCTCTAAGCAAGACAACACCGTAGAGTGTTTCTCCTCCTCTTCTTTTTTTTTCTTTCCTGAGGAAGATTCACCCTGAGGTAACATCCTTTGCCAATCTTCCTCTTGCACCCTGAGCCAACATCTGTTGCCAATCTTCTTCTATTTTGTATGTGAGCTGCCATCACAGCATGGCCACTGATGGATGAGTGGTGTGGGTCTGTGCCCAGACAAGAGCCGAGGCTGCCAAAGCAGAGGACACCAAACTTAACCACTAGGCCACTGAGGCTGGCCCTCTCCTCCTCTTCTCAATCAAGCCCTCTGTGATCTTGTCATACAGTTTTTGTTAATAAGTATTTAACTGATAAAATGTTCAAAGAAGAATTTTTTAAAATTGCCCCAGGATTGAGAGCTGTATTCATTTCCATGGGAGATTAAATTTTCTTGCCTGAACTCAGATCTTAAAAGACAATGAGTTTTTGTGAGTTCAGATGTTACGTGCTACTCACGAATGATCTTTTCAAGTGTTTTCCAAAAGCAACCATGCACAGCACAGATCGTTTTAGGCCTCGCCTTGTCCTCTGCCCTCCTCAGCAGAACACTGGCCTCTACAGTCCTGCTAATGCACAGGGCTATTTGAACCACTTTATAGTATAAATTGCTTAATGCTTATTTATGTATTTTGCAATCATCCCTTAATTGTTAACATCAAATAAAGAAGGTAGGAATGTGTCATAGCCTTACTTTAAAAAGATGCTTTTACATTCCTCTTTCCACAACAAGCTCTCACCTAAGCAACATGGAGGGAACAAAACCCCTAACCAACCTGTGCAAAGACCAGATCATAATTATAATGAATGTTTATATCAGTCCATCACAACATTACGACAAGCTATTGATAATTAAAAGTAAAAAGTGATGTTCAGTAAGCTACTTTGAAAAGTCCAACTAGTACAACTAAATATAGAGATCACTAATCAGTGCATATAGTAAATACATATGTAGAAAAACATTAATTTATTTCACTTTGTGAAATATAAATGAAGTTATGTGAATATATATGAAATTCATATATTCATATATGAATATATGAAATATAAATGAATTAATTTAATTTGTTAATTAAAATATTTCACTGAATATTTGTAGTAATTTTCTGGCCTTGTTTACAATTGAACAACTGGTGGAAAAGAGAGCTGGCTAAATATGTCAATACCATAAATAACACGATGTTGATGAGAATGTTTAACCTAGTTAAGATCAATTAAAACACACAACATTGGGGCTGGCCTGGTTGCATAGTGGTTAAGTTCACATGTTCTGCTTCACTGGCCTGGGGTTTGCAGGTTCTCATCCTGGGTGTGGACCTACACACTGCTCATCAAGCCGTGCTGTGGCAGTGTCCTGCATACAAAATAGAGGAAGATTGGCATAAACATTAGCTCAAGGACAATCTTCCTTAAGCAAAAAGAGGAAGATTGGAAACAGATGTTAGCTCAGGGCCAATCTTCCTCACTAAAAAAACAAAAACAAACCAAAAAACCCAGCACTTTAGCAGGATCATCTGGTTGTATTTGCTTGCATTTGATTTGTTAGTTATGCATTTATTACTTTGTAAATGTCAGCACTTTTAGTTCCTATTTTATTTGAAGGTAAAGCGACATTTTCTTGAATGGCTTCGTAATTCAGCCTTTTCACTCAGATTGGCCCTCCTCCAGGTTAGTGTGGATTGGTGAGTTGTTACTGCACGTGGATTTTTCCATTTATAGGACAGTTGCTCTCTCTAAACCGAGGGAGGCATTGGGCTTACACGGAAATGAAGTCCTGCTCCCTTCAGCTACTCCCTGGCAGGAGACTGTAAAATAAGGCTGGGCAGTGCACAGTGCCTTCTTCCCTTCGCTCAAGTTTATGCTTATTTGTCAGAAAATAAATACCAGTGGATGAATTTAATTTCTCAAAGAAAAATATTTCCAACTATTGTAAAGCAAGACCAAAAAAAGAAAAGAAAAATATATACATTTGCAACACATTTGAGCAACAAAGGACTAATAGCCCTAATATAAAAGGAGCTTTTAAAAATCGTTAAGGGGGAAAAGAACGAGAACAAAAGATGGACAAGGTACCTGATGTGGAATTTAATGAAGAAATCTGTGTCCACAAGGCTTTTACTTGTGGTGACTGTGAGCCTTGCATTTAACAGCCTAACTACATAAGAGTCGATTTTAAGTTGATAGCAAGTTAAGTTTGAACTCATTCTAAAACTCTACGTTTTTACTCCTCCCATAATGTTTTTTGTTTTTGATGTCACATTTTACATCTTTTTATTTTGTGTATCCCTTAACTGTTTATGGTAGTTACAGTTATTTTTACTGCTTCTGTCTTTTAACCTACACAACAGCTTCATAAGCGGTTTGTCCACTATCTTTGCTATTTGTTTACTTTATCAGTGAGATTTTTACTTTCACATATATATGAAATGTAAAAATCAAAACAAACAAACCAAACCAAACCAAACCTAACAGATACAGAGAAAAGATTGGTGGATGCCAGAGGGCACGTGGGTTGGAGCGTGGCAAAGTAGGTGAAGGATCAAGAGGTACAGACTTCCAGATATAAAATGAATGAGTCTTGGGAAGTAATGTATAGCATGGTGACTGCCATCAATAACATTGTATTGCATGTTTGATGGTGAGAGATGGTAACTGGACTTATTGTGGTGACCATTTCTCAGTGTATACAAACATAAAATCATTGTCTTGTACATCTGAAACTAGTATAATGTTATATGTCAAGTACACCTCAACAACAAAAAAAAGAAGAAATACATACAGTAGATGAATAAGTGGCGGATAATGAGAGCTGGGTTTGTTGCTGTCAGAAAAGGGCATCACAAATAAGGCAAAACAGAGGGTTAGAAGGAATTCTTGAATTCTACGGTGTTGAATTGGAGAATCAATATACCCCAGTGTACTCTAATTACTAAAAATTCGTGAATTTTATTATATTTTCAGATGGATAGATACAGGAATAGGGATATGGGCGTGTGTGTGTGTCTGTGTCCACGTGTGTATGTGCACGTATCTACTAGCTCCGTCTGCCGAAAGAGCCCAGAGGCAAGGATTTCTTAGTACCAGTGGGCACTCCTGGTACCCAGGCCTTATTTCCACAACCCATTCTCAAAGAAAAGGAACCAGGGTTCCTTGGACAAATGGCTAGGCCCAGGGTGGTGGCAGGGAAAGCAGAAGACGAGCCGTAAGGAAGTGCTCAATAAATGTGGGGATCATGTAAAAAAAGATGCAGGAGCCAACTTGAAACATTGGCCAAATCTGGGGTAATCTGAGCAGCAAAATAAGTGATGACAGTGTCTTAGCTTCGGCAGCTGTAACGAAATGCCACAGACTGAGTGGTTTAAATAACAGAAATTTATTTCTCACAGTTCTGAAGTCTAAGATCAAGGTGCCAGCGAGGTAGGTTTCATTCTTGGCTTGTACGTGGCCGCCGTCTCACTGTGTGCTCCCGTGACCTCTTGGTGTGTGCATGGAAAGAGAGAGGGAGAGCAAGCTTTCTGGTGTTTCTTCTTTCAGGGCAATAATTTCATCATGCGTGCCCTACCCTCATGACCTCATCTAACCTAATTACCTCCCAAAGGCCCCATCTTCACATTGAGGGTTAGGGTTTCAACATACGAATTTGAGGGTGGGGGATGCAAACATTCAGTCCACAACAGAAAATAATGCATTATAACTCATAGAGTAAAACAGGAATCCATGAGACTATGGTGATGTAAAAAAAAGAATAAATAAATAAATAGGGGTGAAATAAAAGCTGTTCATTAGAGTTGATTTCCAACTAATAACAGTAGAAAATGATGGGAATAAATGATCACCATTTGGTAAATATCACAGTAATAACTATTTTTGTCAAGAATCATCAATGGATACTCAACTTACTGGGTTGAAATATAATGAGAAATAGGATAATTACATAATATTAAACTGTAATCCCACAAGATACTTGTTAGTTACAAAAAGAAAAATAGTAACTTAAGAGCAGAGAAACTTGGCAGATCTTACTTTAACCAAGTGATCAAAGTTAACAGCCATAGTAACGGGACAGATCGACGTCACATGCCTTCTAATGTGATACATTGAGAAGTCTACATCATTTCTTCTGTGGTATTTTTGCAAAAATGCAAAATTTGAATTTAATCAGAGGAAACCTCAGACAAACTTAAATTGAGAGACTCTTTAAAAATCTGAAGTTCATGAAAGACAAAGAAGAACTGAGGAACTGTACCAAATCAAAGGAGACTAAGGAGATATGACAATTCATGCAACCTGTGATCCTAGGTTGCCCCTGAGTTAAGGGTAGTGTCCATTTATTATACTTCCAGCTTCCACATAACAAAAAGCATAGAAGCAAGCACTAAGCAAATGATTTTTAGTAAATATTTATTCATTGATTACTTACCAAGGAATCTAGATGAGTAGAGTCCTCTGCCCCCAGCAGCTCCCTCCTCTCTCAGTAGAAATAAGTGTTCTGAACTGCCCATAGAGTATAGGTATGCACTTAGGTATGTCAGAGGAGCTCTGTCATTCACCAGAGAATTTAGTACATAAGCTAAAAAAATCAAGCAGATGCCTTGAAAGTGCTGGACTCTGCCAAGTTAAGATGTTTCGTGATCTCAGAGGGGACTCATTCATTTGCTTGTGACTCTGGAGAACTAGAGAACCAGGCCTCCTTGCTGATGTGTCCTCAGTCCACATCTTCAGAGTGTCTACCCAGAGAGTGCCTATGTTGTCTATTTCCCCTTTTGGGAAATGTCACTGGAAAGATCACAAATTAAACCTCCCACTGCATTATTTTGCCTGAGAACTCTCATAAGTCTACCTGCAAATTTGCAGTTTCTACGAATGGTGGGTTAAGTTACTGAGATCATCTCTTTGATGAAAACAACCAAAAATACTGAGCAAAACTCACTTAAAAGCAGTGATGACCTAACACGACAGTAAAGAATTTTGAGGCTAAAATTAAAATGGAAAATGGGAACCCCAAGGAGTAAGCTAGAACAGAAGCTGATTTTGCTTTGGGGAATTTGACAATTCAGGTAAATTTTAACTTTCGTGTTGACAGCCTCGTGGAGTGAAGTGGACATAAATCAAAGTTCAGGTCATACACAAAGTTCAGAATTGAGAAGGAAATCCCCCCAAAAAAGCTGTGACCCTAAGGGGCTAGATCTTCAGAGTAAGGTGGTCAAGAGTTAACCAGGTTTCACAAAGATTTGCATCCAAGTTTCCATTCACCTGGGTGGTACAGGGAACCTGAGCCTTCGAATCTGATTTAAGGTAGTCCTAAACTTGTTTTGTCCCCATGTCCCTGGAAACTACACAAATCTTCTCTGGAGGAAGGTACATTCCTCATACTCTCACATTACTCCTGAAAATACTTTCATTCACAGTGACCAACACAGACACAAAGATGACCTGGCATTAAAAAAACAAATCACCGTAAGAAAGAAACAATAAGAACAGAGATAGGCCTACAAAGATTTCAAATACTACCATTACCAGATACAGACTACAGTCTGACTATACTTACTATGTTTAAAGAAATAAAAGACAAACTTGGAAATAATTACGAGAGGAAGGAAATCAGACCAAAAAAGATGGAATACTGTAACAGTGAAAACTGAGAATTCATGGAACAGATTTAGCTGAAGAAAGAATTATTGAACCAGGAAATAGGTCAGAAGATATTGTCCAGAAGGCAACATGGAAGGACAAAAAGACAAAGAACAAGAGATGGGAGAATAGAGTTAGAAGGCCTAACATACTTTTAACTTTAATCCCAGAAGGAGAAGAGAGAGAATATGAGGCGCAGAATGGGAGACACTTGAACACATGAAAATGGCTAGGGATTTAAAAAAAATTGATAAACAATATTTATCCATAGATTCAAGAAGCCTAACAAATCCAAGAAAGATATATAGAGGTCCACAGCTAAATAGAGCACATCAAAACTACAGAAAGCCAAAGTCAAAGAGAAAAATCTTAAAAACGCCTAGACCAAACCCATTTTCCTCCAGAAATGCCTCAATGGATTCTTAAATAAATTAACCCCCAGAGCATGAACCAAGATATTTTATTTTACAAAAACCTCTGCCATCCCTTAAGTTAATACACTTCTTGTTTCCTTTAATGATTACAAGAAATTGATATCCAGTGCCAACTAATAGACAGGCACACTAAAACTCCTTGGCAAAAGATAAAATTTTGCTTTTAGTTTCAGTTTAATTTTTCAAAGAAGTTAGACTTTGAGGGTATCCACCATTTAATAGAACAAATCAAAGGAAAGAAAGCACTGGAACATGAAATATAAAACTTGGTTTGACTCTCTAGGTTTGGCTAGAGAACATGACGAATTTTCTGGGATTCTCTGTAAATTTTTTCAGAGTGCATGGTTCACTGCTCACCAGGTTTCATCTCTGAAAGATTCTGAAAATCCTTTTAATCTTTTAAAAGGTAAAGCTTGACTGTCTCGTTTCCAAGAATGCAGAAGTCTTTGCAGGTGAAGAGAGGTGGCCTGAGGAACGGCGAACAGCATTGGAGGAATCCAAGACATGTGGATTCCATTCTCAGTTTTAGACTCAATTAGCTGTGTGACTTGGACAAGCCACTCTGCCTCAGGGGCCACAGTTAGTTCACACGCTTGTCACCGTATGTTTCTGACCACACTGACCTTCGAGTAAATCTCGATCCCAACAGTGGGCATACACGGTAGTTCTCCAGCTTCAGTCTTTGCCCATTAGTGCAAGAGAATCAAAGTCCCCGTACTACTTCTAGGTGTCACCCGCAGGTGACTCATATGTGCTCATGAGCCGAGTGATTTTAATTTCTTAAGATTTATACCTTCTTTTTCTCCCTGTTTTTTGACTCTCTTTGGGAGTCTGCAGCTGCAGCTTCCAAAATGAGACTTAAACGTCTTCCCCAGACACCAAGGCTGCAGTTCAGAGTTCTATTGAGCGCTGCATGATACTCTGGGGACCTCAGGGCACTGAAGTGTGTGGAGCTCTCCCTTTGAGGTTACCCTCTGTCACCTGGTGCAGGGCTGCCTTGAGTTCCCTGTGCTCATAGAGAGGTCAGTGACGTTGCTCTTCAAACTTCTGTTTCCTACAGCCTCCACACTCCCAGGGGTACGGCTTCAAGTCTGGCTGGATAAAGAGGGATGAAGGCAAGGAAAGAAGAGAGGCTAGAAACACACAGTTGTGAAGCCCCGTGAGCCAGACAAGGAGAGTGCACCTTCTTTTGTGGCTGCCGAGTCTGCTCAGGCTTCTAGCATGGCTCAAAGGGCTGGGAGAGTTCCCACCCAGAGACAGGACCAGGTTACTTACCCAGGGATCATCCATTTTGAACATTTCCATAAACTCAAAGTATTCTAGTAGCAGGCTATCCTTAGTGTGTTGGGTTTAAAGAGCCAGGACAATGCACCAAATGAGATGGTTTCCTGAAATCACTCCATTAAAGATTTAGTCTTTTGGATTTTGTGTATTTTCCAGCCCTCTATAAAAATACTAAGAATCCTGGGCTTCATCTGGAAAGAGTCTTGTTTTTTAGCTGGCTGATGAAAGACAATGCAGAAATGGGCCACAATTTGGAGCCTTAGAAAGAGAAAGAGGGAGAGAGTAAGAGCTATGCCATTGTCTGGTTCCTCTCAGCATGCAACTTACTTATTCATCCTTTCTTTATTATTGCAAAAACCTTAATTGAGGGCTTTTAGGGGTTTCATTGTGTCCCCTCAAAAGGTATGTTGAAGTCTTAATCTCCAGTACCTCAGAATGTGGCTCTATTCGGAAATAGTGTTGTTGCAGATACATTAGTTAAGTCAAGATGAGATCATACTGGAGCAGGGTGAGCCCTTAATCCAATATGAACTGTATCCTTACAAGAAGATGGTCATGTGAAAACACAGAGACCTGGGAAGAACGCCATGTGAAGACGGAGGATTGGAGCAATGCATCTGTGAGCCAAGGAACACCAAAGATTGCTAGAAAACCACCAGAAGCTAGAAAGAAGGAAGAAGGATTCCCATGTAGGTTTCAGAAGGAGCACAGCTCTGCGACACCTTGGTTTCAGACTTCCAGCCTCCAGAACTCTGAGACAGTAGATTTCTGATATTTCAAGTCATCCAGTTTCTGGTATTTTGTTACGGGAACTCCAGGAAACTAACACAAGGGCGCGTGTGCCAAATCTCATTTTAGTGGCTTTGAATCAAAGTCAAACAAGACATAGTCCCATACTCAGGGAATTGCTAGACAGGATTTTTTTAAAAAAGAAAGAGAGAGATTGGTTAAGAGGTTTGTATTGTTAGGAGAAGAGCTTTAAGAACTCAATATACATACTCCAAAGTAAATTAAAGAATTGAGCTGGAAAAAGTGGAGTCTGATAGGATGACATAGGTAAGATGCCCTCTGTCCTCTTCCTTTAGAAGTCCTGAGATGACAGCTTTGGAGATTGAAAAGATAGTTTATGTTTATAACAGAAAGGAAGCAGTGCTCACTAGAAGTCAGCATGAGGTTACCCAGAACAGGGTCTGTCAGGGTCAACTCATCGCCTTTGACAGAGAAGTCTGACTGGTAGATGACAACAGATCGCAGACAAAGTGTAGCGAGAATTGATGGACATGCCTGGTGATACCCCTCCTGATGTCCTTATGGACGAGAGGGGTGGTTGAGTTGGGAACTGAGTGAGCAGCTGTACCTAGGACTGATGATTCATTAATGGAGCTGTGCCCATCAGTGAAATGCCACGGAGCTCTTGCTGCCCTCTTCAACACTTTTGTTAGTGACCTGGAAAAGGCAGGCATCATCAAAGTTGTCTTTGATGGGCCAGATGACTCTGTCGACACCTGGATATATGCTCTCAGTTCCGGATGAAAGCACGTACTTAAGGAGGGCATAGGGAAACCAGAAAATGTTTTGAAGAGAATGACCAAGTTGGTGAGGTTTTTGGGGATATTCAGGCTAAACAAGAGAAGAACAGGAAAGACAAGACAGGCAAGAGAGAGTGTTTTCCCTGGATTGAAGGGATATGATCAATGGGTCAAAGAACAGGAAGGCAATCTCAGCTTGATGGAGAAGGGACTTTCATATGTTCGAGCCTTTTTTTAAAAAATGCAGGCAACGAAATGTGAATGATAGCAAATCTCTAGAGATTTGTCTATAAATTTAGTAAAAATTCTAGCAGGAATTTTTTTTTAAGAATCTAACAACTTATTCTAAATATATGGAAGAATAGAGGCTTATAAACAGCTAAATCAATTTCAAAAAAGAAGAGCAAAAATGTTACTCTTGTCCAGTTTATAATAAGATATACCAGAATGTCATGATGATAAGACAACGTGGACCTGGTTCAGCCACAGGTAAATAAAACAACGGAACAGAAACAAGAGCTCAGCAATACACTCCTGTGTGTATGGGAACTTGCTGTATGATGGAGATACTATTCGAATCAATGAAGGAAGTGGATGGACTGCTCAATGGGTGTTGTTGAGGAAACTTATGGATTTTATAGGGAAAATTATAGTCAGAAAATTTATACTATACAAAGATGGGTGAAGATAGATTAAAGAACTGAATGCGAAAGATGAACTCTAAAGCAAATATAAGAACATGTAGAAATACATATTAGCGATTTTGGAGTAGAAAGAACTTCAGCAAAATTTCCAAAGTACAAAGCATAAGGTAAAAATTATTCAATTGTCTATTTCAAAATTAAGGATTTTGAGTGCGTATACAAAGTTATCAGATTACTGACAGATTGGGACAAGTTATTTGCAGTGTAACACCATAAGAGATTAATACCTAGCTATACAAAATACCACAAGTAAATATTTGGGACATACAAGCAAATCCACGAGTAAACAATAGGAAGCCTATTTGGAAAACGGTCCTATTAAATTGGACCTTTGAGACCTTGGTTTCCTCATCCCTTATTCCCAAAATATTTATTGAGTGCCTGTCACATATCAGTACTGTTCTAGTACTGGGTATACAGCAGATAAAATTCCCTGCCCTTATGGAATTTAAATACCCCACAATGTTCTCTCCCACCAATAGGAAGAATAAATTAGTTTCTACTAAGTGAATTTTCGTTTTAAATCAATCATGTCATTTTAAAGTTGGCAGACTTTTTAGGGTGCATTTCTTCCTATTCCTTACTTTTGTATGACAATAAACGACTTACTGGACAACTCACACGGGTCTGACAAGCACACTAAGCTGATGCTAGTAGGGTTTAGAATGTAAAGCCCCAGGGTTAGGCGGATCCAGAAGGTCTAAGACCAAATCAAGGCTCTTCCTCTACAATCCATGTGTGACATTTGGCGAACTACCTGAGCTTCAATTCCTTCGTCAGTAAAATGGCACCAATGATGAGATGTCATAAAATTGGTATAAGGATTAAATGAGATCATATAAAACAGGTCAGCATCTGACACATGTTAAAAACTCAACGTTGGCTATTTTTACTTCTATACCTTGATTATGATTTTATGATTCCCAAAATTGTTATTTTCCTGCATACTATATTTCAAAATTAGTATGGTAAAATCCCTGGGTTTAATCAGGCAATTAATTTTTTCTTTAAGTAGTAATCAGAAAAGAAAGTCGTATGCTTTCCCTGAGACTGAACTCTAGTGGTGCATGAGGTGTGTCTCGTGGATTAACCATTAATCCTAGTGTGTGAAACCTAAATTCAGGGTTGTAGAGCTGGAAGGGATGTGAGAGACCATTTTGCCACTCCCAGCCCTTTTGCACACAAGGGGTTTCACGGGCCTGGAGGAGGTAAGTGCTGTGCCCTGAGTGTGCACAGCTAGAATGATGGCACTGCTTATGTGATTTCTATTAATTGATTATGATTAGAAAAGATCATTGTGATTCAGGAATCATGGTTCTGATGAGGAAAGATTAATGTTACCAAGCAGGTTTTATCAAATGGGTATGAACTGGTGACATGAATAATCTCACTTAATTAGAGACATAGACTTAGAGGGCTCATGGTTATTTAACATAGGAAGAACTTGCGAGACTTCTAGTTGACTACCATTCTTTGGTTCAGTAGGTGGAGCCAATCTTCCTCATTAGAATAAGATAAAGAGTCAACCTAATTATAAATGCAAAAAAAATGTGCTCTCCGTCATTGAGGGTTGCAGAGTGGCAGCTGGCTGGAGACCTCGGGTGCAGTGACAAGAAGTGTCAGAGCATGAGTTCCAAGTCAAAATCCATAGGGGTCATCGGAGCTCCTTTCTCAAAGGGCCAGGTGAGTCAAAAGCCTGGCTTTGAATAACTGGAATTTAATAGAAAGTTTCAGAATTTAAAATTAGTAAGTTGTTAATATCTGGTTAGTTAAGTTTCCTGATGCGACCCGGCCCTTAAATATACATTTTCAAATCTTCTCACCATTTTGCAACATTGTATCATTATGGTCACCAGCCCACTTATTCTTGGGGCACCTAATCTAGCCACAACCAATTTTATTTGAATCTACTAAATTTTTCCTCATAATTTTTAGGAGAAAACATTTTTATTTGAATGGAAATGGATTATTGCTGCATTGTAGGAACTCATTGAGATTCTGTGCTCTAGTTTCTTTTGCTGTTACTGTGTATATGTAGACGAAGAATTCTAAGAAAATGTTTTGCTTCTTATATAAAAATTCATAGACTGGTGGCAACTTTCAGACTTCTTTGAATTTGAATAACCTATATATTACTGCTTTATGCAACTCTGTGAGTGATTCATATTATTTGAGGGGTTGAATGATTCTATAAAAGTGCTAATTCACGGACTAGGTAGACTCCTTCCTGTACCTCTCTTGAAGGGGAAAAACGAAAAATGAAAGAAAATCTGGCTGCAAGTTGGCAACGTGGAAAGGACTAATGGATTTATGAAACTCAGATTGCCAAAACAAGACAGGAACATTTAAATATACACTCTTCTGCCCGGACACACTCATTCTGGTAAACATAATGAGATTATAGACACCTTAGACATCAGCATGTGTCTGTGCTTAAAGAGTTAAAAAAAAGAGAGCAAAAACAAAAACACACAAGCCCAAGTTGAAATTGACATTCCTGAGGCAGATTTTTTGTCATCGTCGTTGTTTTAAATGGAGGCTTCTCCAGGTTTCTCAGAATTCTCTTTGCCCATCTGGGCAGCAGTTTACTCCTCTTCATTTTGAACTCTTGTTGTGCACTCTGGCTCTTTATTGCAAAACAAATTGAGAAAGGTCAGACGTAAATGCTGCCCACGTCCCCTGGAAATCCTTCAAAGGGCTTTCTCAGAGCACAAGGACATTTTGCTGACACGGACACATTTCTCTTAATGCCAGGGTTAATCGCAAAATCCGCAGCGGAATGCTCACCTGTTCTTGGGACAGCTTCTATCAAAGATGGAATTGAAATAGCTGACCAAAGAGAAGGAAAGGAGGGAGGGAAACAGAAACGAAGACAGAAAGGAAGGAAAGGAGGAAGGAAGGAAGGAGGGAGGGAGGGAGGCAGGGAGGGTAGGAAGGAAGGAAGGAAGGAAGGAGTAGGGAGAGCAGTCTAAATATGCTGTGGCCCCTGGAGCTCGGCAGAAGTCCTGCTGATAACAGCAGCCCCTTCTAAGGGATAGTATTTTGAATTATAGTCTGATGCATTTTCTGTTCTCAGTAATTCTTTTTTTTACCTCTGTACAGCTCTTCCCCCATTTAAACATGGCCCTATGAGAATGAAGCTTATTGTCTCATCATAGTAAAGACTCAGAGAGATTTTTCTACACTAAGCCATAGCATAGAAGGAAAAAAATGGCAGAAGCTTCTGTCCTCAGCTAAAGGAGGTAAAAGTTTGACAAACAGGCAAGGGAGAGGATTAGAAGGCAGATGACTAGAAGGTTGAGTCTGAGAAAGGACTCCATCTCCTGCCTCATCCCCTGGCAAGGCAGTTCGAGGCCGGGGAGAGGTGGTGGCAAAAAATGAAGTAGGTATATTTATTTTATAGTTGAGTTAACTAGGGCTCAGAGTGGTTTGGTAACTTGCTCAAGGTCACCCAGCCTTGACTGTGTGACTCCAGACAGGACTGTTTGACCCCAAAGCCTGTGCCCCTGACCCACATTGATGCAGCTCCGCAGTGGATCTTACACTTGTGGCCAGTTAGGGATTGAGACCCAGCTTCAAAGTCAGCAGAGCTAACAAAACGATTTCCAAAATGGGCAGATAAACCAAGCAATGAGGAAAGAGCAATCATGAGAAGCAGTTAGAATCGAACAAAAAAGCTTGCTAGCAAGTGTCACTCCAGGAAACTGAATGACTCTGTTAGAGTAAAGATAATGTCAACTAAGGGGTCTACTGCATTTGTTCTAACTTTTGAAAGGGAGAGAATAAAAGGCCAGGGAGTGTGATCAAATTGACAATTTTTGAGCAGCTACTAAGTGTCAGCCCTACAATACAAAATACGGTGTGGCAAGTGTAAAGAACGTTGGACTGAAAGCTAATAACGGAGAAAAGATAAAAACAAACAAACACAAAACCAAAGGCAAAACTTGTGCCAAGCAGCACTCTATTGGGGTTTAAAGAAGCAGAAATTATATCTCCTTGATGAGAGAGCAGGGGTCATGCAGGAAGAGAACGGAGTGAAGGAGTGAAGTGTGTCAGGAGGCGCATGTGGGGGTCCCTCGCGGCCAGGGACAAGAATCTGACCTCAAGGACTTGCCTGGAAGCTAGGGCAAGTCATCTGGTAATTTCAATTAGGAAGAAATATTTGCTTAGTTCCAATCCCAGGGACAGACACACCTGTCTTTGGGCACGTCTTCTTATCTGACGATGAGAGATAACTGTATCTAAAAGACTTGTTGGAAGTTAGCATCAGAGAGACACACAAAAGAACAATTTCTTTGGGTCGCTAATCTGCCAGGAGGCTGGAGAAGACTTTACTGCCAGTAGCAAGCATGTGAGCTTCCTGATGTAGGAACACCAAGGGTAGGATTCTGTCAACTGTCCTTCAGCAGGTCACACCTTGAAATACCAGGCTGGTCTTTGTGGTTTCAGCTCCCACGGGATGATTTTCCCTGCTGCCTGCTTCCTCCCCAAGAGCCCTAACTGACTACCTTGGGGATCTGCACATAGGTCTCGCTTATGCCACGCTCTTGTTTTTCTTATACCTTTGCTGAAACTGCTCCCTCGGTTTGCAAAGTTTATCACTCATCCTACTCATGTTGCAAGACTCAGCTGAAATCTTATCTGTTCCGTGCAGCCTGCCCTGACGCGCTCTGACCCCAGCAGAGCTAGGAGCCTCCCATTTCTGTTGTTTACATCTTGCATCTGCGATGAAGCAACTCTCCAGTACTCTAAATCCCTGATCAGCTTACGAGTTACTCAAAGAAAGAAGTGTCTCCTTTTAGTTATTATATCTCCACTGATCAGAGTGCTTTTGTACAATATATGTGTTCACTATGCTGATAACGTGGCGCCATGGGAAGAGGAGACGCAGGTTTTGCAATCCAAAGTACTCGGATATGAGCTAAGTTTCTGCCACTTGTTAGCTGTGTGCCTGTAGGAAAATTATATAACCTTTCTGATTCTAGATCCTCATATTTGACATAGGAATCATTCAGTCTACCTGGCTAGGATAATTAAATCAGATGACGTAAATTCTTGGCTCTGTAGGAACTCAAAAAATGATAGCTACTATTCAACTGATTAAATAATAAAAAGGGTTCCTATTGTGGGCATCTGACAGTCATGTTTGATTTACCCTATTTTTTAAATTTTTCAGCCACGAGGAGGAGTGGAAGAAGGCCCTACAGTATTGAGAAAGGCTGGTCTGCTTGAGAAACTTAAGGAACTAGGTAATTTTTAAGTTGAAAGATATCATTCCGATTTCCATCTCACCCTGAAGGAAGGAGCTGGCTCCTGCTAAAATGGAGTCTGTCTGGAATGACACTGATACCATGAAATTGCAGCACTGGTTATAACTTTAGCAGTACATCCTATAACAAAAGCACCGTATGGGGAGAATGCTCAATAAATATTGTTGGATTAATACCCTCACTCAGTTGTTTTGTCTTTCCAGCCAGACTACTGTATAAGAGAATCTCTGTGTGCAAGAACTGGGCTTGGGGTGGGTGGTTGGGGCGTCGGGGGAACTAAAAATGGAAGGCAAGGGGAGCGGGAGTACCCTGCTAGCAAGAGGACTCCTACTGTAAAAGGAAATTAAATAAAACAGTAATACTAATACTTAGTGTTTGCATAGTGTGTATGTGTCTGCATGCATATATATACATATATATAATGAGCATGCAAATGAAAAATGATATATATTTTAAAAGAATAGGAAGTAAATGTCATCTTTATATATAAAACCCAATTGAAGTGTTGGCAAGGATATGGAGCAGCTGGAACCCTCATATATTTTGGGTGGGAATGCATAATGATACAGCCACTTTGGAAAGTAGTTTGGCAGTTTCTTAAATAAACATACATTTACCTTTTGATCCAGCAAATCTACTCCTAGGTATTTACCCAAGAGAAATGAAAACATGTCCACACAGAGACACGTACTTGAATGTCTCTAGCAGCATTATTTATAATAGCCAAAAAGTGGACACAATAAAATACCATCAAAAGGTGAATGAACAAGTAAAAAGTGGTAAGTCCATACATGGGAGGTGTCAACAGTAAACAGGAGCAAACTACTGACACAAGCAAAACATGGGTGAATTTCGGAGACAATGCCCTGAGTGAAAGGCCAGGTACAGAGACTATACTGTATGACTGCACTATAGGAAATTCTTGAAAAGATGAAAGCGTGGCAGCAGAAAGCAGAGCAGCAGTTGTCCGGGAGTGGGGCAGAGAATGCCTGCCAAGGGGCAGGAGGGAATTTTGGGGGATAATGGAAGTGTTCTAAATCTTGATTATGGTGGCGGTTTCAAGACTGTAGATATTTCTAAAACTCATTGAGCTAAACTCCATTCCCAGGCTTTCTGTATGCTTAAAATGAATGAATTTTAGTGAATAAGAATTATACCTCAGGGCCAGCCCCATGGCTGAGTGGGTAAGTTCGCGCTGGTTTGGATCCTGGGCACGGACATGGCACCGCTCATCAGGCCATGTTGAGGCGGCGTCCCACATAGCACAGCCAGAAGGATCTACAACTAGAATATACAACTAGGTACCAGGGGACTTTGGGGAGAGGAATTAAAAAAAAAGAAAGAAAGAAGATTGGCAACAGATGTTAGCTCAGGTGCCAAAAAAATTTATACCCCGTAACGCTAACAAAAAATAAAGACCCCACTAGAGGACAGAAGGCTTGGGTAAATGGACTGGATTAGTCCCTCAGTTAACAAGCAAATTTGGTCACATTTTATATCAAGATAAATCTCTTGAAGGTGTTACTGAATCATGGATACACACAGACGTGTAATAAATACAATGTGAATGACTGGTTTGTTCGGAGCACTGAACTGATCCCATGTCACGATTTTACATGAAGCGCTGTATCTTGAAGCCTAACGCAGGGCTTTTAGGAAGCACACCCAGGTCCTTAGGAACTTTGGGTTACCTGCAATTTCTCCTCATTAAAAAGGTGTAATAATAAAGCCTTTATTTCCTGAGTTCGCCGAAGTGTTAGGCTTGTTGCTAGTCACATACGCTTATTTAATTCTGACAATACCACCACGAGGCAGGGACGACAGACAGAAGACGGAGCAGAACTGCTTCAGCGGGTGACACATTGGGTTGAAACCAAGGACTGTTAATGTAGAGTCAGAGAATTTAGAAAACGCTGGTGTATTTTCTTCTGGAAGAATATATATGTATTCTTTTTAAAAACTATTTCTTTACTACAAATGCAAGACAGGCTTATTTTAGAAAAGTAAAAAGCACATAAGCAGAGAGAGACAGACAGAGAAAAAGCTAGTGAGCCACCCATTCAGGGCAAACCAGAAAGACACGACTGCCATACTTTAGGTCTAGCCTAACTGGATGGATTCAAGACGCGTTTCCTGACAACCCAGGACACAGCAGGCACCGGTGCGTGGCACAGGCAAAAATGGACATGGTTTCTGCCTTCGTGACTTTCAGGGTCCTTCCAGAACTTTTCTTTGTTTAGACCTTAGAAAATACATTTATTTTGTAAACTTGGAATCATCCTACACAGACTGTTTTGTAATCTCTTTTTTTACTTAACCAACCTGAAACATTTAATTTTAATTATAGAGTGTGATGTGAAAGACTACGGGGACCTGCCTTTCGCCGATGTCCCTAACGACAGTCCCTTTGGAATTGTGAAGAATCCAAGGTCGGTGGGAAGAGCGAGTGAGCAGCTGGCCGGTGTGGTGGCGGAAGTCAAGAAGAGTGGCCGGACCAGCCTGGTGCTGGGTGGAGACCACAGGTTTCAGTTAATGCTTGTCTCTATGGGAGTCTGGCGCAGATGGCATAAAGGAAGTGTAACCAAAACCACAAGAAGAGCGAAGATATGGAAGGGAGAGCATTGATCTGGTATTTTATACCAGATTTTCTGCATTTTTCTTTTATTTTTATTGGTTACTACTTTATTTTGGAAACACAGGCTTAGCTCTATTTGAAGGCTTGCACTATCCTTATCTATCACAGCAGAAAATACATATACAATACATATGAAATGATTTTGGCAAAATATTCAGCAGAGGCTTACATTTCTAAATAAATAAGGACTGAGGAAATTCATAGTCAGCTTACTATACTTCACCACTGATAATAGGAACAACTCTTTTAGGCCAACATTTAAAAGTACGTGTTTTCCACTATAAAAGTAATAATTACAAAATTTTTGAAACACACACAAATGTTAAAAAAAAAAAACAGCAGTAATTGTAGCTACCTAATAACCATTTCAACTGGAATTGAAAATCTGGCATATTTCCTTCACGTTGTATGTTTTCCCTTGTATATGATTTTGTTTTACAATTGCGTGTATGTGTTTATCTACAGTACAAATTTCCTTCCGTTACTTCACATATATAAGCATAATATTTTACTGTTGCATAATTTTTCATCAGGGTATTATATCACTATATGTATCCATACTGTCAGATACTCACGGTATTTTCAAATTTTCACCATTACAAATAATGTGGAAAAGATCATCTTTGCACACAAGCCTTTCTAACGTTTACTCTTAAGGTCAAAGGATATGTTCTCAGAAGTATGATCTGATCAAAAAGTACAAACGTTTCAAAGGCTCTTGATGCTGGAGTCAATTCCTTCAGCTCCCTCAGCTTTCTCCTTTAAAGCTGAACTCCGTTCCCAGGCTTTCTGTGACAAAACTGCAATTGAGAAACTAAGGCTCATTTCCTTTTTTGAAGTGGAAACATTTGTAAGTGGAAATTTTAAGAGAGGAAAATGGCCCAAAGACAAGAAACCTGAAGGGAAAACAAACATCAAGCTGGATAATCAACACCCTAACATCAAGGCAGGATTGCTTCGTCTTTGAGAGTCTACAAACTTGGGGTTCTCTGAATGAAACTTGAACATCCACGAGTGGGAGAATAGGCATTGTACGGCAAATCCTCATCTCTCAACTTTTGTGTAAAATATTACCTAGCTTTTCCATTCTGGCAAATTTTCTGGAGCCTGCAGCATTTGAGATGAACCTTGAGGGTTGTGGTCCTGGCTAAGGATGGGTCTTTAAATGTGGGGCAGGTTAAGCAGAAAGCAGGGCACTGAATAGAGCGAGTGAGCACCGGGATATGCTGGCTGAAGTGGGTGTAAAGACTTCTGAGTGATGCTCCCTAACTGTAAAAGAATTGGAATTTAGGAAAAACGGAAGGACTCTCATAATTCATTTGGTAGAATTAAGAATTTACCAAGAGTGAAGAGAGTGCAGAAAATGAGCCTGAATTAACCCTGAGAACTGAGTATGTCTCGTGCTAAGGAATTTCTTGTGTGTCTAGTGTTTTTACACATATTTGAATTTTGGTTAAACTGTAATTTGCAATTTTATTAGAAGGTGGTTTCGAAAAAAAATCGCAAATATTTTAGTAATGCCATCGATGTAAATAACTTGTTAGTAACTATTAAGTGTAAGCTGTATTTTCTCAATTGTTATAATTGTTTAATTGGCATCTCCAACTTAAAACCCATCAGAAATATCAGCCACTCTGACTTAAAGGAAAACCGAGAGAGAGCACTGAGTTAATACTGTGATGTATGTAATGATACTGCAAGCTTGATGTTCACACCAACATTTTTCCTCTAAAGCTTGGCCATTGGCAGCATCTCCGGCCACGCCAGGGTCCACCCGGATCTCTGTGTCATTTGGGTGGATGCTCACAGCGATATCAACACTCCACTGACAACCACAAGTGGGAACTTGCACGGACAGCCTGTGTCTTTCCTCCTGCAGGAACTAAAGGGACAGGTAAAAGGCTGGGTGGTTTTCTACTACCAAAGAATAATCTTTAGAAGTTTAGGTGGTGGAAGGGGAGTGAGAGCCCCTGTGCCATCTTATTCTTGGTGTAATCTCAAACCATTTTCTCAGCAACCAATAAGCAAAGGATTGGTGGGTAAAGGTGGTGAGGCTCTGTACCTCTACTTTACTTGATGGTTTGCATACTGACTCCATATACATCTTCCCTTTTGATTCTTAAACTACCCTTTTTAGTAGGTGGAACAGAGAATAATCCTTTATAAGCAAGTTAGCAGAGGTTCAGAGGTTAACCAACTTGCCCAAGACCACATGACAAGCGTATAGCAAGGCGAGGGCCAGACTGGTCTCCCGACATCACCTCTTTCTACTACACCTCACAGCATCTCAGTCCCACCAGTGTCCCCCCTCATGGGGTCTTTTCAGACATGGAGTTTTTAAATGCACATTACAGTGGTTTATTATTTAACATCTTTCCTGGGAGAAGCACATATCGAGATCAGAAGATGAACTACCCCCTTGTTCCCTAGAAACTTCTTTTCTGAAAGATGTAAGATGAAATTCCAGATTAAGATTTAACGTTGTCGCTCACAATTTTTATTGATATATGCAGTATATCAATACAATTTTTATTAATACAACTGTAGTATATTGGTCTTTATGATGATACTTGGGGATTCAAACCTCCTCATGTTAAATCGTCAGACATAACGTTTTCTAAACTGATGACCAAGTGATAGGTTTATACACTTGCAAAACCTGTGACTAGCACATGGGAACGGCCAAGCTTGGCTACAGGACATGGAAAAGCAACCGAGGTCTGGTCAAAATTTCCCTCAGCTACTCAAAGCCATCCTCTGGATTAAGTCCTGACTGAGAAAGAGAAGGAAGCGACGAAAGTAATGGAAGCACAGTGATTTCTTTACAGGAGTCTGGGAAGGTGGGGCCCAGTGGAAATGGGGTACAGAGCAGGCAAAGGCTGACAAGAGATTCAGGTTATGTCTGGGCCACAGGGTGAGGCTGGGTAAGGCCGAAGCACTTGAGCGTGCCACAAGAGGAGGCTGGCCTTCCCTTCTTAACTTTTATGATATTTTAATGATTTCCTCAAAAACTTATGTTTCAAATATAAGATACACGCAATCCAAAAGTCCATAACTTTCAATGTAAGATTTGCTCCATAGAGGCGTATATAACCAAATGGCAACACTGCGATTTTAGATCCCCGATGTGCCAGGATTCTCCTGGATGACTCCCTGCCTATCTGCCAAAGACATCGTGTACATCGGCCTGAGAGACGTGGACCCTGGGGAACAGTAAGTTTATTCCGTGATGCAATTTACTTTCATTTCTGTCCTTTTGCATGCTAGCTGTGCTGGTCAAACCTATGACAAAAAAGTATTTTAAGCCTCAAGTCTGTATGTCTAGATCCATATCTACATATGTTTACATATAGTCATGTGTCACTTAGGGATTCACTCTGAGAAGTGCATTATTAGGTGATTGGATCATTGTGCAAACATCAGAGTGTACTGAAGGAGAACAAAATGTGCCACCGCAAAATGTGTCTCTTTAACATGAGGATTATTTTAGGCTGATTATTTTCAAGAAACAAAAGACTCAGAAAGTTGTTCTTGTTGCCTCCACCTTAACTGCCTACAAGACTGCAGATAAATAAACCTGTCTCAGAAAGCAGCTATCACCTTAGCACAACAGGAACTAGGTGGTGGACAGGGAGGAACCTAGAAAAGCCCATTTCTTGGGCACCCTCTGTGTTTTTCTGCTTCTGTGTGGCCAAACACTTGTTTTCCAAATGTTTGCTCCTTGTCACCTACCTGTGAATTGCCTTCCTTGTCCTTGAAGTCCCTGAGTTTCCCCCCAACACCTTCTTTTGTCTTTAGCTGGGTGGGGATGGTATTTAAGGTGAGGGCTTCTGTTATTTTGGAGAGCTACCTGGTTTTCCTGTGTTTCTCTCATGTATACATTTTATTCAACTTTTGTTTGTTTTCCTCCTGTTATTCTGTCTCATATCAATTTAATTCTTTGACCAGCCCAAAGAACCTAGAAGGGTAGAGGAAGATTTCCTCCTCCCCTACAGTACTCACACAAACCTAGATGGTATAGCCTATTACACACCTAGGCTCTAGAGTACTAATCTTATGGGACCACCATTGTATATGCAGTCTGTCCTTGACCGAAATGTCATTATGTGACACATATACACACACACATATATATATATGCAGGTGATTTTTATCTTAATGGACTTGCTATTAAAAATACATTGATACATACTTACAGTGTATTATATGTATTGATATACACATCACAGAACTTAAATATTTTAAGTTAAACATGTATCTTACCAAATTGAACTTTGCTTTAAAAGGAAAGAAGAGAACATAGTCAGCCTCCTTATTAATTGTAGATTATCTTAATATCTCCTCTTTCGCAGCTACATTTTGAAAACTCTGGGTATGAAATACTTTTCAATGACTGAAGTGGATAAACTGGGGATTGGCAAGGTGATGGAAGAAGCACTCAGCTATCTAGTAGGAAGGTATGATGCTTGGGTTCGTATGTGTAACATACATATTCTTAAAAGGACTTGACAGCAGTGCTAATCAACGTAAGTTATATAAAGTCTGTAAGTAAAATCACCTAACTTCACAGGGTTGTGACTTTTTATAAAGCAAGGTAAGAACTATATTTATCTACCAAGTATTAAACCACTGACTTTAAACTGAATTCTTTTCCCACCTCTTAAAAGAAAGAAAAGGCCAATTCATTTGAGCTTTGACGTTGATGGACTGGACCCGTCTTTCACGCCAGCTACTGGCACACCAGTCGTGGGAGGTCTGTCTTACAGAGAAGGTGTCTACATCACAGAAGAAATTTACAAAACAGGTAGGTAAAAATCTGAGTGAATGATCAATACATACTTTGTCAATACATATCAATACCTCCCTGAGTTGAAAATCAAGCCCCAGCCTGACACTTCCAGGATACCTGTGGCATGATGCAGTAACTATAGTGGTTTCCGGCGGTCACGCCCTCATCACCCTCCTGGATAGTATTTCAAGTCCAGGTACTGAATTTGAAATGTCAACTATTTAATAAATTGCATTACTTCCATTTGTCGTTGCAGGGCTACTCTCAGGATTAGATATAATGGAAGTAAACCCATCTCTGGGGAAGACACCAGAAGAAGTCACTTCCACGGTGAACACAGCAGTGGCAGTAACCTTGGCTTGTTTTGGAGCTGCTCGGGAGGGTAATCATAAGACTATTGACTACCTTAGCCCGCTGAAGTAAAGGTGGGACATCACATAAACATCTCAGCTAATGACGTAACTAGCAAATCTAATAATTTACTTAAGTTTACAGTTATCCTCTTAAAGATTTGGTCTTTCAGAAAAATGTTTTGCCTTAGTAAATATCAGTACAATTAGGATAAACTGTACCAATTTCTTCTTGGTGTAAAATTCAAGATCTGGAAATTCTAACTTTTGTGAAATTAAAAGGTTTACATTTCCCATTTTGGCAAAAGACTTATCCTTAGAAAGAGAACTATACATTAATTTTCAAATAAAAATGTACTTGCAATAAAAATAAACACACACCTTCTTTAGGCCCCCACACATAGAGTGGGACTCCTGATGTCAGGAGGTAAAACCACCCCACCTGAAAAGGGATCATATTTCCATGTTGTGCCAAACATGTAATTTTTATAATAAACTCTTTATAATAAGATTCTGTTGTATCTACATGTTTCTAAATACATGCAAAATACACACACACTCATCCTGCCTAAAACTATCAGGATTTAAAAAGCCACAGTGAAATCATCACCCCCCAAACATTGGAAGACCTTGGTGAAACTGAATCTCTAGCTCCGGTTTCTCCATCTGTGATGTGGGTAATCTTAAGGCCTGAGCAATCTCTAAGCTCATTAATGTTACATGACCATGTTTTACTTTTTCTAAACCTCAAACATGATATTAGTTTATTTAAGCATGTTTGCTATTCAAGCAGCCTTTTGGGAGGTAAAAGAAAGAAATCTAGTGGCTCTCTTGCTTCTAAGATCTGCTAGTTCAGATGGGGGTTTCAATTAAAATTATCTGTGGCTTCCCAACACTCCAGCCTCACCCACTGCAATTAGAGTCTGTCTCTTTAGCTGAAATCCTTAAACCTCCTAAAAACTCACGTTGGCTCTGGAATACAGGGAGGAGAGTGGAAAAACAAATGAGAGTAAACTCTACTCAAAACCAGGGAAGTAAACTCGTGCCCTTCTCCCCAGCTTACATAGAGCTCAAGTGGACTCTGTAAGGAAGGAGCCCTGGGAAAGGATTTCTATTGCTGTAGCTGTTGTTTTGTTGTAACAGCTGTATGTTAAAGAACCTCTACCATCTGATTTTTCATACACAGCCCAGAATTTTAAACCTAACTACTGACACTACAGACTTTGTAAGATCAATATTTTACTGAATCCTTTTGGATAAGAGCAATTGAGATGATCTTGCTCTGGAGCAGATTCCCCAATGCAGTAGCCACATGTGGTTATCTAAATTAATTAAAGCTTAATAAAATTTAAAAAAATTCAGTTCCACATTTCAAGTGCTCAGTAGGCACACGTAGCTCCCCACTACTGTATCGGACAGCACAGACACAGACTATTTCCACCACCTATTAGATGGAGCCACTCTAAAGTTACTACCACTTTTCAAAAACAACAACTTTTAGAATGTAATGCATATAAAGGCATTTTGTTCCCCTCAGGTGCATTGTAAACCCAAATAAAGCTTTCATCTTCTATTAATGTCTCTGCTTAATAACTCTTTTAAAAACCTATTTGGAGAAAATCACATTCCCATTTTTTAAGCTAGAAGAGAAAAAAAGAATTTTTAATAAATTAATTGGAATGTATATGTCCTTGAGAATAGTGATATTGATTTTCACTTCCTATATTCTATTTGTATAATACCAGAGTCACAATTATTCCCATTGTAGGATCTCAAAGCAATATATTCCTCAAGGCAGCAAGAATATATTGAGACTATGTTAACAATAATACTTGAAATCAATTCTAGCATAAAGTTTCTGGAGAATTTTAAGAATTTATCATTAACCTAAAAATTACTTACACCATTATGTAAATTTTAAGCTGGACTTGCATGGCAAATAAAGATTTAATGATGATAATAATATGAACCTTGAAGAGGAGAAAGGTCTAGGAGGAATGTATTTGGAAATAAAAATTTGAAGTATAGTTGGTTAAACTTGACTAATTCTTTTTTAAAGAACTGAATTAATTCCTAGGTTACTGTCAGTCACCAGCTGTGGTGTACAACCCATGGAGGTGGCCCAGTTCCCTGTTAAAACCACGCCAGCACACTGCCTGGCACACAGCAGACACTCACTCAAACTGAGCAATTAACCAGACAGTTTATTCATTCAACAGATTTTACTAATTATTTTTCAAGTCTTTTACAATCTTAATGCCATTTCCCCCAAATTAACAATATGTTTCTCAAAATCTAATAAACCCTAAAGAACCAAAACTTACACTATATTTAAAAGTATAAATACTTAAAAATTTTAAGATTATAAAAATTCAAAGATTCACATCATCTGCCAGGTGAGTGTGCTAACCTGGAAAAGCAATTAATTTATTTTTAAAAACAGAGATTGAAGAATCATGATTTAAGCACATTTTATTAAGTTTATGCATTTCTAGCTGTGTTATTTTCTTACGTGGCTTCCAACTCATTTCATACAGTAAGTTCAAGACCACAGCAAAGGCAAAAACTTGTCAATCTACCTCAATAGAAATATTAGCCCATTTACTTGGAAATCTACGATAAAAATTTTAAATCCTTTTTAAAAGAATATGAAACTGTGTTTGCTCCTGCAATGCAATGAAATCTAGAGTCCTTTACTTGACAAAAATCTTTTACACAAGATATACTGCAAGAGATTTAGCTTTAAAAGGATTTACATGTGTGGTGCCTTTAAAACAATGTATTTGAAGACTGAATAAATCATTAATAAAAAATAAAAACAAAGCCAATGGCTAGAATACGAAGGACTGAGTGTCCAGTCAGTCATTTGATCACAGACACCGACGTGCCCCTACCTAGCTCTAATAAACTGTTATGGATATGAACAGCACGTAGCTTATTTGATCTCTCAGAGACAAAAATATAGCCAGGGAGATGGGAATTATAAGGTGTCAACAGATTCACCACTGGAATCAAAATAAAGCAATCTGAACGCCACTGCTTCTGCTGTATCACTGTGTAGTCCGACCACGTTCAGATTTAAGAGATTTGAGTCCACTTCCGCGGACAGATGTAGTTCCCTTTCCCACAACACCCCACGACTTCACTGAGTTACTGGAAGGGACACTGGCCCCTGAGCAGACTGGGGCGCTGGAGAGCCACTACTGACGGCTTGTGGAGGCACTGCAGCTGGGTCCATCTTGCTAATGTGTGTGATGAATCGAAGACGAAGTTTTAAAGCTGGTTTTAAATTACAGATAATCTTCTCTACCTAAAAAATGAAAACATTAAACAACATTTTAACCAGAGAAGTTCAACTTCCCACCTTTAAAGCGGCGATTTATACACATGTCCTGAGACGATACACTCGGGAGTGGAGTCGGGGGATGAGAAGTCTCTCCACATTTTAAGAAAAGCAGATAAAATTATTTCTCTCTTACGTGAGGAAAAAACACGTATTCTCCCTCACGTAGACATCAGACATATGTACGTATGCGCATGTGCATATACCTGCATATGCTTATGCTTACAAAACATGCCAGTCACCCCACTGCCAAAAGCTACTGCAGTTTACACCAGAAATTTTACATATTCACTGAGTTGATCATCCTTTCAAAATGCCATCTTCTCAGAAGCAAGAAGCACAATTATATTTTGAAGTTCTTTGAATAACTTATGTCAGTAACATTTATCTACAAAGCTAATTTTTTTTGGCTTTAATTTATACTTGGGATTCAAAGTAAATAATATTAGATCTACTCTTACTTCAAATACTTTAGAGAAGTAAATACATCAAGCAGTTCCACAGCTTTCTCAGCTTTACTCACATGATCTTTGACTTTACTAGGAAAGATTAGCACATTAATAATTTTGCCTTTCTGTGTTTCCTTGTATCAAAGTTTCTTAGGCCCAAATATAAAGGATATACAAGTAAAACATTTCTGTTTTGGTTCCCACTCAACTTTCCATGACAATCTTGCTGAGGCATAAAGGAGTTAACGTTCTCCCCACCCACGTCCCCAGCTTCAAGGAAAGAATCCAGTAGACTAGGACTTACATGTTTATATACCAGTTTACCTTTCTTTTCCATTATAGAAAGAAGTAACATTAAAGCAGGGAGGGGAGGTCATTTAGCTTCACCCATCTGCCCTACCTCCACCCTTCTAAAAGGCTGAGATTCTGCTTCCTAAAGAGATGAAACAGTTACGATTTAGGAGGTCCTTTCCACTTCACACAGCTCTACTGGGAAGTGGCTCTTTATATACTGGGTCAGAATGCGCCTCCTGTTTACTTCACCAAAGTTTATATGTCCTTTGAAGTGACACAGAACAAATCTAATACTTACTCCAAATGGCAACCCTCCAAATAGTAAGGACACGAACAATTTCCTAGGGCTTTTAAAATTCAAGGTAAGCATGCCAGCTCCTTCAGATACCCTTCATGAATTACTCTCCTGACCCTCCTGGCTTCAGTCCTTTAGTCACTGCAATTTGTCCAGGGTCCCCACAGTGCACCCTAATGACTGTGGATAAAAGCAGGACCTCCTTCACTCACAACACAACACCTCTCTGGTCTTTTCAGTAGCCATCCTGGACTGTTTCTTCCTAATGAGATTACTATTAATCAGCCCCCTAGGTCTTTTTCAGATGTCCTGCTTCAAATATCATGGGGGGAAAGTGTGAGAAATTAAACCATGTATGTACTTTAATACTATATCCAGAATAACATGCTCATGTAGCCTAAAAAGGTATATCAATCTTTTCCCCTTAAAAGAAAAACATTAACAAAATCCTCACCCAAACAAAAAAGTCTATCAACACATGTTCATGTTTTCTAAACTAAACATCATTAAAAAATAACTAAAGTTAACTTACTTGCTCTTTTACGCTGTCACCAGTAAACATATACTTCATATGATATAGGAAGTCACAGATGGGATCCATGTAATTTAAGTGGGCGCTACACTGGTCTACATTCAGCAGCATGTCATAAAACGCAACACCAATCTATTTAACAAATAATATAAAATTACTTAAATAGTCAAAAATGGTTCAATAACTCAGCATGATGTAGCTGGACACTACCACAAGAGTAGCACAGAGGGGTAACATGTTTGTTGAAGGAACTGTCACTGATTACACAAACTTCTATGCTCATGGGAGATATGACACGTCCTGCATTTATGACGGAATCCGTAGTGCCACAAAATGCCCCCTAGTAGGGCTTAAAAATAATTTTTCTTCATAACTTAGTAATTTCTCTTAAAATTAAGAGACAGACCATCTCTTGTCTAGAAAGCATCTCTCAAGTTCTGGGATAACTGCGATCTCAGGGATCCTTTGGATTATACCTTCTAAGTTCCATTTGGTGGCTCCTACTTTAAGGTTCTATTCCTGGCTCATTTTCTTCTCTCTATACTCTTATCATAGGTGACTGATTTAATCCATTCCCAAGATTTTCATTAATTCTTCTGCACCATAGTGCAGGTGCTCAAATGCACTTCTCCATCCTTAACTTTCTTCTCAACCCTGAAGGTGTGGGTACTTTCCCTTGTATCTCCAGTTTAACACACCCCACAATAAACTCATTATAGGCATTCTAAGTTATGGGCTCACTAAGTCCTCTAACATGGGGGAAAAAGCCTAAGTAGATCTTTTAGAACTTAATCTTATCACAGAAAACCCAGATTATATTTTACCTCTATCATGCATCGAGTTCTCTCTTGCTGAAATCTTTGTAAAAATGGCCCCACAAGATGGTATACATAAAGCAACTGGAATTCAGTCTTCACTATAGGAAGCAGTACTTCAGTGAGAAACCTAAAATTTGAAGATAAAAATAAAAATCTCTTATGACTTGAAATCAGAATTGTTTGAATTTTGTCAACCCAAGTATTTGCAAAACTTGTAATGATTTTTTTTAAAGTTCTTCTTAATTTTGATAACATTTCTAATTAATTTCACCTCTCTTACTGGCTCTTATTTTCATCTGATTATTGAAATAAATTGCTTCATACTTAGGAGTCATTCTTAATAATAAAACTACTAAAAGACAGAGGTGAATTATCTGAAATAAAAAGAGAATAATCAATCAAATCAAATCAAATCAAAAAAACCATTCCTGAGAAATTTGAATCTAATTAATGCCAATTTTATAGTCAAGAAAAATGATCAGAAAATAAGCTAATGTCAATTTTTCAGTTCAAAAGGCAACTTCTGGGATATATTTTGGAAAAAGCATGCATTCTGGGATATATTTTGGAAAAAACATATCCTGAAACTGTAATGGAAAACTAGATACCAGATTATTACTTGCATATACAGATTAATTTTTTTCAAACAATTCTTAAATAAAAGAGGCTTTCCGATTATACAGAAACTCTTAATTATAACTCTTATTTCAAAAGTTGTCCTACTGAATGAGATATATACCCCATGTGTAAATGAGATTTAAAAAAACCAAAATACAAAAACAAAATGAAAAAAGTAAAATTTCTTTAAGAAACCATAACACTTACTTGGGAATGAGAGAAAGCTGCCCGATGCTAGAATGGTGCCACACAGCATGTGCCAGAGCTAAGGTATAGCTGCAGCTCATCTCAGAGTAGGACTGATGGCAAGCAGTGAAATCAAAGAGGCGGAACGGATAGCCGACCCACTCTGTCTCGGATGTCAAGCTGGGACTGCTGATGACACTCACGATTCGGTCATGGAGGACAATCCAGTACGGCTCCTTTAAACCCAGAGGAAAGCCTGATGAAAAACAGTATTCCACCTCATATCTAGTATTTCACTCCAAAGCCTAAGATAACAGTGCTTCCTCACTTAAAAAATTTTCCTACTTATCTACTGTGTGTCTTTGCATAGTGGAGATTTTGAAATCAAAATTGCATGGCTTCATTATGAGTCAAATTAAGTCAATAACAACCTGGGGAGAGGTATCTGTGAGGTAGAGGTCTCCATGCATGTGTCTCTATACTAAATATAGTACCTGGTATTTACTATACAGTAAATTGACTTAACCAACATTTACTATACAGACAACAGTGGTACACATATATAATTCACAAATAAATATAGAGGGGTGTGAGGAAAAGATGATTCACAGAGGTGCATAATCAAGTAAGTCTGGGTCGCACGGGGATAGACATTACTGAGATTCAAAGATATCACAACAGATGATTGTGTGGTGCTGACTAGACATGTGGCGGTCACAGACTTCACATGAGTGGAGAAGTCAGGGAAGGGGTCACTGAAAAAGCAAGCCCCAAGCTGGCAAGGAATGAGCAGGCTTAAGAGAAGCTGGCGAAGGAAGAGGATTCTGTCATAACGCCTTGTTCACTAACATACCAGAAGTCCCTGAAACGTGTCTCAACAAGCACTACCTGCATGAGCAAAGGCTCTAGATATATAACAGGTTAAGTGATTAAGAGGAGATCAGATTTGGATGCAAAAGCTAAAGTTGGATAGCAAGACCAAAGGATGGAGGAACCTGTAAGTCAGGTAGGTTTATTCAGATCTAATGCAGAGGGCAAACAAAATAGTCACTGTAGATTTTTGAAGCAATAATATGAAAGACAAAAAATATGAAACAGTTCATTAGCTTCATGATGTTTTTGCACAAAAGCATCCTATACGATCTTATTCTTTCGGCTGACAGGAACAGCTGCATTCCAGCACCACATACAAATCACGATTACGAACTCACTGGTAGAGCAGTGATGATCAAGCCGATTGCATTCATCCACGCTGTAATGTTTTCTCTTGGCACTAAAGGCTGACTGAAAAAGAATACAAATGTGCAACTATAAAAACATTTTATATGGTTGACAAGGGATCTTATTTTGAGAACGTATATAATTTGGGGGCTGACAACTGACCTATGCCAATAAAACAACAGTGGATTCTTATCAACTAAAAATTTAATATACACAAAAACAAAATAAGGCTTTTTTTTTCTGGTTGCCTCCTTTAACAACGGTCACTGGGCTGAAGATGGTCTATTTCCACTTATTTATACTTCTCCAATCATTATCCCCTACTTTATGCTGAACTTTAAGAAAGGAATCTTGAAAGTCTGTCTTTAGTGACAAGTTAACGTTGTTCCTAAATTAAATGTCAAAACGCTAACAAAGAGAAGAAATGGGTACAAACAGAGGTCTTCTGACCCTGTCCAGGCTTTATTCCATTATACATATATCCCAAAGACAAGATCTGGAACCAGACAACAGTTACTATCCAGTGTGCATGGTCTTGGGACAACAGGTGTGTCTAACAGCTCCAAATAAATATCATTCTCTTCACAAATAAACGAGAACTCTTACTGCATGAAACAGGATACACACCTTTTCAGGACGACATTTAGAAGGGCATTTCCAACATCTTCACCTGAAACAGCCAAGGCCATGAGCTCCACACAAGTAACATGCAGAGCGTGGGCAGCTGGGTTGGGAAACTCATTGAATCTCCAGTCACAGTTTGGGAAGGGACCAGGAGATTTGCCAGCCATTGGTGCAGATGATTAAAGAAATAACTATTTATTTTGAGCGTAATGGCTCACATTTATATAGTGCTTTACAGTTTTCAAAATGTTTCACATGTAAATGTCTCATTTGATTATCAATTTATCTGATTATGAGCCCCCAAGAAATGATTTATCAGAAAGACTAAGAGGCAAATAATACAAACCAAATACAAATAAGTTTCACATAACTGAAATGTACTGACAGCAACCATGTGATCAACTACAAGCCATAAATGGTTGGTCCTACATAGGTGGCCTCTTATAACTATGACATTATGATAGCTACAGACGCAACTAAGGTATCCCTAGGTTTCATCAACTGATTTCTTTTAATAGTTACAGGACAGCTAGTAAGCAAATTACTCTATAATGAGTAATTCTTTTACCCCAGGAAAAGAATTCTTTTGTAGGAAAATAAATCATGCCCATTTACGTAAAATTGCCCTATCTAGTAAATAGTGGCATGGTATATAGACATTAAGTATAGTGTACTGATAACTTAAAACATGAAATCAAAATGAAGAAATAAAATACCAGAATAGCAGCTTTTTCACTAAAAAAGAGAGAAAAATGTTTTATCTATTAATATTAACATTTTAAAAAGTATTCAGGGAGTTATTTAAAGCAACAGATTCTATATTCTCTCGTAGTGAATAGATGCATCTAATACAATACACGGTACACTTATTTAGGACTAGGAGTTTTTTCTTTGAAACAAATCTCCATAAAGTCTGTTTTTAAAAACAGGTTTTAATGGAGTGGATTTCAGCCCATCTGGCATGATGCTGCTAATTTAAGATTTCAAAACTTTTATAGAAGTAAAAATAAAAATGATGTTTAAAAAAATTGAAGTCTTAGAATATATAAACATATTATCTCAAAAAGAAAAAGACGTTCTCATAATCAACAGTTATTTCTGATGAGTTTGGAAAATTATAATAAAAAGGATATTATCTACTAGTCTGCCAATCAACTTGCAATAGTAGGAGTCATCTGGGACCCAAGGATTCTCTTCTCGTGCATTCATAGCGCACTTCAGGTAAGTGTCACTTAGACACCAGCCCTGAGGTCGATTGTCCTTGAGAGAGCCAATGATTGCGTGGACAAGTTTTCGTTTGAGAAAGGCACGATCTCTCAGGTGCATTTCATAATAATGCAGAGTGTTATACAAATAAGTCACTGGACGATCTGCCAAGAAGAAAAGGGATCACAACAATGTTTATCTGGTTACTGACATCTGTGAAATCCTGTTTTCAAAACTACTGAAAAACAGCTCAGAAGATTATTAAACTATTTCACATGCTGGGTAAATTGCACACAATGCCTATTTTTATTTAGGACAAGGCGGAAGTCTTCTACTAACACACACAGCATGTATTTCAGGATATTCATCACACTCTGACTTAGCAATTTCACTTCTGAAAACTTATCCTATAAAAATGACATATGTGCAAGGAACGTCATTATAGCCCTGTTTACACTAGCAAAATATTAGAAACAGCCTTAATGGTCAAAAACAAGGGACTGATTTAGTAAATTATGGCATGAGTGTGGCAGCTTTTTATGTGCTGCTATAAAATAACCAACCCTAATACATTATAAAGATAGAAAAAACAAGATGCGGAACAATGTGTATACTACATTTTATTTGTGTTAAAAAAAAACCAACAGAGAATATCTAAGGAAGGATACACAACAAGCCAGTAGCAGTGGTTGCCTCCACAGAAAGAAACTGCCCAGATGGAGGACAGGGATGGGACTAATTACTTTTCACTGCATATCCTTCTGTACTGGGTACATACATTACCTAATTCAAAAGAGAAATATTTTTGAAGGAATGCTCTGGACTTCCTAGCTATTCTGTAGTGCTAAAACGCAATTCAGGCTTCTGCTTGGGAGGAAGACATCTTTGACAAAGGACTCAGAAGAACTGCCCTACAGATAATACACTTGATCCCCAGAGTGGCTGCTCAGGGCTTCTGCACTTCTGTCACTGACCCCACCACTCTCCAGTGATCATGCTTAAAACGTTAGAGTTGTCTTGGATTTCTTTCTTTCAATATGCTTCCCTCCATAACCAGCTCATCAAGTTTTAGTTCTTCTTTCTTGCTATCTGTCCCTTCTTTCTCATTTCCAATGCCTTCACACTTGTTTAGATACTGATCACACTCCTGAATTTTCTGACAGTCTTTGAAATGGCTTTCTCCTTCCAAGACATGCTGCCAACTACAGCTGCGTTTATCTTTCTAAAATAATGCTCTCCATACCATGGCCTTACTTAGTCACTTCTAGTTGACTCTCAATTATCTTCAGGTTATAAAATAAAAACTTCTCAGACTGGCATTTAAGGTGATCTATAGTCAAGTACAATATATAAATTCTCAATTAAGCCCAAGGAGGTAATTGCTTTTCAAATGGTTTGTTTTTTCTACTTCCATGATTTTCCCAAAGGATTCCTTCTGCCTAGTATGCTCTCATCTCCTTTCTGTTTATACAAATCACATGCATCACAGTTTCAATCCTATCCATCCAGGAAGCCTGCCAAGATCTGTTTAATTCAAGTAACATCACTCTGTTCTGAACCCATATTTTCCTCCTTCTACACTTATGTGGCAATTAATCACACACTGCATAAAATAAGGTGTTTCCTGCATATCACTTTTTTTTTTGCTATTTAATACATTTGCAATGATCTACCAATTTATATTTTTATGTCATATTTTATACTTCATGGCATCATCCCACAGCACTTACCCTCAAAACACTTTTATTTAAAAAAAATTAAATAAAACCTTTACAACCACTATCGTCCCTATGGTCATGTCCAGCCTACTTTTGTTTATAGAGCTATTAGATGGAATTAGAAGTTGAAAGAGCTCACCATGAAATTTATATAAGCCTCCTAGGTGATCCAGTAGAGTCTCCAGTGATTTGGATACTGGAAGCAACTCTAAAAATCTGTGGATTACTATATCAAACACTGGAAGGAATCGGAGACACACATTTCCAAAATAGATGGGCAGATAGGGCGACTGGATCTGCACGGGAGGGTCGACCTGTTCTGCCAAGCCCTCAAAATACAGCTTCTCTGGATATTTCTGTGCAAGAGAGGAGATGGTAAATGTTTAGGGCATCTTTCTTATTTTCTTAAAAAAACGAGCTAAATAAACTTGCCAATTTCAAAAGAATATGAAACCATGTTTGCTCCTGCAATGCAATGAAATCTAGAGTCCTTTACTTGAAAAAAAGTCTATTACGCAAAGATACACCAAAAGAGACTCATGTATAAAAGGAGTTAGAGTAACTCTTTTCACTTTGTATTAAATACCCATGTCCACTAAAACTGCAGTTTCAATTTATTCTTCACATTAGAAGGATTACAGAACCTGGAGAAAATTTGGAGAGCTAATTTACTTCTATCCAGACCAGAGAGAAAACAGCAGAAACACAGCAAAACAGCCAAATCAATGAACCAAACAGCTAAGTATGGCTTAAAAAGGACGAACTTAAGCACGAATTAGAACCAGTACCTTGTGATAATTCATGTGCTTGGTGTGCCAGTCGTTCTGTAGCCAGTGCTCTGGGGAATTTTCCTTGACAAAGTCACTTACTCGATTTCTAAAATCATTTGGTTTCAGTAACAGCAACTGAATTATGAAATAACAAACCTGGGCTTCATTTCCTTCGTGACTACGCATGGCCTTTGGGGAACAACAGAAAAATTATATGAAAATGCCCATACTGTGCTAAGGTGTGGCTCTGCCACTCCTTTGGTCTAAATTGTCCAATGGTCTAAATTGTAACACAGTAAAAATCCCACTATTATTAGAATTTCTCTATATATCTAGTTTATTCCACACCAACTGTTCAGCCTTCCCCAAACATATCTGAGCCTTCCTTGCTATTGTGGCTCTCACCATGCCTTTTGTCTGGAATGTCCATCTCTATTTTTTGAAATTTAATCCATCCTTCAGGATCCATCATCTACGTGGATGTGATCTCTCACTGTTACCTGGCGATATTTTCCCTGCGCCCCTATCTTATCCTTTTATTTTAGTGACTTACAGACTTAGCGTATTTCCCCTACTAGATTATAACCAGCTTTATATCTATGTTTCACAGCTCAGAGGTTAATGTTAAACCAACTAAGCAAGCGCAAATATCACCACTGATAATACTTTTTTAAATGCAGCATTTTCCATCCTGGTTCAGGGTGTCTTTTCTTAAAATTTTGCCTGAAACAGACATCAAAGTCAGGAGAAAAAACCATTTGGGGAATATTGGGTGGCAATGAGAATCACTGAGCTATGACTGTGGCTACCAAAGTATACAGAAACGGTTATATTAGCACTTCGCAAAGAAATGTAGTAACTTTTTACTACTTCCTGCCTCTAATGGGAGCCTTTGAGAATCAACTCGAAGTCTAACTGCTTGTACTTTTAGAACATCACAGGCCAGGACCATGTCTGTCTTACTTACCTCTATACCTCCTGTGCCTAGTACACGGTAGATATTCAATATATACTTATTGAATGAATGAATACAGAAATTGGGAAATCTCTACTTCCTTAGGGAAGTGACAGCAATGCTTGATTACAGTATAAATTCATTAAATCTTTAGAAGCAATATAAAGTAGATCAGCATGAGATCTATCAGCTACAAACCTTGATCCAAAAGAGAATGAGACAGCTCAGAAACGTATTCTTATGTAAGCATATTCTTACCAGGCAGAGAATTAATCTGTCCAGTGTAACAATGTTGTACTTCCATACCATGTCATTAAGAATTTCAATGCACTTGTTGAGCTGCTGACCCCCAGCTGATGTTGAGAACTCATACACCAGGAAATCTGCAAATGTTCTCACGTGGGCTACCAAGGCCCTGGCTCCAATTCTCTCTAATACTCTGGAAAGCAGAGAGTAAAAAATAAACTGTATTGCTGCATGGGTATAACGGTTTGCCAAATGGAACACAGATCTAGGTTTCTGGCTTACCTGTAGCCAATCTGATTAATATGATCTGTTTCCAAGAGCATTTTCCAGAGAAGACAAAGGAAGAGAGGAGGAGAGCCTTGCATAGAAAAGTGGGTGATGATGTCATTTTCATTGGTCATTGATTTCCACTTCCTGTATTCCTCCTCCACGTTTTTCTTCAGATTGAAACGGCTTTCCTGAGGTACATTATTTTGTTTGAAGAATGCCTAAAAGGAAGGTCAGAAGTTTATTACAATGGTTGCAGTAAAAAGAGCACTGGATGTAGAGTCAAGGAACCAGTTCTAGGGTTGACTCTGACACTAATAAACTCTAGGTGACCTGAAACAACTCAGTAATCAAGGCCTGAAGTTCCATATCTGGAAAATACACAGGCTTGACTAGATTATCTCTAAAATTCCTTTTCCTATATTTCCTAAACAGAAATTCCAAGCAAGCTTGAATTCAAAGCTTTTTCAATCATCTGTTGATACTTCTGTTCATCTCTGAGGGAAAAAGAAAGGAAAAGAAATTTATGTACCCTTCGCTCGCTTCTTTTAGGATCTCTGTAAGGAAGATCCCTTATACCAGACCAGTGATTCTCAGAATGCGGTCCCTAGGCCAGCAGCAGCAGCATCCCTGGGGCCTGGGAGAAACGCACATTCTGAGGCCCCACCCGGACCTACTGAAGCAGCAGCTGTACAGCGGGGGCCCAGCACGCTGCGTCTTCCCACGGCCCTCAGGGACTCGGAGAAGCTTGACAACTACTGCTCTAGACTATGAGAAGTTACAGAAAACACATGTTCATTTTGCCTAAAATTTTCTCTGAAGAGCAGAGGACAGATGAGGTTTTCCTTTCTCCATGTTATAAAAGCCAAGTTCACAGTTCTTCTCCCCGTAACAAACTATTCAGTTAAGTGTAGCATATATGTACTCTGAAAAGCTCCATTAAATTATATTTCTCCCCATTTCAGTTCTATGAGAAGGAATTTTTCAGGTAGTGTGTTAATTCTCACAAGTTTCTAAAATTGTTAACTATTAAGATGAAACCATAATGATTAAATTTTTAGAAATGTATTCATTTCCAGAGTAGGACAAGAAATAACTCAAGAGATTTGAGTTTTCGGAAGTAATAGGAAAGATTAAAAAGAAAAAAAAAGCACTAATTTTCTTTGGATGTCACCAAAGCTAACTCTCTAGATTAACACTGTAAATGGGAAGAAGGATTTCACACCTATTCAATAGGTAATTCAAGACCAGATTACCTGCAGTGGGCCTGGAAAGCAGCTAAGGGTGTGTGAAGCCCAATTATGAGGAGTAAAACTCATGATGGTCTGAAGTATGTCTTTACACCAAGTTCCCTGAATTGAATCAGAGCCTGTAAAAAAATCTAAACATAAACAAGCAAATGTAATCCAGATATAAGTGATCACAGGCAAAATTCATAAACGATTAGCACAGAGAAAGTCACAAACAGTTCTGCACACTCAGAGAATGTCAGTGAATGTCACCGCAGTGAGTTCACTTGCCTAGCTAGTTAGAGTCAGCTTGGGACCTAAATTTTCTTAGTTTATCAATGATCTCAATTATTGCATTAGTAAAAAGGAACACAATCAGTGAAAAGAAGACAAAAGACATTTGGAATCGTTGTTTTAGGTTACAGAGCACCAAGGGTACAATGGTAGTACACCACTCTTGCTCATTGAGTTCACTATGACACTGAGGCATCAGCACTTTACCGGGCCAAGGGAATAATAGATTAAGAAAGTAGATATCTCTCCTGGCGGTTGAAAAGCTATCGACTATAAGTATAACTCTCTAAATCAAAGAGGTTTTATTATGTAAAACAAGATAGTTTACACAAATGGATTTGAGGTTGCTAAATTCAATAACCTAAATTTTTAAAGCACTTCTCAAAGTGTAGTCTGCAGACTCTGAGTTCCCAATATCCTTTCAAGGATTTGATGAAGTCAAAGCTATTAAGCAATACTACTACTAAATTGTGACTGGCTTTTTTACTGTGTGGATATGTGCACTGATGATGCAAAGGCACTGCAGCCCTCGGAACAAACCCATCAGTGGCACCACACTGTGCTAACAGCCCTTGCGATCTTCACCACCATACTCTCAGGGGAAAAAAGTGCCAGGTTCACTAAAATATATCCTTGATGAAGTAGTAAAAAGTATTATATTTCGACCCTTCAGTACACCTTTTTATAGCACTGTCTGTGATAAAATAGAAGTAGGTAGGCATAAAGTATTCCAGCTACACAGAGATAGGATGGGGATCTTGAGGAAAAGAACTTGTGCACTGGGTAGTGAGTTAAATTAGCTCTTTTTTTCATAGAATTCCAATTTTACTTGAAAGAACATCTGACAGCAAACTATAGTTCTTCAGATGGGCATTTAATGGACATTTTCCTGAAAATTAACAAATGGAGTCTATAAACAAATTTAGAGAAAACAAAAAAAATAGACTTTAGAGAAAACAAATGACTGCACCTTTTCCCAACAATAAAATCTTACCTTTCAAGTGAAAATTAGAATTTTGGAAAACTTGTATCCACCACCATGAGCCTGATAGTTTTCCAAAACTTAAAAATTGTCTAATGAAATTTGTAGTGATTTTAGCAACTGCAATTTTCTGATACTGTATAATGAAATGTGTCAACATTTGCAAGATCTGCATAATTCAGTGAACCAATATTTTCCAAACCACCAATTCATGAAGTTACAAAATATACATGGATTATAAAAAATCCATTAAATATACAAAATAGACCAATGGATTATAATGTAACAGAGTACAAAAAGTTCACTGATAAGATTTTGGATTCCACATTGCAACTAACCTTTAAGAAACTATCACCTGTCCAATTTTAGTGTGACAACAAACAATATTCATAATCAGCTGAAAACGCTATTAAAATACTCCTCCCTTTCCAACCTCATACCTATGTGAGGCCATATTTTCTTCACTTACTTTTACTAAAATAACATATTGTAACAGATTAAAGCAGAAGCAAATATGAGAATCCAGTTATCTTCCCGTCCATCAGACATTAAAGAGAGATACAAAAAAATATAAAACAATAGTGCCTCTGCCCTCACTGAAGTATTATTTTGGAAAATATAAGACTTTTTTTCATAAACAATGTTATTTAGGGGCTGGCCCCATGGCCGAGTTGTTAAGGTCGTGCGCTCCGCTTCAGTGGCCCAGGGTTTCACCAGTTCAGATCCCGGGCATGGACATAGCACCGCTCATCAAGCCATGCTGAGGTGGTGTCCCACATGCCACAACTAGAAGGACCCACAACTAAAATATACAACCGCATACTGGGGGGCTTTGGGGAGAAGAAAAAATAAAAAATAAATAAAATCTTAAAAAAAATGTTATTTATGTTAACACATAATAAATTTATTGTTATTTTTAACTGAATCAAATAAATATTTAAAAATCTCTATTTTAATATCCAATAAAGTAAAGATTGATAGATATAATCCATATAAATAGAAAATCTTTGGGAATTTCAACTACTTTTTTGAAGAGTGTAAAGTGGTCCTGAGACCAAAAAGCTCAAGATCCACTAACTTAAAAATGACGTTTAAGGGCTGGCCCCGTGGCCGAGTGGTTAAGTTCGCGCACTCTGCTGCAGGCGGCCCAGTGTTTTGTTGGTTCGAATCCTGGGCGCGGACATGGCACTGCTCATCAAACCACGCTGAGGCAGCGTCCCACATACCACAACTAGAAGGACCCACAACGAGAAATATACAACTATGTACCGGGGGGCTTTGGGGAGAAAAAGGAAAAAATAAAATCTTTAAAAAAAAATGACGTTTAAGATGGCTGAAAGCTGACGCTCAGCCTAGTTAAAATGATGGTACACAGAAGAACCCACACTAACAACTGAAATGGTGAAGATATCAAAACACTTGTTTTTTCCTGAACAAGTGAAAAGTGTCTTTTCTGCATGTGACTCCCTTAATCGTCAGCAGGAACACAGCACACTTAAATTCATCTGTGTTTGTCACCATCGGCCGCATGTTCACCGTACCTGTCACGTGAGTTGCTCTAGCTAAGGTCAGTATCAAGGCTCGGTTCAGCTCCTCGGATTCCGCGGACAGCACCGTCTTGGGATCGCTAAGGAAGCGTGTGAACTGCGGCTGGACCTCCGAGCTACCTAAGGCTGTGATGAGCCTGAGCGCAGTGCTCTCCACACTGAAACGGGAGAGAACAAAAGGAAACATGAGGAAGCTGACTTGCCTATAAAATTTCAGAATTATAGAATTCAATCTAATTCTAGGTTAATTATAATGGAAAACCATACAAACTATGAATTTCTCTTCTTGATTAGAACTCTTCTGTGAGAATGAGCTTTCCTTACTTTGTTTAAAAAAATCTGAGGAGCCAAAATGTTACAGTGAAAACCATCTGACATTTTTACACATTTGAAAAAGATAGCTTGTAGCCGGTGGGACTAAAAAATTTCATCTGGATATACAGCATTTCAAAAACTACATTTTTCTATCTCAAATATATTTTCAATTAGAGCAAAATCAAAATGACATGCTACTTTAACCATAATCTGAAGTATATTTAAATCCAGTATTCTAAAGGGCTGAGTTAGAACATAATGTCAAAGGCCTCGGAAGTACTTATTCTCAGTTCCAAGACCCCACGGCAAGGACTCAACTATCTTAACAAGTTTCTGTTTAAAAAACTGGACTCGACTCCCTCTATACTGAAATTAAAATACTCTAGAAGGAGAGTTTTATGACAAACGAAGAAAAAAAATGACAAAGTACAGGATTAAGTCGCCCATCTCCAACAAAGTTTCTAATAAATCTTAAGGAAAGACAGTTTCCCATGAGCCCACCAGAGATGGAGCTGGTTCTGGTTTGTTTGTGCAACTGCAGCCAAAGTATGAAGATGACTCAGGAGCTGAACTCGGTAATGAGGTTGAATATGGTGCATCCGGTAGCTGAACATCTCCAGGAGTGTGTGTAAGATCCCCCAGGCATGAGACTTGAAAACAGTGGGCAGAAGCTGACCTTGAGGAATAAGACAATTTAAAGTACCAATTATTAAAAGCTACTCATTAAAAGCTATTTGAAGAAAAGTCACATTGAGTAAAATCTATGTAAAGATTTGATCATGAACACACACATATATACACATATATTTTCTATTCTTTCTCCATAATTTATATTTTAATTGTAAGAAAAAAATGCAGATCCTAATTATAATGCCAAGTTTGCTTTTTCCTGCAATTTGACAAATGATACTCAAGTTCATCTGGAAATCTAAATTAAGAGACAAGATATGAAAAAAAATTACTCTACCTTCCTCACTTCTCAGTTCTCTTTTAAGCTATTTTTATAGTTAATTTTCCCACCCTTTTGAAGCATGAGAATCACTTTTTGATATACAAATTGCAGCATACCTGCTCTTATTTCCTCCTCTCTCCCAAGAAAGTTTGATTCAACTCTTAATTATCTGGGAGGAAGAGTAACTATGGTTAAAATTAAAGTTATACTGTATTGATGAAAAGTCAGGATTATCATGAATCACAAAAACACTTCCATATTAGAAAGTACCTATTTTTTAGAACTGCAGAGTAACTAACAGACATTATAATCTGTCTTCTGGACTGCAGGAAAACTGCTGCCCTGCTGCCACTCAGACTTAGTTCCCATTGCTGCCTCTGGGCCAACCAGCAAGACATACAGCAAAGGGGGCAAACAGGACCAAGGACTCCATGAGGACAGGGACCAGTCTGTCCTGCTCACTGTATCCCAAGCACCTAGTACTGAGCCGTTTTCTTACCACTTCATTAAAAATGCAACTCACTCCCCTGACGCTCACACTTCCTATCCTTTTTTGCTTTCCTTTTCTCTATAAGACATCACCTGATAAATTGTTTATTTCATTTATTTACTTTTTTGTCTCCCTCATTAGCAGGTGACCTCTATGACGACAGTGGCTTCTGTGCACTGCTGAGTCCCCAGCACCCATAAGAGTACCTGTTGAATTAATGAATGGGTTAATGGTTACAAACACCAGAAAGTCCCATCTTACTGATAAATCCTTTGATGCCCAAAGACTCTATTTCCATATAGACCAGTAAACGACTGTAAGTTTCCACAAGGGCAGGAGCCAAGGCCACGCTGGACTTTGCATGAGCAAGTTTTATCACTCTGGTAGCAATGCTGTGAATAAGGCTGAGGAGAAACAAACGGAAAGAAAATAAAAATTCCCATTTTTGACACACATACAGGAGTTACTCTACTTATAGGGAACCCGGCATAAATCTGAACTTAACTATCTGAATTAGCTCCCTGTCAATCATTTTGGCTGTGTAGGACACTTGGCAGTGATGCCCTCAGAGCCTGAGCCTGGCCCTGGTCTCTGTGGCACTTTCAATGAGCGTCAGGAGCCCTCTGCTCACTGAGAAATAAGAACATGCTTGAATGGTTTTAGTCTGTTTTTCAAATATGTAACTAAAACCATTTGAGAAATTAAATAACTTTTGTTATAGAATTACTTAATAAGTCACTGCTAAGGCCCAAATGTTAGGTTCTGACGGGGTTTTCTCTGTCACACATGCAGGTAAAGCACACGTACAATCCCATCACAGTGTCTACCATGTGAAAAAGAGCATGGCTTTTCTAGAACTGATGCCCCACCTGGAGGCCCACAGGTGCATTCTCTTTGACCTACAGTGTTTGAAGTTTGAGCCGATACTTAAGAGTTGAAAGACTAGAAATAAAAATCTGGATTTCTAGCCCTTCTCAAGAAAATTTAGAAGAGCTGGCTACACTAGTCTGCCTTCTTACACATTCCAGGAATTAGCTCAAGTGGCAGCACCATGGGATGAGCCCAGCACACTGCAGCCGGCCGCAATTCCCTTCATATGCACATGCTTCCCTGAGCACTAGGATCCGGCCTGCCTTCCCTCAGCACCAGGTGTCTCTCACTTACATTATCGCCTTAGCTCCTAGGGGAACTTGAGGTGCTAGGATCATACCCAACAGAGCCTTTTCTGTCTTAGAAACCGTAATGTCGATTCTAAAAGCGCCCCTATTTGTAATCAATACAATAAAGGGCATTACAGTTTTTGCATCCCTGCACTCGGCAACTGTACTTCCAGCAAATTGTTTAATGAAAATGTCAGTTATGGACAGGTGCAAAGACAGCCATAAAGACTATCTTCACAGCCATCTACACTAAGAAATTACAAACCACCTCAATGTCCAACAAGTGAGACTGGCTAAATAATCATATATAGCCACACAAAAGACTTCTTTGTAGCAATTAAAACAGCTGTTTTTGAAGAACATTGGCCCAAAAAGGTGTTTTACAGATTACTATGGGGAAAAAGGTGGTTAAATAGCATTAAAGTAAAAGCGCGTAAGGTAAAAACAAAACAAAAAACCTCCATAAATTCATATATTTATACATAGAAAAAAAAAAGACTCAAAAACTGTTTACAATGATTATTTCTCATGGAGGCATTACAACAATTATTTTCTTTGGGTTGACTTGTATATTCTAGAATTCCTATAATAAACACTATCATTTTTGTAATAAAATAAAACTGTTTTTTACAATGTACCCGACCATAAACACACATACATAATCATAAAATCAAGTCTGTACTGTACTGATACCAATTTCCTGACACAGGACCAAATAAATAAAAAGAACACACCTCATTTTGGCATGAACTGTCAGTGAATCCAGAAGGTTCATTGGTAAGGGAGTAATGGATCCTGAAGCCAAACAGCTCATTCCAGGAAGAGGGATCCTCATAATTCCATTTCCATAAATAGTTTCTACCAGAGCTCCCATGGGCAACGTAAAACATTCTGAATTTGTAGAGTATGCATTACACAGCAGGGCAATCTTATAGTCATTCATCTGTAAGCTTTTATTTCTAAGACTCTGCTGTAGGAACCTACAATTTTAAATTCCATTAAACAGAAAAAATGCAAATAATTTCCAGAAAGTTAACTTATGTTTTTAGAAAAGTTTAATTTCACCCAACTATTTACTAATACTATCTTCATTCCTACAGATATTATAGTTTCTGCCCAAAATGTAAAGTGGAAACACATCTAAAAGTTTGAATAGCATTTCAGATAGAAGTAATTATAAATTAACAATTAATGGATATTTGTTAAGTATGCACTATATACATAGCACCAAGATTCAGATAATGAAGAAATAACTCACAAATTGAGGAACTAGGTTTCTTTTTATTATCTATCTGCTTAAGCACAACAATATGCCTTCATTACAGAAGTCATTATGAGAAGACGGTTAAGGGGTTTCATAAAATGAAAGCCAAATGAAATGTGAACTGTGAGTACCCCCTCGTCTCCTATTTGGCAGTCCTTTTCAGAAGTTCCGGGGGGAAGTCAGCTGTTCCTAATGCCCCTGACTGAAGCCCAGTCCTATCTAAAAAGGGCATCTTTTTTGAGTAATCACAGCTTTGGAAATGAGGTAAGGGAATACACCAGCCAGACCAGCTCAATCAATCCTCACAGCTCAGGGAGTGAAAGATATCTCAACCAGATCATGTTTAAATGCCAGTACTTAAGAAATTTTGAAACATTTTGACATACTTTTGGAAATTAAGAACTTTAAGGTAAACGTGTAAAAGCAAAGATCAGACCTGAAAATTTAAAAAACATATATCCACATACATATAAACAGGATTAGCTACTTGTTTAGTTGTTTTCCGATGCAGGCATTGGTCAGTTTCTCCTGGTACAATATACACATTAAATATTCACCCTTACCTCCTGTGGGTGTGGGGAGATCTCCATACTTCACACAAATACCAAGACTAATATTAGTCTACAATATACCATTTATTAAGTAAAAAATTAACTGTCAAGCTACAAAAAACTTACTCATGGTGAAGCTTTAGGGAATGAGGTATTGGAATCTGTAGCTTGGAGTTGTCATTTTGGGCTTTTCTATTGAGATGAATCCAAATACAGGTCATTGCAAAGGCATGAGTTGACTGGGGTTTGTTAATATCAGGAACTGGAATATACTGAAAAATAGCAATTTGCACATTATAAGAAAGAGAAGAATTAACTAATTATATGTATTTTAGTAATCTACTTCTGATATATCTCTTTTTAAAATATCCTGTATAATTTAGATCCAGTTGTTCTTTGACTATTCCGTAATACAAATCAGAAGATCTAACAGCTATAGAATATTGAAACTATTACAAGATTGTTTTTACTTGCCAAAAAAATAACAGAAATTCACACGTGCTTACTCAAGCTTTTCCCTCTCTGCCACATAGCATTCACAATCATTTAAAAACTTTTATTCTTTAAAAATTAAACACATCATTATGAAGTCTTACTGAATGTGATAAATATACTGAAAACGTAATTTCTAAAAGTCACATATATGCTTTTCAAGAACATAAAAATTACGAAATCCACAATCTAAATGAGTATCATCAAACACATTATATACTGACGGGTGAAATGACATGGATTTACTTTAAAACTGTGCCTCTGGAATCTGCTTTACAATTGTCCAGCAATAACAAAAAAGATGAGGAAAGATGAAACAAGAATATTTCTTGGTGACAGGTACACAGGAGTTTATTTTTCTATTCACTCCACTTTTTTGTGTGTGTTTAAAAATTTCCATAATAACATGTTTCTTAAAAAATGGCACTCATCAATATATACCATATTTTACTCAAAGCATCTTATATACTAAAACACTGGGGGATATATTCAACTGGCAAACAAACAAAAAAGATATTAACAGACACTGATGTTATTTGGTCATTCAATGTGTATAGGTTAAAACAGCTTAATGTTTTTTAAAATTGTAAACCTATTTACAATGTAGAGAAATAGCTTGACATAATAGATGTTCAACTGTGATTTAAGATAAACTTCAGAAATCACCTAGTTGAATTTCTTCATATTACCTGAGTAAACTAATGTCAAGAAAAACTGAATGTCCATCCCATGATCATGGTTAGTCACAGAATTGGGAAAAGAACTCAGGTTTCCAACTTCCAAATCCAGAGTCCTTTTCACAAAATCACACTAAAACCCTTAAACACAAATTAGACATAATTCACTCACCACATTAACTATGTAGTAAACTTACTTCTTTTTCTGGGTATAGAAGGTCAAAGAGCTTCATGACAGGGAGAAAATCAGCTAGCGCATTTTTCTGAATACTTCCGGAAATGAATTGCAGGAGAACCCACATCAGATGATCTCTGCCTTTAATCAGTCCTCGCCCCGCTAACTGTAAAAGACGTTTAAATACACATCTAGACAGCTAGTTGAAGAGATGGATGTCAAATTTAAAGAAAACAGAAAGGAGAAATCTGCTCTCAGAAAGTTAGCATCTAACTTTGGCATTTACTAATTACTTAGTCTCAACTCAAGACACACCAAGCAAGGTCTTTTAAATTATTTTAATATTAGCTTTCCTTCCTGATCCCTAAAACAACTATGCATATCAAAAATTTAATGTTTTACACAAAGGCATAAAGATACCTGCACCCCTATGTTCATTGTGGCATTATACACAATAGCCAAGAATTGGAAGCAACCTAGTTGCCCATCAAGGGACGAATGGATAAAGAAGATGTGGTATTTATACACAATGGAATACTACTCAGCCATAAGAAATGATAACATCTGGCTGTTTGTGACAACATGGAAGGACCTTGAGGATATTACGCTTCGTGAAATAAGTCAGAGGGAGAAAGTCAAATACCGTATGATCTCACTCATAAGTAGAAGATAAAAACAACGACAAACAAACATATAGCAATGGAGATTGGATTGCTGGTTACCACAGGGGAAGGGGGGGAGGGCCAAAGGGGAGGTTAGGCTCACATACAAGGGGATGGACTATAATTAGCTTTTGGGGGGTGAACATGATGTAATCTACACAGAATTTGAAACACATTATGATGAACATCTAAAAAAAAGTATGTTTCATAATAAAAAAAGAAAGATTAAAAAAATTTAATGTTTTAGAACATAATTAAGTTGATAATGTGTGCATGAGAATCGAGTTTAATATGGGATAATTACTAAAAATATCTCATCAAAACACAAAGAATACTTTAATATGCCAAAAGGATGTTTTTTCAAACTTAAAATCCTCAAGGACTGGTTATCAAAAAACACTTTTTCTGGTCTCCTATAGATTACAACAGAAATCAATGGGGGTGGGGGAGTAAGTGGTGATTGAAAGGATTCTAACAACTCTTATGAAAAATTTTCCCAAAAGTAATCCATGCTGTAGAGAGATGTTATAAATATAACAACACTTATTTTATTCCCATTCGGTGTGCCTAAAACCTTATGACTAAAACCAACTCTTCCCCAAAATTTACTCTCGTACTTCCATTCTCTGTTTTGGATTCCTTGTTCTAACTTTCCACTCACTGCCAAAGTCAAAACCAGTGAGAGATCCTGGACTCCTGTTACTCCCTCTGTTAGCATCGTCACCAAGTCCTATTCACCCAGCAGCACACCTGGTCTCTGGCTCCTCCCCTCTGTCCTGGATCAGGCCTCCAGCATCTCTTACCCAGACTACTGCAGTAGCTCCCTTATGAATTTCCCTGCCATTGATTTTGGTCCCAGCCATCTCTACATCACTGTCTTCCTCCATGTGGCCACCAGCAGTAATTTTTTCAATTTGTTTATGATGACATCATCCCCTCCACTCCCATATGCCTCCCAAAGAAAATCTAAACTCTTTAGAACAAACACATGGCCATATAAAGTTCTCCATGTCTGGTCTTCTTGCCTTCCTCATCTCACCAGCTTTCCCCTTTATATTTTTCTTTCCAGTTCTCAGACCCTTTTATCCCTTTCCAAACGATAATCTTATTGCTATAAACACTTTCCTATCTTTTCCTCTTGGTAAATTTCTATTTGTCCTTTAAGTAAGCCATTCCCGATTTCTTTAGCAGGAACTATTCTCCTTCATTCCCATTGCAGGGAAACATGCTTCTATCATGTGAACTCTTAAATTGTAACCAAATTGTTTATACCTATATTTTCCCACTAGTAAGGAGCTCTTTGAGGGTACTACAGTGCCTTTTCATCTTATCTCCTCTGGTCTTTGCACTGTGAATATGTGGAATGAATAACTGAATCCAGTTTTTATAGTGACAGGACAGTGAAAAGTTAAGAAACCATAAAAGCACTGAACAAATCAGAAATCAGGGCTCAGAACTTCTGCCACTGCTGAAGTCACTAGGCAAGGTCCACACCAGTCTAAAACATACTAATCAGCAGGTGAAGTGGCTCTGACAAAAGACTCAGTACTGACCTTCTGATGAAGAGAAAGGACCATATGTGGAAAACTTGCAAACTGGAAAAGCACAAAGAAAATGAGCTGACTTGAGAGATGCTGCCACAGGAGTTGGCTTGTGCCCCCATCGTCAAACTTCTCCTCGGTCTCAGATCGCTCCATGGCATAAACCACCAGGTCCACCAACTGGTCCTCCAGCACAGGGCAGCGCTGCTTGTGCTGTAGGGTAGAGATTAAATACAGTATTCCAAAAGCCTCCCGGTTAGTTTCAGAAGTTACCAGTTAATGGGCATTAATCGTGACGAGAGGCTGAGAAGCATGGAATGAAGTTGAACTTAGAAAGTTAAGGTTAGATTTAGTCTATTAAAGCTGCATCATGTTACATTTATCATAGAGGATGAGTTTCATTAAAAAATTAGTTTGAGGTCTCATAGAAAACAGATTTCCCATTTACTTTTGACTTTCACTACAGACGTCATCCTTTCGATTTGACAAAGGGCACTGCACGGAAGAAAACTTTGTTATTTATCCTTTGGAAAAAGGTAATTTAAAAGGCATATGAAATGGGGACAGCAGTATTAATTTTGCAATCTAACTCAAAATATGAAAACCCGGGATTTCCCAGAATCAAATACTGGATAGGAGAGCAAACAAAACAGTGTGTGAATATATTTATTTTGTTTACCCTAACTTTACGTACAGATGTATACCTAAATAGCTGTCAGATTACTCAATGCCTGTTTTTCAATGTGTGGTATTGATCCTGATACTGAAATTGAAACTTCCTCTACAAAAAAACTGATCTCTGCTCCTCCCTCTCAGAAGCCAAACATAATGCAGCTTTAATTTTAAATTAGACTATTTTAAAATCTAAAACAAGAAAAATTGAGTTTAAACACTAAAAATGAAAATGCAACTTCCCTTTCTAGAGGCAAAAAGATTTATGCTTTTAAAAGTGATTTTAAAAAATATACTTTTACCAAAAGAAATACGTTAAGCCATATTTTAAGCCATTTTCATATTTCCTTTACAAAATATGTTATACGACTTACTGGTCAGGCTGCTGGAAGCCTTTCTAGTGAATACAGTTACTAATATAGATGCTTCCCCTCTAAACTTTAGATGTGATTATTAGTCTTTTGCCATGAAAAAGGGATATGATTTCTTTAAATTTAGGGGAAAAATGCAAAATGGGGAGAAATTTGGAAAAAAAATAAAACGTAATGAATAGCATCCCCTCTTTTGCATGCTCTTTGCCAGCTCCAAACTTGTAAAGCTCCAATATAGCTGCACTTTCTTAAAGCATGCAAATAAAACAAACATCTATCCAAAACAGTAAGCATCAATGGTTGTTTCATATTTTTTCCAAAAACACAATGCCATGATCACAGTTCAACGACATTACAGGTTTACGAATAGCAATATTAACACCACCAGTTGAGACTACAGTATTTTTCCTCCAGATGTAATTGTCATTATGAAGCAGAGCAAAGTGCAACAGACAACACTACAAACTATTTCTTAAACCAGCATGCAAAACTACTGTGTACAGGGCTTGAAATTCACTAGTTCTGCCAACCACCAACAACCTAAGAAATGTGTCAGACAACACAAATGTAGAGTGAGATCATTCAAAGTAACAAGAGTCAGAAAAATTTGTGAAAAGAAGTAAAGCCAGGATTTCCAGTAGGAATTTTTCATTAGTGATGGGAATTTGCTTCTAGTTTGGAAACTAACCAATTTGTCATCTATTCCTCCATCCATGATGGTCTTCCATAAATCTGCTTCAGGAAAAAAGAGCAAACTAAATAAAATTGGTTTTTAGCACCTGAGTCATTTTGGAGTTTCCCTTTTTAGTATTAGCTATTTGCTTTAGGAAACTGGATTTTTACCTATGTATTTTTAGGGGTGTTGTGATGGTCATACAGTTAATGATTTACAGAGGAAAACCAAAACTATTAAAATTTTGACAAAGTATGAACAACCAGGAAATTTATAGTTAAAGCTGATGATCTTTCAATACATACCATGACTCGGGATTACCACCAAATTTTCTATTAAGAATTAAATCAGTTAGGAATGTCTGTGGTGCCAAATGCCCTGATGTCTGAGGGTAGCAGAATATCTATCAGGATTAACTCTATATTTCCCAGGTGTCTTTGGTTAAAGCCAAGGATATTTCATAAACCAAGCTTAGCAATAGCTTAAACATGTTGCCAATTTTAATAATACCTAAAAGAAAGAAAAGTCTGAAATATAAAATTATCTATACTGCTAACTACTTTAGAATAATGTTTTGCTCTAGTTTTCGATTACTAAAAGATACGTACAAAGTGGAACAAATGAAAATTTATAAAGCAGTTTAATGATCTGTGAATAAATGTTAATTATCAGTCACAGCTACTATAATTCTGGAAGCTAGCGGATGCTATGTCTGTGAAATTCACAACTTACTTTCTAAAAGCTTCTGTAAATTTAAGTGTTCAAGACATAGGCATATAAGTTAGTTGACATCATATCTCTACACATATTTAGTTAAAATTTGTTTGAGCAATAAGAATCTAAATTCAGTATTTTACCAATTCAGTTTCTGCATAATAGCTCGAAGTGTACTGGAAACATACAGCTTTGGTAAAAGCTGAAAATCAGGCACAAGCCCTCAATAGAAATATTAACATTAACCTCCATCCATGCCCCTGATTCTTTCCCACCACTATTTCAAACGGCAAATGAGAATGCTTTTCAGTCATAGTACCCATATCCTATATTAAGTGGCCTCTGACACTTTTCATATAACAGTTGTGGCACTGCTTTTGTGGTGAAATTTTAACATATTGTACTTCGGTGGGTTTAATTTTTAAATCATTATTTCAGTGCTAGAAATCAATTTTAAAGCAATACCTATTCAGGACAAGTTGGAAAGACAAATCCCTTTGCATGTCATTTATCATATTCTCTGCCAATCAGAACTGGAGCCTTATGCCAGTTACTACTACTTTCAATGGTGCCTTTCAAAGACAGACTGAGGGATTAATCTAGTACGCCACTGTCTCAGGGTAGCCAGAGTTCACACGCCACCAAACAAGAGCTTGAGGAGTGTATCTATTTTGTAAGGCTCTTAATCAGTAGAAAGAACACAACCCCTTGCATAAAAACACAAAACAAGAGTCTTCCACTATGAACACTCCTCCTCACTGGTCACAGAGCTGGGCTATTTATGACCTTCTGAATGCAACCGATTTTAGGATTAAATATAGCCCAATTCCTACTGGAAAATGCAATATGGACAGCTCTTAAAAGGTTTCAAGCTTTAAGTAAATTATTGCATTGCTAGAGAAAGGACAAGAAAAGTATAGTGCAGGATATAGTTCTGTAATGGTAAAAGATGTGATAACTTGTCTATTTTTAATCATATGCTTCTTATACTGTGCATTCTCATTTTCTACTTTTCAGGTGGTAAAAATATCAACTCAATTCAGCATATATCTTCCATCTCCAAGCCCACTCATTACAGAGTTTTCTACCAAAACAATTACTGATGAATTGTGAATTTTGACAATGTTTACACTACAGTGGGACCAATACTAATAATGTTCTGTCAGCATTTCCATTATAAACTTTATTTTTTACGGATTTATGTCTTAGTCATAAACTTTAGGTTGAAACTTGTTATTAAAATGATCAGATCAGAAATACTCTTCTCTGAGTTTTGTCGACTTTTAGTTTGAGAAGAGCTGCTCCCCAAAAGAAAAATGCTACAGACGGCTCAGGATATTCTGGGGGAAGGTACTTGCAGCTCAGATGACCATGGGCACATTTATCCACCAAACTGTAAAAAAATGGAGTCAAGAATGACTTAAAAGTTCATTGCAAAAATTAGTTTTATGACATAGCATGGAGCATTCTTTCAAAGTGAACTGAATACTTACCTCTAACTCAAGTGAAGTTGATCAGAATTAATGACTTGGTATTAAGATGTTAAACTGACAGATTACAGGAGGTAGCTATCAATACTGTAGTGTGAGTAGTTTCAGTTTCACGTGTACAAAGGCTTGTCCAAACAAGGAAACTTGGTAAAGTTTTCAGAAGAAAAAACTTAAAATAAAAGAGATACTGCTACTAGGGTGAGGTTTGGCATGCAAAGTTTCAACACTGAGCAAGTTTTATGGCCAAGCTATATGTCCTTAAAAATAGGGCTTTATAAATGGAAGCACTGGCACAACCTTCACTATAGTATTGCAAACAGTAACGCTATTTTATGTAACCTAGACAAGAACGTCTTTTTAAAATCAAAAAGCTGGTCTATTTTAATATGTTGGGCTCAAAAAATTTTAAGAAAAATAATTGGAACCACTATTTTGCTTAAAATCTCAAAGGTGAAAAGTCCTGGAACAGACTTGGGACTGTACAAGAGTTCGGTTTATAAAGTTCGGCCAGTGTTTTTCTCCCGCTGTAGGTGAGCTTCAACTGAGAGGCTCGCTCTAGGAGGAAGACACTTCTGGCAAAGACTGACAAAGAAGGGTGTTTGTCAAGCAGGTGTGGGGTCACCTAAGAGTGTGACATTTCTTAGTCAATCCCCATGTTTCCAAAAAAACCTTTCCTGTATAAAGTTTACCACTCCAACTTTTAAAAGTAACATATCTCTATTAAAGTGCTTTTTTTCTCTTTTTTGTTTTGTTTTTAATTTGTTTTTGTTTTAAGGCAAAGCAACATAAGTACTTTTATTGATGTTGTTATTTATTTCTGTTTTAATAGTCTGGAAAGATGAAGGCCACCACAAATCTTTCCATTTCTCAAAAGTCCACCAGGCTAGCTTTAGCCTAAAGTATGAAAAACAGTAAAATGGAGTGGGAAGGAAAAACAACCCATCAAAAAATGACAGGCTTTCTTGGGTGCCAGGTGTTGTCTCTTTGTTGAAAAAAAAAAAAAAAAAGAATATTAAAAAAACAAACACCAAAAACCAAAACCAAAAACAATCCACCAAAAACAACTCTCACATCCCAAGAAGAAATGCATTTTAGTGGCCTTGGTCTCAGCATGGTCCTGCCAATTTCAAGCCCCGACCATACATGTATTCTCTAAATGGAATCAGTGGCTACAAAGCGGCCAGCGTATCGTTAGTCACAATACAACAGTAAGGTTGTGAACATACCTGAGCAATGTTCAAGGTCTAGAGCATTGGAGGATGGGCAGGACAAGACAGGACAGAACAAAAATAAAGGAAGAAAAAAAGAAAAGACAAAACAGTGACTATGAGGCCAGCTTCAAGGAACCCAGAGTCAGCACAAACCCTCCCACATGTTCAACCACCAAAATCAAACATCCACCAAAAAGAAAAAGAAAAATCAGCAATGAGGCCACGCTGAAGACACCAAGGGTTACAAAAATAGACACCCAGACAAAAAAAAGTCAAAAATTACGGTTCAGTCATGTGTAGGTTTCTCTGGCAAAAGGTATACTTGAAACTGGCCTTATAGAAAAAAAAGCAATGCAAAACAAACCAACTTTTAAAATATCTCCTTTTTAATTTAAACATTCTTAAAGCAATATATAAATGATAGGAACAATACATTGTTTAATAAACCATATAGTAAAAAAAAATCACCAAATAGTTCTTTACTGTTTTGCTCTGTTAGCTATAGCAAAGAAAAGAGAAAAGAATAGTGCAGATTCTACGCAGAATTTACTAGGTTTGCAGCATAGTACAGTACCTGCTTATTTAAACCTAGCATATTGCAGACCATATCCCTGGAATAAGGCTGCTCCAATACATATCTCAACAAAGCAGTCTGCGGTTCAAAGAGATCCTTTAAAGAAAATAAAGAAAATTATTGCTTCAAGATCAAAATAAATATTAATTCAAATAATTTGAAATTGGGATCAAAAAATCCTCTAAAGGCACTTGTTACCTTCACACAGTAGGCAGTATCTAGTGGGAAAAAAAATCATAGGATTTTAGTGCTTACAGTTCACCTGTTCCCGTCCCTCATTTGATAAGTGATGTAACTGAGGCGAGGGACTTGCTCAAAGACATACAGAGAACACAGTTAGAAATGACTTCAGCTACAGGCACACGAAAGTCTTAGGCATCACTGGAAGGCAAGGGTTTTCTGCTCGGAAATCTAATCAGAGGAAAGGAGGTAGTTTCTAATCACTCTCACACATGAATAAACACAAACACTATTTTCAAATGTGGAGAGGACACAGAATCTGAGAGCACAGGGGTTAAGGGTGTAGATTCTGGAATCAGACTGTGTTGGTTCAAATCCTGACTTTGCTACTTCCTAAAGCTGGGGCCTTAGTCAAGTTACTACCCGACTCTGGGTCTCAGTTTGATCATCTGCATCATGGAGATGAATGAGGAATAAGGGTTATTGCAGAGCCAGCCCTCATGGCTTAGTGGTTAAAGTTCGGCACGTTCCGCTTCAGTGGCCCGGCTTCGGTTCCTGGGCGTGGAACCACACCACTCATCTGTCAGTGGCCATGCTGTGGCAGTACTCACATGGAAGAACTGGAAGGACCTACAACCAGAATGTGCAACTAAGTACTGGGGCTTTGAGGAGGGAAAAAACAGGAAGATTGGCAGCAGATGTTAGCTCAGGGCAACCAGTGGAGCATAAATACCTGCAATATCATGAACCACAAGTATACCTGGATACTGGAACCACATGATAAACCTTAAACTATCTTTCATTAAATATTTACTTCTTCAGTCTATGAAGAGACAATTTAGCATCACATCATATAATCCAGGATAAAGACTTAGATGGACCAAAAGTTCCGTTATATTTAGCAACATACCTTATCATATGGCAAAAGGCCTTTCAAAGGAAAACGAAGAGTCGCAGGATCCAATTTCCATGAATTACAAATGGCACCGGAGTTATTTACAACTGGCAGAAGGCTGCAGCGGCCTGTATGTATCACAAAAAATGTTTTGATGTAAATGTGAGCCCAGCAATGCCTGTCCTTCATTCACTCTACAAATACTTAACAAATATCTATGCTGAACCAGGTACTGGTTTAAAAGATGTTTTAATTAGTTAGATGTCTGCGAATTTTCTTTGATTATTTTTTGTACAGATGGTTGGAGACAAATTCATATAGGCCTTCCAAACTCAAAAATGTTGCATTTGTCCAAGTATCCAGGACAGAGGTCAACAAACTATAATCCACAGCCCAAATCCAGCTGGCGACTGCTTTTGTAAAGTTTTATTGGAACACTGCTGCTTTAGCACTACAATCGCAGAGTTGAGAAGTTACAACACATTGTGTAGCCCTCAGAGCCTAAAATACTGACTATATCACCATTTATGAAAAGTTTGCAGACCTCCAGTCTGGGGTCAACATGATTAACTTTAAGCATGACGCAGCCAGAGGCCTCAGAGGTAGCAGAGGATCATCAGCTCAAATATCTGCCTGAGGAATATGCCACTTGGATGTCCCACAGGCACCTCAAGCTCAACACTGAACTCATCATCACCCTTCCCAAACCTGCACCACTTCCATAATTCATTAAAAGATACCAATATACACCCAGTCACAAAAGCTAGAAGCCTGAGATTTATCTTCTAGTGTCTTTGTAGTTTTTCTACTTCCAATGTCTAGAACAGCACCAGGCTCAAAGGAAGTGCTCAAAATTTGGTCATTAACTAAATAATGGTCTACACTCCCAGACAGTTCTGAGGCCACCATGATTTCTAGAAATAATTCAGAAGTATACATGGGGACTGCAAAAATTGCCAAATCACATGCTTATTTTTAAAAGAAAATTCTGAGAATCTAACAAAACGTGAAAAAATGGAAAACAAAATAAATGAAGCACAGAGCAAAGCCGTGAACTGGAACAGGCTGGAAGAGCCTGATTGTCCTGTGTACTGAGGCTATAGGGGGACAGGTCTGTTTCACTTCCAGCTGCCTGGAGGTTCCACGGAGCTTTACTAGCTCTGTTAAAAGTTCCCTCTGATTGCCAGGAACTACAGCTTCCAGAACGGTTCTACCTGAGGCTTAGGTCCAGGCCAGGCAGTCGCTTTTCCCTCCCTCCACCTACTCACAAAGTGCCTGAAAACAAGGAAAAGGCTACTATGAGGCTCCAAGAGAGTCACTAAAATGACGAGACATGTATAAGACACCATCTGTCAACTTTGTTCAACAGTCAGATCACTAAAAATTAGGTACTATTCAGTATGTTTTAAATGTTAATCCTACCACAAATGGAGTTTATCCTTGCTGTGGGCCTGAAGGTATCCACAAAGTCTGATACCAGGTTTCCTAGTAACTAAAAACAGAACAAGACAAACACCAAATAAATATGAAAATAAAATCAAGATTGCTCTGAATGTAACAATCATTTACATAAAACGAGATAATAAGTAAAGATTTAGTACAATGCCTGGCACATAAAATGTACTCAAGAGTTAGTTCTCTTTTGCTTCCTTTCAAACAATTACTTACCCATTCACCTGTCCCTGAACTCAGCCAAGTCACAGCACCATGTCCTTAGCTATCTGATGAAGCTGTGTACATTTTATCACTTGGTACACAAACTATCTCAACAGGACAGCAGATAAATGAAAGAAATACATCAGAATGATAAAAAAAAATTATCTAACAATAAAAGTGACCATTTTCAAAAATAAATACAGAAAAAATAAGATTATTATTTTTGATAAAAATTTCTATTAAAACTTTTGGAAAATTTCAAATTTACCCAATGTGGCAGTTTTCCCTCAGGATACAGTTTCCTGATCTCTGTGACTGCAAAATAGGCTGGTAATAAACAGGCATTTCTTTCCAAGATATATGCTATAACCTAAGAAAAACAAAAGGACAGTGTTGTTATTCTTGGCTAGTCCCACAAAAAAGCCCTTTAAATGCAAGAATGGCAACAACAACAAAGATAGTAAAAGCAGAGATATTATTTCATGGATTTATTGGGCTAAAACTGTAACATAAAGGAATTCACTTATATGTGAAGAATCTCTGAAAGTAAAGATTAATAAACAATGAATTGCTGATGGTTACTAAATAACATCGTAAATGCTTTAAACATTGGTTGAGTCCAATAGGAGAGTAATGCACCAAAGTAACATCTTGCAACATTAGTTACACAGCACAAAGATATTTTAAGTGGTCCATAAGCTGATGTCTTGTAATGGTTGAAAGTACTTTAATATTTATATTGTTGTTTTTATAATTAAAAAACAAATTAAAACTTGAAATATAATCAAGGTAAAATAGAATCTCTAAAACTAAAAGTGATTTTTGTAGAAGTAAACAAAAGGAATATTTCACAAACTACTATAAGCTTTAAAAGCACAGAACTATATAAAACTAGATATTTTTCTTTCTTTCCTTTTTGGTGAGGAAGACTGGCCCTGAGCTAATATCTGTTGCCAATCTTCCTCTTTTCGCTTGAGGAAGGTCGTCCCTGAGTTAATATCTGTGCCGGTCTACTTCTGTTTTACTTTGGTATGTGGGACACTACCAGAGCATGGCTTGACGAGTGATGTGTAGGTCTGTGCCCCAGATTCGAAGCTGTGAACCCCAGGCCACTGAAGTGGAGTGTACGAACCCAACCACCACACCACTGGCCAGCACCAAAACTAGACATTTTTTGGGTTATGATCAATGAATTAGAGACATCTAAATTACCTCTCTTGCTGCTAGAAGCTGCTGTACAACCGCGGAGCTCACTGTATTGGGAATTGTCAAGATTTTCTCCAAAATCACTTTTAAGAGATCTCGAACACCCTAATAAGAAAAAAGTCACAGGTTAAAACTCAGTAACGTCCCTGTGCTAATTAAAACATCTAAAGGTTTCAAGATTATATACTCAGAAAAAACTGTTAGCTTCAAGGTCACACCTTTCATCTCCCTGAATCAGAGCTCACATTCAACTCCTTAACGTCAACCTAAGAGAAGAGTCATGTTCCAAAATAGAACTCTGAAGAATATCTTGCAATATGAAGAAACGTCACTTAGAAGTAAAAATTAAACCTTCCATACTCTGCTAAACTTTTTGACCCTCATAATACTGAAGAGTTTCTATTGTTACAATGGTCAAAAAAGGTTAACTTGTGTATATAGACAGAAATACACTTGAATGGAACTTGAAAATACTCTGAAAACATGGGCCTTAATATTACACTTCCTGGCAGGTGACCCTTTCTGCCCACCCCCTTTGGCATTCTAACTTTACTCGCTTCTCATCCATCACACACCTTACTCCCTCAAACTTATCCAACAAGGCTATTACGTTAACTGGTCATTTCCTCATTCCTATTACCCGTTGTGTTATTTCAGAGCAGAATCTGATGTATAGAGAAGAAATTTCATTCAACATGCATGTCTTGAGTATAAACTATATGATCAATCTTGTAAAAAAGAGACAAAACATACACATGACAGAAATTAGAAGCAATTATAAAGCACCAAACAAGGAAGAAGGTAAAAACCGCAATATTAATCTGCTAAGGAAACTGAAGTATAAGAGAAAATAATCAGAGATTCTTGGAATTAATTTTGTATTAAATAATGATCTAAATCAATAATGATCAGCTGTCATTTTAGACTTAAGGAAAAACAGACAAAAAGCAAAGGGGGAGGATTTGGCAATTCTTTCCGAAGGCACACTAGCAAAAGTGGCTAGAATGGAGTAGAATGGCTTCTGCAACTATGGAGAGCCTGAGCTGTGTTACGAGACACAGTGGAGAGTGAGTCCTGTTGGTCTCGGTCAAGAACAGAGTGCTGAAGACACGAGCTAAGGAAGAACACATGTCCAAGGGCAGTCGAGGCAGAGGTGCAGCAGGACTTGCTCCCTTCATCAGCTGAGGCCTACATACCTTCTCCTTCCACACAGCACTGCTCTGTGCTCTTTCATCTGAAAGGGGCCCGACATGATAAGACCTCTGACATGAAGGACCCCGAGTCTGCTTGGTGACTTCCCTACTCATTATGAAAATACATTACCCACTCGCATTATATTTTTTCTGAGGAAGATTCGCTCTGAGCTAACATCTGTTGCCAGTCTTCCTCTACTTTACGTGTGGGTCACTGCCACAGCATGATTGATGAGTGGTGTAGGTCCATGCCCAGGATCTGAACCCGAGAATCAGGGGTGCCAAAGTGGAGCACACCAAACTTAACCACTCGGTCATGGGGCTGACCCCTCACTTGCATTTTTAAGAATGTTAGGAGGGGGCAGAGAAGCTGTGGGAAACATTGAGCAATTTTAAATCCCATTAGGAAATACAACAAAAAATAGATAGCTTCCACTTCATTTCTTCCATTTGAAATTAAGATATATACCCTGAAAAATTAATCACGCCTGAAAGTGATTACTTCTTATAATTAGGAAAAAGTACCTTGTAATCCACTCCTCCAATTATTTTCCGAACCAGTTTAAATGTTAAGGCCCAAAGCTGTGTTCTTTCCCATTCAAGAGTGTCAGAGTTTATCAGGGATTCACAAACCATCCTGGAAAATAGGCATACCCATTCCAGTTACAAGACAGAATTTTGCAACTTCTCTAATAACCAAGGTCTGCATACTCCAGACACTGTATTTGTCATAGTAAGCATTTTTGATAAAGGTACATTATTACTCAAGAACACTTTAAAAAAATTACATACAGTATTTTACATTTTTTACTTGTATGAAAGATTAAACACAGAGTAGAACTAAATGATATTAATTATGTTATACTTTTACTAGAAAGAAATCTACCAAAAGCTATTGGTTGAATGTTTACCATCTATCAGTTTGTGGCAGATTGTATTTTTCCAAGATAGCCGCAACCAGATTTTTGATCCCACACGCTCTTTTGAAATGTGACATTGATACTCTTCCCATGAAGAGGGGGGAGAAAGTCTACATTCGTTCGCCTTAAATTTGGGCAGGCCTAAGACTGGCAGAAGGGACACTGTATGACTTGCACGTGTAGGTTCCAGCTGAGGTCGCAGATGACAACCAGGTATTAACCACCAGACATATGAACAGGAGAGCCTTAGTCATGACTCCTGCCCTAGCCACCATCTGATAGCAATCATGAGACACCGAGAAAAAACTGCCTACTGAGCCTACCCAACTACCATAACCATGAGTGTTAATCACAAAATGATTACTACCGTTTTAAGCCACGGAGTGTCGAGGTAATTCATCACGCAGGAAAACATAACTGGAAAAAGTTCATCAAAGTGAGTCATCTTAGCTTCTCACAGCCTGCCTGGATTTGAGCCTTTAAGTATTCAATTCTAAGAATACTGCATCCTAGAAATCTAAAACCTGAGGTATTATGGAGGATTACTTGTTGGGCCTACTTTCCTTCTTCATTCCCTTAACCTTCTACAACCACCTTGATCAATTTCCAAATATTAATAAAAAGAAAACTCTTTGAGAACTGATCAGTGGTTGCCAGGGGAAAGGGGGGTGGGGGGAGGGCACTAGGGGTGAAGTGGTGTACCTACAACAAGACTAATAATGATGTACAACTGTAATTTCACAAGGATGTTAACTTCCATAACCTTAATTAAAAAAAATAAAAAAAGAAAACTCTTTGGATTGCTCATACCCACAAGTAAACATACCTGGGTGGAAGGAGGCCAGTCTCAACTGCCATTGCTAAGCAGTCATAAAGAAAAGAAATTCTTTTGGGACTATGCTGGCCATGAATGAATTTAACAATCCACTGGATACATTGTTCATGAGATTCCTGGAAAGTTAGAAAACAATTATATTTTAGGTCTAAAGTTATATTCTGTAGCTAACAAATAGCTAAGACTACACCTGAGAGTACATCAAGACTATGAATAAGATACTCCACTATAAACATTTGTGGATGAAAACAATTAAAAAAAATGAAAAAATTCAGGTTTAGTATTTCAGTCATATTAAGCTTTAAATCTTATAATTATATAGATTAAACTCCCACTATTTTTATCACATGGGACCTCCAAAAAGAATAAGATTTTAACATATTCATGGTCGATAGATAACTTTAATAAAGATTGCATAAAGCATTGTAAGCAGTGTTCCTAAGGGCAGATATAAATATTCCTGTCACTGGGGGGAAAAACTCATTATGAGTTAGTACATTGGCCTCATGAGACTTTAGTGTGAATCTAATCCCTAAGAGCCCAATTATGGACCCAATGACATATCAAATTGCTAGAACTGCACAACTAAATATGATACCAAACTATAGTGACCATATCAAAGTCTGTCGTCTAGGACACCCTCAAGAAGATTCCCTATGTCCTGCCCCTCTGCACTTCCACTGTCCTTCATACACACTTCTACTGCTGAATGTATAATGCTGACTTATAAATGTCTATTTTTTTCCTGGCTCACCTCTTAGAATATAAACTTCTTGAAGAGAAGAGCCATACCTTACCTCATATTTAATGTTTAATAAAATAACTCATGTTTAATGAATTATTAAAAAATTAAAATATGTTGTAAAGATATTCAACATCACTCACAGAAATGCAAAATATAAACCATACTGAGATAAAATTTCTCATGTTTTAGAAACTTTAGAAAAGTTCATTAACACCCTACTGTGAGACTATAGAGAACAGATACCCTTACATACTGCTGGGGGAGTATAAATTAGTATGACCCTTTTGAAAAGCTATTACACAAATTCTATAAAAATTACAAATAGACATAGCCTCTGATCCAGGAATACCACTTCAAGGAATTTATTGTGTCCCATGTATATTATTAGTATTGTTTAAACTGGAGAAGGTAAGACGCAACCTAAACGTCAGTCAGTAGGTCCTGGTTAAATAAAGGAAGGTGCAGCCATATAAGAAAGCCTGCTATAAGAAAGCAAGAAACGGAGGAAGGCAGAAGTAACTCTTAAGGGATCGATGTAGAATTACTTTCAGAATTTAATACTAAGAGGAAAAAAGCAAGGTGCCAATGAACAGTGTCCACACTATGGGAACATTCCATAAAAAGGATTCTATATGCATAAAATACTTTTAAAAGGAAATAAACGGGGGATACTGGCTTCAGACAGGGAAAAAACAGGTGATTAAACTAAGAGAAATGGAAGGCAGACTTCACTGGGTCCACCTTTTAGCACCTTTTCCATTTTGAACCATATGAATATATTACCTATTAGAAAATAATGAAAACAAATGTAAAAAAATGAATGTACTGCCGCTATGTGATCCATGTCTGTGATCCATGCCAGTGGCTCAGCTGCCAACCGTCCTCATTTTCCTACCCATAACGCACCCTGAGGAGATAATGCACTAGAGGAACACGAGCTCTTTAAAGACCACACATTTTGTCTTTTTCGTGGATATGTTTTCTGGTGACGGTTCTTTGCTACTAAGTTATACTGCTCTATCCTCATTGTTATTATATTTTTGTATCCTTATTACAGAACCTTTATATCCTTATTGTGGTATCTATGTATCTTCCCTATGGCATCTTTATTATAGCATCTTTGTAGCAATGCTGTGTCAGTTCCTTTATTGAGTAAATGAATGAAATTTTTATCCTTCAGAATCCCTAACACAGCTGTTTTCAAGTGCACCAAAAAAATCAGAATCGGATCAAAACGACCTTACATAATCTAACATGAGGGAGATTTTAAAGAACATCTTACACTGCTTTGTCATCAACTTGACTTCTCAATACAGATTCTCCACTGGGAGAACACAAATGAAAACCAGAATAGACAAAAGGTGATGACATTTATTTCTCCGCTTCCAGAAATATCTTAATAGCAACATCAAAGCAAACCTAAAAAAAAGGAGTCAAAAATCATCAGCTGAATGTATTGAAAACGCAGTGCTCACCTGAGAAAGACCACCCCAAAACTGTCTGAAGGCCCCCAAACAGCTAATTAGTTTTGTTTTTTCATCTTCAGGGGTGTCCATAAACATGCTAAAAAAACAGAAATCACATCATTTGCCACTAGTCTTAAAAGAGGTAATTCCACATAACCAGAACAGTGGATCTTATAAACCTCCAAAATCAACCCAAGAAAATCCTACAAAGATATGCTCACGTAAAAACACGAAAATCTGCCATGCATATACTCACCCAGGGAAAGCCTCTTCTATAATTTCCGTTTTCTGTAAAAAAAGAAAAATAAATGATGTGAGTTACAAAAAAAAAGAAGAAGAAGAAAAAGAAGGCAGGGGGGTCCCGGAACAAAACATTACAATACAACACAGGGCGCGTCCCTCTCAGCAGCAGCACGCAGACACCACCACCACCTGCCCGGCCTGTCTCCGAGGGCGCTGGGGATGCAGCGGGGCCCTTGCATCTGTCCGCAAGGAGAACGGCTGACCCCTGCGCGCACACCGTGTCTTACAAAGGGGCGGTGGGGCGAGGCGGCCGGGCCTGCTACTCGCGCCGCTCCCCGGTCTCCCCGTTCGTTCCCCCTCGGTGGCCCCGCCGTCGCCCCCGCTCCCCGGCCGTCCACTCACCACCACCTCCTCAAAAATGCTCTGTAGTTGCGTCTCCATCTGGACCATCGCCCCCGCCTTCCTCGGACGCCGGCGCGGCCCCGACCAGGAACAGGGGCCGAGGGGCGGAGACACCGCGGGAAACACCCGGGCTCCTCGGTGCTCGGCCGAGCGTCCCTCCTACGGCCCGGCCAACCACCGCAGCCCGCACGGAAGCCCGGAAGCGCCGGGTGCGCGCCGATTCCGAAACCCGCAGAAACCAGAGAGCCAGCCAGAGGGTTCCGCCTCGGGAGAAGGGCGGCCCGCGGGCCAGACGACAGCGCCCCCACGTGGAGCCTCGAGCCTACGTCCCCCCGAGGCGTCGTCGGCTGCAGGCCGCCACCTGCGGGCGGGAGCGGGAGCTGCGTCCTGCTCGGGCTACTGCTTTTGCGTGTGGAGAACGAATAAAGCTTGAAGCCCCGGGGCTGCCGCCTTGGGGGAAGGCTCCTGCCGGAACCCGGGGTCAACCGGAAGTCTGTGAACTGCGACCCCGGGAGGGAGCTCCCTCAGCGGCCTGGGGCCGGGAGTTGAAACCACACTTTTCCCGTGACGGGACCCTGTGTTCTCAGCTATGGTAACGTCAGTGTTGCAGGCTTTCGAGGAAGGTGGAAAAAAGACGAATGAACGCATCATGATTGATTTTTACTTAGAACAATCCGAAAATAATACCTACCGTTTTCAGTTATAGTCATCTAAAAGTAGCCATATTGATCACTTACTGAATAACTTAGGCTCTTTGGTGGGGTGGGGGCGGAGACGGGTGGCAGAGGAGAGGTCTGACCCACTGGTGTGGTCACAGCAGGTGCCAGGTGCGTGAGTGGTGGGTCCCCTCCGCTTCATTCTTTTGAGCCTCGCTTTGACATCTTCGTGGCAGCTGGCCCGCCTTCTTCAAGCTGATTTAGGCGTCTCTTCTGTATCCTCATATAACACCTTTGTGCCTAAGTAGCGGAGTACTTCCTTTACGGAGTGTTTAGTCACCGTTGGCTCAGTGCTAGGCGCGGATGTTGGCGATCTAGTGACCTGTGTTGCAGTTATGGGTGTTGCTGAAGGTCCAAGCGAGAAGGACGACAGAGCCAGAATTGTTGAAATCCAAGTCCCCTAACGATCTCCTGTTCTTTTTTGTGCGCTAACCAGATGATCTTATTGCAGATCGTCTTTACTCAGATGCACTTCTGAGACAGTTTTCACTGTATGGCGATTTCCATACAGTGGCGCTGGAGACTGGTCTAGAAATGGATGGCCAGTTTTTATTCAATGAATGGAGCATCAGTAAGCATAATACAGAAATCGATTTGTATTTGTTTCTGGCCAAAATATAACCTTTTTATTATACAAGTCCTGGCCAATATTAAGATTTGCTGGCGTTTGCTGAGAACACACTGATGTGCAAGGACAGAGCCCCAGTCATTGACGTGGCAGAAACTTAGTTCCCTCCTGTATCCACATACAACCACCATATGCCGTTGTTACCACGGGATAGCTTCTAAAAGCTGAGATGCAAGGATTCAGATTTCCTGCGGGAGAATGGCTTCAAGAGTTGGGCTTAGGGTCTTAGTTTGCTTTGGCTGCGGTAACAAAGTATCCAGTCTGGGTGGCTTAAACAACAGTTGCTTGTTTTCTCAGAGTTCTGGAAGTCTGAGATCAAGGTGCTAGACATCTGAGACCACAGTTTCCCATTTTAGTCAATGAGTCATGATCCATATTATCATTATTTATTTTGATAAATATATCGATCATATATATTTATAATTGATAGAGGTATCAGTGGGTTGGTTTCTTTTGAGGTCTTTCTCCTTGGCTTGCACATGCTCATCTTCTCCCTTTGTCTTCACATGGTCTTCCTTTTGTGCACGTCTGTGGCTAATTTCCTCTTCTTTTTTGCTTTTGTTTTTGTTTTTTTGAGGAAGATTAGCCCTCGGCTAACATCCGCTGCCAGTCCTCCTCTTTTTTTGCTGAGGAAGACTGGCCCTGAGCTAACATCCACGCCCATCTTCCTCTATTTTATATGTGGGATGTCTACCACAGCATGGCTTTGCCAGGCTGGCACCTAATTTCCTCTTCTTATAAGGACACCAGTCATGTTGGATGAGAGCCCACCATAATGACCTTATTTTAACTTAATTACCTCTTTAAAAACCCTGTCTACAAATATAGTTACATCTTCAACATATGGATTTTGGGGGGCATAAAATTTAGCCCCAAAACTCCTCCCTGTGGTCCCCAAAATTCGTGTCCTTCTAGCATGCAAAATACCTTTACCCCATCACAACAGCCCCAAATCTTAACCCATTCCAGCATCAACTTTAAGTCCTAAATCTTATCTAAATATCTTCTAAATCAGGTATAGAAGACACTTGAGGTATGAGTCATTCTGAGGCAAAATGCCTCTGCAGGTGTGAACTTGTAAAACCTGATAAGTTATCTGCTTCCAAAGCACAATGATAGGACAGGCCTCGGCCAGGTATTCTCATTCCAAAAGGGAGAAATTGAAAAGATTAAACGGGTCACAGGTTCCAACCAAGTCTGAAATCTAACAGGGCAAATTCCAGTAGATTTTAAGGGTTGAGAATAATCCTCTTTGGCTTCATGCTGTGTCCTCAAGGCCCCCTGGGATGGTGGCAAGAGTGAGGAGGGCTTCTATGGGAGGGTACCCCTGTGGAGATTGTAGGCACCTGAGTGGGAGGAGGTGGGCATCCAAGCACGGGAGGGGGTGGTGGTGAGATTGAGAGGCTGGTTCCCTGCAAGGGAGTTTATCAAAGAAGCGAAAATAGTAAGTTCAATGAGAGTCAGGTTTGACACTGTGGGAGATGGGGGATACGTAAACAGAAAGGGGAAAAGTAGAATGAACCCCGTAGTGCTTGGTAGGAATTGGAATTTTGATATAAACTCATGGATTTCAATAGCTAGTTTTGGAAATAAGTAGAGATGATAGGTATAATGTGCACACACACGTAAACACACGTGTGCACACACACTCATACATACATTATTTAGCTCGAGGAATGGAGAGGGCCTGGGAGCAGCTGCTCCAGTGATCACACCTGGAGCTCAGATCTAACTACCACTCTCGACTTAAAGGAGTCAGCATCTTGGGAGTAATGCTTGCTCACAAGGCTGGGCCAGGGAAAGTACAAGAGAAGCATGAAGCATCTTGTTTTACCAGAAAGCTAGAAAATTCTTAAAGAATAATGGGAGCTTGAAAGTGTTCCCACTGGCCGAATTAGTCACAATAGGAGCATCAAAGTGAATAATGATAATAATGGATTATAACTCATTGAGTAGAATAGGAAACGATGGGTTCACAAAGATGTAAATAAATAGATGGGTAAATGAAAATTTTGCTGAGAAATTGTATATTTTGTACAGTTTCAATGTAATTTCACATATAATACGTATTCATAATAATGAGTATTATTATAAGGGTAACTTCACAGAGGAGAAGCTGGAAGCCACCACTTTAATCAGGTGATCAAAGTGAACAGAATAAGGAAGGGGACAAATTGAAATCATGCACTGCCTTCTGGGATGTGTAAGACGGACACAGCATCATTACACTTATTCTCCTGCCACCGTTTTATATCCTGAATCTTCATGGGGAAAGAGAAGACAATACTGCGTTGAGGGACATCCTACAAAACCAGTCTGTGATATTCAAATGTGTCAAAGTCAAGGACGTCAAGGACTAACTGAAAAACTTCCAGGATGAAGGAATTGTTCCATGATAACTAAATGCAAATATGATTTTGAATGGAATCTTTTCACTCTAAAGGACAACTGACAAAACTTGAATGGGATCTGAGGATTAGATGGTAGAAATGTATCAGTGTTAGTTGTCTGATTTTTATAGTTATGTAGGAAAATGCCCTTAGGTAGAGGATATGTACACACTGAAGTGCTTGGAGAAGATGGGAAACCAGGTCGGCAACTTACTCTAAAATAGTTTAGGAAAATTTGTTCTTTGTGTTGGTACCTCCAACTTTTCTATTAGTTTGTAGTTATTTAAACATAAAAACATTTACTAAAGGTGAAATCACATTTGCGAGAAATAAAAATAACGCCAGCAGTTGCCTCCAAGTATTTGAATACGAAAGATAGACTCTTCCAAACCAACGCTCAGTGACAAGAAAGAGATGGTCCTGTTAATTCTGTGTGCCATAAGCAATAGTCAGTCTGTTCTGTTAAAATAGTCCCCTGAATCCTTATCTTGGAATTGCTATAAAATGGTATAATTTCCTGAGCAGAAAATGTCAAACCAAACTACAACGTTCGCTAGAATGAGAAAAGAGCAGATAAGAAGAGGACTGGTTGGAGATGGCTTTCCTCAAAAATGACTAAGCTCTCAGTGGGAAGAAAAATTACCTGGAGCAGCTAAAAGCAGACGGAGCAAAAGGGGGAATTTTGCTCACATAAGGAAGTGTGCTAAGGGACAAAAAAGTGCAACTTAATTGGCTCAAGGTGGAGGCTTGGTGCTGGGAACTGGAACTAAGTCAGAAGTTTAGGAGACAAGTAAAGACAAGGAGATGGACGTGCCCAGAAAGTCCACTACAAGGTGAGAGCATCCCAGAGGTCTCTGTGGAAAAGGCTGATTATATTTAGATCATGGTTAGAGCTGGTCTCATGACAAAGAGTTGGATCAGCCTGGAGAGGGAGGCAGGGTAGACGGCACTCAGAACTGGAGGACCCTGAAAGCCAGGATGGGGAGTCTGAGTCAGCAGCTAATGAGACGATTGCTTTGGGCTTGTAAATAATGGAGTGAGCTATGAGAAAGAAAAATAAGATAAAATAAACCACTTGGTTTAGAAGAAATATTGGACTAGATCTGAGGGTCAGAGGATGTACCTGCTTCCCTAAGGAATAAGGTATCACAACTCTAATGGGAAGCTGGAAACCCTAGATGCTGAGGATGGAGATGAAGCAGCTTGGGGGCTTTGGAAGATGGGAGTAGAGGATAGGGAATAACTCTGCAGATACCGTCAGCATGTGAGCAACTTAAGGACATCATCTCTGTCTTCATGTTTTCTATTCTAAATACTAATATAATGTCATAAATAAATAAATGAATGAATAAATACATGAAAGGACACTGAAATTGTAAAGGAAGCTGTGGAGAGTAAGCTGGGTTCCATGTAACAAGCAGATAAGAAGTTATCCTGTGTAATCAATGAAGTGAAAATCCCGTTGGTCAAGACCATAAAAATCCCATTGGCCAGGGATCAGAGTCCAGCGGTTTTTGAGGACTTTGCCCTAGTCCTGGGGAGTGAGCCATTGCTTGGGGATGGCATGGTGGGGGTAGGGGATGGAGGTGGGGATATGGGTCCTTGCTTCACTGGAGACCAGGAATGCTGGAAGCCAGCGCTTTCTGGATTTTAGAGTGAGGAGTAAAGTGAACTAACATGAGAACTGTCTCCCCGAGGTAAGGGCTAGAGATAGGGTCTGCAGATGGACTGGAGATGACACAAAGACTGGACGACTCTGATAAGCACCTGTGTCAAGCTTGCTGAGTGACCTGAATCTATGTATGTAGTTGTAATTACAGACACACACACGAACAAATGGACTCTGGTATTAAATAGCCTAGGTTCCCATCCTGACGCTTCCCACTTAACTGTGTGCCAAGCCCTTTAATCTCTTGAAGCTTCAATTTTACCAACTGCAAAACTGTCAATTCCTGTGGGAAGGAAAGGGGAATGTGCTTAAAGAATTCAGTCCATACCAGGCATAGAGGAAGCGATCTATGATCGGTAGGTCTGGCTACCTTATGCACTTGAACTCCCTCTTTGAGACAGCTGGGCCCGTCAGCAGAGTTCAGGTGATGTGGAGAACTCCAAGATAAATTGAAAAGAGGGAGAAAGTCCTTGTCTCAGGGGTAAGACCTTTGGAGGGGACATTCACACTTTGTTTGTGCGTGGGTAGGTCAAAGGGAAAGTATCCTGATAGTTCTGAGGCTGGAAGGATGTTACTGGGGAGCTGTTCCGGGAACCCCTGTAAAGCAACATCGTCTAACCATGTCAGTGTTTGTGTATGTGATGGAGGGCCAGGATGGGGACAGGAGTGGTTGCACAGTAATGAGTATTGTGTGATGCTGTATCGAAAGAACTTAACTTTGACCAAAAAGAGGTGTGGTCTTTGTCCTTGACTTCTGGAAGGTAATCTCTAAACTCTTGGGAATGTGATGCCTGACAGAAGTGTTTTGGTTTGCCTGGGGACATCTTAGATAGATTAACAATGTGATTTGAGGTGGAGAAGGTCATGAAGTATCAGTTCAACTTCTGGAAGGACTGAAGTTTGAGATGGACAGTCTTGTGCCTCATTATGTGGGCAGTCAACCATGCCAACATAATGGACCCCCATAAAATCTCTGGGCACCAGGCTCAAGTGAGCTTCCCTGGTTGGCAATATTTCATATATGTTGTCATGTATTGATGCTAGGAAAGTAATGCTGTCCACTACTCCATGGGGAGAGGACAACCTGAAACTCTGCATTTGAAACTTCCCTGGACTCTGTCCTATGCGCCTTTTCCCCTTGGCTGATTCTAATCTGTATCTTTTAGCTATAATAAACCATAACCACGGGTATAATATGAGTCCTTCTAGAAAATTATCAAAGCTAAGAGTTATCTTAGAAACTCCCAAACTTGGAATTGGTGTCTGTAGTGAGGCTGATCTTGGGGACTGTTCCTTCTAACTACACATGTCACAATTCCATTTTTGTTGGTGGGAGGGAGGGAAGGAAGAAGAGGGGGAAGGAGGAAGAGAAAAAAGAAAATGTCACCCACTGTCTATCTGTTATAGGTATATGTTTGCAAGCACGTGGAGAAAGCATGGAAGTATTTTTGCTAGTGGAAGGCAGAATAACTCCCCCCGCCCACCACCCACCACACACAGAAAGATGTTCAAATCCTAATGCCCGGAACCTGAAAGTATGTTGGATTACATGGCAAAGGGGAATTAAAGTTGCAGACGGAATTAAGATTGCTAATCAGCTGACCTCACAATAGAAAGGTTACCCTGGATTTTGTAGGTAGGCCCAAGGTAACCAAAAGGGCCCTTACATGTGGAAGAGGGAAGTGGAAGAGGAGAGTCAGAAGGACATGTGACTAAGGAAGAATGGTCAGAAAGATGCCAGATTTCTGGCCTAGAAGATGGAGTCAAGGGGCCGTTAGGCAAGGAATGTGGTTGGCTTGCAGAAGCTGGAAAGGGTAATGAAACAGATTCTTCCCCTAGAGGCTCCAGAAAAGAAACAATTTCTGCTGATAGCTTGATTTTAGTGACATCTGTATCAGACTTGTAACCAACAGAACTGTAAACTAATAAATTTGTATTGTGTTTTGAAGCCACTGGTTTGTGATAATTTGCTACAGCAGCCACAGAAAACTAATAGGAATGCCTGAGTATCAATATTGGCTCCCTGAGAGGGATGGGAGAGATTATTTGACTTGTTATTCTTAAGTAATACTTAAAATAAAATAGAGTGGCAACTTCTTTCTTAGAAGATATTCTCTTTACTTTTGATGCAGAAGAGTCCAACATGAATGTTCTACAAATAACTCAACCTCATTAGGTCCAAAACCTAACTTGTAATCTTTCCTGAAAACTTGACTCCCCTCCTGGTGCCCCTCTCTCTGCCAGTGATGCCACTCTTTTCTTAGCCACCTGAGTTCAGAATCAGTCTCTAAGCTCAGGGGTGCTGCCTTCGTATTTCTCAAACCCAACAGTTATTTTCTATTTTCACTGCCTTCATCTGGCTTGTCACCTCTCATAGAACTGTGACAGCTATGCCCACCTGGCCTCTCTGCCTTCCTCTCTCCCCACTCCCGTCCACTCATACTTTGGCTTTTCATTTCCTCCAGACTCACATTTTAATTTCTTCAATTTAGCCTTTTCCATTTCTTTTGTCTTTCTTTTGCTACAAAATGCCTTCTTATTCCAAATTTATTATTCTTTCAATCATACCTCATAGATTTTACAGACTGAAGAATTCTAATTTTTATATTCTATTCTGCCGTATAAAAACCTCATTGTCCTGGATCATTTTATTTATATATAGGAGTTTTGACTCAAATAGTACTTTAACTCATAGTAGTGTTCATTGTGTTGTCCAGAATTAAAAACTTTAGTTTTCCAGTTATACATTTTGAAATCAATTCTAATATTATTAATATAATTAGTAACTCCTTTTTGCAGTTATAATTTTTCAAAGTATTATATGTAAATATTAAAAAGATGACTAATTCTCCAAAGGTCATATTAAAAAATAACAGTTCCTGACCAAACTTCTCCCCACCTTCAACTCTCACTCCCCAGACATAACCATTTTCAATTCTTTTTCTTTATGACATACTCTTTTTTTTAAGGACTGACACGTGAGCTAACATCTGTTGCCAATCTTTTTTTTTCCTTTTTCTCCCCAAAGCCCCTCAGTACGTAGTTGTATATTCTTCGTTGTGGGTTCTTCTAGTTGCGGCATGTGGGACGCTGCCTCAGCGTGGTTTGATGAGCAGTGCCATGTCCGCGCCCAGGATTCGAACCAACGAAACACTGGGCCGCCTGCAGCGGAGCGCGCGAACTTAACCACTCGGCCACGGGGCCAGCCCCAACATACTCTTTTTTTTAAAGACTGGCACGTGAGCTAACATCTGTTGCCAATCTTTTTTTTTTCTTTTCTTCTCCCCAAAGCCCCCCAGGATGTAGTTGTGTACTCTAGTTGTGCCTCTGGTTGCGCTATGTGGGACACCGCCTCACCGTGGCCTGATGAGCGGTGCCCTGTCTGCGCCGAGGATGCAAACTGGTGAAACCCTGGGTCACCAAAGTGGAGCGCGTGAACTTCACCACTCAGCCACGGGGCTGGCCGCATGACATGCTTTATCCCACTATTTCTTGCTATTTCAGTTTTACGTATTAGGTATTGACTTCTTACTATGAAAGATGAGTATTTAGTGTTCCATTTCCTCCTTCTCCATCCTAATCATGTATCAGAATTTGTTGGTTAGATAATTATAGACTATTTACATTGTTCTGCCTCTATAGCTGTTATTTGCACTTTAGCAACACAGTGCATTCTGGTTACACTTTCCTTTTCTGGGGTTTGTCTTCGGAGTTAATATTTGTCTCCTGTTTTTTTCTTTGCTTAGTTTTGAATGTGCCTATCACTACTTCATCCAGAAACCTCTGCCTGAGATATTAATCTCCTCTCTGGAAGTGTTTCGTCTTGCTGGAGGGGACATCCTTCCTGGAACCTCTGCCCTCCGCTGCCAGTCAGATTGGCTGCTCCCTGAGCCACCTCTTGGCCACTGTCCAGGGGTGGCATCCTGGTGGTTCTCTTTTGCTCTCTCCTATATGCACCTCTGGTTGCTCGGTTTCATGTCTTCCTCTTCCTCACTTTACTCCCTTGTTTTGGGATGGAGGAGAGCAAATCCTCCATTAACTTCCTCAGAGAGACTGTTTCTTTCCCCTCAAGTTTTCATTTTGAAAAGAAATTAAACCTTGAGAAAAATTGCAAGAATTTTACAATCAACACATATTTTAAACATTTTACCACATTTGCTATTTCCCTCTATCTCTTCCTTTCTCTCCTCTCTGTCCTTCTCCTGCTCTCTGCCACTCTAATTATCTCTATGTGAACTATTTGAGAATTATTTACAGATGTCATAACTTCACCCTTAAATACTTCATCATATTCCTTCAGAAAGTCAGGCATTTAGACCTAACTTGCATAACAACAGTACACTTATCACTCTCAGGAAAGTTAACATCCATACAATACTATTGTCTACAATACATCCATACTCACATTTCCTCAATGGTCCTGATCATGTCCTTTACTTACTGCTTTTTTCTTCCACCCAGGGTCCAGTCACGGGTCTTGCACTGCATTTAGTTTTTAGGTTTCTACAGTGTCCTTTAATCAGAACAGTTCATTAACCCTTTCTTTCCCCCACTTTTCATAAAATTGACATTTGAAGATTCCAAGTGAGTTGTTTTGCAGAATGTCCATCAATTTGGATTTGTCTCATTTCTCATGATTATATGCAGGTTAAACATATTTTATTTTCTGTAGGTGTGTTATTTAGGTCATGTTGTATATAACCTTCAAAGGGTTGTTTCTTAGAAGGTTTAACTCTTCGCCTTGGAGACTGATGTAAGCTATATAGGAAACAAATACATACAGATATACACAAATAAAGTTTGTGCATAATTTCAAGTGGCTCACAGACCTTCTCTTGAAGCCTACCCATGCAAGTCCATGAGATTTTGGCAAAGACTCTGCTGTAAACACAAGCAGCATGGGTGATGGGACTCACGTTCCCACTACTCAGCAATAGAGCTTGAGTTACTTTTGTTCTTCTGGTGAGGAAGAGTTGCTCTGAGCTAACACCTGTTGCCAGTCTTCCTTTTTTTTGCTTGAAGATTAGCTCTGAGCTAACATCTGTGCTAATCTTCCTCTATTTTGTATGTGGGTCACCACCACAGTATAGCTTGACGAGTGCATTAGGTCCACACCTAGGATCCAAACCTGCAAGCCTGGGCTGCCAAAGTGGAGGGCACTGGAGTTAACCATTATGCCATGCAGTCAGCCCCTCGAGTTACTTTTTAAGGCCATAATGTTTCTTAGAAATATTACTTCTTAAGGTACTATTGTGTGCTTTTTTTCCCCAAAGTTCATTATGTTCAAGTTCTAACCCCCAGGTAGGATTCCAACCTCAGAATGTGACTGTATTTGGAAATAGAGTCTTTAAAAAGATAATCAAGTTAAAATGAGGTCATTAGGGTGGACCCTAATCCAATATGACTGGTTTCCTTAGGAGAAGAGAAGATTGTGACACAGACAGAGACACAGACGTGTATGTAGAGAGATGACTATGTGATGATGCAGGAGAAGATAGCCGTCTGCAAGTCAAGGAGAGAGGCTTTTGAAGAAACCCACCCTACTGACACCTTGATGTTGGACTCCCAGCCTCCAGAATGGTGAGAAAATAAGTCTCTGTTGTTTAAGCCCCCTAGTCTGGGGTACCTTGTTCTGGCAGCCCTACAATCTAACACAGGTACCTTTCTGAATTCCCTTAGAAAAGTTTATCACTTCCTCTATTCCCCTGGTGCTTCATTCATACCACTAGTATAGCACATTCACACTACGTTATGGTTGAAAATGTCTGTTTCTTCTACCAGACTGAAGCTCTTTAGACTAGATACAGAAACTGAACATTCTTGCATCTCCTAACTCCTGGCGTAAACTCTGGGCCTTGGTGGTACTCAGTTATCATTTGTTACTCTGGCCTGAATAACAGCATCCAAAGTACATTTATTTCATGGGTGAGGCTTCGTTTGATGTAATAGCTATTTCTGAAATGCTGGATGCAGAGAAAGATTTGGATCACATGCAAAGTTATATCTATAAACTTATCAGAATCTATACCAATTTGCTTCACTAGACATTTATGAGGTGGACTTAGACCTCTAAGGTTATTTCTGAAACCATTACATAAGTTATTCAGCAAGTGTTATTGAATGTCTTCTAGGTGGTGGCCATTGTGTTAGGCACTGGAAGAAAATGGAAGCCTAAATTACCCTTTCCCTGCCCCCATGGAAATGACATGCCTGAGGGTTTGGGGAAATAACCCACTTTCTGCTAGAGTTCAGAGAAGTAGAATGAACCCACAGCCTGTACCTTCATGGACCGGCACTTGTGGGGCTGCCTCCCAGCCTTGGAGAGCGCAGGGAGCATGGTGGCCCTCTGCTTAGGACCTCTCTTCTGGTGATGTCTGTAGAATCTGAGTCGTGAGAGAGGCCCTCTTAAGAACACTGAACACAAGAAGAGCCTACTAAAGCTTAGAAAATTACAGGAAATAAAATGGTTTCTGAGTTTTGAAATGAACAAGAGAGGGCTGCTAGAATTCTAACACTAAGATGTCAGATTTCTGCACTGGAGGCAAGGCTAGAGAAGCAGTCCTCCAGGCCCCAGGGACACCCTGAGAAATGACGGCTGTCCAGTAGAAAACAATTGCGACACCACAGAAGGTGTCAAATCAGGTTTCTGACTTTCTGAATCATCAGTTGTAGTAACCAATGGTTCAAGTGACAAGCTGGCACAGATTTCTCTGGTTCAGTACATTAGTGCCAGGCTTTGAGGCCTGGAAGAATTAGGGGGTAGATCGGGGATCAGCAATACTGCAAAGGGTCAGTTAGGAAATATTTGAGCTTTGTGGGCCGAGGGGCAAAACCAAAGATAATATGTAGGTTTGCATATGAAATCAAAGATGTGTGCACTTACAAGGGAGGAAAGAAATTTTCACACATTTTTAATGATAAAATTCAAAATGATATAGTAATAGAGTACATTTTTTCTTTTTTGGTAATATGGGTCTGCTAATAAGAAGAATGGAACTCTTGTTTTTCCCTCAGCATTGAGGGAAAACATTTTGTGTAATTGAGGTTCAAAATTACTGTTCCCTATCTCCAGGTTGATGATAAATGTTCATCTGTGCTGATCAGTCGTGAGATTGTGTGTGTTTCATTTTGGAAAATGTCTTTTCCCGCCATGGGTACTGCAAAATACTGATATCAGTTCATGAGCATTGATTCTACTTTATCATAGCCCTTGCGTGGATGTCTGGGAACTCAGCCACTTTACTGATGTTTCAGTTCCAAGGACTTGGGTCCCATAGTCAATGCTGACATTTGCCTTGTCCTCTCTTGTATCCCATTGCCTCTCAGCTTTGGTTTGGCGTTGCTAACACCAGTCCCCCCTAGACAGCTGGTTCTAGATTCAGCTCCAGTGTTGGATCTCCCATTGCCAGGGACTAGCGTCTGTCCTTCCTATACCAATGGCCTACGTGGTTAGCTTTCTGCTCACGGCATGCTCACCCTCTCCCTGTGGGTTTTTCTGCCTTTTCCTCCTGGTGGGCCCTCCTTGAAGTTGGCCACCTCCCCACCTATCCCTGCTGTTATGTTATTTGAGGTCTCCCTGCCTTGATGGGCTCCTTCTTGCTGCTGGACCTGAGCCTGGCGTCTGCTTCCCCTCACCACCCCACTGCATGGATCAAGTTTCTGTGGACTTTCCCAGTCTGGCTTGTGCAAAAACCATCCAGGCTCTAGTGCCAGAACCAGAATGAACAGGTTTATGAGACTTAAGGAAGTTGATATCAACAGGCCTCTGGGCCCTTCCCGGGACTACAGCTAGTGGGTTTCCTGTGATTTTAGAAAACTTCTTAGAATGCTGTGGACACAGGGACCTTGTAGAATGTGAAAAATGTTTATGATTGATGAGGGATGTGAGGGCGGCTGCCTTTCAGAGCACATTCTAGGCCATTAAGCATCAGAATATGCAGAGTGAGGCGTTCAGAACCCAGAAGGTGCCGATTGTTCAGAAGCTGAAGGGAAAAGAAGAAGGAGGCTTCTAAGTTCAAGCAACTTAGGAAGTGTAGGTTGAGATCTGGATGACTGAGACAGTCTATTCCAAAGTCTAAGTTGCGTGGAAGGTGTGGATTTGGCTGGTGTCCACTGCCCAGGTGAACTGTTAGGAATAAGTTTCTAAGACTTGAGAGATCGAAAGAGGTTGAGGTTTAGGGTTCAGTTAGGGGAGTTGCTATAGCAGAAAATATAACTAGACACTGGTTATGACTAGATGTTGGGCAAGGCCAACCTCTCTGCTCTACCTACCTGTATATGCCCTGGGTAGATTCTCTGAGGTTTACTCACTTCAGGAGCCGAAGGACTAAGATATTTCCCCCTTATAATATTTAAAAGTTAGTAATTTAGAGATAATCTGAGATCACCTTAAAAATAAAAAAAGACGTTGATGTCAAGTCAATTAACTTGTAAGTCACAGAGACAAGACTTTATCAGAGGCCTCTTGACTTCCTTACCTAGTGTTTTATGTGCTCTCAGGGTTGAAAAGGGGTGCGAGATGAGGGCGGAAGAAGAAAGGAGGGAGATTCTGGCCATGTGGGAGATAATGAATCCCAGAGTGAAAATATAAAGCCAGAGTCAGTGGTACCCTAGTAAACAAAGCTGGTATCGGATCAAGTGACATCTTGGAGAGTACCAGGAAGCAGAGTCTGAAAGTGTAACTAGGGTATCAAGTAAGCATTCTGGAGTCAAGGTGTACAAATTCACACAGGAAGTATCAAGGCAAGAAGTTAAAAATCAACAAGACAGTCAGAAACCTTGAGAACAGATCCTGGAGGTCCAAATACGGGAGAGAGGTCATAAGTGAGGCAAAGCCTTAAAAACAAGGAAAAATGTGAGAAGACGTTCAAAAGGTGTATCAGTCAGGGTTCTCCAGAAAACGTGAACGAGGATACAGAGAGGGGAAGGGGAGGAGGAGGGGGTGGGAGGGGAATGAATTGGCTCACGTGATTGTGGTGGCTAGCAAGATGGAAATTTATAGGGCAGGGCTGGCTGGCAGGCTGTAAACACAGGTTAATGCCCTGGTCTTGAGGCGAATTTCTTCTTCTCTAGTTAAACTCATTTTGTTCTCAAGGCCTTCAACTGGTTGGATGAGGCCCACTCACATTAGTGAGGGTAATGTCTTTTACTTAATGTCAACTGATTGTGGATGTTACCCGTCTACAAAATACCATCACAACACCACCCTAGATTAGTGTTTGATTAAATAACTGGTTGCTATGGCCTAGCCAAGTCAACACGCAAAACTAACCACCACAGAGGGGAAGATAACAGCAGGAGTGCTGTGAACGAGTGTCCAGCAGATGAGATAGATTGTCCTAAGGGCAGAGAGGCAATTAGAACCCTGAAGCCCAGAAAAATGGAAAGCAAATGTCAGATGTTGAGATAAAAGTCATAGATCATAGGAATCTCCTAATTTTGAGGCAAATTGTGATGTAGGCTTGATCTTCCTTTACACATTCAGTTTGAGTCAACAATGACAATAACAACAAAACACCCTGAAGAGGGAGTCTGAGGACCTGGTGGAATCTGACTTCTGCGCTGTCACTAACCAAGGTGATCTTGGGCAAGTGATCCGGCCCCTTGGGTCCTCTGGCCTTATCTGCAAAATGACCAAGTTTGATTAGAATCTGGAGTGAATGTTTGCAGAAGAGAATTCAAAAGTGTATTCACCGCTCAAAGCAAAGTGTTTACACTGACCTTGGATATGTATAAAACCCCTTGGCTGCATATAAAATCCCTTATCAAAAGCACTGCTGTCTTAGCCGAAACTCCAGAAAATTCTAATTCAATTGAAGTGGAGCCCGGGCTTTAGAATTTAAAAAGTTAAAATTAAAAAAACTACTTTGGCTGCTTCTAAGTTTATCTTGTGCTGAGAACCACTTGCCAAATGTATTCAAATATGTTTTTGTTCATTTCTGAATTTTAAAGTCCTGGTAATCCATTGTGGCCCATGGAAAGAAGTCTGCAAGACCCTGGATTAGACGATCTTGGTGGCATTTTCTAGTTTGAGAACTAATTCCTTCTGTTATAGCAACAAATGCAGATGCTTCCACTAGTGAGGCCTATGGGTGGAAGTGGTGAAGTGGGGATGTCCTGGACCGAGGGAGTGATGGGGAAAGAGGGCTCAAACCCTCACAGCCATGAGAGGAAACGTGGCTCTTATGCTGAAGATGTTTCCTTACGGGAGTGGACTTCACAGAAAAAGGGGTTTGATGTGATTTTCAGAAATGTCCTTAACACTTAGGAGTCATTGTATATTAGGATGCATTCTTATCCTCTTTCTTTCCTCTGCTTTTAGGGTTGGAATAGTTTAGAAAAGTATTTTCCAAAGAGTGGACTGCAACCTATAGGGTTTTTACAATCTTTACGTTAGAAAAGAGTTCTTGAGCTTCATTTGACCAAAGAGGTTATCAAAGGACTAATGTTCCCTGGGATCACGCTTTGAGAATTTCTGCCTCAGGGTCATTTAAACTGGAAGAGCTTAATGCCCACCATTTACTGTAGCACTCTTTGACCATAGTGCTATTTATTTAGCTTCTTTCATCATAAACCTGTAACCCCTTGGCTGCATGAAGGACATGCATCAGGATGCTGTGGTCAATATATATAAGAAAAGAGAGAGTTTAATTTGTTAGTGAAAGTTTCCTTGGGTTTGGGGAGTTAGAAGACTTGGGTTCTAGTTCCACTTCTGGCGTCTGGTAACTATGTGACTTGGGACAGGTGAGTCCCATCACTTAATGTCAAATAATCAGAGCCTTACTTTACTCATTTACAAAATAGGGCTGAAATGTTTATAACGGATATTGTTAAGTTTGACATGACATAATGCATATAAAAACATATCAAATTATGAACAATGTAAAAAACAAGACACAATTAAGTACTTTATATAGTTTCAACAGAGTTGGAATTCCTGCTATGGTTAAAGCACATTTTTAATATGTTGGTTTTCAACTGTGACATGAAGTTTATATAAATGTAGAAACTCCCTTGAATTTCTGTAACAAGGCCTTTTGTTTTGGGTTATTTTTAAAGAAAATAATGGTCAGATTGTATTAAAATTTGATTATTGTAGCATTCTTTTTACATACATTTTGATTAACATTTAGTATAAACTGTGAAGAGGACAAGATTGTCTACAGTGTACTGGAAATGAACTTTCATCTCTCAACACTATTGTCACTACAGTTTTTTTCCTCTCTCTCGATTGCCCAATCACTAAAGAGCTGTGACCTTCCTAAACATTTAAAAGTCAGCCCCAGCCATGTAACTCGTACAGTTTCTCTGCCAGACTAGCAAAAGGAAGGAATACTGTAGTCTTCTAGTAAAACAGGTTTATCTAGTTAACAGAACAATGGATTCTATGCTGTCTTTATCAATGGAAGAACCTGTTAAGAAGAACTCTATTAAGAAACTTAAAATAATTTGTTTTGTAAGTATAGTTTTTAATTCTAGTCTTTCTAGCATTGTGACAAATGTTAACTGTATGACTCTCTATTTATATTTGTGTTGCTATATTTAAATGTAATGTTTTAAGTGATTGTGTTCAGTTTTATCCCTTATGACAAGTTAATCATATTTTACAAATTTGAGTAACATCAAATTCATATTTGATCAAGCTAAAAAGTTGGGATCAGTGGCAGGACACTTTGCAGCATTGATTTTACTCTGATTATAATTGGTAACCTCCAAAGTTACCTTTTTATTGCATGAATATTTTAAGACCAGAGCGTGAGAAATTAAAACACCAATCTTATATTCTTTATTGGACTGCTGATTTTATCCCATTTTACTTAACTCCTAGAGATCGTCTCTTTTGCCTGTTTTCACTTTGTTATTCATTTGTATGGTGAGATCTTCCCTGTCATGAAAAGAAATCTTTCTTTGATTGTATTACTCTTTCTTTTTCCTTTACCATCAAACTTTTGGGAAAGAGGGAGTTGTATCCACTGCCTGGGTTTTCTCACTACCCAACTTCTATTCTCTGGCTTTGTGCTTACTGTCATCCCCTCGAAAGTTGGTCCTTCTCCCCTGTCCTTGTCCTGCTGAGTATCCATAACAACAATATATGGATGTTGTTGAGTATTTTCTCATTTTGAATTGTTCTCTCCCTTTGCTTGAATGATGGCTTTGAAATTTCCATTTTTGTGATGTTTCTCCTTACCTGCATTCTTGGCTGATTTATCTTTCTTTTCATTGCACGTTGCACATAGTGTTCCACCAAATCCTGTCTAAGGATCTTTGCTTCGGGCAACCTCATCTTCTTTCATGGTGCAGTTTTCTCCTGACTTCCCTACTCTAGTTAGTGTCACCACCGTTCCGTGACTCAAGCACAGTTTCGAGGAGTAAATGACACATGTGGAAGCATTGTGCCCAGTGACTATAACAAAGGAGACCGTGAAGACATTCTATTTATTCAGTTTTCTTCTGGGAACTTTGGAGTGGTCTTCTAGCTCTTAGGCCGTTTATTATATTTATCCTATCTCACAAAGTCAGGAAATTATAAACTCCTTGGGAACAAAATTTGGACATCATTTATTTCCCTTCTTTGTATCTTTCTAGGGTTTATTAGTACATATAATATTTTAAAATCGTAGTTTGAAAGGTACCCTAATGTTCCCAAATTTTAACGAAAGTTTCAATTAACAAATTTAAAAGTATGTACTGTGTTTCTAGGATTTTTTATTTAGCTGAGCCAAAGCCAAATGCTGCGTTCTCAGTGACTGCTGGAGCCTAGAGTGCTTCTCTCTGCACTTTGTAGAGAGCTTGAGATAGATTAAGATACACATGCACCTCGATATCAAGAAACTTATTCAGAAGTACATATTTAGAGCAAATGAATATATTGGAGATTGAAAATGAAACTTCTTACTCTCAAGGAGCTTACAGAATAATGCAGAGAGACGCTAAGATTTAACACTACACAGTTTTAAAGCCTCCCAAGGACAGCAAGATGTTTATTTTTCCAGCAAGTTTGAATGGTGAATGGACCAGCCATAACATGTCAACCAAACTATGCCAATTTGTAAATCTGTGATGCATGAAATTTACCATGGGAAAGTTTCCCAGTGTTTTGTTGCCTTGTAGTATTCCTAGCCATGCTCCCCTGTGGCTTTCGAGCGTCGTAATAAGGAACTAAGTGCGAATGCTGTTATTTAATAACTGTTTATGATCCCCTTTTCCTCTCCATCCTCTCCACTGAATGCAAACCTGCTGGAGGGTCATTGACCCTTGGGATAGCTTTGAAACTTCATATGATCATTGTTTTCATAGTTTTAACATATTTCCCCAATTGTTGAATTCTCCTGTATTGTAAGACTTAGATATGTTAATTTTTCAGCTGATTTTCAGGATAAATATAAACAAAAAATCAGCAGTTTATGTAGGTCTATATTATCTAAGCAAATTTTGATTTTGTGTTTTTTTCTTTCATAAAAGTGATACTTTTTAAAGCCACAACAAAGGTTACTGGTAGTGTAAAACGGTTTCCTAAGGAATCTGTGTGTTTGTTGCATTTATATTCTTTATGTCAATACACATTATTCAAGCTCTGTCATCCAGCATGCTTATCATTGGACTTGATGGATGGAGAAAGAGGTCAGTGGGAAGAATTCTCTTGAATTATATCACAGTTTAATTCTAGTCAGAGCATAAAGTCCACTACACTGAAGAGCTTTGTCAGCAGTCGTGGTAATGAATGACACACACGATTTTTGGTCACACAGCTTCCAAGTTACCCTACATTATTGGTTTGAGCTGTAGAGTAGAGCAGGTTGTTTGCCAGTTAATTAATTGGACACTGTATTTTTACGTATGTTAAATATTCGCATTATCCTCTGATGGACTTGATGAGGAAGAAGAACCCTGCTCCCTAGGAATGAAGTAGTGAACATTTCACAGTTTTGGAATGCTTTTAGAGAAATGATTTCCAAGCATCTGTCTAGTTAAGAAAGAAAACTGGGCAAAAAGTAAATGGCTCCATTGGTTTCATTCACGCTTTAACTCAATCTGGGATTAAGCTCACTGGGACTTATGTATTTGAATTTGAAGATCTGTAATAAATGGTATTTAAAAATTCTTCCCAAACCTTTCTTACTTCCAGGCATTAAATATAATTACGTACCTCTATCGTTGTTGGATCTGGTGTCAGGCATAACTAGCACACTGTGTGCCCTTAATATTCACTGAGGGAGCCTGGTTGTCTGGATCTTTGTACATTTAAAAATATTGTAAGATCACTTTCCTTTTTTGTAATAGGTTCTTCTCGCTTTGTTGGTGATTGTGTCACTTGGATTAGGGCTGGGCCTTGGACTCAGGCAACCGGAAAAGCAAGGTATACCCCTCAGCAATGCCTCAGAACACGCCATGGCGCCGCTTGCCCCTCACCTTTACCTGTGAACACGTGTGCACTCCTCTCCCAAGCCCTTTCTCTCCTCTGTGCGGCGCTCTCTTACGAGGCTTCTCCTTCTGCCAACCCCACTTACTGGGAGCCCGCATCCCTGGTTGGCACTGTCCACTGTCTTTTCTGGATTTCGCTTTTGCCCTCCTCCCCCTGCTCCTTTGCGATTCATATCACTCCAGAGTTTTCTCTGACTTTTCCTCACCTTCATCGAGGACTTTGATCCCTGATGAGAGCTTCCTTCTGTCCCCGCTCCTCCTCTAATCTTTACTGTCTGGTGATAAACTTGGCCTCGAAAGTCTTGGTTGCTCCATTCCCAGGACCTCCTGCCCCACTCCTGCCCCTTGATATCACGTTAGTGTTGCTCCATCCCTGAAATCTCCCTGTGTCTTGGTTGGGCAGTGTCACATTCCTGCAACGTAGTGCAGAATAAAAGCTTCACATTTTTTTTCTCGTAAGAAGGAAAAAAAACAAAAAGGAGATGCATGCCCCAAAATATCTAGACCTCATGTTTCTTTTGTCATATCCCATTAGTATGCATAGTAAATAAACCACTTACAAGTGGCTCTATAAAAAGCACTTTCTATAGGCTTGTCATGTGTTGTTTTCACACTTTTATTAAGGGGAAGTATGAGGTCAAACGTTAGATCATTTATTCCCCTTTTTAATTTGACTCCACTGGGGAAAGTCTTCTCAGTCCTTCATTAGGGAAGATGACTGATAATTTTCCAGTTACGTTTCCATTTAAGAATTAACCATCACTCAGTATCCCTAGTGTAACAGGGGAGCACAGTGGAACAGAAAATGTGGGCATTAGCTGGAAAATTGCTGTCTTTTCTTGGTCCTTTGGCTCTTGTGTTTCTGAACTACAGTACCAGTCCTAGATCTAACAGATGTCGGCAGGGCATTTTGGTAGTAGTATTCTGATGTTAGTGTACACAGGTGAATGTCATTTCTTGCTTATTTTATCCCACAGATCACAAATTAATTGCAAGAGGCATATACTAATCTCCGAAAAAAATCTCCTATTAGTCCAGCTCTTTCACTTCCGTCCTTCCTTTAGTACAACTGCTGGTTGGCTTCCCCTAGTCCTTGTTCCTTATTCTCTCCCTTCATCTCAGTCCATCAGCCCTCATGTGGCATCGTGCCCTTCCCCCTCCCTCTCCGCCCTCCCAGAGCCTTGATATTTAACTCCAGTCCCTCTTTGCCAGCCTCCTTAACATAGGCAGTCCCTCATTCTTCCATCACAACTGTTTCCTAATACCCCACCCTGGACTGTTTTCACCATTCTCCACTCCCATTAAACCACTTTTCATAGGCGATCTATTTTTTTTTTAATTTGAATTTTTAAACTAGTTTTTCTAGTTTGAGTTTTTATGCATTCTTACAAATTTATTGTTATGTGTGCACGTACTTTTTACTTATTCTTTTACAGTTGAGAGCTGACTAGGTGCTAAGTACTATTCTAATTACTGAGGATACAGTGGTGAAGAAAACAGCCAAAAATCCTTCAAAGAGTTTACATTTTAGCAGGGAATACAGAGAATAAAAATGTAAATAAGCAAAATATATATCATATGATGGGGAAAATGCTAAGGAATAAGTAAACCTAAAAAAGGGAAATATGAAGTATTGAGTGAGGGTGGGGGTGGGGTGTGTGTATGAAGTAACTTTTGTAAAGAGCTGAAGGAAGTGAGGGGAAACAGGGATATTTTGGGGATGAACAGTCCGGGCGAGAGGAAACAGCAGGAGGGAAGAGCCGGGCAAGAGCATGCCTGGGCTGTGAAGAATGCCATTTAGAGAATAACAGGAAGATCAGTGAGCTAGAGCTAAGAGGACCAGAGGGAGGGAGTCATCAAACAAGATCGACCAAGAGGAGCCAGATCAAAGAGGGGTTGGTGGGCCACAGTACGGCCTTTGGCTTCCCTTCTGAGTGTGATGGGAAGTGATTGGAGGTTTTGAGCAGAGGAAAGACATGCTGTGCTTTGCTTTTCAACACACTCACTCAGGCTGCTGTGTTATGAATAAATCGCAGAGTGAAACTAGGTTGAGAGAGACCAGTTAGGAAATTATTGCAATGACACAGACAAGCCTTATATCTTGGACCAGGGTGGGAGCATTGTAAGTGGTGAGAAGTATTTGGATTCTGGATATCTTTTGATGTGGTGGATAGATTTTATTGACAGATTGGCTGTGGAGTGAGAAAGAGAGGAGTCAAGAATGACCTCAAGATTTTTGGTATGAACATCGAAAAATATGACATTTCCATAACTGAAATGGGGAAGACTGTAGAAGGAGCTGATTTCAGGAGAATAATCAGGAGTTTCTTTGGGATGTGTTAAATTTGAAATATCTACTAGATGTCCAAGTAGAAAAGACAAGATGATTGTCTTGTTAGATGGTAGTTGAGGCTGACTTTAGAGGGCAAGTCTTGGCTGGACATACAATGTAGTGGCTATCAGCATCATAATTGGGGTTTAAAGCAATGTGACCAGGGTGTGCCAACCTTAAAGGAATGAGAAAATGAGAGGGAAAAAAACAGAGAAGGAGACTAAGAAGGAGTGGCCAAGACCGTGGGAGGAAAGCCAGGTGATTGTTGCGTCCTGGAAGCCAAGTGTGGAAAATGTTTCAAAGGAGGAGAGTGAATGTAAAAATGTGAGTGTTTTATTTAAATGGAATATAAATATTTTTATCTTTCTTTTTCACTGAGTGATTTTTAAGATCCCTCTAAATTGCTGTGCTTGCATCACTTCTTATGCATCTATCTACTTACTACATAGCACTCTTTGGCATGTATCCAACACACCCTTTGACTTATGCCCTCTCCCAGTGCTGGATACCCAGGTGACTTTAGTTCCCCAACACCACATAAATCCTGCAGGTTCTCTTATGGATCTGTGTTGGATTTGCTTTGTCACATACCCAGCAATGGCAGTCCTGGATCTTAGGGTTTACATTTTCACTTGGGTAAGTAGTCCCCGGTTGCTTTCTAGAATGGCTGCCACAGCCTACCCTGCCTTTACCATGCATCCCCACCAAACCTAGCATGATCTGGCTCCCTCATTTTTGACAGTGTAAACTTGGGTATAGAGTGAGATGTTTGATTTTAATATTTGTTTCTCTGTTCTGCTGCTCCAATCTGTGTTGCTTGCTCTCTTGGTTTGTTTGCTGTATGATTGGTGTTTCCTTAGCCTCTCCATTGTGCTGGATCTCATATTTTTTGGATCTCTTTTTTGGTTTTACTTCCTCATTTTGCTGAAGGACATTCTTCAGTAGCTTTCTAAAATAGGATGCATGAAAGATATAACTTGAGTTCTTACCTATCTAAACACATCTTCATCATTCTAACCTAACACTTGAGAGTTTGAATTCTAAGATGAAAATAATTTTCCTTTAGCAATTTCAGACATTGTTTTCCTGTCTTCTAGCTTCCAATGTCACTTTTAAGAAATTTTATACCATTCTGACTTGAGACCCTTTATAGGTTGCTCATGATCTTTCTCTGGTAGCTTTCAAGATCTCTTTATCCCTGTTGATCCGTTGGTGTGAGTTTTGCCCTGGGAAAATGGGTGAGCAATTTTGTTGTAATAATTTACACTCTTCGGTTCTGGGAAATTTTCTGAATACGATTTCTTTGATAATATCATCTCCATTTTCTTGTTTTCACTTTTAGGTACTACCTCTCTGTTTTAAGGTCAACTAAATAGTAGCCTTAATTACATCTGTAAAGTCCCTTTGCCATGTAAGGCAACATATTCACAGTCTCAGAGATTAGGGCATGGAATCTTCTTGGCAACAATAATTCCCACTACCAAACCCCTCTATTGAATTTTTTATTACTGCTCTCATGTTTTTATTTCCAAGAGCACTCTGAATGTTATTTCTCTCTCTTTTAATTATGGCTTTCTTTCTTATTTCATGGAAGCAATATCTTCTCTTTTCAGAGGACCTCAATATTAGTTGTGCACGTGTGTGTGTTTGTGTGCCTGTGTAACTCTTCTGCTCCCTGCGTTGTTTCCTTTTCCACCAAGTTTTTCTTTTTTCCTGTTTGTTTTGGTCTTTGTCTTTCATGTTGGATGCTCCCTGCCACACTCAGATGTCTGGTAGCCATCTGTTCACATTTAAGAGTAAGGCTGATTCATCTTTTCTCATCATTGCTAATCCTCTATGTCTGCTGTCCCTGTGATGAGAGCCACTCCTCCTAATTTCCTCCAGATTATGAGCCTTCTATTCTCTAGTAGGAGGTGTGGTGGGTAGTCATTGCATATCCAAACTTTCAACCAATTCCACTATTTTTAGCCTCTGCCTGTCCCACCCACCCTCATCTAATGGTACTCCGTATCTCTGAGTCTGGGACCTCTTTGGGGTCCTGGGGGAAAATCACTCATTATTTGTCACTCTTTATTTATTACTTTGCACTGATGGATCATACAGCACCATAACAATTACCTAGTTGTCTGTCATAGTCTGTGCTAGTACTTCTGTGTGCTTCTACCATCTAGCTATGAGATATTGGATACTCTCTAAGCATTGATTTCCTTATTTCCTTCACTCTACAGGCAGCTGCAGGAGAAGATGCTTTGATTCTTCATATAGAGGATTGGAGGGCTGCCGGTGTGATGTGGGATGTAAAGAGCGAGGCGACTGCTGCTGGGATTTTGAAGACACCTGTGTGGAATCAAGTATGAATTCCAAGCATAAGTTTTTTAGCACGTTGATTGTGCCATCATTGCTGCACGCGCAAATGCTCACTACACACCTTGTGATCAGTTTGCTAGGGCTGCTGTAACAAAGTGCCAAAGACTGGGTGGCTTACACCACAGAAATTCATTTTCTCACAGTTCTAGAAGCCAGAAGTCCAAGATCTTTGTTTCTTCTGAAGACTGAGAGACACTCTGTTCCGTGCCTCTCTCCTAGCCTCTGTTGGCGGGCTGGCGATCTTGGCGTTCTCTGCCTTGTGGCAGCCTAACTCCAAACTCTGCCTTCATCTTCATGCAGGTTCCCCCTGAGTCTTCACAGTCCTCCCTGTGTGTGTCCGTGTCCAAACTTCCCCTTTTTGTAAGAACCCCCGGCACACTGGATTAGGGCCCGTCCTAATGTTCTCACTTTAACGTGATTATCTGCAAAGATCCTTTTCTAAAGTCAAGTCACATTCATGGCAGCGAGGGTTAGGACTTCCACGTTTCTGAGGGGGTACAATTAAACCCATAACGTCTTGTATGCAGGAGCTAGGATTATGCTGTCTCCCTTTGCAGTGCTAAATGCAGAATCTACACTTCAGTTAGCTGAGGTTGAGGAATAACCTACAGCAGATGAAATGCCGCATAATTGCTTATGTTTCCATGGAGTTTCACTATGGTGTAAGTTAATGCTCTTATTTAGTTTCATTTTCAGTAGTTCTCAGATTTCAGGTGCATAAGGCTCACTAGGAAGGCTGGTGATTCTTGGTGATTCTGATGCCAGCGTCCTCAGAACACAACTTAAGAAACTTTGTTCTCTAGGTGGAAGACACAGTTTGCAATGTTTGATTTCTAAGAAATCAGGGAAGGTGGGGAGTCTAGAGGGTCAGGAGAGTGAAGGTTAGAACAGTAGAGCTCCTTACGTTATGCTCTCTGCGAAGGGCTGGAGGGAGGGGATGACCTAGTCTAGATAAAGTCTGTATTCCCGTTCCTTAATCTCCTGAAATCTTTTCTTTCTTAGTAAGTACTAAACAGTGAGGAATGAAGAACGCTGTGCACAACTGAAGCAGGCAGCAGCCGCCTCTCCCATGGGTTTGTCTAAGCGCAGGACTGATAGTGATTGTAGTCACTGCTCCCGAGCAGCCTCAGGGCAGCCCCTGGTTGTTCTTAGCGTCGGGACTTGTTTAAACTGACCTCGTCCTAAGTCTATAGCTGGGGAGACACCAGAAGCCTGATGGGGAGCTGCTGTACCACTGCTGTCACTCTCAGCTGGAAGGCCCCTGACCTGCCTACACTCTTACGGGCCTGACCATGTTCCTGCTCCTTCCTTGCTGCCTGTCTGTAGACAAGGCTGGGCAAAGCTGCTCTTGAGTGGGAACAATCGCTGAGGGTTAGTGGTGCTTCACCATCGGGAGCTCCTACCCTTGGGTGAGAATAGGATTGATGTTTAGAGTTTCTCCAAACGCAGAGGTGAACCTCTCTAGGTAGCCCAGCATCTCTCTCTGCGACTCATGCCAAATGAAGAAAAGCGGTGGACTGTCCCTTATTTGTGTTATGTAATTTCATTTACTAATGCAGGTAAATCAAGAATTTGTACAATAAGACAGGGAGAAATGCATTAAATTTATATTTTTAGTATTGGATACTTAAAACAAGTTAAGTGCTCGGAACTGAATTTTGTAATTTTACAGCTCGAATATGGACCTGCAATGCGTTTCGTTGTGGGGAGACCAGACTAGAATCCAGCCTTTGCTCTTGTTCAGATGACTGTTTGCAGAGGAAAGACTGCTGTACTAACTATAAGAGTGTTTGCCAAGGTAAGCAGAGGATGTTGACCCATTTGCCTCTGAGAGTGCAGTGACCTGAAGCTGGCTTAGGCTCCAAAAATTTAAACAAGTCAGAGAATCTTTAGCTAGTCCATATAGAAGAAAAGACAAAATGTGTTCACTGCGGGAAGAAACGTGGTTTGTGCACCATAGAGGAAGGGAGGTCATAGCGTAGATATAGAAAAGAAGAGAAACCTTAAAGTCCTGTATTTCTCTGTAAGGCACGGTTTTTTCAGTCCAATGACTCTTCTAGACCTGTGGTTTGGGACACCAGATGGCAGATCCTAAAGTTAAAACATCATAAAAGAAGTTATCTGGCTTAAACATCAGTCTGTTAAACCAAGGTTGTTGTTGAAACAACTGTGTACTGAGTTGTTAAATTACTGATTTAGGACCCCCAGGAAGTTAAGGCAAAGCCATAATTATCATCCAGGTTGTTCAACTGCTGCTTCCATCCACGTGCCACTTTACAGATGATGCAGATTTTTTTCTTAAATCACCATTCCCTCAGAACATCTGATGAGATTTATGAAAAATGCACATATACAGCTAGCAACAAAATTCCTTCAAGCTATCAACTCCTTTTTCATAACACCATATCCAATAGAGCTAACTAACTTACAGGTTTAATATTTTTAGACAAAAAAAGGGATTAGGTTGAATTCTGACTTTTTAAATAGGAGGAAAATGTTATAATAGAAATATTATTAGCTATAATCTCGTAGTAGAAAATAGATTTTGCACTAATAGAGGAATAGAGGAATCCGTTCTTGCACAAAATATAATTGAAAATCAGCTAAAAAAGGCAATCAGAAAGGAAAATAAAAGGCTGAAATGGTAACTCTGCTTTTAAATAATAACTGCTTGATATTTAATAGTGAATTGTGTATCATTAAGAATCCCTCTAAATTCACAAAGGCAAGTATTGTTTCTGGTTTGTTTATTTCTCTAATGAGTTCACTGATCATACTGCCTCTGACTTCTATATTCTCCTGACTTCTATCCCATTGTTATAACTCTTGACTTTTATCTCAAGACTGATCCTCAGGTCATGTGGTAAATTTTTCCCACTGAATTCATCACACAATATTGTTTGAGTTTAACAGAAACAAAACTAATTGTTATAAGCAGTGTTGAAGTTTACCATTACCACTAATTTGTTACTTTGTTGGAGTTAATTTAATCATTTCAGCTTATTTTTTAAATTATTGAGAATGTTTTCTCACTCTAAAGATTCAACACTTTATATTTAAAGATGTTAAATGATTTTTGCCAAAACTATATCTTCAGACAGTAGTATGAAGGAATTTGAATAATTTTTGTACAGGAAACCAGCTAGTTACTTTCGTATTTTAAGTTTAGAACTTTTAAAACCTTTATGGTAAATTTCTAACCGTAAAAAGGAGAGAATAGTATGATGTCTTCCCCATATGTCCATCACCTATCTTCAGGAAGGATCAACTGATGGCCAATCTTGTCTCATATTGACACAGTATAATTTTCAAAAAGATAAAAACACAACTCTCATATGATTGTAAAGTGAACATGTCAAAGATTTATTAACTCATTAATGAGATAACCAACTGGAATATTAAGCTGACTCAAAGAGAAATCAAGAGACTGAGAATGTATAGGACTGAAAGAATGTTGGAATACAATCACTGAAACTCTAATTTTTGGTGGGACAGAAATGATTTGCATTTCTACAGGGCAATTTATTTGCTTTCAGACAAGAATCAGCCATATGGCTATTCATTTCCACCAATTACCCTTCTTGAGTTGTAGAATGAGTTGTAAAGAATAAGATAGGTAAAGGTACAGACTCCTGGGTAATTAGATAATTCATAGGTGGGCTTTTTAGATAATTCCTACTTTGAAATGAAGTTGTGATCAGCCCTCTTTTTGCTTATTTCCAAGTTTTGAATTTTTTCTTAATAAAATATACTCTTTATTACCCCCAACCTATCTCTCAAAATCTTAGATTATTTAAAAACAAACCTAGAGTTATAATTCATTTGTAAATATTTTCAGTGTATCTAAAAAGCATAAGGATTTAACAAAATTATAACGCCATCAATATATGTAAAAATATCAATTATTTGTCATCAAATATCCAGTGTTCTAATTTTTCTATTTCATAATATTTTTAAAAATAGGATCCAAATAGATTCCATACATTGCAACTGGCTGATATATTTCAAGTCCTTTAAAAGTCGATTCTCTCTCCCTCTTTTTTTTTGCCTTGCAATTTACATATTGGAGATATGAGGTCATTTGTCCTGTAGAATTTTCCAGTCTGGGTTTTGCAGATAGCATGTCCTGTGACTTAGGCAGTGTATCATCTCCTGTATTTCCTGAAAATTGGTAGTTAGCACCAAAGGACTGTTTAGATTCAGGTTTTGTTTATTTATTTAGCATGTGTACTTCATACATCGGGATATTATTTCTATTAAGAAGCACATCTTGTCTGCTTGTCTCCTTTTTCGGGATGTTAGTTATTGATCGTTGCCTAGATCCACTGGTGTTGCAAATGATGACATTCAAATTCTATCATTTCAACTTTGCTAATTAGCTGGAGTGTTCTATTAACAGGAATGTCCATTTTTTGGTTAAGATCTTAAGTATTTGTTGTTTCAGTTTTGTCCATTTGATATCAATTATTGTCACTGGCTATGTTTCCTTTTATTCATGCCTTCTTTTTTCTTTAGATTGTATATCTATATTTATTAACCTAGGGTTTTTTTAGCAGTTGGGAAAACATTGTCCATGAGGAAAAAAACATTATCAAAAAAAGAAAGAAACTGTCCCTCTCTGGCTAAAGGCATCCCCTTTGTTTTTCTGGGTGAGGATGGGCTTCCTGGTATTCAGTTAGTGCAGATTTCTGTTCTGTGTGGGTTACGAGAGGCACTGACCTGCCATCATGTGAAATGGCGCTAAACACGTTCTGGAAGAATTGAGCCACTGGAGGGACAGGAATTAAGTAGTTTTGAAAGGTCATGTCCATTGAACTTTTGCTTCTCTTTTCTTGTCTCTGGGGCAGTCATCTAAAGCTTTTGATCCGATGCTTTTCAGGAGAAAGCCCATGGGTGCAAGAGGAGTGTGGCACAGCCCAGCAGTCTCGGTGTCCAGAAGGGTGAGAACACCATGGGGATTTTTATCCTCCTTTCACAGAGGGTACCCGGGAGTGTAGCTGAGCGGCAAGGGGGAGTTTCCTCCACTCTGTTTACGTTTTAAAATGAAAAGGTTAACAAACGATCAGATTCCTTGTGGCTTCCAACTCCAATAAGACTTTTGTTTGCTTTACTGTTTACAAAGCATATTTATATTTATTACATTCATGTCTTACCAGAATGGCTGGAAAAATTGGTTGAAGTCCTTATACTAACATTCCCATGGTTCCTATGGTCAGGACTAGAATTTAGGTGTAAGTTACCCCGGGCAGAACTCTTTGCTATTAACATCCTGGCACCTCAAATTTGTTCTTCCTGAGGGAAGGGGAAGCGGTTTGTCCCTGGAAGGCCTCACAATGAAAGGTGGACCTTGAAGAATGGGTGAGGGGCACTCTGTCAGGTGGGCATGGGTGCTGACCACGTGAGGTAACACCCGTCACCCCACCCCTCCATGCGTCTCCTCCTTCTTTCTTAATGAATTTTTTACACATTGTAGTTAAAACAGTCTCAATTTTCCAGTTTTATTTTTTGAGATATAGTTTATATATATTTAAATATTCACATTTATGTGTACGGTATAATGAGATTTGGAAATTCGGAAACCTGTGTAACTCACAGATATAGAATATTTCCAAGATATAAAATATTTCCACTGTTTCAGAAAGATGCCTCATGTTCCGATTTCTATCACCGCGGATTCCTGTTTTAGCATTTCATATAAATGGAATCATACCATATGTTCTCTTTGGGTCTGGTATTTTTTTGCTTAACCCAATGTTTTTGACTCATCAATGTTATTGAATGCCTCATACCTCCCACATGGGTTTTTGCACAGCACATTTTCCCCAATTAAACATTGGTCCCATGCTCTTTTCATATTATTTTTATTTGTTCTTTAGGGCTTGGTTCACATGCCATACCCCCTGGAGAGCCAGCTCTCACCTTACAAAGATTGAATCTGACGTCCTCCTGTGTAATTGGATAGCACCCTGCTCAAATCTAGCCCTTAACCATGTCTGTTTACTTCTCAGTTTCATTGCTAGATAAGGGCTGGAATCCTTTCATGCCTTTATTCTCAGCACAATGTCTGACTCAAATATTTGTTAAATGAATTGCTCTAGAATAAATGCATCTTCTGGGAAACCAAACGGACTTGTCCTCCAGACTCTCCTCACAGCTTCTTTTACAATGTGGAATTAGATGGCTGCACTGATATTTTTTCCAGCTTTACTCAAGCACATTAAAAGAACTGAAATTATTCTTCTTATTTTTAGCTGGTGTGAGCATTCAAAGTTTTCTTCATAATAATATCGGGTGTTTGTCAGAATTTTTAAAGACTTTTTCTAACCAAACTTCTCGGAAAAGTATATTTTTGTTAAAAAATTTAGACATGAAACTGCTTGAGCACAGAGTTGAAAATAATTTCTTTTGCATTCTCACATGCATGCACTTGTTTGGAATTTAAAACAAATTTACTGTCTTCATAGTTACTATTTACAATAGCCCTAAATGGGAAAGTACGCAAATATCCAACAACACTAGAATGAATAAATTGTGGTTTAGTCATTCACTGGAATACTAGACAGCCATGACAATGAATGTCTACAACTATAGACAACAATGCGGATGATTCCCAAATGTAATGTTAAGTAAAAGAAGCCAGACCCAGCAGAATACATACTATATGGTTCAGTTTGCATATAAAGATAAGTGCAAAAATAGACACCACTAATCTATGCCCTTAGAAGTCAAGATGGTGATCACCAGTGGTGGAAGTGTGGTTGACAGAAGTTGGTGATTAGAAGGAACCATGAGGGGAGGGTTCTAGGGTGCTGGTAATATTCTGTTTCTTGATCTGGGTGATGGCCACACAGTGGAGTTCAGTTAGGAAAAATTTATGAAACTATACATCTCTGAAAAGTGTGTGTGTGTGTGTATGTATATAAAATACAAGTAAAATTTAAAAAACAAAAAAATATTGAATGAAAAAAAGACAGTCTCTGCTATAACCCAAAGGTTACCTTCCATCATTTTAACTTAAATACTCATCCAAAAAGAGACTGTAATGCTTTTAAGGTTACTATTAATATTCTGAGATGTTAGAATAAAGAGTCAAGAAATGTAGAACTTTAGAATAATGAAACACCTCGTAAGCTACAGAGTTGCTAAATTCCATATCATAATTACATCCAAAAGAAGGTAGAATAATTGTAACTTTTTGTGATATTGGAGTTTGAGCATTGAATTCAGTTGTCATGGCTTTTGGCTCAGTGGCCAAAGCCAGGACTGTGAAAGGTCTGCAATATAGAACGTGATTTCTGGTGATGTTTTGTGAATCCCCTGCTTGCATGCCACTGACCTCTGTTGGAAAACCACAATTAATTAGCTCTGTGTGTACTTATCACTGTGAAACGCTAAATGTATCTGAGGTGAGGCAATGATAACAATGTGCTGTGTTGTGATGATTCCAAAGTATCTGCTAAGTGGGTTGAGATTGAATTTTGAGAGGTTGAGGAACTGTTTAGGATTAAATCGTTAGTAAAGAATCAAGCTGAGAAGTGCACCCAAGTCTTGCTGAGGGCGAAGCCCTTCCTTTTTCTCCACAGCACACTGCCTTTCATCGTAAACTCTCGGGGCTAGAGAAATTTCATATATGTCATACCTGGCTCTCACAGACAGCCAATGCCAAGGAGTAAACGGAAATAAAGTTAGCCAAAGTTATTTAAACTCTGGCACTCAAAGGTTGGTAGATCTCAAAGTTGAAAGACATAATTTACATAACACTTTTTCTTTTTATAATTGAACATTTATATTCAGGATTATTAATATACTAGAAGTACAGGTTGTTAAGGAAAATAATTTTTAAAAAGCGAAGGGAAAAGTTTACCTAGAACTATTTTCTTAGTGTCCTTTCTAAGCATTTTCTAATTTGGAGAATTGTAAGTAGTATAGAAAAGAGTGTATTTATTTTTCATCAAAATAAAGGACTAATTTTTGTTTCCATTTTCAGATTTGACCTGCCACCAGTTATTCTGTTTTCCATGGATGGATTTAGAGCTGAGTATTTACAGACGTGGAGTCCTCTCATACCTAATATTAATAAGCTGAGTAAGTCTTCTCCAGCTGGAGGCAGGCAATGAGAATGACGCCTCATTAGTCAATCTCTGGGTGGTGCACTTTCCTCGCTGATCTCCGACGTCAGTGGTCTGTCTTAGCACAGGGCCTCTCAGGATCCTGATGACTTTACTACCTGGTGTCTATTTTCGTGCCTATTGGCTGCTCCTTCCTTTTTTGGTAGCATGTTCATCTTTTTATTTGTTATTTTGATTGTTCCACATTTGAATATAACTTCTACTCTATGAAAATCTGTTCATATGTAGTGTCTCAAAAGTGGCATTCGTCAGACCTGGGTGCTGGGTCTTCACAGGGTGAATGTGAGCAGCCAGGACAAGGTCCTGAAGGATCCTGAGTAGACTGGACGGAGCCAGCACATACCAATGCTCCAGTAGGTAGAAGTCCAGTATCTGTACCTGGTTCTGGAATCAAAGTGCCTGGAACCTGGCTCCACCACTTAGTAGCTGTGAGACCTCAGGCCAGTTTACCTCACCTATTGGTGCCTCAGTCTCCTTGTCTGTGAAATGGTCACCTCCTACCCGATAGGAATTCTGTGAGAATATATACGTAGTATACATTGCATGATTTTAAGTGATTACTATAATCACTGCTTTTTTTAATCATCTTTATCATGTTGTTATACATCCACATTAGGGCAACTGGCCTTCATACAATTTTATAAAGTGAATAATAAAGAGAAATGGACTCCCCAAGGACACAGAGCTATGAAGTGTCAGAGGGTTGGCCCCAGAGTCCATACTCTTCTCTCCTGCAATTCCTCTCTTTCTGCCAACTTCTACCAGGCCCTCTTTTCCTTCCAAGGTCCTCAAAGTTTATAGCAATTTTACTGGTTTCCTATTTTTATGTTTCTGCCAATTATTGAAAAATAGCTATTTGGCCCTGAGTCAGTTGATTATGTGTTCTGGGTCTCCATTTCCTCATTTATAAATGAGAGGATTAGGTCTAAGGATTTCTACTGCTAATTCCAACTCTAAAATGCCATGGTTGTAGAAAGGGAGACTCCTTCTGCCTACAACACAAGGTGCTTTGTCCCTTCAGCTTCTCCCTCACTCCTTGAGGCAGATGTTGGGGCTCTGCCAGAACTGGCTCCAAATTCAGGACCTGTCACTTACTGCTGATTTACTTTCCCCTGGAAAGTTAACTGACACCTCTCAGTTTCTGTTTCCTTGTCTGCATTTCCCTTGATCATCTGGATATCAAATCCTGTGTCCAAAAGGGAAGTTAACTAGCCAGGCTGTACTGAACGCCTTTTGAAGTAGAAGTATTTGGTTCACTCATCCCTTTGAGAGTTGGAAATGACACGAATGAAATATTGGACCAGTGAGAGCTTTCCTATTTCTAAGGTTTAAACTACTTTCTGTAGTCACCCAAACAACATCTCAATCCTTTCACTTGTGAAGACATCACTAACCAGCTCTACGAGGGCAACAGGGACTCTTAGTTACTAGGAGGCCCAATCAAGAGTGGATATGGTGGAAGAGCTGGGATTAGGGCTCCCAGGAATGGTAGGCTTGAGGGGAGGTATGTGACAGCAGACATCCCTTTAAGGAAGTCTGGGACCCCATCTCTGGTGTCCATCAAACTGCCTGGGTTGGGCTACAGAGATTCTGGAAACTGAGCCTGAGTGAGTCCTATCAGTGACTAAGGGGACTCTGGGACTCAACTCTAGTGGGGAGCTAAGGTCTTTGTCTTGTGTCGGTGTGGGTGCGGGCAGACAAAGAAGGGCCAGGCCCAAGATCAGGAAACTGTCAGGTGAGATGGAAGCGATTCTGCTGGAACTGGAAGTCAGGCTTCCTGGAAAGTCAGTGGGAAACTGAGGATAAAACAAGATTAGTAGTAACAGGTGGATCTACAAGCAGCATGTGCAGAGCTGTGAAGATTAGAGCAGTGAGGCTGACATTCATGGACAATAGAACTCACATTCTCCACAGCAGATGCCCTTTGCCATCTGCCTTTTATTTTTATGTTTTTGAATTTTACTGTGGCAAAAACACTTAACCTTAGATCTACCCTCTTAACAGATTTTTAAGTGTCTGATACAGTGTTGTTATCTACAGGCCCAGTGTTGTACAGCACATCTCTAGAATTTATTCACCCTGGGTAACTGAAATTTTATACCCATTGATTAGTAACTCTGCATTTTCCCCTCCCTAAAGCCCCTGGAAACCACCATTCTATTTTTTGCTTTTATGAGTTGACTCTGTCAGATGCCTCATGCGAGTGGAATCATGCAGTATTTCTTTTTCTGTGATGGGCTTATTTCACTTCATGTCTGCAAGGTTCATCTGTGTGGTTGCATATTGTAGGATTTCCGTCTTTTTTAAGGCTGATTAAAGTTCCGTTGTACGTGTGTGTATATATATATATATATTCACACAAACAAACCACTTAAAAAAGTCCGTTTATCTCTTCATGGACATTCAGTTTGTCTCCACATCTTGGCTACTGTGAATAGTGCTGCATTCAGCATGAGTGTTAATATCTTTTTGGGATCCTGATCTCAGTTCTTTTGAATAAATACCCAGAAGTGGGATTGCTGGATCATATGGTAGTTATATTTTTAATTATTTGAGGAACCTCCATGCTGTTTTTCATAGTGGCTGCACTATTTTGCATTCTCACCAACCATGTACAGGGGTTGTAATTTCTTCTGATCATTACCAACACTTGTCTTTTGGGTTTTTTTCATAACAGCCATCTAACAGGTGCAAGGTGATATCTCATGTAGTTTTGATTTGCATTTCCCTGATGTTTAGTGTCATTTATCATGTTTCCTTATACCTGTTGGCCATTTGTATGTCTTCTTTGGAAAAACATCTATTCAAGTCCTTAGCCCATTTTTTAAATTAGGTTATAAGTTTTTTTCTATTGAGCTGTAGGAGTTGATATATTTTAGAAATTAACTCTTTATCAGATATATGGTTTGCAAATATTTTCTCCCATTCCATATTTTGCCTTTTCACTCTCTTGATGGTTTCCTTGGCTGTGCAGAAGCTTTTTAGTTTGTTATAGTCCCACTAATCTAATTTGCTTTTGTTGCCTGTGCTTTTGAATCATATCTGTGAATCATTACTAAGACCAATGTCATGAAGCATTCCCCCTATGTTTTCTTCTAAGAGTTTTACAGTTTCAGGTCTTACATTTGAGTCTTTAATTCATTTTGAGTTGGTGTTTGTTTATGGTGTATGATAAGGGTCTGGTCTCACTCTTTTGCTTGTGGACGTCTGGTTTTCCCAGAACCATTTGTTGAAGACATTATTCTTTCCTCATTTTGTATTCTTGACATCCTTGTTGAAGATCAGGTGACCATATATATGCTGGTTTATTTCTGGGCTCTCTATTCTGTTCCATTGGTGTATATGTCTATCTTTATGCTGGCACCATACTGTTTTAATTACTGTAGCTTTGTAATATATTTTGAAATCAGGAAATGCGATGCCTCTAGCTTTGTTCTTCTTTCTCAAGACTGTTTTGACTATTCAGGTACTTTTGTGGTTCCACAAGAAGTTTAGGATTGTTTTTTCTTTTTTTGTAAAAGACGCCGAGGGGATTTTGATAGATATTGCATTGAATCTATAGATCTCTTTGGGTAGTAGGGACTTTTTAACAATATTAAGCCTTCTAATCCATGATGTCTTTCCATTTGTGTATGTCTTCTTTAATTTCTTTCATCAAAGTTTTATAGTGTTCAGAGTACAAAATCTTTCACTTCTTTAGTTAAGTTTATTCCTAAGTGTTTTATTCTTTTTGATGGTATTGTAAATGGGATTGTTTTCCTAATTTCCTTTTCACACTTCTTTGTTAGTTTATAGAAGCACAACTGATTTGTGTATGCTGATTTTGTACCCTGCAACTTTAATGAATTCCTCTATTAGTTCTAACAGTTTTGTGTGTGAAGTCTTTAAGTTTTCTATATATAATATCATATCATCTGCAAATAGGGACAATTTTGCTTCTTCCTTTGTGATTTGTATGAGTTTTTTTTTTCTTGCTAATTGTTCTGGCTAGGACATCCTATACTATATTAAAAAGATGTGGTGAGAGTGGGCATCCTTGCCTTCTTCTGAATATTAGTGGAAAATCTCTCAGTTTTTCATTGTTGAGTATGCTGTTAGATGTGGGCTTTCCTCATATAGCTTTTATTATGTTGAGGTAATTTCCCCCTATTCCAAGTTTGTTGAGAGTTGTTATCATGAAATGGTTTTGTATTTTATCGAACAATTTTTCTACATCTATTGGGATGATCATGTGATTTTTATCCTGTATTCTGTTAATGTGGTGTATTGTATTAATGGATTTTCATATGTTGAACCATCCTTGCATCCCAGGGATAAATCCCAATTGGTCATGATGTAGGATTCTTTTAATGAGCTGTTGAATCCAGTTTGCTAGTATTTTGTTGAAGATTTTTGCATCTATGTTCATCAGGGGTATTGGCTTGTAGTTTTCTTTTCTTGTGCTGTCTTTGTCTGGCTTTGGTATCAGGATAATGCTGATCTTGTAAAATGATTTTGGAAGTGTGCCCTTCTCTTCAATTTTCTGGAAGAGTTTAGAATGATTGACATTAATTCTTCTTTAAATGTTTGGTAGAATTCACGAGTGAAGCCGTCTGGATCTGGGCGTTTCTTTGTTGGAAGATTTTTGATTACTGATTCAACTTCCTTACAGTTATAGGTCTGTTCAGACTTTCTGTTTCTTCATGATTCAGTTTTGGTAGGTTGTACATCTCTAGGAATTTATCCATTTCTTCTAGGTTATCCAGTTTGTTAGCTATAACTGTTCATAGTAGTCTCATAATGGTTTTTATTTCTGTGGAATTGGTTGCAATGTCTTCTCTTTCATTTCCGATTTTATTGATTTGAGTCTTCTCTCTTTTTTTCTCAGTTAGTCAACTAAAGCTTTGTCAATTTTGTTTATCTTTTCAAAACACCAACTTTAATTTTGTTGATTTTAAAAATTGTCTTTCTAGTCTCTGTTTCATTTATTTCTGCTATAATCTTCATTGTTTCCTTTCTTCTGCTAACTTTGGGTTTCATTTGTTGTCTTTCTAGATGCTTGAGGTGTAAAGTTAGGTTGTCTATTTGAAATTTCTTCTTTATCAGTGTAGATGTTGATCACTATAAACTTCTCTCCTAGTACTGCGCTTGCTGCGTCTGTGCGTTCTTCAGCTGTTTCACCTACTCGTCCGTTTAGTCTTCTGCATCTTCTTATAGTTCATAGTTACCTTAGAAATACATTTATTGGATTCATATTTTCAGATCTTTTTAGTTGGTACTTTCTTTTCTATAAACACGATTTTCTAAGGAGTAAAATATGTAAATGGTAAACATTTTAAAACAACATTAACGGGTATATAGTAAAAAAAATCAACAGACAAAAAAATTCTCTGTTTCCTGATCTTTCTGGGTTTTTCTGCAGAAGCAGCTACCCTTATTGGTTTAAAGTGTCCTTCCAGAATTATTCCTTTCAGTCATAATTTAGGTTACTAAAACCTGGAAGAAACAATGGTAGAAGATCTTGCTTTCGGGGAGCTGTTCTACTATGGCTCTGGTTCAGACGGTTGATCCGACATGGCAGCCTGAGTCGGTGGATAGGCAGTAGGTGTGTCCTGTGTAGGACATCCTTACTAGGGAGGTGTGATGTTTTCACAGCACTGGGAGCTTAGTATTTTATTTTATACCCTGTGCCTTTAGGCATTTAAGAATTTGCGTAAGCCATGTTTCAAGGAAATAAAAACAGAAACTGACTTTATATCTCTGTTTCTTGTATGATTTTTTCCCTACTTAAATTCCTTTAATTATATAAGTGGAACGGATGTCATTTTTATTATCTTATATAACTTCTTAACGATATTAAATGTGTCTTTCCCTGATTGAGGACATGGTTTAATTTTGGCGGTATTGACTACAAAAGAAAAGAAAAAAGCTTATGTTAGTCTTTAATTTTACCTATGATTCAAGCCCTAGAGCAGGCCACAAACTGAAGTGCATCAGAACCACTTGGGGTGCTTGTTAGACATGTCATTAGACATGAGCTCCCTTTCTTCCACCTTCCACCCACCTCCACCCCCAACCCCAGCATAGTCCTGTTTAGTAGACTTGATATGGGGCCAAGAAGATTCTGAAGGAGGAAATTCCTGGATCATATTGGGAACACTGAAGTAGAGACTGGGAAGGAGACCAGCTCCAAGCCTGTTTGAGAAGACATTCATTATGTCAAGCTGCACAGTGTGTCCTTTTCTGAACAACAATCACTTTCCGTTTTTTTTTTAAATGTGGATCTAATCTATAATGGTGAAGCTTCTTTCAGAATTAGAGTTAACATGATTTTGGAGTGGGAAATGTCTCGTATTTCACTGCTGCAGTGGAAATGTCAGTGTGTTCTTGTGATTTAGCTCACTCCGCCCCTAAAAACTCACATTCCTTGGAATGGAGGAGTTCTAGGTGCCAGAATTTCCACCTCTTTCCATCTTCAATCCATTCGGTAGATTTCTATTTCTCTGGGAAACTTTCCCGTTCAGATTTTTAGTTATCTGACAAACTTCTGAGGCAGTAACCCCTTAATTTCCCACTCTACTTTGTTGCAGAAACATGTGGAATTCATTCAAAATACCTGAGATCTGTCTATCCAACCAAAACCTTCCCTAATCACTACACCATTGTCACGGTAAGTGCTTGACCCAGCGGAAGACTGAGGCCCAGGCAGGCGACTGACCCCACCAGAGGTGCCCAGGCAGCCATGGCCATGCCCCAGGCTCACATTCACAAGTGCACGTGGTGACAGTTCAAGGCTTACTTCGGGCTGGGCAGGAGCGTGTAGGTGTGAGGCCGATCCAGGTCTGTGTGGAGTTAACGATGAGGGAGTGTCCCAGCGTTAGGCTAATGCACTGTGTGCAAGGCCAGGTGGCCTCTTGGATGTGACAAATACCATTTTCCTCTGATCTTTTGATTTGCCTCCACTCATTTGAAAGTCTGCTGGGAATGGCAGGCTATGCATGAGGACAGCCTCTTTGATGTGGGGAATTTCTTCCTTTCTTAGTCTTTTTGTTCTATGTAACTTGATAAAGGATTCTGTTTCACCAATGAATTGATGCTGCTTATGTCTCTTTAGATAAAGCAAGTAAATTCTCCTTGATGTAGAAAATGACAAAAGTGAAACAATCGAAATGAACTCAAAGGAAAATTTTGTTAACACATAGATTTAGAACACAACTTAAGGAAGCCTCTGCCAAGGCCTTTATTGAGTCTTTACCACTTTGCATTTAGTCTTTCATTACTGTCAAGCAGTAACTATAACTTATTGAAATTTTAACCCTAGTAAATATGTATGTATAGATGTATATATGTGTATTATATTATATGTATGTGTGTGTATGTATATGTGTGTGTATATACACATATACACACACAAATATATGTACATATTTGCAGATTTACCAACTCGTTAAAATTCATTTGTAACCCCAAAATCAATACTTACGACCTATTCATAGTCATTTGTGGACATTCACAGAGCAGCAAAAAATTCGAGTTGCCCAGCTCGTATGTTCCCAGCTGGGGTCTAACAAGGTGACACTCTGCCTTCTTGCTTTAGCTCTCACACTGTAAACAAATGTTGCTTTCATAGGGTGTTGTCTGTTTAGTGCCATGTTTCTCACATGTTCGTTTTATTGGTGGTTTTGCTCTTTAAAACGGCCCTCTAGCATAGCGCTGACGTGCTGTCCAGTGTTCCTGTGAGCAGGAGGCTGTGATGTGCGTACAGAGGAAACGCGTGCATTAGATAAGCTCCATTCAGGCCTGAGTCATTGTGAACCAACAATGTCTCCTAAATAAGGGACCTTTAAACAGAAATACTCGTAAAACAAGGTTGTGTATTGATCAGTACGCAGAAATGTGACCAGAGGCTCGCAGAAGCCCAGCCCTGTGTTCTCCCTCGGAGCAATGCTTCCATGTCCGCTGTTTAGCGTTGGCAGCAACCTTATAGAACATCACTGCAGCCGATAACAAGGATCGACTGTATACATATGTCCATATGACAATATGCATACATAATACGTATGCACGTGTATGTATATATAAATAAGGGATTATGTGAGTGCTATTCATTTACTGTATGAAAGTAGATGTATTCGTATTCATATATATACTAATGTTCTGAAATAATAACCCTGAAATCCATTTAAAAGTAGTTACCACTGCATGAGATATCATAGGCATAGAGAATATGTGGAATGATTGAGTGAATGTTTGTGATTGGATTGAAGGAATGATTGGATTGAGGGATGAGTGGATGGGAGGGTGGAGATGGAGTCTTGGCAGCCTCCCTTTTAAAGTGCTGGAACACACTTGAAGCCATTTAGCCAGGATATTTGATACTTAAGAGCTTCTATGTAGTAAATTTCTTGCTATTATTGCCAACATAACCAGTGGCTAATCATTATTGTAATATGGGTAATTTTAATTCACAAATAATTGTTAATCACACAAGAGGTATATTAACACCACCAACACAAACCATCTGCCTAATATTGTTCATTTGCTGCTATAAACCATATATATATATGTATATTTGGGTTTAGATCCAGGAGTTTTATATTGAAAGATATATGACATCCTTCCAAGATATGAGTTATAGATCCTATGCTATTTGAATTTAAATATATGTTTTATTAATATATTACTTTATCTTAAATCTTTTTTTGAAATGATCGTTTTAGGGCTTATATCCGGAATCACATGGCATCATTGACAATAATATGTATGATGTAAACCTCAATAAGAGTTTTTCACTTTCTTCAGTGGAGAAAAATGATCCAGCTTGGTGGCATGGACAACCAGTATGTAGCCTTCTACATGTGGCACCAAAGTAACTTCCATTTCCAATGTGACAGCAGGTCACTCTTCTCTCTCCAGTTTGAGTTTTACATTATCTTTCTAATTTCTAAGGGCTGTGGGTGGGAAAGCGTGTCACCACTACTTATAGTAATAATTTGAATCTTGTAAACATTTATAGTTCATTTTAAACAGTTATTTTATCTAAACAGCCTTTTCTTGAAACTTGTATGTTGTATTATAAACATATTAATCTGGAAGTTACTTGGAAAGATTATCTGTTAACTTTTTTCCTCATTCTTTACAAAGGAAAGAGAAACTATACAATTTTACCAATTTGAAAGAATGATTTTCCCTCTTACTACGTTATTACATTTTTGATTTTGGGGTGGATTCCTGGATAGTTAACTGATACAAAGACAAATTTTCAATAATTTAAATAAATTTTAATAATTAAATAAATCTTGCAATTGTTAATATTGTTCAGTTTCTAATAAGTGGCACCATGTCTACCCAAACTGATTATTCTCTTGACTTCCATTTATCTTAAATTTTCTCTTCCTGTAGGTCTGGCTGACAGCAATGAATGAAGGTTTAAAAGCTGGCACCTACTTTTGGCCAGGATCAGACGTGGCTATAAATGGCTCCTTTCCATCCTTATATATGGTTTACAACAGGTAGTGAAGCACTTGTAGATATTTCCCTGTCTATGCAGGAATGATTAGGATTTTTTCCGTCTTAATCTTGGTGGTAATTCTATTCTTCTGGTTTGGGGACCAAAAATCTTATAGTCATTATTGATTCCTCACTCTTGCATCCGTCATCCAGTCTGACAGTAAATGCTTGTGGCTCTAATTCAACATATGTGCAGCCTGAGAACTTTCTGTTACCTCCAGCATTAACACTCTGGTTTGGGGTGTCATCATCTTTTGCCTGTCTTCCTGGTGTCGCCTCTTTACACGACTCCCTGCTTCTGTTCTCGTCCGCTATAAACAATTCTCAATCTACCAGCCAGATGATTAATTAAAAGAACAACTCCAGCTATGACACTCTTTGGCACTGAAACTTCAATGGCCTTGTTTCACTCACAGTAAAAGCCCACAAGGCCCTTCGTGGTCTGACCCCGACTGTGCCCCTGCCTGTCAGACCTCCTCTCCCACTCCTCCTCCCGGTGCTCACTCTGCTCCAGCCACGCTGACCTCCTTGGTGGCCTCAACACTCCAGGCTCCCTTCTGCTGTAGGGCCTTTGTGTGGGCTGCACCCTCTCACTCCAGGTATCCATCCACAGCCCACCGCCACCCCTCCTTCAAGCCATTGCTCAAAATTACCTTCTAAACGTTGTCTTAGCCTGATCACATTAAGATCTCAAATTCAACGCCCTCTTTCTCAGTGCCCCTTTCTCTGCTCTAGTCTCTTTCTTTTTTCTCACCTGTTAATGCTCTGTATAATTTATTTATGCTTTGGGTTTATTGTTTATTGTTTGTCTTCCTGCTAGTGAATGTAATCTCCAGAAAGGAAAATGCCTTGGGTTTGTTCCTGATAAATTCTGTTTAAAATGATCAAATAGTGACTGGCAATACATGCTCAACATACTTAAATGCAAAAATGAATGAAATTAATAAAAATAAACAAATCGAAGGAATGGATAATAATTAATGGCCTCTTATTTTGGTTGGGAGAAAACTGAGGGAGGGAAGGATGAGAAGGAAAGAAAAAAACATAGATTAGTTTATGTGAAGCAAGTGGGTCTCTATATACTTTATATATTAAAGTAGGGAAAACAGGGACTCCTTTGAGTCATACTGAATCCATTTCAGTATTTTGTTCACATATGAACACAAAATGAATATCTGAAAATATCAACCTGCCTTCCTCAGCAGGCATATAATGGAATTATTCTTGACTTGATTGATTTTTTTAAATTATTTGCCATTTTCAGTAGTGTCCCATATGAAGAGAGGATCTCTACATTGCTAACCTGGCTGGACCTGCCCAAAGCTGAAAGGTAATATCTAGTGTCAGAGAAGTGCTGGCACAGTGGGATATTTGCAGGTGTAAAATAAAATTATTTCTTTACTTTAAATGACCATTTTTGAAAAAAACTTGGCATTTCTTTTTAATGGGCAATGTTCAAGAATTATTTCTGAGAGCAGTTGACTTTTTGCTCTTGAGAGTGTGGTTGACATGATGGGACAAGGGAGACAGAGCAAGTACCGGAGAGCAGAGGCAACTACCACCACAAGATATGGACTGGGAGCAGGACTGAGGTGGATCTGACAGTCAGTCATGAGGACTGACTCAAGGAGCCAGGGGTGCCAGGGCAAGGCCATGGCAACAGGCTGGGTCAGGGCATCCTGAAAGAGAGTGCCAGGTCAACAGTGCATCTGAAACCAAACATTTAAAGGAAATTTAAAGGAGGGGCAGAACAGAATCAGCAAAAAGTCAGAAACCCAGAAATATGAAGTGCTGAGGCACATCAAGAGAAGTCTTACCAGTAAGAACAAGACATATTTTCATTACTGAGTCAGACCAATGCTCACATCCCAGAATGTCGTATTTAATCCCCATCAGAAGGCAATCCCCACTGGGGCCAAGTGGAACCACTGGACCCAGATGAAGAGATGGAGGCCAGAGAAAGAGAGAAGGAAACAGCCACAAAGTTCTAGATCTACAAAATCCCCAATCCAACCTGTACGTTTATTTCAAACTGATGTCTTTCTCTGTTTCAATTTCATCCCTAGACCCAATTTTTATACCCTGTATGTGGAACAGCCTGATTCTGCAGGTCATGAAAAAGGACCAGTCAGTGCCGCAGTAAGTATTTTAAAACCTGTAACATCATCTAGCCCTAACCCACAAAAGAAAATGATGTTCTATAATTCCCAATGAATACAAATGTATTTGATAAAGTAGTTAAGTCTAAAAAGGAATATCTGCCTTATTACCCACATTTTGACACATTTTATAAACAATTATTGACTACGTACTTTGATGTAGTGCTGTTATTTATACAATGATCACATCAAGGCTAGATACTGCATGGGCCAAATTAACATGTTAGTGCAGCCCATTGCAAGCAGGGTCCCCTGCAAGTGCATGGTGGAATACCCAGCTGTCTGTTCATACAGTTTCATTTATAAGTGCCTTATAATTGAACTTAAGACGTTATTGCCTCAGGCAGAGTTATTCCCCTCCTGGGCCACTATTATAACTGAAGTAGACTTTTTAATATTAGTTTCTTCATTATATAAGCCATTCTGTTACACTTTTACTACAGAAATATAGTCCTTAAATATTACTTAAGAGAAAAAATGTCATCTCTGTTCTAAAATCCACTGAAGCCTATATTGTCTTGGATATGACGCAATGCTGCAAAGGTCCCCATGAATATGGCATTTGCCTACCCCATGGAAACTCACTTCACCATCGTCCTCAATGGGAATGCAAGCATATTTATTCTGGCAGCACGACTTTGCAGTTTATCAGAAATGCCCGTCTTCTTCTTTCCCTTTAAGCCCAAATGATTCTTAATGAAAGGCCCCACTCAAGTCTGACCACTTTAACTCTTTAGACTCCTTTGTATTCCAACACGACGCACTGCATCACAGGATTCAACACTTAATCGGGTTATTCTAAAGGTGAACGGCTTAGGAAATATCTGGAGCATAGTCCCCATTTCTTCTTTTCTCTTTTGATTGTTATCTGTATTTGATATGATTAATTCCTTGAGAGGGGACTCTACAGTCTGCATTTGTCTGAACTGTACAGCTGACAGGATTAGGCTCGATGTCTTTTTCTTCTGTTCGATGCTCCAGGTTAGCACCCAGATAAATTTTAAGTATAATTTTGAAAAGTGCTGCAAAGGAAAAAAGCAGGGTGCCCTGAGAGGTCTTGGAGGAGGTCCTAACCTAGTCTGGGGCTGGTTAGAAAGTTCTCCTCTGAATAACAAAAAGGAAAAAAGTTCACCAATGACCCGATTGAGGGAGGAGTTGAGCATGTTAGAGGAACACAGAAAATGAACAAATGGACAGATGGCGAGATAAATGGACAGCGAGATAGTGGTAAGAATAATAATAGCAGCTAACCCTTGCTGCGTGCTACTCAGTGTCAGGTACTGTTCGAATTGCTAGATGAGTACTATCTCCCCCCAGTGTCTGGAGCATTGTGATCCCAGGGAGAGGGCTCAGAGTAAGCCTAGAGAAGGAGGCAGGCACCAAATCATGCAGGTCCTTATGGGCCATACAAAGTACAATGGGAAGCATTGAGGCATTTTGATCAGGGCAGTGACATGATCAGATCTGTGTGTATTTACAGATCACTTTTATTGTGCAGAAGAATGGGTTGGAAGGAGCAAAAGAAAATGGGGATAGACAAGTTAGCTTTTGCAGCATTCCAGAAAAGAGATTGTAGTGACTTGGACTGGGGTAGTAGCAACCATCATGGATGGAAGAAGGTGCATTTGAGCTTCATTCAGGAGGTGGTCTTGCCATGATGTGGTGTGAGACGGGTGACCGGGTGTGGCCTCAAGGATGATTCCAGGTTTCTACCAGAAGCAGGCAGGTGGTTCCATTTACGTTAATAAGACCTCTGAAGGGAGATAAGCTTGGGGGAGAAGATCATGTGATTGATGTGCCTGTGACATGAAGACATCCAGAAGGCCATCGAATATGGATTGAAAGCTCAGAGTGGGTGAAGGTCAGACAGCTTGGCAGCATGTCGATGGTGCATGAAAGGGGAGATGATCTAAGGAGAGAGTGGATAGTGGAAACAGAAGAGGGCTTCAGACCAGCCTCATTTGAAACTTACGAAGAGGCAAAATGATGGAGAAACTGGCGGGCTTCATGCTTCATTGTTGTTGTTAACAACAGAGTTGTTATGACATAATTAGTTAATTATGTCAGAGTTAATATGACATAATTTAAAAGTAAAAAGGCTATTTTAGTTTATTTTGACTCATTTACTATGTTGAAAGCTTATTAACTTGTACTAGAGTTTTCAGTTATCAACACTTTTCTTATTCTTGCTCTACAAGCCCCTTAAGGCCTACTGTTAACACTTTCTGGTGCTTCTAATATTGTATTAGGCATTTCTAGGGGCGAAGAAGATGAGGCCTTTACTGCCAGAAAGTATGTTGAAAGGGCCAATAATGAGTTAATGTACAACTGTTTTTTAAAAGAAATCTTTGAAAATTTGATCGCTTAAACAGCGTTTAAACGGGAAGGTTATTATGGGCTGCTGTAGCCAGAGAAGGCTTTATGAAGTGGGGATTTAGAGGGTGGGAGGATATGGATGGGCAGGAGGGGATGGGAGAGGCATTTGAAGTGGGGTGAAACCAGCAACTTCTCCATAGCAGATGTGTTCCACTGAGTCTCTAGTACTGAAGTTGAAGTAGGCACAGGATGTCCTGACTGGTCTTGAGTAACTTTAAATAATGGTCTAATACTTTAATAAGAGGCAGCTGTGATTCATTATTGAAAAACCAGTTATTACATCTCAGATGGAGTGAAAGGTTGGGAAGAAGAATTCACTTCTGAAAAGAAGATTGAAATTCAGAACAAACTGATTTAAGTGTCGGTACTGCTCATGTCTGTGGTGGGAGGATTTCCGAGCCCTGAGGAACTCCACTTTTGGGGAAGCAAGTGGAGGTAAAACCAGAGAGGCAGGAAGTTGGGCCTTTTGAAAAGCAGATATGTCAGTGCTGCATAGAGCTTCCGGGTAGCAGGTTCCTCTGCAACCTTGAATTCCATTTTACAAAAAGGGTCTTCTGGATCGAAAGAACAAGTGTTCATTGAAGGTCTTCCCAGTTAATTCGTTATCCCAGGATTGATTTTACTGCTTCCACAGTGCCCACTGTGAAAGCGAATGATCATGATTCCAAGGGAAAGGGGCCACGTTTTCTACCCAAACTTGGTTTCCCCCACAGCTGCAAACATTTCTATCCCTGGTAATGAACTTATCCAAAAAACTGCTCACTCCTTGCCCATTAAGGGGATTTCTTGATTCTTTCCTTCGTCTGGGCCAGAGTTGGGGGCTGGTGCCCAGTCACTTCACGTTCCTAAATGTGCCATCTAGAGAGGGTGGGCTTTGTGTGCTTAGGAAGCGTGTGATGAGTTCGGTTGCATGGTCTTTCCCTGCAGGAGCTCATGCTCTCCTGGGGAGGTGGACACGCACACAGACGGTTTCCAAAGTGGGGAGAGTCCAGTGGTAGCAAAACGCCAGGGTGCTGGGAGAGACCAGAGGAGGGCCTCTTTGTGCAGTTGGGAGGAGTTATGTGACAGGGGACATAACTATGTCCTGATGACAGGTGGGAACTGTGACTCTCAGTGGCATACCAGAGGGCATGGTCACCCGAAGGATGGGGGTCAGGAAAGCATGCTGGAGTTGACAGATTTGGCAGTAGATAGAGATGTTTGAGTTCAAGTCCTGCTCTGTCCTTTATTAACTGTGGGGCCGAGAACACGTTGCCTAACTTCTTAAACCTCAACCTTCCTCCTCTCTACGACTGGAAGTCTGGCAGCACCGTCCACGAATGTTGCTGTGAGGATTTTGTGAGAGAACACCCTAAAGCTCTTAACGGTAATTGGCTTGAGAAATTCTTGCTCAAAAAAAGAAAAAAAAGGCAATCAGTGTTATAGCAGGACTACAGGAGGTTAAACATTTTTTCCCCAATCCCACTGCTATTAGACTTTCTTATTCACTGAAAATAATAATGAAAATTATGTCAGTAAAAGTTATTCACTTGAACCTGTCAGTTCAATGTGCTATATTGATAAAGTGTAGAAAAATTTAAAAACACAAAAGAACGTAAACAATAAAAATGAATTCCAATTCACCAGTCAGAGACAACCACTGTTAATATGTTTTTGACTTATTTCCTGTTCATTTTCTGTGCATGTGCCTTTACTAAGAAATAGTAAATACCTTTTAAAACAAAGTAAGGCTTCTGCAATGTCTATGAGTGCTTCTATAGTTTGGTTTTAATTTTTTATGTTTGGCATTGTATTGTGAGCATTTTCCTATGCCATGTTCTTTACAAAATATTTTTGAAGGGCTGTTGAGTATGCTTTCTTAAGAATGTGGAATAATTTATGCTTTTTTTGTATTTAAATGATGAATAAATATTGTGATGAACATCCTTGTTTGTAAATCTCCATTTGTATTCTAAGTGTTACTTATGGCAAATGCCCAGAAGTAGAATTATCAGGTTCCAGGGTCTGCCCCTTTTTAACTCTCTGGTTACACATTGTCACATGAGCCTCCAGACCATGGGCAACCATTTAAGCTCCTATAGAACAGTCTGTGACCCCACTCCCCAACACTGGTCATTATCATGAAAACCTTTGCGGTTGAATAATGTTTGCTGACTATGAACATTTTTCTCAGATATTTATGGCCTAGTAGTCTATCTTCCTTTGTAGAGAACATGGTTTAATTTTTTCATTTGTAGAAATTTAGGGAATTGGTATTTGGTGAATGTAGTAGTGTGGGTGCTGGACTCTGATGTCTTATTTCAAAGCCCAACAATTCAGGGAAAGAAACGTGTTTAATTTTTACTCTATTAGATAATGATTTGCTTAATTAAACTGTAATTCATGGAGACAGTCTGAACTCCAGTTTCTTTTTTCCTTAGGTAATTCAAGCGTTGCAGTTGGTAGATAACGCTTTAGGAATGTTGATGGAAGGCCTGAAGCAGCGGAATTTAGACAATTGTGTCAATATAATCCTTGTGGCTGACCATGGTATGCCTTTTTTTACATCATATTTTATCGTTGATTCCATCTTATCACTTCAGGGAGCAGACATTAATAATAATGCTATTTTAAATTCTGTACTTCTGCACCTAGAAGCTCTTGGATAAGCAAAGAATAAATTTAGTTGTGGGTTGTGATAAATAGAGGACTAAAATTAAAATTTCTAGTTCAATTATTCTAACATCCATTCATACACTTAATTTTCTGTAAAAATGGGCTTAGTAGTGCTGAACAGGGATGTGATTGGCTTGTTATTCAATCATAACAAGGGCTTTTGGGCGATATTTTCAGCGGTGTTTCACTCACATGGATTGGCTGCAGTTTACTATATTCGGTGGTTTTACCATGTCCTGTGTATTATTTTTTAAATTTTTTTCAAAAAGAATTTTTATCTTGTATCATGGTTTGAGATAAGAATGGGTTGTTTTTGTTTGTTTAATAAGTCATCCAAAAATAGTAATGGCCTAGGAATGCCAGTGAGAAGAATTTTCCCAAAATGTGAATCTTTCTCAGTATATTTTTCTCAGTTATGGTTACATAGAGTGTATTTTATTTTAATGTTTAATTGGTACTACTGTCTATGCCCTCCTCTTTGATTCTTCTTTTCTTTTCTTTTTCTTTTTTTTTGAGGAAGATTAGCCCTGAGCTAACTGCTGCCAATCCTCTTCTTTTTGCTGAGGAAGGCTGGCCCTGAGCTAACATCCATGCCCATCTTCCTCTACTTTATATTGGAGACACCTACCACAGCATGGCTTGCCAAGCGGTGCCATGTCCGCACCTGGGATCTGAACCGGCAAACCCTGGGCCACAGAAGCGCAGAATGTGCGCACTTAACCACGGCGCCACCGGGTTGGCCCATCTTTTCTTTTTCTCTTTTGGAGTCAATATTTTTTAACCTGCTACTGAGTAATTATCTAGAGTAATGATTTATCTTAAATTATTTTAGTCACAAATCAGTGTTGAACTATGTACTTTTTTCCCAATTATTTCATTGAGGTCATATTGTTTTATAACATTGTGTAATTTCAGGTGTACATTATATATCAGTTTCTGTATAGACTACATCGTGCTCACCACCAATAGTCTAATTTTTATCCGTCAACATATATATGTGCCCCTTTGTCCCTTTCACCCACCTCCAGCCCCCTTGCCCTCTGGTAACCACTACTCTGTTCTCCTTATCCATGTGTTTGTTTATCTTCTATATATGAGTGAAATCATAAGGTGTTTATCTTTCTCTGTTTGGCTTATTTTGCTTAAGAAAATACCCTCAAGGTCTCAAGGTCCATGTGGTTGCAAATAGGATGATTTCCTCTTTTTTGTGGCTGAGTAGTATTCCATTGTATGTATATACCACATCTTCTTTATCTATTCATCAGTTCATGGGCGCTTTGTTTGCTTCCACATCTTGGCTATTGTGAATAATGCTGCAGTGAACATAGGGGTGCATAAGTCTCTTTGAATTGTTGATTTCAAGTTCTCAGATAAATACCTAGTAGTGGGATAGCTGGATCGTATAGTATTTCTATTTTTAATTTTTTGAGAAATCTCCGTGGTGTTTTCCACAGTGGCTGCATCAGTTTGCAATCCCACCAGCAGTGTAGAAGGGTTCCTGTCTCTACAACCTCTCCAAAATTTGTTATTTTTTTGTCTTGGTGATTATAGCCCTTCTAATAGATGTAAGATAATATCTTATTTTAGTTTTTGTTTACATTTCCCTAATAATTAGTGATGTTGAACATGTTTTCATTTGCCTGTTGCTCATCTGTATATCTTCTTTGGAAAAATGTCTGTTGATCTCCTCTGCCCATTTTTTGATCAGGTTATTTGTTTTTTTGTTGTTGTTGAGTTGTATGAGTTCTTTATATATTTTGGCTATTAACCCTTTGTCAGATACATGATTTGTAAATATTTTCTCCCAGTTGGTGGGTTGTTTTTTTTGTTTTGTTCATGGTTTCCTTTGCCTTGCAGAAGCTCTTTAGTCTGATCTAATCCCATTTGTTTATTTTTTCTTTTGTTTCCTGTGCCCAAGTAGACATGGCATTCAAAAAGATGCTGCTAAGACTGATGTCGAAGAGTGTACTACCTATATTTTCTTCAAGGAGTTTTATGGTTTCAGGTCTTACATTCAAGTCTTTATTCCATTTTGAGTTAATTTTTGTGTATGGTATAAGATAATTGTCTACTTTCGTTCTTTTGCATGTTGCTGTCCAGTTCTCCCAACACATTTATTGAAGAGACTTTCTTTTCTCTACTGTATGTTCTTGGCTCCTTTGTTGAAGATTGGATGTGTGGTTGTATTTCTGGGTTTTCAATTCTGTTTCATTGATCCGTGACATAAAGTGTCTTCAATTTGACATGATCAAAGACAACCAGTTGCTACCATCTATATACATTCAGGGAATAATTTCTTTTCCAGGAATGGATCAGACTTATTGTGACAAAGTGGAATATATGACTGATTATTTTCCCCAAATAAACTTCTACATGTATGAAGGGCCTGCCCCCCGCATCAGGGCTTATGATGTGCCTCAAGACTTTTATACCTGTAAGTATGAAGATGCCCATATGGAACAAAAAGGTAAACCTTAAAGTGAGTAACCATGGCCCCCGATTCTGAGGATGTGGGGATTACCAGGCCCCTCTTCTGACTTCTTGGGAAGACCACACAGAATCAAGTGAGAAATTCCCGTGTGTAAGGTTAGTCAGTCTGTAAAGTCTTCGGGAGGAGCTAATGTTGTTGGGTACAAATACATTCCTTCCATTCTTAAATGCTGAAATAATTTTTTATTTAATTTTACCAGATCATAATCATTAATAAATTAATGTGTCAGATTCCCCTGTGTGTTCACATTTGTTGCAGTTATCCAGTATCATTGTAATGTGATTTATTTTTTTCCTTTGAAACAGTTAATTCTGAAGAAATTGTTAGAAACCTCAGTGTAAGTATACAGCCTCCTAATGAATCTATTTAAGTTAATGTAATGTCCTTAATCTGTTTTCAGGAAATTTGTATTCTGTATTTCTGAGTCCAGGCCCCTTGTAATTTATGTTTTAAACCCTCCCTCAACCTTGTCTTATGTGCGCATCAGTTGCTTTCGTCTCAGTTGTTTTCCCTTTGGCATTAGCACCGTCACAGGAAATCGGTTTAGGGTAACGGTGGTGCTGACGCCCGGTTTTCCTTGAATGGGCTGATGTTTCCTTCAAGTTTCAGGCAGCATCGCTTTTCACGTTTTTTGTGGGGAGTTACAGACTCTACACATCTTTTTGGACAGGTCCGAAAAATCATCTGCTTCCCCTCTAAGGATAACTGCGACTGCTTTTGATTGGTTCCCATGTCCCAGGTTGTAAGTGAATGAGCAGGACAAATTCCAGATAGTTTAAAACAATCTGGACTTTCCAAGGCGGAGTTCACCACTCCTGGAGAGACCTGAAATATTCTCATGTGGTAGTTTGACTAGTTCTCTATTTAAGGTATATTCACAAATACGTATCTATGATATGGAATTCACGAGTTCACCGCTTCTTGGCATGGGGCTCGGCTTATTTAAGGACAGTTGCCATGCAAGTATAGTGAAAATGATTAGGATGAAATGTGAACGACTGAAGATAAGGAAACACCGGCTAAGGAATGGTTACCAAACCTGAGATCCACTGCGAGTTTGAAGTGGGAATGACAGCTAGAGCAGAAATCCCCCAGGGCGTCAGTCCCTCCTTTTTCCTCTTACCCCTCCTAAGAGTCTGATCTTGAGTAAGCAGATAGACAATGCCACCCCCTACTGGTGAAGGGTGTACATGCAGTGTGTTCATGCTGGTTGGGTGAGTAGTGAGCATTTTCAACATGTGGACTCTCAGTCTGCACATTGCCGTCCCTTTTTTCCGTCACCTCATGGTCCATACAGCTGAAGTCCTCTTGGTGGGATGAGGAAGGTCAAATCCCCAGCAATCCGACTGGTGCAAGGAGATTGGATACTGCAGGCTCTGGAAATCCACTACATGGCATCACAGATATGGAATGGGCCTGGAGCTCCAGGACCCCCAGAATGGACTACCATTTCATGAAGTAGTCTATTATTCCTGGGAAGATATTCCATGTGGTAGTACAGTATTCCCAGTAATGCTGTTCTCTGGACCTGTGTTGAGCTTGTATTAGACAAATGTAACCACACATGAACAGGCAACTCTGAGTCCCACAACATGCTGGCTGCATGACCGACGACAGCATCGACTTTGTTCTTAGATAAAATGACCCAACTTTTATCTCAGTTCTTCCGTCTTCATCTCAAATGCAAATAACCCAGTACTTCTTCAGAGGTTGGCAGTGTGCCCCCAGTTTTCTCTGGATTTACTCTGGCTACACAGATAGCTAGGAAACCATGACTCATCAAATGATCTGTGGTCCTTAAGGGCACATTCTAGTCCCTTGAGTCTTTCAGGAAGCTGCATACTCAGCAACTGCCATCATGCGCTTGCCTGGAAGTTACTAAAATACTGGCTTAAGAAGGAAGTAATGATAAATGAAAAAGTGGAAAAACAAGAAGCCTGGAAAAGAGACCAAAATAGGCAAGAAAAAACTGGCAGAAATATCTGTGCAATAAATACTTTTCTCTTTCCCCTTTTCATTCCATAACTCTCTTTACTCCCCTGTTTTCTATATTTCTTTTTAAATGATTTTTTTGGTTCAATTTCAGTGTCTCATTTTTCTTATATAAATTGAGCATGAGATAATAGTGACACAGATTTGAAATATTTGATGTGGGTCAAGGCTGCCCCAGCTAGAGAAGCCCAAGGTGACCTGGCCTACATGCTGATCTATATGACCCAATGGATTTTATGGTGTGGATTAAGGCTGCCCCAGGGAGAGAAGCCCAGGGCATCCTTGCCTACATGCGGATCTATATGACCAGATTCATATCTAAAGTTATACGACCACACAATTACCAGACCCCATCTGCACTGAAATCATTTAATGACTTTTTACATCATGTTTTCTTTTTCCAGTAAAAATAAGTCACGTACCCATGCCTTATAAATTTAGCCCTAACCCTCAACACGTGCCAGTAGCAGCAGCTCTGACTGCCCATGGGTCCTGTCCCCATGCTATTCCATACTATTCTCTAAATAAAAGAGCACTACTGCCAGACCTTGAGAGTCCAAGAAATCTTTCTTTTGACTCTTCAGTGCACCATCCCCGCATCACTATTTATGAGATTATTGAGGCTTAACCTAAATGAGAAAATGAGGAAGTAGAAAAAATTCATTTCCTCATATTTTTATCCATTTTTTTTCTCCTGTTTTTCGAAAGGTCATGCAGGAGACAAAGTTCCTTTGTAGTTCTGTTTCTCATTTTGTCACTTTTTTTACATGAATAAATGATAATATGATTTGCATTTTTACATGGTTTAAAAATATGCCATCTATTACAACAGTAATTACTAAAGAAACAAAGTTTCACTCCAGTTTGTGAGAAATCTGTGAACTTTTTACAAATAGGGAGACTGTACTAGATTTCAAAAACTGTTGACTTGGAAATTAAGCAAATGTAGGTTATTTAAAGGGTAAATTAAGTCAATTGTAATGGGATTTTTTGGTTCAGTTAGACTGATTTAAAAATTTTTTCTCATAACTACTATGTATTATATACTTTTTATATATAATTTAGACTCAAATGTTGTATTTGCCACTCTAAATCTAGACATATCTATTCTCTGTCAAAAAGGAGGAGAGATTTATGGAGCTTTAAACTATATACACAGAAATAAAAACTTAGAACATCAGACAGTATAGTTTACCTCATATATTTAATTGCAACCTGAATTTTATTGCAACAATAAAAGTACTATAGTTAGGGAATGCGGTGGCATTGATAATAGGTTTAATCTCCCTGTTTTGTTAGCCAAGCTTAAATCCTCTTACTTCTAAAAGGTGCTTAATAAATTGTCTTAGGAGATGAAATTGTTGAACTAGCTTGCATATTTTATGTGTCATAAAGAAATAATTTACCTATTTTTCAGTGCCGAAAACCTGATCAGCATTTCAAACCCTATTTGACTCCTGATTTGCCAAAACGATTACACTTTGCCAAAAATATCAGAATCGACAAAGTTCATCTTTTGGTGGATGAACAGTGGCTGGCCGTGAGGTTTGTGTGTCTATTTGCTTATCTCACAATACTTTTAACAACCGTCTTTGGTTATAAATTTTCTTACCTTTACTCTTCTACTACTATGATCATGGAAGTTTCCTGAGCATGGACATTCTCTTGAAATTTAAATCTCTCTAGCACTCCTGTATTTGAAATGACTGTTATTAGGTTGCCGATCTTAGCATCCTCATCTTCACAATTATCGATAAGAGTGAGAAGGAAGGCTGGCACTGTTCATCGACTGTTCCAGAGACCATCCATACCAACACATACTTAACCCCCACTGAGGTCTCCTTTAGGCGGCAGACAGGACATAAAGATGATATCAGCTGCCTTCCAGGCTGGTAGTGACTGATTACATGGCTTTTTAATTAAGATGTTTGTTGTCTTTGCGGTTTTATAAAAGAGCACATTTATGATTATAAGGCCAACCTAACCAACTAGTTGTAACATTTATTTCATTTTTCTAGTTATAATTCTAATTCATGTTGATCATTGAGCATTTGCAAAATATAAGCATGTTTCGAGAAAATAAAAGCCATTCTGAATCACTCCATCCCAACATAACCAAGTAATTCACGGCATAACGCAATTTTGTTGATGCGTGCTCCATGTGTGCTGAGCCTGTTCCAGGCAGTGGGGATTCAGACATGATTCCTGCCCTCCTGCTCAAATGGAGAAGACTGATAACAAGCCAGTAAACAAATAAGTACACACTTTCAGGTAGTTTAACGAATGGTACCTATTTCTGAATTTCATTCCAGCATTTTTCCCTGTGATAGTGGTTATAAATGGAGTCAGGATCATGCTGTGTTTTCTGGCCCATCTTGTGTGTGTGCTGCGTCATGCCAAGGGGCTATGAGGACAATGGGAATACAGTGGCCGAGAGAGATGTAACAAAGAGGAGACGGAAGACGAGAGAGCTGAGCTCTACCATCAGTGTGTGCAAGACGAGGAAGTAGAGATTTGACAGAGCCTGTTTTTTAAGACACGTAACCAGGAACCCACACTGTTGCTCTAGGGCAGAGGGTGTGCAGCCCACACCAGTCACTAGATGGCGGTGGTCTCTCTTCTCAGGATTGGATTTGCCCAGCCTTTCCTGCTATGGCTCAGGACAGGTTCTCTAAAAGAAGATGAAAGTGTGAACAAAATTAAGCTTTACTAATATTAGGTATATAAGATTGTAAGTAATGTGTACATGCAATATATAAGTAAATGTGGGTAAGTTCTCCAAATATTTACTGTTAAGTGTGTGAGATTAAAGAAGTTAGGAGGCCACTGGCGCAAAATGCGAATGTGCCCATCCATCCAACAGCATGACCGATGGGTTATAGAAGGCGAGCCCAGCCACCAGAGTACTTCTGGGTACCACTCATTGACACTCAGTCTCAAATGATGAGCTGTGCATTGAACAGCAGGCAGTAAGCTGTAAAAAGAGCAGCAGCCTGAGAGGTCAGGGCCTGGTACCCGGCCTGCCTTGTGGTGGGAATTTGGATAAATCCATATCTTGGGCTTCATTTTCCTCATCTGTAACCCAAGGTGAGCCTGGTTTCTTATTCTTTTGCGCTTAGCATACAAAGTAAACTAACTAACCTCAGAGGAACGTTGGCTGCAGCCCTCCCCAGATCAACCCAGGAGTCTCAGCTGACCTGATCCCGGATCCTCTCGATCTCCAGTTCTTATACCTGAGGCTCACGAGACCTACTTTCTAAGGGAAAGTATGTTGTCCTCAGTAATGATGTTCAATGTTCGGTAACTAGACTAGATTTGCATTTCAAGAGTATAGCAAATTTCATCATTTAGTGTAATTTCTTCATCATCATCCTTATTTTGCCTAAAATGTGTTGGATTTTACTAATTTGGGGAAACCCAATTATCTGAAACTACAGTTAAAGTATTGTTAAAGTGCTCTTTTAGAGAATGAGAATAATAGCTTTTGATCTTATGATTGGAAACTGACAAATATGTCCCAGGCACCTTTCTAAGTACTGGAGAGAAAGACACCTTCCCCACCATAAGGGTCTCACCCAGGTGAGGAGGAGGACAACAATTATAATCAGGTGTAACAAGCTCTGCACTAAGATCAAGTACAATGTTCAGGAAAACAAAAGGAGTGATCACACCCCCAGGTGCGAATGTCAGAGAATGCTTCTTGGTGGGGCGATTCCTGCTCTGGGTTTGGAAGACTCAGGATGGGTTTGGCTAACTGCTGGCATCCGGCAGGTCTGCCGTGTGCAGTTTTGCAGTCTGTGCCTTGTACGAGGTACTCAGCCAAGAAGATGAGTGGGCGCTGAAATGTAGCCATTGCTCAGCTCGTCAAGCCCTGATGGGGCTGTGTCTGCAGGAAGAAAGGGACCACTTTTCTTCGCTGGAGGGCGCCATTCTGCTTCCCAGACCTTGAGCACTGCCAAGCTGTGCCTTCTCAAGGTGCTTCTTTTTCTAAAAGCATTGCCCAGAGCAGTGGGTGCCTTTTTAAAGTCAGCAGCAGCTCTGGGGCAAGAAGGGTAGAAAGAAAGAGCCTGACAGATGGACTAGATTCCAGAAATTGCAAGTAGTCTCGTATTGCTAGAGCACTGGGTGAATGAACCTGCCCTCTGCATGAAGGACTTTATCTGTCATGACCAGGGAATGTGACTTTGACCATGACGAAAGTAGGAGACTCTCCATTGGTAGCCACAAGGTGGCTGGAGGTGAATGTAGTGGGATGTGCATTTCAGAGAGCTCACTCCAGCTGCTGAATGGAGGAGGATGGTCAAGTGAGTGGCAGGGAGCCCAGTTAGAAGGTGTGCAGTGACCAGTTCTTCAGCCTTATGACAGCCCAAGGGATGCTGTGGAGCCGGTGGGATGGTAAGACTAATTAGGTAGCACATTATCAGGAAGACATGTATGGTGAACTTAAGACAGATTTCCCAGGATAGTACGGGCTCATCATGTTCTGTCCCACATTTGTACTCGTTAAAACGTGTGTTTCCATTTCCAACAGTGATAAATAGTCTTAAATACGACTAGGCATGTGGGTGTGCATGCATGAGCATTTGTCTGTGTGTGTGTCGGGGGGAAGATTCTGGATAACCAATTCAGAGTCAGGATAACCAATTAGGAAGTTGGTTCAGGTCAGAGGAAATGGGACTCGAGCTTAGAATGGTGACAGCAGAAGGGAAAGCAAGGGAAAGTGTGGAGGGTACCACAGAGAAAGATAGGACTTGGCAACTGATTGTGTACCAGGAACGAAGTCGTGCTCATCTCCCCTCTGTGTCATCGCCAGCTGTGGCAGAGAAACCCGGCCTTGATTTCAACTTTATTAATTAGCCTTGGAGAAGGTAAAAGAGAATTTGTTCCAAAAGAATTCATACAGTGCTTGGACGTTGAGCTAAATTTTGACAGATAAAATCAACTCGTCTTTTCCAAATGCCAGCTTCCATTTTTCCATATGTAATTTCCAGAGCCACTGGATGGTTGGAAAGCACAAACAGGAGCAGTTAGAGGAGCAAACTTCTCAAGTTCTCCTTTGGAAAGTAATAGAAAATAGCACGTTTTCTAGCAATATTTTTTATCTTTTACTTCCAAATAATGCTATGCAATGTTTACTAAAGTTTTCTCATAGAGTTGGGTTAGGAGTTGAAAATACAAAAAAGCTAGATTTTTCTGAAAGTAGAAAGATAAATAAAGGCCTAATTTTAGAAAATTTTACCAAAGACTTGGTTTAAAGGACCTTCTCTTTCTTTCATTAATGAGTACTCTAACTTCCCACACAGAATTTAAAACTTAATTGTCCCCCATGAAATACTTCCAGTAATCTCGGGGAACCAAATATCCATGCAATAAGGACAAAAATGTTTTTAAACAACTTTTACCTTACGCCAACCGTTTTATTGGAGTTAACTGAGAGGAGGACGCGCACTGGCCCCTTAGTGTGACTGAGTTTAAGCCCCTTGTAAACGGGACGCCTGTGCTCTCCCCATTCCAGGCAGTCCTCAGCCTCTCCTGCCTTCCCTCTGCCCGGCAGAGTGGAGTGTGGCCTGCTCAGTGTTGTGATTCATCTTTATTTAACCTGAGTAGGAGTCAGTTATGAATTTTTTAAAAGTTGGTTTTTTAAGACACTAAAATAAAGTCCTGTTTTCAGTTAAGCCTACAATATAAAGACAAACAAAAACATTGTGTGTGTGTGTGTGTATTTGCCCTGGGGATTGGGAGGTGGGGAGTGGGGAAGCAAATGAGAGGAATCTTTCAAGGCCAACCATTGGAAGCAGGAGTCTTTTTCTCTCCTTAGAGACCTAATTTGAACCAATATAACATTGTTGCTTTAAAGAAAGTCTAGGTTGGGGGACTGGTCCAGTGGCGCAGAAGTTGAGTTCACATGTTCCACTTCAGCGGCCTGAGGTTCACCAGTTCGGATCCTGGGTGTGGACCTTCGCACTGCTTAGCAAGTCACGCTGTGGCAGGAGTCCCACATATAAAGTAGAGGAAGGTGGGCATGGATGTTAGCTCAGGGCCAGTCTTCTTCAGCAAAAAGAGGAGGATTGGTGGCAGATGTTAGCTCAGGGCTAGTCTTCCTCACAAACAACAAAAAAGTCTAGGCTGGGACTGACCAGTGGCATAGTGGTTAACTTGACATGCTCCACTTCTGTGGCCCAGGGTTCACTGGTTTGGATCCCAGACGTGGACCTACTCACCACTTATCAAGCCATGCTGAGGCAGACATCCCACATATAAAATAGAGGAATATGGGCACAGATATTAGCCCAGAGACAATCTTCCTCAGCAAAAAAAAGGAGAGGATGTTAGTACAGGACTAATCTTCCTCAAACAAAAAAAAGTCTAGGTGCGTTTATTGCTATTTTGTTTTCAAGTATAAAACCTGACTATGTATAAAACTGCTAATACTGCTCAATTCAAAGATTAAAGTATAAAACGTAGGCAAAGACAAATTAATTAAATTTGAAAAATTGTTCAAGTCATAGAGCAACAGCCTGTGGAAGACAATCTCAGAAGTTAAAAATAACCTCTGACTTTAGGGAATATGCTGGCTGCCCCTCACCAAGTGTTCTATTAACTCGCCCTGGGTGTTCTTTGTTCGTGCTTTGATATTCTTTCACTAGACTTCTCCACTGTAAAATAGGAGTCAATATTTTTCCTAGTTCCAAAGATTTATTTCTAAAGTCCTGAAATCCTTCAAGTGACATATTAATCAAACTCTTTGTAATCACGCAGACAGTTACGTGTAAAGGGGCAGGTGAGCTTGAAGCCAAATTCTTTCTTAAAATCTCTCCCTCCGCTGTCATCCTTTTGTTGCTGTCTACGAGTCAAAGGCTTTGAATTCTATGTACAGATCTTGGAATTCTCCTTCCGTCTCCCCTGCCATTCTGCTTGGTCCCTGTGGTTATGAATTTGAGCATGAAAATAACTATATTCATGCTGTTGTTCACAGAAAAATTTACTTATGTGAAAGCAGAAGCTACATAAAAATCCGTTAAAGCTCAGTCATATCATAAGGTGTCATATCAATATACTGATCACAGTGTAATACTATTATTTCTTTATAGGAGTAAAAGTTATTCATCCTGTGGAGGAGGCACCCATGGTTACGACAATGAGTTTAAGAGCATGGAGGTAACGTACTGCTTTTTTTTTTTTTTAACAAGTATTTATTGAGCCCTTACTTTGTGATGGGCAATGTTCAGGACTCTTGAATACATCTGTCAAGGGAACAGATAAAGATCCCTGCCCTCATGTAGTGTTCATTCTAACAAGGGGATACAGGTAACTGGCATAATAAAGGAATATATTATTTGCTATGTTAGGGATAAGTGCTATGGGAAATAAAGAGAAAGTAAAGCAGAGTAGGTGGAGACTGGGGGTGTTACAGGTGCCATGGAGGCAGCATGAAACCTTAAATAAGGTGGACACAGTGAGATTCATTGAGATGCCATTTGAGCAGAGACTTGAAGAAGGTGAAGGAAGAACTTTTCAAATACTCAGGGCAAATGTCTCAGGCAGAAGAAACAGCCAGTGCAAAGGCCCAGGGGTGAGTGTCTGCTGTGTCGGGAGAGCCCTCATAGCTGTGGGAGGATGGTAGCTTGTGGCTGGTGCTGATGGAGGGGAAGGGTGAGATGCAACTGGACATGTTGAGTTCCTAATATGTGTTAGACGTGCACGTCGGGATGTTACACAGGCAATTAAGAGAGAGTCTACCTGGAGATCCGAAATTGTGTTTGAGGTGTATAAATCATTTAAAAGATATGCACCTAAATAAGATGCTCAGGGACTGAATGTAAGGGAGAGGAGGACAAGTACAGAGCCCTAAGCATTTCTCTTAGAAGAGGTGTGGAGAAACAGAGCTCCCAGCACAGAGACCTAGAAGTCGAGCCAGGGAGGCAGGAAGGAAACCAGCAGCCTCTGTGCCGGGGAAGCCCAGGAAGGCGCTCTCTGGAGGAGTCCAGGAGTGAAGGGCAGCCGTGTCCCCCAGAGGTGGAGCTTCATGGCTCTACACTACATACATACACACACACTATACACACCACACACACACCCCACACATATGCAGACACCACACACACACCCCACATATACACACAGCCCTGTCCCTTTCCAAATAGCAAAAAATGTTAGGCTCTTTTGAATGTACTGCCTCCTAACATTGTCATGATGAGTTATACCTCTTTGAAAAATCTCTAGAAACAGAGCACCTCTCTGTTAGTTAGGGGGCTATTTGATAATTAATTTAATTACTGCAAGAAAATCCTACACCTCCAATTCTTTGCTGACTATCTTGGGAAAAAAATATGTGTATAAAATATCCACGTATAAAATATACACATATAAAATAAAAAAAATATATGTATATATCCCTGTTACCAGAAAACAATCGCTTGTTTATGTTTGATGGTTTTCTTCTAGTTATTTACAATCTAAAACAATTAGATCTGTTATAAACAAAATAATTGTTAACATTAATTAACGTAAATAAAAATATTTGGGTCTCTTCATCCTAAAAGTAAAGGGGAGATACATTTGAGAAATCAGTGGGTTCATAGAAGTAGTGCAAAAATTTAATGCTTAGAAACTTCCACATTTTTTGCCATGTGTTAACATATTTCAGCAATGATATGAATGGAATATAAAAAGAATACGAGATGTTATGTGACAAATTGCTAATTTCTGTTGCCCAGCTGTGGTGGAACTGTGCTGACGTGGCTTGTCCACTGTTGCTTGTAGTCTCCTAGCCTGTTGACATCTGACGTGCTGTGGACGCAGGTAGAGAGAGAAGGGAACACAGGGTGGGTTATATTTGATTGAGATTGTACAACACCACAGCTGGAAATGATGTAGAAATCATTTCAGATCGGAACAGAAATCCTTACAGAAGCCTAAGCTGCAAATGGGAGAGCTGGTATAGAAGGAAAATTGTGTCTCTTCCACCATCTGTTTCTGAGTTTAGATGGCATCTAGTAATAGTAGGACTGTTTCCACCTAGGCTATCTTTCTGGCACATGGACCCAGTTTTAAAGAGAAGACTGAAATTGAACCGTTCGAAAATATTGAACTCTATAACCTAATATGTGGTAAGTATGTCCATATAAATACAATGGCGAAATGTGGATAGAGTTTTAAAATATATATTTTGAAATTGGTGGTACATTGAATCCCAAAGGTGGATGCTCTGCACTGAGAAGACAGAAAGTAGAAAAGATGAGGAAGAATTATTTATTCTTCAGAATTATTCAGCTATAGGAATGAAATCTTTTTGTCCTTCTAGGAACAATAAACATTAGATCTCAGGAGACCAGCTTTTCTATTAGTTACTATATGAAAATTTAATTTAATAAAACAGCTAAAGAAAATTAGACTTCCAACTTTTCAAAGCAGGAAAAACACACTGAAAAACACAAGTATTTTCTTGTAATTACAGAGAGAAAGCTTCTGGAATAACAGGATGGTAAGAAAGTCCTATTTGGAGAGACACTTGTTACTATACTCAGTCTTAACAAATCTTAAAGAATTCGAGTTTTGGGGCATCTCACCTGCCCTTTCTGCCTCGTGCCTGCCTCAGACCGCTGTGTTAACAAGTTGTTGATGTCAGCAAGGCAGAGGGCGCGTTGCATTTTCACCTTTGGCCAAAGGATTCTGGACAAAGTATGCTCACAGTTGTCGCTCTTAATCTTGTCCTGGCCTGTGGTGATTGAGTGTGACTTGGAGACCAAAAAGCATCATTTAAAAGTCACGTGTTGTCGCCTTAAGAGCTTCAGTTCTTGGTGCCCAAGGCTGAGTGTGTGGTCAGGCTGCTGGCCCTGTGGGAAGAGGCTTAGAAGGAACCAGATACGATTCCGGGTCTAGGAGAGACCTACTGGGCGGTGCTCAGCAGGAGCCACTTAAACGCCCATGTCTGTGAAATATTTGCAAGTTTTGTTTTTATAGAAAAACATTAGAAAAAGTTCTCTACATATTAAGCAAAATTCACTAGTTTAATTTTTAAATAGTATCTGTCCTTAGAGAATTTTCATAGAATTAAGTAAAAGTACTACAAGTAAGATTGTAAATTATTTAACTTCTTTCAGTTTGCTTTTACTAAAAGGATAGCTTTTATGCTAGAAAACCATGATATGTTTAAGGAACAAAGGGATGATTTAAACAATGATGTTTTTCTCTGGAGGAACAGAAACACTTCCTAAAAGTTCCTGCAGCTGGTCCTGTTCTCCAGAAAGGCTGGGTGATGGGAACTCTGGGAAGAAAGTTAGTAAACTGAACAGCATGTGCGGGACGCGACTGCATTGCTGCAGAATTTATTGAAGGAAGTGAACAGGGGGCCTTGTTTTCTCCCATCTTCCAGAGATGTTGTTGCCTTCCAACTTAAAACTACTCTGAATTTCTTAAAACAGATCTTCTACACATTGAACCAGCACCAAACAATGGTACCCATGGCAGTTTAAACCATCTTCTGAAGGTGCCATTTTATGAGCCATCCCGTGAAGAGGAAGTGTCAAAGTTCTCTGTTTGTGGCTTTACTGTTCCGTTGCCCACAGATGCTCTCGACTGTTCGTGCCCTGAGCTACAAAACGTAAGTAATACCTTCATGTATCCATACGAATGAAAAAGGGCAAGCTAAATCTATAACCAGGGTAGCTGACTACCAGGTTTGTGTTCTAGCTCGGATATTTACTAAGTAATGTATGTGGTTTCTCTGAACCTTATCTGGAAATGAGAAATACAGTATAGGTTTAAGTATGTGAATGTGCTTGGTAAACCGGAAAGCACTATTTGGAAGTTGTTTATTCCCTTGTAAGCTAACTGTCCTTAACCATTCAAGACAGTAGAATGTTGGAGCCCTTTGGTTTCCCTCAGGAACCATCCCTCTTACAGCTCAAGAATCAGATGGTCAAGCTTGGTTGTTTGTAGCAAATACCCTTGGCTGCGTGGCTGCAGGATTGTGGTCTAGCTCAGACACACCCCCTAGGGTGTATGCCCTGGAGTCTACCCAGCGAGAAACCCAGCCTCCAGAGCAGGAAGGCCTCCTTTGGGGAGCAGTTAAGTGTCCCGTCAGGCAAGTGGAGGCTGGCTGACAGGCAGTCAGCATTGGGAAAGCCTTTTTAGTGGGTCAGGTGCCTGGCTGAGTTCAGGGGCAGGACTTCAGATCCCAGGAGACTCAGCAAGGTGAGGTTCCAGCACTGCGAGGGCCCCCCCAAAGGCCTGGAGTCAGAACAGGAGCTGTGAGAGCAAGGACCAAGCCACCCTGTGAGAACTGGAGCCCCTGGATGGGGCTGGAATTGCAGAAGGGACTTGAAGCCCTGTCGTCAGGAGTCCATCAAGCTAAAACCGATGTCAAGGTGCATTTGATGCCGAGTTCTAACTAAACAGAGCTAAATAAAACCTCTGCCTCAGGTGAGAATTATTCCTCAGAGCCAGGAGTCAGCAAAACTCCACATTCTCTGTCCTCAGAATACCACTGCACCTCATAAATAAATAAACGTGTAAATAAATAACCAACCAAAGATGCTTTAAGGAACAAAAGTCCAAACACCCCAATGATAATCAAATCCACAGCAAAGATCAGAGTGGGGTGTGTGGGTTTTCTAGCTACTGCTTCGAATAACCTCAGTGGAACCCCTATTTAAAGCAACAATAATAAACATTAAAGGTGGATGTTGCATTCCCCATTTTAGAGATAAAGGGGGCTTAGAGAAGTTAGGTAAATTGTCCAAGGTCATAGAAGCTTGGTTTCCCTGACTGCAAACTGCAAGTTCTTCTCTGTGAAGAATGCCCTTTGCTCTTCAAGGTGTGGTCCCAGGATCAGCATCTGCACCACTTGCAAGCTGGCGGGAGATGCAGAATCTCAGCCCCGCTGAGCTCAGGCTCCCTGAGTCAGAATCTTCATTTCAACACGCTGCAAGGGAGTTGTGTGTGTGTTAGAGCTTGAGAAGCCCTGGGGTGTTGTTACCTCAAGTTAGTAGATTCCAGCTGTGGTCAGAGCCTCGGCCTCATTATCAATTTCATCTTTGCAAACTCTCACAACAGAAAGTATTCCAGGGAGTAGTCGTTCTCTATATTTCTGAGTAAGTGGCAGAATTGGAAGTTAAACTCAAGTGAGTCTGGTTTCTTTGTTCAGTAGTAAACATTCAAGTGATTACTGCAGAAATAAATTTGATCACTATCAACGCAAATAATCCATAACAAATCTGTAAATCAAAGTTGGGGTGAGTTTATTATGAGCCAACTCTCAGGACCATATAGCCCAGGGGAGTCCTTTCACAAAGGAAGGGAGCGTTCCAAAGAAGTAGTGTGTACAGAGTAGTTAAATACCATTAAAGAGCATACATCACATATGACAGGAATTTCCCTTTTACGGTAGTCATGAGATTGCTTTGCTGGCACAGCAATTCAGTGAACAGAGCAAGTCGGTGGTTTCAAGGTAGATGGTCACAAGGTGAGTGCAGCAGGTCAGCAATTAATCCTTCGTTTAGGGAGAGGTGCTTATCCTTAAGGAAATGCTGATGTGGGCAAAGTTATATCCTTATCTTTAAGGGCATTGTTATTGTCTTTGGGACTTAGTAAATATTTAAAACAGATATACAATGCACGCTCAACAGGTCACGTCAGGCCCTTTTGGAAAAACAAGTTCAGGGCAAATTAGTTTTAACCCAAATGGCTTCCTCATATACTCCACTATATCCTATTGTTTGTCATCTATTTATCATCACCTTTTAAAACATATGTCACATATGTTTTGCTTTCTCCCCCTCCCACATTGTCTTGCAGGATACTTCTCTAGAATACGCGAATCAAATGCTAAATCTCACCCAAGATGAAAGTAAGTCAATAGAAAACATGTTAAGTCTTTGATGTTTAGACCTAACAAGACACAGCCTTTTTGGAATTCTTCAAAATAAGCTCACAGGGGCTTTGAACATAAAGATTTTATTGCTAATGTACAGGAGGACAAAAACCCCCAGATCTAATAACAATAGCAAGCATGGGGTAGTTGCAGTGGTTCCAAGAACATAACAAATTTCTTGAAATGGTCACGTCTCATCCTCAGTCCCCTGCTCCCTTTCTGAGATGTGAAGAGATCAAACTGCCTGGGTTTGAAGCCTACCTCTACTGCTCTCTGGCTGGGTAAACTGGCCCAAATCACTCAACCTCTCTGTGCCTGTCTCCTCATCTATAATAATGGTACCCACCTCATGTAGTCGTAAAGATTAAAAGAGTTAATCCATGGAAAGAATTTAGAACAGGGCCTGGCCTGTAGCAATGTTATCATTACCTGTTATCTTTTAAGTATTCTTGTATTAGACTCACTAGGCCTGTTTCATCATTTGTAAAATGGGGACACCTCCTTTGTAGAGTTGTTATGAAGATTAGAGGAGTTAATGTGCGTGTGCACTTAGAGTAGCGCCTGGCTCCCAGTAGGAGTTCAGTAAATGTGTTGGTTGTTTGATACGCTTCTTATGATCTGCTGAGTGTTATTCCATGGCATGAATACACTGCAGGTGTTTAAACTATCAATAATTGGTGGATTTTTAGGTTATAGGAGCAGACAATTAAAAATAAGTAAATACATTAGGACTTACTTTGTGTAAAATTCCAGTATCTTCCCTGTGACAGTTATTACTGTAGGTCATCTTTGTTATAACATATATTCTTTAGATTTGGGGGTTTTATCTCTTCACTTATGTCCTGTGAGCTGTTAGCTGCTTGGCTAAATTACTTATTGAAGCCTTAGTTTTGCAATCTGTATAATGGAATAATAACACCTAGCTCATAGGGTTGTAAGAATTAAAAGAGATTAAGTATGTAAAATATTTATCAGAGTGCCTGGCACAAAATCAGCCATCAGAGTATGGTAGTCATTGTGCGTAGAAATGTTTGTTAATTTTACAAACATTTTTATTTTAGTAACAGCAACAGAGAAACTAAATTTGCCATTTGGGAGGCCCAGGGTTATGCAGAAGAACAAGGAACACTGTCTCCTTTATCATAGGGAATACGTCGGTGGATTTGGAAAAGACATCAGGATGCCCCTTTGGAGCTCATATACAGTTCCCAATCCGGTAAGTTCTTGTCTCCATTGATCCATGCAGTCTAGGAAGAGTTCGTAGTTCTCTAATATTCTAAGAGTTGAATTTCGATTTTCAGTAGAGCTCCCAAAGGGAGCTCACTGGCCTGTGGCTTGTACAACAATGTCCCCGGTATTGCTTAAAGGTATTTAAAGGTGGTCTGTGGGTGCAAAAGAGGAACACATTGTGTTTTGCCTGGAGGAGAAATTAGAAAGTGTTTGCAGGCCAACTGTCCAATTCGCAAGGCAGATAGAAAAGAAGATTTCAAAGAGAAGCAACAGGAAGTACAGATGCACACTATTCATTTGGTATATCCTAAGTATATGGTGGGTGCACCTAGAAAGTGATGGTAAATAGATTATAAAGGGCTTTGTATTTATTTGAATATTTAACAGATAACTTTCCCATCTGCTGTGTGCTGTAGTAGGCACAAAGGACACACTGTGAATGAGAGCTACCTCTTCCCTGAAGGCTCTAGCTCTCTAATAAGTCAGGCTAGACTTAGATGTACAGGTGTGCTACGTCACAGATCTCTCCAGACTGAGGGTGGGACCCAGTTGTTTAAACCCTCTTCCCTCTTCACTATCTGGCAAACTTCTTTTCCATAAATGATGCTGGGACATTTGGCTACCATAAGAAAGAAAATATTAGACCCGGGGCTGGCCCCGTGGCCGAGTGGTTAAGTTCGTGCGCTCCGCTGCAGGCGGCCCAGTGTTTCGTTAGTTCGAATCCTGGGCGCGGACATGGCACTGCTCATCAGACCATGCTGAGGCAGCGTCCCACATGCCACAACTAGAAGAACCCACAACGAAGAATACACAACTATGTACCGGGGGGCTTTGGGGAGAAAAAGGAAAAAATAAAATCTTAAAAAAAAAAAGAAAATATTAGACCCCTATCTCACACCATATACAAAATTAAATTGCTGGTGAATTTATAGATATAAATGTCAACAGCAAATGCATATTTTCCTTTGTATATATCTTTATGACCTTAGGATAGAGAAGGATTTCTTAGGACACAAGAGCAACAAGAAAAATACAGAGGAAATTGATTAATTTGACTATATTAGCATTAATGTGTGACAAAAAGACAAAAGTTATGGATGGGACGATATATTTGCATTGTACCTAACAAACAAATTATCAGTATCCAGAATAGTAGTTAGGATCCAGAATAGCTAATAACATTCCTACCAACAAACGAGAGAATGATAAGCATCTTAGTTAATAAATGGGCAAAGGATATGAGCCAAGCAATTGAACTTCATTAGCAACCTGGGAAACATAAATTAAAGCAAAAATCCAAGTCTGCTCAATGTCACTCCACATACTCCTTCAGGGCAGGAATAGTTTTGTTTAATGTGTCCCCAGCACAGTAGAGTCGCCCAGTAGATGCCTCCTCAATGACTGCATTGGATGAATAAATCTCCACCATTATTTTTAAAGACTTAAAGACAAAGCAGAACTTTCAACCAGAAGGGTAAATAAATAGTCAAGAAGCTGTTTTTGTAGAGAAAACCCTAGTATTTTAGATCCAAAGACTCTGACGACAAACCTCAACCTGTTACTGTTCTTCCTCAGGGTACAGATGTTCCTCCTCTTTTTGTGGAAAGGAAGTGATTGGCTGTATCCAGATTATTTACTCTTGTTCCAGTTCGAGATTTCTGGAGAAAAATAAGCACATTTTCCTACTCCCAGTTAAAGCTTTGTGTTCTGAAAGCCGACTCTGCTGCTGACAATGGTTTAATCGTGGTCAGTGGCGGAGGAGCACTACTTTTGTTTCCCAACGTGGGCAAAAATTTTAGTTACCTGGGTTCATATGTATGGTTAATGGCAACATCACTTAATGTGCACAATGTTCAGTTGTTTATGATTTTCTTCAACCTGCTATGAAACATACTATAAAACAACAATATGAAGTTATTTATTCTTTGAAATAATTTCTATTTGTTTTTGTTTTTGAGAGGGGCAGTCTATTCAAGGCCAGTCTTATTATTTAATTCTCTATTTTGAAAAGTCCAGGGACTAGGGCTTATGTAGAGCTCAAACTAAATTGTTTGAGCATAACTTCCACAACTGCAGTCTCATAAAAATTACAATAAACTTCCCTCCTTAACGTTTTCCTAATTTTAACTATTGAATACAGGCATTTCGTTTTCCTTACATTATGGAAAATGCATCTATGACTACATTAATGTATTGGACATTTCTTCAAGTAAAATTCACTAAACATGTGAAGTTCTCGAGTAAAATGATAAAGACATGTGGTAGAGAACATCAACTCACATATTCTGGATGTCTGTGGGGCTGACTCAGTCAGCAGTCGATATTCTTGGTTCTCCCATTTTGCAACATATGTATGTGCCCTTTATGCCAAGTGAAGAAACCTGGTCATTCAGAACTGTTGCTATGATGTGTTTTTGAAAGAATCTAAACCAATGTTTTTAGCTTTCCAACGTCTGCCGCCAGGAGAGTGAAATAAATGGTGAGATGTGCCTCTATCGCAAATATCTTCCTATTTCTTGGTTCACTTCTTATTTTGTTGGGCGGATACCACTCGGGAGCTTCCTGAGACAGGAAGAAGGGAAGATACATATTTGAGACTTTGTGTATCTCAAAAGATTCTTATTTAATATATGCTTAATCGATGGTTTAGCTTTAGAATTTTATAAAGAATTTTTCTTCAGAATTAATGGTTATTAATAGGACATTAGACTACCTGGACTGATGGATACTCTAGTGTTTCATATGTTCCTTACTTTTTTCCATGTCTTGTCTTTAATTCCACTTTTTCAGAGATATTGGCAACTCGATGTTATACATCTTACTGATTGTTTTACCTCTCCTGTTATATTTTTAAATCCCAAGAGCTCTTTCTGTCTTCTCTTCCCTTTTCTATTGCTTTCTGTTCTTTACGGATGCCACATGTACTCTTATCTCTCTGAGGAGCGAGTTTTCTTCTGCTCTCTGCATTGTCTCTCTTTCTTCTTGGTTCTCCCCCTGCCCTGAAAATGTCTGGTGGTCCTTGGCAGCTGGCTCATATTTTAAGGGTGAGGAACATGGCTGGGGCTTGCCAGCTGATAGGCTTCACTGTAGGTTGATCAGGACGAGAGCCCGCCATTTTGTTGGGGATTCCCAGTTGTAAGTATCTAATCTTCTTTTCAGGCTGATTTGTTTTCCAAAGAAAGGAAACTTCTAATCTGACCCAGCATATAAGATTGGCAGGCTACATGGGAGCAATGAGACTGGGGGAAATCTTACCATTCGGCATATAGATTTTTATTTAATCTCATTGCTTTCAATATGGCACACCTGCTCTCTGGGATGTCTTGTGTGCTTTAGTCTGATCATCCCTCTGGTTCAGCCTCTCCAGTGAGTAAACATTCTGTCTAGCTTCTTTTACAGATTTTCAACCTATCCTCTTTCCGGCCCTACATACATCCCCCGTCTTTAGGAAACTCCAATTTCTACCCTTGAGGTTCTGCAGTAGGAATTAGCTTCTTTGTGCTTTCCTTAACCATAGGCTCTTTGTTGTCAGTGTTTATTGGTCTGTTAAGTTGGATTACAGTGGTAAAATATCTTTATCTGATTTCCAGCTTTGGAAAAATTTTTATCATCCCTTACATATATGCCTTTAGAAGGGAACAGAGATAAATATTCCATCAAGTTGAGAAGTCTACTCAAATTCTCTATAGTGTTTTCCAGCTGAAGTGTTGCAGTGTGTTAGGGGTACCTTCTCTGGTTGGCTTTCCCAGACTTCCCTCATCTTCATCTCCTGCCTGCTCTATACCTTCTCATGGTGCGCTCCTGCCTATGAATATAGCACATAGTGTACGTTGCCTTTTCCCTTGTGAATTGACCTTCTACATTTTATTTATTTATTTATTTATTTTCCCCAGCTTTATTAAGATATGTGACATATAACATTGTGTAAGTTTAAGGTGTACAACATGATTTGATACATGCATATATTTTAAATGATCCCCACATACATTTTAGACTCCATAGCTGATTTTTGCTTTTAGAACAATGCAGTGAATAGAGGAAGGACGTCCTAATTTAATTTAATCTTCTTTTTTGTAAATTGTAAAAATATTTGTTAAGAAATATATACATTGTGGGCAGCAGAGGGCATAAAAATCAAAATCTCAGAAAAAATGAAATGAATAGCAAAATGTTTACTTATTTATGATTGTATGCTAGTCAAAATGTGATAATTATGTAATAGTATACTACCTTTAATACTTGGGTTAGGCAGCACAATTATAGGATGCCTGCTAGTGAATAAATTATTGTGTTAGCCTTTAAATGGAGCTACAAAGAAAATTATTAAAACAAATATTACTCTATTTCATGATGAGTGAAGCATAGCTAAGAGTTTATTTAAATCCCCAAGTAAGTAAGTTTCGTCAACTAGAGCTTTTTGAATTAATCTTAGGTTGATTAGAAGTTCCTACCCAACCAAAGAATAACATCCTTAGTTCATTTGAGTATGTTAAAAATAAATTGTTTATATTTTATTTTCCATTTTATTGAAGTACAACATATAGCCCCACCTGAAAGTTCGATCCTGAAAAGGATTTTGGTTTTTAGCGATAGCTCCCATTATTCTTTTGCTCTCAGTTGAGGTTTCATTCTGCAAATATTCCTTTCCAAGGTGTGTTTGATTTGCCCTCCCTGTGTCCCTAACCAGAAGGGAACCACAGAAGAAAACATTGCTGAAGATGTCCATTTCCATTGCTTGCATAGACCCGATTCATTAAGAAAATAGGAAAAGGTTAAATGAAAAACATTCTAGGGAAGTTACAAACCATATAAGGTGATGGGTGAGCCACGCTGTGGGCATTATTTTCTCTTTTTTTTCTTTTCTCTCTTTCGACAGGGAGACACATCGCCTCTTCCTCCCACTGTCCCAGACTGTCTGCGGGCTGATGTCAGGGTTGCTCCTTCTGAGAGCCAAAAATGTTCCTTCTATTTAGCAGACAAGAATATCACCCACGGCTTCCTCTATCCTCCTGGTTGGTATAACTCTTTTTGAGAGCAGCAGCTTAGAAAGCCCTTATCAGCTGGCTGTGGGCATGTGCCTTAAACATACGCTCCCCCCTCCCCCAAACTACCTGCTCTGGCTGAAGGAGCTGCCTGGAGGCCTCCAGGGGTTGTGGGCGGGCCCAAAGCAGAGTGACAGCTGTCATGAGACTAATAGCACCTGCAGTGGGAACCACACAGCAGCTCCAATCTGGCCGAGATGTTCAGAGGGTTTGGCAGGTTTAAGTTTAATTTTAAAACTGAAGATTCTTTGGGGAGGGACACAAACGTCTAACAAAACTGTTTTTCTACTGCCCAAGCTCAGGGCTGCGTAGAGAATGCAGCTGTGGAAGAGCTCAGAGAGCTCAGCCAAGAATTCAGGCCTCTTATGGCATAGGCTCAACAATTTTAAACTGTGGATTAAGTAGCTGAATGAACTTTAAGTTCATTTGAAAAAGCGTCTATCTCTCTTGGGAATATGAGAAAGCCAGTGTGATTTTTCTAAAGCTCAAATCTCTTCCCTGTTCAGCAGTCCATGTCATTTTCATTAACTCACCTGTGAGATTATCATCACTTTCAGCTTCTGGGAATGGGTTTACTCCTGATAATTGACTTCATTTTCTGGAAGCCAGGACCAAAGAGGTCCTTTAGACATTTATAGCTTAGAGATTGTGAGATTTATAATGGGAAAAAAGAAAGGCTTAATAAAGACAAGTAGCACAGCAATTTAAGCCCCTAACATGGGATTAGGACAAATAAACTGATATATCTTATTAAAATATCTACCGACAATTAGAACTACCCAACTTGTGCAAACCCTGGGATAAACGTAAATAGTTGCAACATTTTATTAATGAAATTGTTTAAACTGGCATATAAAATTGTGTCTGTTAAGCCATAAGATATTGGTTGATAATTAAATGTTTGCCTGATCAAGGAAATGAAATTAATAACTAAGCAGCTTATCTCAAAAAATATTAAGGTGAAAATGAAACTCCCTTCTAGCTTTCCACTGTAAATTGTTGATTAGAAATTCCATTATAAGCTGATGGTTATTTTTCTCTGAAAGGAGGTACTGTTATGCTGATTGTGGTCCCAGCTTTCCATTTAAAGAGTAGAAAAGGCTTGTAGGGGATCTGAGGACAGTGAACAGCACGTGAAACCTTAAGGGAAAAAACACCACCAACTTGTTCGTCCTTGCCTTCTGGTGCCCACCTCTTGGCCTTTCACTTAAGTCTTCGCTAAGATACCCAAGTGCAGTTTAAATATAAAAGGTATTATAATATGCATTTCTAGGCTTGCAGCTTTTAAATCCTCACCCTATTTCTGTGAGAGGGACGCCGTGAGACAGATGGAGCCCAAGGGACAGAGCACGTTGCTCAGGGTTTCAGCTGGTAGGCGGTGGAGCTGGGGTTCCAATCTGGGCAGTCTGCGTCCAGAGCACGCGCCCAGCACTCACTCTGCTGGACGGCACCTCCACGAGTCCTCAGAGCCAGTCATTTGCGGTGTCATCAGTCAGCAGTCTTCATTGGGTTAAAACTCACTTTCTTAAGAAAATTGTATTTTGGAAGAGCGATTTGCAATTGCTTTATTATTTAGTGCACATTTAATAGCTGTGCATTCATGTTGGTGTTATATTTGTTTCCTTGGGCTGCTGTAACAAATTGCCACCAAGTTGGTGGCTTGTAACAACAGAAATGTATTCTCTCAGAGTTCTGGAGGCCAGAAGGCTGAAATCCAGGTGTCGGCAGGGCCCCGCCCCTTTGACGGAGAGAATCCAGAGGAGAATCCTTCTTTGCCTCTTCCAGGTTCTGGGACTCCAGGCGTCTCTTGGCTTGTGGCTGCGTCGCTCCAGTCTCTGCCTCCGTCTTCACATGCTTCTCCCTGGGTCTCTCCTCTTCTCAGCCCTCACTCTCCTTACAAGGGTGCCAGTGGTTGGATTAGAGCCCACTCTAAATCCAGGATAACCTCATCTGGAGACCCTTACCTTAATCACATCTGCACAGACCCTATTTCCCACCTTCCCCCTCACGGGTACAGGGGTCAGGACTTGGACACATCTTTTTGAGGGTCTCCATTCAACCCACTGCAGGTATCAAATGTGTGAAACTGCCTGCATTACTGCTGACCTCGACTGACAGGAGAGTGCTTAGTATCTTGGTGTTTTGACTGCTAATAAATTGACAATAGTGTGCAGTAGTAATTTGCCCATTATGTAATATATTTTCTCTTATAGCTAAATTTGATAAATTTCACTTGTTTTGCAGCAAACAACAGAACTTCTGAGAGTCAATATGATGCTTTAATTACAAGTAATTTGGTTCCTATGTATGAAGAATTCAAAAGTAAGTATATATTTAGATTATTAATTTAAAAATACCTACATGGCTCTGTGAACTTACAAACTAAACAGATCTTTTATTGCAATTTGTTTCTGATATTGAGACATTTTGTTCTAATGTTTTAAATATAGAAACAGGAAGAATCTCTGACATCATTTCTTTTCAACTTACCTCAACTTTGGGTGACTTGCTAGAATTTTGACAATTTGTTTTTAACCCTAATTTAACTGTAAAGAGCTATTCACAAGACAAAATTTTATTGACACTCACTGTAAGTGAAGGATGTCTATCCCTAGAGTCGTAACTAATAAGGCAGTGTGTGTTTTCTGGCATGTTTAATACTCACCGTCCCCAAAGCAACTCAGCCCTAGGGAGGAATTTGGAGACATATTTACCTGTAATTTCAAGACTGTAACGACATCATCAACAAAACGCTATCATCAGTATGGCCATTTATCATCGCATGAACTATTTTGTAGAATTATCCAATCAGCACTGATAATTCCTGAAGCAGAGTTTGATGCTATTTAAATGTACCTGTCTATAGTAGAAGACACTTCTATGTTCAGTAGAGGTGGATATTTTCAACATCTTATTCTTTTGTTTGTAGAAATATGGGATTACTTCCACAGTGTTCTTCTTGTAAAACATGCCGCGGAAAGAAATGGAGTAAATGTGGTTAGTGGACCAGTATTTGATTATAATTATGATGGTCATTTTGATGCTCCAAGTGATATTACAGAGTGAGTAGTTTGAAACCAAACAATTTTTTTTGACAATTGGAAGAATTTTAAAATAGGCTCCAAATTAAATGATATTAAGGAATTATTGTTTGTTTTATTAGGTATGATGATATGGTGGTTGTATTTTCTTTTTTAATTTTATTGAGGTTGTATTGGTTTATAACTGAGTAATTTCAGGTGTACTTTATTATATATCAGTCTATGTGTAGACTGCATCGTGCTCACCACCAATAGTCTGGTTTTCATCCATCACCATACATATGTACCCCTTTACCCCTTTTGCCCACTCCTCTAACCTACTTCTCCTCTGATAACCACTAATCTGTTCTCTTTATCCATGTGTTTATCTTCCACATATGAGTGAAATCACATGGTGTTTGTCTTTCTCTGTCTGGCTTATTTCGCTCAACACGATAGCCTCAAGGTCCATCCATGTTGCTGCAAATGGAATGCTTTTGCCTTTTTTACGCCTAAGTAGTATTCCATGGAATATGTATACCACATCTTCTTCATCCACACATCAATTGATGGACATTTGGGTTGCTTCCTCATCTTGGCTATTGTGAACAATGCTGCAGTAAACATAGGGGTGCACAGATCTCTGTATTGTTGATGTCATGTTCTTTGGATAAATGCTGAGAAGTAGGATAGCTGGATCATATGGTATTTCTATTTTTAATTTTTTGAGAAATCTTCATACTGTTTTCCATATTGGCTGCACCAGTTTGCATTCCCACCAGCAGTGTGTGAGGGCTCCCTTTTCTCCACATCCTCTCCAACACTTGTTATTTCTTGTCTAGTTAATTGCAGCCATTCTGATGGATGTGAGTTGATACTTCATTGTAGTTATGGTTTACATTTCCCTAATAATTAGAGACATTGAACATCTTTTCACGTGCCTGTTGGCCATCTGTATATCTTCTTTGGAAAAATGTCTGTTCATATGGTCTGAGGATTTTTTTGATCGGGTTGTTTGTTTTTTGTTGTTGAGTTGTATGAGTTCTTTATATACTTCGGAGATTAACCCCTTGTTGGATATATGATTTGCAAATATTTTCTCCCAGTTGGTGGGCTGTCTTTTTGTTTTGATCATAATTTCCTTTGCCTTTCAGAAGCTTTTAATCTGATGTAGTGCCATTTGTTACTTTTTTCGTTTGTTTCCCTTGCCTGAGTAGGCATGATATTCAAAAGATGTTGCTAAGATCTATGTCAAAGAGTGTACTGCCTATATTTTCTTCTAGGAGTTTTATGATTTCATGTCTGACATTCAAGTCTTTAATCCATTTTGAGTTAATTTTTGTGTATGGTGTAAGATAAAGGTCTACTTTCATTCTTTTGCATGTGACTGTCCAGTTTTCCCGACACCATTTATTGAAGAGACTTTCGTTTCTCCATTGTATGTTCTTGGCTCCTTTGTCAAACATTAGCTGTCCATAGATGTGTGGTTTTATTTCTGGGCTTTCAATTCTGTTCCATTGATCTGTGAATCTGTTTTTGTGCCAGTACCATGCTGTTTTGTAGTATATTTTGAATTCAGGGATTGTGATACCTCCAGCTTTGTTCTTTTTTCTCAGGATTGCTTTGGCTATTCGGGGTCTTTTGTTGTTCCATATCAATTTTAAAACTCTTTGTTCTCTTTCTGTGAAGAATGTCATTGGTATTCTGATTGAGATTGCATTGAATCTGTAGATTGCCTTAGGTAATATGGATGTTTGAGCTATGTTTATTCTTCCAATCCCTGAACGTGGAACATCTTTCCGTTTCTTCATGTCTTCTTCAGTTTATTTCAATACTATCCTATAGTTTTCATTGTTTAGGTCTTCACCTCCTTGGTTAAATCTATTCCTAGCTATTTTATTCTCTTTGTTGTAATTGTAAATAGGATTATATTCTTGACTTTTTCTGCTAGTTTGTTGTTAGGGATAGCAATGCAACTGATTTTTGTAAGTTGATTTTGTACCCTGAAACTTTGCTGTAGTTCTTGATTATTTCTAATAGCTTTCTGGTGGATTCTTTAGGGTTGCCTATATATAGAATCATGTCATCCACACACAGTGAGTTTTACTTCTTTCTTTCCAATTTTGATAGCTTTTATTTCTTTTTCTTGCCTGATTGCTCTGGCCCAAACCTCCAGTACTATGTTGAATAGGAGTGGCAAGAGTGGGCACCCTTGTCTTGTTCTTATTCTCAGAGGGATGTCTTTCAGTTTTTCACCATTGAGTATGATGTTGGCTGTGGGTTTGTCATATATGGCCTTTTCATGTTGAAATACTTTCCTTCTGTAACATTTTATTGACAGTTTTTATTATAAGTGGATGCTGGATCTTGTCAAATGCTTTCTCTGCATCTGTTGAGATGATCATGTGATTTTCATTCCTCATCTTGTTCGTGTGGTATGTCACATTGATTGATTTGCAGATGATGAACCATGCCTGTGTCTCTGGTATAAATCCCACTTGATCATGGTGTATGATCCTTTTAATGTATTGCCACATTCAATTTGCCAATATTTTGTTGAGGGGTTTTGCAGCTATGTTTGTCAGCATTATTGGTTTGTAATTTTCCATGTTTGGGTTGTCCTTGTCTGCTTTTGTATCAGGGTGATGTTGGCATCATAGAATAAGGAAGCATTCCATCTTCTTCAAGTTTTTGGAATAGTTTGAGAAGGATAGGTATTAAACCTTCTTTGAATGTTTGGTAGAATTCTCCAGGGAAGCCATCTAGTCCTGGACTTTTGTTCTTTGGGAAGTTTGTGATTACTGTTTCAATCTCTGTATTTGTGATTGATCTATTCAGATTCTCTATTTCCTCTGGATTCAGTTTTGGGACATTGTATGAATCTAAGAATGTATCCTTTTCTTCTAGGTTATCCAATTTGTTGGCATATAGTTTTTCATAGTATTCTCTTACAATCCTTTGTATTTCTCTGGTATCTGTGTAATTTCTCCTCTTTCATTTCTAATTTTATTTATTTGAGCCCTCTGTCTTTTCTCCTTAGTGAGTCTGGCTAAGGGCTTGTCAATTTGGTTTATCTTCTCAAAGAACCAGTTCTTACTTTCGTAGATCCTTCCTACTGTTTTTTTGGTCTCTATTTCATTTGTTTATGCTCTAATTTTTAATATTTCCCTCTTGCTGCTGACTTTGTTTTTGTTTATTCTTCCTTTTCTAGTTCTATTAGGTGTTGTTTAAGTTTACTTAGTTGAGATTTTCTTTGTTGAGTTATGCCTGTATTGCTAGAAATTTGCCTGTTGGGACTGCTTTTGCTGCATTCCATAACAGTTGATATCTTGTGTTTTCATTTTCATTCATCTCCAGGTATCTTTCTAACTTCTCCTTTGATTTCTTCATTGACCCAATGGTTGTTCAGTAGCATGTTGTTTAGTGTCCACGTATTTGTCACTTTCCTAGTCTTTTTCTTGTAGTTGATTTCTAGTTTCACAACACTGTGCTCAAAAAAGATGTTGATATGCTTTCAATCTTCTTAAATTTGTTGAGGCTTGCCCTGTTTCCCAACATATGATCTATGTTTGAAGATATTCCATGTGCACTTGAGATGAATGTGTATTCTCCTGTTTTTGGGTGGAATGTTGTCTCTCTCTATAGATCTAGTAAGTCCATCTTGTCTAATATTTTGTTTAAGATCACTTTTTCCTTATTGTCTTTCTGTGTGGATGATCTATCCATAGATGTAAGTGGGGTGTTGAGGTCCCCTACTACTATTGCGTTGCTGTCAACTTCTCCCTTTAGGTGTGTTAGTAGTTGCTTTGTATTCTTTGGTGCTACTGTGTTAGGTGCCTTTATATTCATAAGTGTTTCATCCTCTTGGTGGAATGTCCCTTTTTATCATTATATACTGCCCCTCTTTGTCTGTCATTGTCTTTTTTCTCTTGAAGTCTGTTTTGTCTGATATAAGTATGATAACACCTTCTTTCTTTTCTTTGCCGTTTGCTTGGCGTATCATCTTCCTTCCCTTCACTCTGAGTCTGTGTTTGTGTTTAGGGCTGAGATGTGTTTCCTGGAGGCAGCATAGTGTTGGGGCTTGTTTTTTAAATCCATCCAACCACTCTGTCCTTTGATTGGACACTTCAATCCAGTTACATTTAGAGTGATTATTGATATGTGAGGGCTTAGTATTGCCATTTTATCTCTTGTTTTCTTGTTCTATATTTCCATTGTTTCTTTTCCCTTATATTTCTGATTACCATTTCAGTTTGGTGGTTTTCTGTGATGGATTTCTCAGTTTTCTCTTTTTTTATGATTTGTGGCTCTGCTCTGATTTTTGGTTTAGTGGTTACCATGAGGTTTGTATAAGATTTCATAGATGAGATAGTCGACCAAATGCACTTTCGATTTGGCAATAGTGTATTATGAGGGGAAATCTCAGTGTTTTAAATAAAAGCTCCGTATTTTAAACATTACAAAGTATATTTATATAGAGCTGTTATTGTTGATTCTTTTCTATTATACTATGTAAATAGTTAGCCAAAGCTTTATACAGCAAAAATTTAAACTACTGGGCAAAGAAAAATCGTCCAGGAAAAGTTTAGCAAAATTTTTATTTGGAAAATTTCTAAACCAGTGGGCAGAGGATAAGTAATTCTATAAAGGTTAAGGAGATAGAGGAGACTCACTGTACTGTTGATAAATATAGAACCAGTCCTGCAATGCAATAAATGTAAAAATCAAGTAGTGATGATTCATAATATTGTCTTATAGTGAATGATTCATAAAAGTATCTCCCAGGAGAGGGTGGCGGCTTCATGTAGAAAACTAGTCCTGCTAAACTGTACATCTTTCTGCTAAACTGTACATCTTTGTACTAAAACTGGTCCTAAAAGGTTTCTAAGAATTATCTTTGAATGCAGCACACAGGAATAGAGAGGTTTAGAAGTACCATCCATTATTTCTCTTTATTATCAAAATGTGGAAAGGGCCAAACTAAACAATTGTACTGTCTAAGCATAGATTATTTAAAGCAATGATTTCTACCTACACCTTCCCATAAAGTAACGTTTATGACTACCAAATGTGTGGCCCTTTCCTATTTTGTTTGCCGTGTCCTTATTTCAGTATTTATTGATCTTATATGTGACCATTTAATAATTCTAGCAAACTCTTTGAGCAAACTTTACTGCTATCAAAGCACTTTCTAAGCACATTCATAGTCTTCACTTAATCCACAAAACATCCCTATTTTAGATTCCATTAGCCCCCATTTACAGATGAGGAAACTGAGGCACAGAGGGGTTAAGTAACTTGTCTATGTTTCACAACTAGTAAGTAGTGAAGCCTGAATACAAACCCAGACAGTCTACCTTGAGTCCACGTAGAAATTCTGAATCACAGTAATACCAGCTCATGTTCCTTTCAGTGGACTTATAGTAATAACTTACCTTTATTTTGCACTTAAAACTTTTAAAAGCACTTTCATGTTCATTTTCTGAAACTCAAGGATGTCATATCAGTTGTATGGATTTATCTCTGTGTCTACACTGTGAAGTTGGTAGCACAGGATGACCTCCATGTTAAAGTAGAGGAAATTTAGTAAGTCATAGGATGTGAGAGGTTAGTACACAGGCAAACATCTAGTGGAAGTACACAGCTGGAGTCGAAATCAGGGCTCCGTCCCAGCCCCTCTTCTATTAGAGAACGTCACATGAATTATGAAGTCAACAGAACTAGGAAACCCAGGAGGCATAATATCACGCTCTGCTTTTCTTTGTATTCTAATATTTTCCCATAATATTAAAATGACCAAATTTGGACTTCTAGAAGTCACTGGCTCATTGAAGTCAAAAAATATGAGGTAAGATTTTGTATTTTCTATTCATTTACTTTCTTTTACTCTATTATTACCTTAGCATTTCTTTAAAAATATATAGACATTTTTAGTCTTTAGAAGCAAAAGTATAATAACATCAAATCTTTTCTATTATTATTTCAGATATGTGGTCAACACCAGTGTTCCCATCCCAACACACTACTTTGTGGTGCTGACTAGCTGTAAAAATAAGAGCCACACCCCTGACGCTTGCCCTGGGTGGTTGGACGTCCTGCCCTTTGTCATCCCTCACCGACCCACCAATGTGGAGAGCTGCCCTGTGAGTACGCCCTGGGAAAGTCTCAGGCAGGAGAAATGATGAGTCTGAGCTCATCGGCCTTTCGTAAAAGTGGCTCTGACTACAGCAGTACATTTTTCAGGTGTTTTGTGCGTAGAGATGTACTAAAAATGACCTCATTTTTAAACTTTTCCTTTGCCTGTTGATCTCTTTATAATTAATATCAATTTAAACATCTATATGTCTACATGAACATGTGTTTATATATGAATATCTTATGTATTTTATTTACATGAATTTCATTCAAACTTACTAATAAGGGGAGGGGTGGCATCTTATTAATATTTTGCTTCTGGTCATAAACTTTAAAGTTCTGTTCCAAAGTTGGCATGAAATTAATGTTTCCTGAATGACTATGTAAATATAAAAACTTCATCAACTTGAAACATGAGGTCTGAAATTAATTGCATATATATATATATACATAAAAAAATAAGTTGGCGGGCTGGCCCCGTGGCCGAGTGGTTAAATTCCCGCGCTCTGCTGCAGGAGGCCCAGTGTTTCGTTGGTTCGAATCCTGGGTGCGGACATGGCACTGCTCATCAGAGCACGTTGAGGCGGCGTCCCATATACCACAACTAGAAGGACCCACAGCGAAGAATATACAACTATGTACTGGGGAGCTTTGGGGAGAAAAAGGAAAAAGATAAAATCTTTAAAAAAAAAAAAAAGTTGGTTCAAGGAACATTCATTTTTTAACATCATGTATTACTCTACCTGAAAATCTTTTTGGCTCAAGGCAAATTATATGTAAATAGTTACTTCAACTTGCATCCATGTTCTTTACAGAAAAAAATATTTATCTTGGTGATTGGATTTTACTGAAGTTACTCAAAAAATGTATTGAGTACCTATTTAGCACCTAAATGCACAGTATTGTGATAGGAAGTGTTTATAATGAACCAAGGAGGCATACGTTGTCTCTGTCCTCAAGGAGTTCATGTATAATTTTGATATATAGATGAGGATAAATGAAATATAGACACATAAATGGGTCAATCAATAGTATAATAATTATTTTAAAAATTAAAAAGTATGGAATATCACAAAGATGGGATTAATTGCTAAATACTCTTATAAAGATTGAGTGTTTCAAACTCAAAACACATTTGGCTAGAATAATCACTAAAGGTTACATGAAATGAGGTGGGAGTAGGACTGGGCCCTGAAGGATGAGAAGAATTTGAATAGATTGCGCATCAGGAAGAATCATCTACTGAGGGAGTGAAGAATGCAGAGGATTTGGTAAGTGACTGGATGCAAGAGTGAAAGCAAAAGGGAAACTCAAAGATAAATCAGAGGTTTTAAATATGGGTAATTAGGAAAAAGAAAGAGGGAAATGAGAAATGAGACCTATTTTGGCAGATAGATAGGATAATTAAGTTTAGGCATGTCAAGTTTGTAGAAATGGATGTTCACATGGAAAATTCCATAGGCTATTAAACACTGGATATTAAAGCTTAGGTTCTAGGCCACATTGGGATTCGTCTCTGTTCTTTCAGGTGTTCAACACATAACTGCCTGCACCATACTATGTACTATGGGAGATACACAGATAAACCAGACAGGAATTCTACTGAAAGGGGCTCATAGTCTAGATGCCCTTAGAAGCCTAGTAAAATAGAATAAGGAAGAGATAAGTGGCACAAAGAGGGACAGATAAAATTGCTGTAGGGTTTTGAAAGAGAAATGCTCTCTGGTAGGGAAGGTGACATTCTAGCTGGGTCTTGAAGATAGGATTTAAACATGAGTGTTTGAATGGTTTTTCAGTGACTAAAGATGGAGGACAAAGGTTAGAGACTAAACAGCGGGTCACACCTAGTCCTAGAGTGAGGAAGAGTTTTCAAACAAGAAGCTATCAGGAGCTGTTGTCTAGTTGAATCTCCTCCTACTTTTCTTGTCAGAATTTTATTTAGTTGAGACAAGGGTAAGCCATCATTCTTCACTTCCTCTTCCAGTGGCAGACATTGGTGACTGATAGAGTATGGTGGGGCTCTTTACCACTGATTTAAGATTGAAAGTTCTTGGGGGCTGGCCCCATGGCCTAGTGGTTAAGTTTGGTGCACTCTGCTTCAGTGGCCCATGTTTGCAGATTCATTTCTTGTGCGTGGACCTACACCACTTGTCAGCCATGCTGTGATGGTGACCCATATAAAAGTAGGGGAAGATTTCCACAGATGTTAGCTCAGGGCAAATCTCCCTCAGCACAAAAACAAAACAAAACAGAAGAGTTCTTTATCACAGAGTTTCTGGGTATCCATTATGGATTATTTAGAATGGATGTGCCAAGAAGAAACTATTTGCTCTTCTTGGTCTAGCACTTATTACCTTGTATTGGGACTTTTGAAGATGAACCTTAAGTAGCTTCATTGTTTCCTGTCCTCCTTCTCTTCACTTCTGTATACCACTACCAATTGATTCCCCTTGAAATTTAGTTTTTCATTATGACATACTCTCTCATCCCCAAACTTTGATATGAATAAGAAAACAAAAACAGACAAAAATCTCCCAGGCTGTGCTTAAGGCTCTTGACAATTTACCCTTAGTTGACCTTACAGACCTAAGTTCCAGGCCAACTGAAGTCCTTGAAATTTCTTGAACACATGTTGAGTTTCCCTACCTCAACATCATTGCTCACGCTCTTCTGTCCTCTAGAATGCTCTTTCTTTTCACATCTGCTAAAAATTCCACCTACACATCAAGGTAAAGTATACACAGTACGAAGCCTTCTTTGATCATCCAAGTGGAGATGATCTCAAAATTAAAAGGCTATCATCTCTGTTGAGCGAGACATCATCTCAAATGAATTGGAGATTATCCAAGATTTTAAAGGAAACTGCAGTATAGTAATAAGGATATGACATCTTTAAAGATAATTACAAGACATAATATGATGAGTGTAAAACAAACTTAAACAAAGCTATGATTATAAGAGATTGTGAACTTAATAAGATGTGGCTGTCAATTAGATATGTGGGAGGGGAGAGGTAGGATGAGAGAGAGTCAAAGGTGACTGAAAATTTAGGCATGACTGGGCAGGAAATATATAAGACAATCAGTTGTTTTGGGAAGGATGACCTTGCTCTTGGTGGTCTTTAGACTGAGAAACTAATTGAATATCTGGGAGGATATATGAGGAGCAGTATAAAATAGAACTTAAATACATGGCTTTTGGAGTTGGACATCCTGAGTTCAGTTATTGACTTGATGTGTTTGGTTAAATAACTGAAGATCACTTTGCTCAACTGTATAAAAAAGTCACTTCCCCCCATGAAGTTGTCATGAGGATTAAATGAGATATTTCATGTAAAACCCTAAGAATTCCCAAAAACTAGTAAGCAAATTATGGCCATTATAAATAAATCACATTTTGTGATGGAGTTACGTTGTAAAGTCAACATAAAGTGAAATCCCATGCAGAGAAAATCCTCTATAATCAGATCACCCAGAAAGGACAGTTATGTACACAAACTGTACCTTAATAAGTGCTAATAAGCCAGTATTTCCACCAGCATTGGAACAGGGAATAGTGCTTTAAGTAATGAGGAAACACTTGGCTTGCTTTAGGGGTCATGTTGTATGCAAATTCTGCACTTTCAAATATTCTAATCACTGAGTGTGGGGAGGTGCTCCCACCAGAAGGGGTTTAGGGAACTGGCAGCAGTTGTAGAAATGAGAGCGTCATGATTCCACCTCACACATGGTCTGAGGAACGAGATTCATATTTCTTCACTTGCTTTCTTCTTTCTCTCATTCCTTCCATCTTTTCTTCCCTCCTTTCCTCTTTCTTTTTCCCTCAAGTTTGTATTGTTAAATTCCTATCAGATAAATGGGAATGTTGCCTTGAGTCGAAGTGACTATCATTATTGTAAATCACTCAGCAGATATTGGAAGACACACAGGTTTGGAACTTGGAAGAGAAATCAGAACTGTAGAGATAGATCTGGAATTAAATCATGGGAGTGAAACAAAATTGCCAAAGGGAAGAAAGCAGAGAGAAGAGGGAAATTTAGCAAATGCCTGTACTTCCAGGATGGAAAAAAACTAGTCAGTTAAGGAAACAGAAGTTGTCTTCAAAGAAGTAAGCAGAGCTATGGAAGACAACGGGGGCACTTTCAGCAGCTTAGGGTGATCAACCAAGTGAATGGTCTAAAAAAAATCTGCTCAATGATGTCATCCTTGACAAGACAGTTTCATTAGTGTGGTGGCAGCAATAACCAGACTGTAAGTGGTTAAGGAGAGAGAAGAAAGACATCCTTAGGGGAAAGAAAACTGAAACTGATATTGCCTCACAACTCTAACAAAGTGAGTTGTATTTTAGGGGTAGAGAACACTTCTATTTATGTAACAGTTCTAATACATATATAATCAAATATGTATATAAATTAATTACATATACAGTCAAAAGCACTTATTTAAATATAGCTCATAAAAACTGTGTATATGCAAGGCTGCTGCTCCGTTGGCGTGCTCTGTTTGGATGCACTGGTCCAGCTAGAGCAGTTGTCTATAGCTGGCCTCTGTTCAGATTGGTTGGTGCTGGTGACCTACCTGGTACAAACTAGCTTGAGTATCACCCCTGCCTACATGTAATTATGTGTTCTACCTTAAGATCATTTAATTGCAGTTTAAAAGAGGGAAGATGGTCAGGTGTTCACTAAACATTTAGTTGGATGGATACCAAATAAGCCAGGAGAGACTAGAGTAATATAAACCAAGTGGGAAGAAACTTTAGGAAAAAAGTGATCAAAAATAGTAAATAGTGCTGAAATGTGAATTAGGAAAGGCAGGAAAAAAAGACTGAATTAGATTCCCATTGGAAATATAAGCTAGAATTAGTATACTGCATATTTATTACTTAAAAAGTTAACTCACATCATGAATATCACACAGAGAAATGCTTCAGTGGTTAGAAGCGAAAAGTAATTTCCCCGTATACTTCCTGTGGCTCCAACAAGAGCTGCTTATTTCAAGGCTGCATATTTAAAAAAACAAGCAAACCACTGTGCTGAAGTGAAATGAAAGTTATTAACCCACACTCATCTAATTAAACAAACCTTTAAACTGTCTTACTTTAAAAAAATTTAACTGAAAATTAGCAATATCATAAGAATATCAGAAAATTAGTAAATAAAGAATAAGGAATTTCATGGAAATCCATGGCTCTAAATTATTGAACTTTTGTATAATAAAAAAACCTATAAAAATTCAAATGGCCAAGAAATATCTGAAAAGATACTCAACTATAAGATCTCTTGCGGTAATAAAATTTAAACAAGGATAAAACTCTCTTTCACCCCGTGGTTTGGCAAGGATGCGGGGAGTTGGGGGTTATCGTCCTCTGCCAGTGGAAGTGTGAATTGGTGTGAACACTTTGAGGAGTGCTAGGTTTCATATCTGGTAAAGTCAAAGTTGCATCTACTCTCTGACCCAGCAATTCTGTTTATATATCCTAGAAACTCATGTTCTTGAACACAGGAGGCAGGTGCCAAGTTATTCATTACAGTATCATTTATAAGGCCAAAAATACTATCAACATGGCGACAAAAAAATAAACTGTGCTACCACAAACCACAGGTAAAAACAAATGACTTAACTAGATCTAGACACATCACTATGGATAGATTACAAACATAACACTAATGCAAAGTAATCCTAGAATACCACTCATAACATCGTTTATGGAAACTTGAAAACTCATAAATCAATACCATATATTGTATATTGACGTGCAGTAAAATTGTATAAACAGTCTGGATTCACACTGACTCCTGATAATGATTAGCTCTGAGTAGAGGAACATTGGGGACTTAACTTCATCTCTAATATTTCATTTTTAAAAAAAATTTACATCTGAAGTCAATATAAAAATGGCTAAAAATCTGACTTTGTGATGGTCTGTATTTGCTATAGTATTCTTTATTTATTTTAATAAACAAAAGTTAGCCGTATCAATTAAAGTTTTAAGGAAAAACTACAGGAACAAATATCAAATCAGTATGTCGTACACTTGAAACTAACATCGTGTTGTAAGGCAATTATCCCTCAACTAAAAAAAACACAGGACAAAGGAGGACTTCTAAGTAATGAAAGATCTTCCTGTTAATGAAAAATCATGGCCTATGGAAAACAGTCTTTTGTTTCTCTTTTACAGGAAGGTAAACAGGAAGCCAGCTGGGTTGAGGAAAGATTGAAAGAACACGTTGCCCGGGTCCGAGATGTGGAACTTCTTACTGGGCTTGACTTTTACCAGGAAAAAGTGCAGCCTGTCTCTGAAATTTTGCAACTAAAGACCTATTTACCCACATTTGAAACCATTATATAATCTAATCTGTAGGAGAATTTTGGCAAAATGTAAGTGACTTTTTGTGGTGAAGAATCATAAAATTTTTCCTTAACTCCTCGAAAAGCTATGTTGCATAATTTTCTATACATATTCCTCTCTTTCTTTCTCATTTCTATGAACATGCATTAGTTTAAAGTTACGTTTTTCTTTTGCACAGAGATTATGCCATGTTATACCTTCCTTACTATATTTATTTTCTCACTTGTATCTGTGGCTGTATTTTTCTGCCCAGCATTATCTAAACAGAAGGGAGAATAAAAGAAGTCGGTCCCACTTTGGAATTGAATCCATTCTGCAATCACTTTTGTCATAAAACTTTTTATATTTGGCTATTAGGCAATATTTACTAACATAAAAAATGCACGTTACCTTCATTCGGCAGTTTCAATTGTAAAAACTGTGCCAGCAGATATAATTTGCACGAGTGCATGAAAATATCATCTTTTACAGTAGCAAGGGCCAGAAAACAACCTAAAAGACTGGTCGAACAAATTGTGGAATTTGTTTAAATAAACAGTGGAATGATATTCCAATATTATAAAGAAGTAGATCTGTATATGGAATGTTGGGCTCTTGTTAAATGGGGAGCAAGTGATGGAACAGCATGGATAGTATGTATGCTGTCATTTTCTAGAGATTGGCAAACTTTTGCTGTAAAGGGCCAGATAATAAATATTTTTAGGCCATACAGTCTCTGTTGCAACTACTCAACTCTGCCATTACATCATGGAAGTATCGTCGATAATACGTGAAAGGAATTGGAGTGGCTGTGTTCCAATAGAACTTTATTTACAAAAGCAGATAGAGAGCTAGATTTGGCTCACAGGCTGTAGTTTGTCAACCGCTGATTTATACAATAAAGCCAAGGTGGGGAGAGGCAGGAATTACTAGTAAAAAGAGAGGGAGATAAAGCTTTTATTTTGTCACCTTTGGGATTGCCTAAAATTAAAAAAATTTTTCAAAATGTGCTTATTAATCACAGAGATTCCAGTACTTATTTGAGGGGCAATACCATTGGTCAGAGTTTCGGATTACCAGAGTGGAAATGTTCCACATTCATTTCTCATATACAGACCAGTTTGTCCAGGGGACAGAGGCTTTGCTGGTGATGAAAAATCTTGTGAGCTGAGCTTCAAAAAACCCCCCAATTTCCATTAGAATTTCAATTGGATTATGGTCATTAATTCCAATTAATTTGAAATGTTAACTTACTGCCATTGGATTTTTTTTTTTTTACATATTTTCTCCACTTGTAGGATTTAGTTTAAAATTTTATGCAGTGAAAAATGTACAGTACAGAGAGGCTGAAAGACAAGACACAAATTGGAAACTATTTGCAGCTATATGGTAAAAATGTTACTACCCTAAATATCGATGGAATTCCCGCAGTCAGCGTCCCCTGCCCCACTGCAGCCTGGGAACTAGAGGAGACCACCCAGGACTGAGACTCCACTGTGGGGAGACGAGTGGAGGATGGGTGCAGCCCTGAGCTGAGTTGAACTGTGGATGCCCTCGTGGCTTCTGAGTTTCTCTGAAAGCCACTGTATCAGATCAAATGGGTGCTCAACATAGACGTAAAAATTTCAGTCACAGAAAAATGAAAGTTAGGTTTTATTGCACAGAGATTGTGTGATGTTATACCTTCATTTTGTATATTCATTGTCCCATTAAAAAGAAGTAGGTAGGAGTAAAATCATTCTGAAGGAAGGAACACCAGTGATTTAATGCGTCATGGAATGACAGGGGATTTGCAATTGCTACTTTATATCTTTTGTTATGTAGCCGATATTTTATAATGAGCTTGTTTTATTTTAAAAACCTGAAAATGTAAAAAATAAGGTTAGTTGCATTCTTTAAAAAGTATTTATTTAGAAAGAATTTCAAAGATACAGAAATGTTGTAAGAATAATATAAAGAACTTGTATACCCTTCCCTGAGCTTCATCAATTGATAGTATTCTTGTTGTATTTACTTATATATATCTTTATTTCACCCCTGAAGTTTCTCCCCATTTGCCTCTCAATACTTCATGTGTTTCTCCTAAGGTTGAGGACATTATCTCACACAACCCGAGTCAGGAAGGTTAGTGTTGATACAATACTATCATTTAATTGACAGATCTAATTCAAATTTTTCTCATATTTTCAATAGTGTCCTTCATAATATTTTCTTTCCTGGGATCCAAACCAGAATCACTCATTGCATCAAGTTTTCTTGTCTCTTTGGTGTCTTATACATACAGCAGTTCTTCAGCCTTTGCCAAATAGTGTTGGCATCTTTGAAGAGTCTGGGTCCTTTATTTTACAGACTGTCCCTCAATTTGGGTGTCTGACACTTCCTCGTGATTGGATCCAGGTTTGGCATTTGGGCAGGAACACTACGTTAGTGACAGTGTCCTCAGTGCTTCCTCTCTGGAAGCACAAGATGTTGGTTTGCGCCATTGTTATTGGTGCCAAATCTGATCTCTTGGTGCAGTTGGTGTTCACCAGGCTTCCCTCTGTGAAGACACTATTTTGGCCTTTGTAGTTTATGTTGTTCATGAGGGGGAATAATTGAAATCTTCTAAATATCCTGTTTCCCCTTAAATTGTCACCTGTTGACTTGAGTATCCATTAATAATTCTTCCCTGATTCAGTTGTTACTACGACATTTGCAAAGGGTAATTTTTTAAACCATCGTTATTCCTTCTACATTTATCGGCATTCAACTATAAGAAAGCACGTTCTCTTCTTGTTTGTTTATTATTTGTTTGTTATCTATATAGGCTCATGGATTCTTTTTTATTCCAGTGGATTAAAATACACTATAATCATTACTTATTTTGGTTCTGAAATTGTCACAGATTTGGCCTGTGGGAGCTGCTTTAAGGGGCTCTTGTATCCTATTGATATACCTGCATCATTTCTGAGCACTTCCTTACTTTTAGGTACAAAATATGTTTTAGGCTCATCTTGTACTTTCCTTGTGCTAACTCTGGTGGAATGAGCCATTTCTCCAAGGAGCCCTGATTCCCTTTAGTGAGCGCTGGTGCCTGATTACTTCGGGGGTGTTGTTGCACCCAGGCCCCTTTAGTCAACAAAGCAGAATCTATATCTACATCTTTGCCTGTCTCTCTCTTTCTACCTCTATTTATGTTTATAACTACATACATAAAAGCCATGAGTTTAATTGCCATCCGGTACTACATGGTTCTTTCTAAGCCTTTCTGTATCTCCCTTCTCCAATAGTGAGAAACTTGGTTCCCAACATCATCGATGTATTTACTCATTTGCTCAATACTACAATACATGGAACATCGGAATTGCTAACCAACACCACCAAGACAAAGAAATCTACTAAGTAGAATTCAAGAAACGTTTCCAGTTCTTTGTGTCTCTAGACTAAGAATTTATAGTCAGAATTCTGTGTTTCAGAATTGGTCGGATAATCTTTTCACCCCCTTCAGTGTAGTTACATTATTCTTTGAAGTAGAGTAGTATTCATTTGTTTCTGTTTATATTCCATTTAGAGGTTGTTCCATTTTTGTTGAGTCAATTTTATTGAGTATGCAAAATATTAACATAGTTCCAAAAGTTAAAATTAGATGAAAAAAGACACTCAGAAGAACTGTCCCCCCTTTCTCCTTCCAGTCCTTTCTCATCTACCCTGCGTAGACAACTAATGTCATTAGCTCCTGGTTTATCACTCCTGTATTTATTTTTGCAAAATTAAGCAGATAGAGATTTTTAAATTTTCCTTTCTTACACAAAATTGGACAATGTATCCGTATCAGTTTACGCAGATCTTCCTCATCCTGTCTATTCCTGCATTGTCCTCCACCGTGTAGATGGACCATAGTTGGTGGGGTTTTTTGACTTTGTTTTTTTTTAAGAGCAATTTTACATTTACGATAAAATTGAGAGTAAAATACAGAGATTTCCTGTCTACCACCTACTCCTACACATACATAGCTCCCCATCGTCAACATCACTCAGCAGAGTGGTCATTTTTTCCCGAGAATGATTCTACATTGACACACTATAATCATCCAAAGTCCATAATTCACCTAAAGGTTCACTCTTGGTGTTGTATATTCAGTGGTTTTGGACAAATGTATAATGACATATATCCATCATTATAATATCCTACAGAACATTTCCACTGTCCTAAAAATCCTCCATTCTCTGCCTTCATCTCTCTCTTCCAGCCCTGTCCCACCACTGGCAATCACTGTTTTATTGTCTCCATAGTTTTGCCCTTTCCAGAATGTAATATAGTTGGAATTGTAGAGAATGTACCTTTCTCAGATTGGCTTCTTTCACTTAGGTATATGCATTTAACTTTCCTCCATGTCTTTTCACAGCTTTATAGCTCATTTCTTTTTAGCACCGAATAATTGTCTGGATGTACTAATTTGTTTATTCATTCACTTACTGAAGGACATCTTGGATCCTTCCAGGTTTTGGTGATTATGAATAAAGCTACCATAAACATCTGTGTACAAGTTTTTGTATGGGCGTAAGTTTTCAGCTGCTGTGGTTAAACACCAGAGAGTGATTGCTGTATCATATGGTAAGAGTATGTTCAGTTTTCTAGGAAACTGCCAAACTGTCTTTCAAAGTGGCTGTACCATTTTGCACTCTCATCAGCAGCAAATGAGAGTTTCTGTTGCTCCACATCCTTGCTAGCATTTGGTGTTGCCAGTGTTTTGGATTTTCGCTATTCCAGTAGACGTGTAGTATATCTCATTGTTGTCATTTACTTTTTTGAAAATGGAAATATCTACATGTTTATGTTTTGTTGTCATTCACCACCCATCCTCACTGGCATAGGTTGGCGCTGAGGGGGCCAGAGGCTTCCTGGAGGTCAGAAAAAGACTCAGAGATTAATAGACATCATCAATATAAGGTAATAGGGCAACATCAGGGGTTTTTGTCCACTGGGCAATGCTATAGAGGCATTGCCGCAAGATGAGGTGAGAAATGACAGAAGCCATTTTGCTCATTTCCACCCTCCCCTCCCACAGGAAAATGCCTTCTGCTGCTAAGACCCTTGTTACGTTCATGTGTGGCCTCTGGTCCTCTGATACCCGAGCCACCTGCACGGCGTTGCAGGGGTGAGATAGGGTCCCTTGGCCTTCCCTCTAGTCGGCAGAGGGGTTGGGGGTGGGATGTGTGTGTAGGGGGTGGGCTAGGATGTTTCCAGGCTGCAGCTGGGGGCGCTGGGGGTGGCTTTGCGGATCTTTGTTTTGGCTCCAGCTTCTGCCAAAAAGCCACCAGAACAGCATTTGGCTCCTTATTGCTCTTTTCTAGAGGGGTGCCTGTCACCACCTGGAACCCTGGCAACTGCCCGCAAACTGTTCTCTCTGAGCCTGGCTCAGCCTCAGTCGTACTGCTGCGGGAGAGGAGGGAGGGCGGGGAACCCTGGCCACCAGCCCCTCGGACTCTGCATCCCACCTCGCTCTGCCTCCTTGCTAGGTGGCCGGCGCTGGAGCATGTGCTGGCTGCACTCTCCCTGCCCCTGCAGGCACTTTCTGCCGTGGCCATGCACTCCTGGCTTGCCCTCACCCCCACACATACTCATCCAGGGTGAGATCAAAGTCAGTGGCTCTTCTTGTAACTGCCTTGCTTTTGCTTCCATCTTAGCTCCTGTTGTCAGCTGTCCCATGGTGGGAAGAGTCCACCCCACAGCTGTTGTAACTGCCTGGGCTTTTGATTGGTTTTTCTCATCATTTATCATGCCCAGGATTTCCGCTACCTTCGTTGTAAGGCAGCCCACAGTGAGTAAAAGCCACCCCTTGGCAGCAGCAATGGCCTGGGTTTCCTCATGCCCAGGACTTACCCTAGATCTTTTGGCATTTTGGGGGCCTCCTCATGCTCACCCAGTGGGTCCCATCCACCAAGGATGGTGGCGATTGGCCCCCATAGGGAGGACACTGGGCAACCTGCGATTACCCCTGTGGATTTCCCCTTCCCGTTGCCCAGAGTCTTGGTGTTCAGGGGGCTTTACTTCATCTCCTGGCTGGCTTGCCAATTGTCTGGCTGCACACCCAGTTGAGTAATCAGTGCAGGATAGGCTGTGGTGACACCAAAGAAAAAACCCGGAGTCAGCTAAGGAGACATATAGGTTTATTGGGAGTTACAGGGAATGTCCAGAGGCCACTGGCTGGGTGGAAGTGTGTACCCGCTGCCATGGATGGGGAGGGTGTTGCTTATAAAGACAGGGGCAGAAAGCCTCTATATTTGACAAGAAGGGCTATGCCTGGTACAGCCAGAGTTCCCAGGAATAGTAGCTCACGTCTGGGCTCTGTGTGTTGCTTTAAAATGTGATGTTCTTTGAGTGAGATAAGGTAAGATCCGGGCTGGCCACACCCTGGATTGTTACAAATCCCAGTAGCTGGTTTTCCTGCCCAGATGGTTGGTCTCCTGCCTAGAAGGGGGCTAGAAGGACACATGGCTGTTGAAGGGCACACAGGCTAGTGCCCCTAACACTTGTGCTTGATCTTAGTAGGAAAGTTTTAAGTTTCTCACCATCAAGTATGATGTCAGTGATAGCCTTTTTTGTAGATATTCTTTATCAAGTTGAGGAAGTTCCCCTCTGTTCCCAGTGTACTGAGTTATTTATTATGAACAGGTCCTGGATTTTGTCAAATGATTTTTCTTTTTCTTTTTCTTTTTTTTGGTCATCAAAATTAATTTATTCTTTAAAAATTTTTTTTACTGAGGTAACATTGGTTTATAACATTATATAAATTTCAGGTGAACACCATTGTATTTTGATTTCTGTGTAGACTACATCACGTTTTCCATCCAAAGACTAATCGCCATCCATCACTGTGCACATGCGTTTTATCACTCCTCTCACCCTCCTCCCTCCGCTCTTCTCCTCTGGTACCCACCAATGTAATCTCTGTATCGATATGTTTGTTTGTTGTTGTTTTTATCTTCTATTTATGAGTGAGATCATATGGTATATGACTTTCTCCATCTGACTTATTTCACTTAGTGTGATCCCCTCAAGGAGGTCCATCTATGTTGTCCCAAATGACAAGATTTTATCTTTTTTTATAGCTAAGTAGTATTCCATTGTGCATATATAACACATCTTCTTTATCCACTCATTCATTGATGGACACTTAGGTGTTTCCAAGTGTTGGCTATTGTGAGTAATGCTGCAGTGAACACAGGGGTGCATATGTCTTTATGCATTCATGTTTTCAAGTTCTTTGGATAAATACCCAGCAGTGGAACAGCTGGATCATGTGGCAGTTCTATTTTTAACTTTTGAGGAACCTCCATACTGTTTTCCCTAGTGGCTGCACCAGTTTACACTCCCACCAGCAGTGTATCAGTGTTCCCTTTTCTCCACATCTTCTCCAACACTTTTTATTTTTTGCCTTATTAATTATAGCAATTCTGACGAGTGTGATGTGATATTTCATTGTAGTTTTGATTTGCATTTCCCTAATAATTAGTGATATTGAACATCTTTTCGTGTGCCTTTTGGCCCTCTGTATATCTTCTTGGGAAAAATGTCTGTTCAGACTTTTTGTCCATTTTTTAATTGAGTCTTTTGTTTCTTTGTTGTTAAGAGATCAAATGCTTTTTCTGCATTTATTGATACGATCATGTGATTTTTCTCTTTGAGCTTGTTGGTGCGGTGGATTACATTAATTGTTTTCCAGATGTTTAGCCAGCTTTGCATACCTGGGATAAATCCCGCTTGATTGTCATATATAATTCTTTTTATACTTTGTTGGATTTGATTTGTCAATATTTTGTTGAGAATTTTTGCATCTATGTTCATGAGAGATATTGATCTCTAAGTTCATTTCTTATAATGAAATCTTAGTCTGGTTTGGGTATTAGGGTAATGCGGCCTCATGAAATGAGTTAGGAAGTATTCCCTCTGCTTCTATGTCCTGAAAGAGATTGTAGAGAATTGGCACAATTTCTTCCTTAAATAGAATTCACCAATAAATCCATCTAGGCCTGGCGCTTTCTGTTTTGGAAGGTCATTAATAATTGATTCAATTTCTTTAGTAGATATATGCCTATTAAGATCACCTATTTCCTCTTGTGTGAATTTTGGCAGATGTGTATTTCAAGGAATTAGTCCATTTAATCTAGGTTATCAAATTTGTGGGTTACCATAGGCTATTAAATCAATCTCCTATGTAGGGCCTTTAGATTGTTTCCAATATTTTGTAGTTACAAATATACAGCAATGAAGAACCTTATACATATGTAGTTTTGTTGGAAGTGTACCTTCAGCGAAAATTCTGAGAAGTGGATAAATATATATATATTTATGTATGTGGGTATATATATATAATAGTTTATTTTTAAATAATAGAAGTTTCTTTATTTAAAAATAAAAGCTTATTTTTTAAAAATAAAAGTACTATATTGGCACAATGTTAATTCCTAAATTGGTACCCTATTCAAAATCTGCATTTACTGAGATGTCATTCTCCCCTACCAAAAATGAAAATAATCTATTTTTTCTGAGTTACAAAAGTAACACATGCTTATTGTTAAACTATCCAAACCACACACACACACACACAAACACAAACACTCACATATATAGTTAAGTATACATATACTTAACTAAATATATATACATTTCATATATAGACTACATATTTAAAAATATATATTATACTTTATAATATATACATAAGACATTAAAATCACACATAATCCTATCAGCTGATGATTATAACAATTGAACCTTATTAACCCATGGCCCCTGGGCATAGCTCTCCTTTGAATGTAGTATTTGAACATGGGATGTGGGGAAATGTCCATCCATGGTACCTTTGGTTTCTTCTCAGAGGCCTTTCGTATTTCTGAGGAAAGTACTTGTGTTTTGGGGATTTAGAAAACTCTGTCTATCAGAAAGTGTAACTTATTGGAGTAAGTAAAGAAATGACTGCTTGACATTTCAATAAATGTCTTGATCTTTTACAAATTTGTACCCAAGACATGTGTAGCTGAGAGTTAATAGAGACTCATGTGGATGTAGTAAGAATCCGTGTTAGCATCCATGACCAGTCACCCCAGTCCTCTCGGGGTGTTTTTTTCTTTAGGACAAGAGAACTATATCATCACAGGTGGTTTCTCATCACAGGTGGTTTAATTGTCTTTCCTTTTTATTTTGCTGACATTGAAATATGTATCAGCTAAATTTTTGGCAAGTGCTTTTCCTGTAAATGAGAACTTAATACAACAGAATTGCTTGCTTTTAAATCGAGTGAACCACTGCTATTTTAGTTATATGTATTTTGATAGGCAGGCAAAAGGGACATTGTTGTGAGTTCCAGTGTTACTGAATCAAGGATTACAATTAACTCTTGTTTGTAGAAAGGAAGCTGTCTAATCCAAGTGAGGTCAGCTAAGGTCTTGGGAGCAGACTTGGAAAGAAGGGAAATTCTAAATGCTGGCTTATTTTCCAGATTTAGTTACAATTCTGGCAATATATTTTCTCACTGCATCTTTCTTTCCTTCCTTCTTTCTTACTTTCTTTCTTCCTTCCTTTCTTTTTTTTCTTTTATGTTTCAGGGTTTTCAATACCATCATTGGAATTAAGGGAGCTCACTGTCTGTTCTTCTAGAAAGTATTAGAAAAAAATAAGTTTTCTGGACAAGTAGAAGTAGATGGATGGAGATGAATGGGATAGAGGTAGACCTATGGATGTGCCAAGGATTCATCTTTAGCCACTAAGTTAGCCAGAATTTAGTACAAAATGTCCCATCAGTGTTTGATCATTTTAGAATAAGTATTTAGAATTTCTCGGAGTCTGTATCTGTGCTTTAGTTTGGGCTGATCTTGACCTTGTAAACCCCATCTGGTTTGGGCATCTGAATTCATTTGCAAATTACATTTGGGTTCTCTGACAATCCTCTTGCCCTAGGGAAATCTCTTCCTTCCTCCACCTCCATCCCCACCCCTGCCTCACCACTGCCCCACCACCACTCCTTGTCATCTGTTTACTTTGGGAGGGCTGGGCATGGGAATGGAAACAGGACATAAACTGAAACAGTTTTCAAAAGCACAAACAAGGTTGTTGGAAGAAACGACTTCCTTTTTACACAGCACCCTTGGCAGACCACAATCTCTCCCTGGATCAGTGGACTCACGCTTGAACAATCTTCCAGACAGAAAAAAACCTCAGCCTTCCAATGACAGAGAATTCGAGCAATTCTTACTCATCCCAAATCCACAGTATAAACGTAGCCAGATAACGACTAGTAAGGTACAGCACTGGACTTGGAGCTGGGCTGGTTCTCTCATCCTAACATGTTATGTTTCTCACTGTGTAAATTAAAGATTCACAGTCTAGAAGAAATCCGGAGAGGCCAGCTAGTTCATCTCTTAAGGCTCCCTCCACTAAAGAATAATGTTCCATATCTCTAAGGGATATATAAAGACCTTAAACAATTTTTTCTATTTCTTGAAATTAAGAAAATTTGCCTAACAGTTAACACAGTGTCTTACCTTTAATGTGATATCTATCGATTTTATTTCTAATAGTTTCCTAAGGAATCATCTATTCTCATTTGAGTGTTATGATGCTGTAGTGTCTGATAAGACCTTGAGTTCCCAAGCTGCAGACACAAGGGTTTAAAGCCTGGCTTCCTAGCTGTGCAACCTGGAGCAGGTTCCTTAAACTCTACAACTTGGTTTCCTCATCTATAAAAGGGGGATCATTTAGTACCTGCCCCATAAAGTTGTTGTGGGGATTCAATAAGTTACGAGACACAGAATGTGTACAGTGGAGGCTCTTAACACGCTAGCATTACCCTGTCTCAATCCTATAGAAAGCACTCTTTTTGAACTAAGCAGGCAATCGCTTCTGCTTCACATGGGCGAGGGCACAGTCTCAGTGACTCAAATTTGTGGATTGTGTCAGGTTGGTCTTTTCCCTGTGATTTGGAGGTTTGGCTTCTATACTTCCTGCCAGGATGAGTTAGCCACATTAATAGTGTCCTCCATCATGGTTTGTGGTTGCCCTGATCTTTAAATTTAGCCTGCCTTTACTACAATCCTGTTCATTGGTTCGGACCAAGAATATTTTTTATAAGTTATGGCCACATTAGCAATTTAAGACAAAAACAAATAGGAACCATGATGTGGTGAATCCCATTACTCTGGGATATCGAAAAACCAGGAATGGGCTGGCCACAGTGGCTTAGGTCAACTGGCCTTGGAAGTAATTTCATTTATCCTCCAGATCTGTCTGGACCTCATATCAGAAAACCGGTTTCTTTTGCAGAGATTTCATCCACTATCACCTCGGATTCTGATTTCAGTCTCTTACAGGATTTAAGCAGAGTTTTCCACAAATTAAGAATAGAAATTTAGCATCAAATCTTTAATTGATGACTTCAGTACTCAATGTCTCCCTTTCTTGCTGTCCTTTTGAATCTGGAGCCAACCACCTTTTCCTAGTCATTCAAGCTACATGTCCTGCCTATTCAAGACCTTCTCAGTAAGTGTATTTATTCAACTAATGTCTATGGATCTTCCGTTATGCTTCAGGCATTGTTCTAGGGGCTTTGGATAGTGAACAAACTCAACAAAGATCCCTGCCCTTGAGAAGCTTATATTCTAATGGGGAAGACACAATAAATACAACAAACAAGAAAATTAAGTTATACATGTTAGAAAGTGATAAGTGCCATGGAAGAAAAGAAGAAGTAAGGCAGAGTAAAAAGAATCAGGACAATGGGTCGTGTTGGGGTCAGGCTGCAAAAAATATTAAACAGGGTGGACAAGGTGGGCCTCCTTGAGAAGGTGAGATCTGAGCGAAGACTGGGAGGCGGCGAGGCATTGACCAGGCAGATGTGCCGGAACCTATCAAGGCGCGTGCCTGGTGCGTTCAAGGAGCAGTAGGAAGCCCACACAGCTGTCAGGAAAAATTGCTTGTCCTCTCATAACCATCTCCTGGGATCCACTTTTAGTATAAAATCTAGATAAAGATTTTTTGAAGTTGCAATAAACTCAAAAAGTGATCAAATTGTTTTCTTTTTGTCATGTTTAATACATTTTCTGAGTCACCCTGTCTCAGAATAAAATCTCCTTGCAAGCAGAGACAATCATGAATGGGGCATATCCAGTTCTAGTTGGTGGTAGCCCCAACTATGAGTCTGCATTTTACGCTCTATTCACATTACAGTGTTAGGATAAGTCATATGAAATTGCCATTCTTATAGCTCAAAAACTGCTAGAGATTGACAATTTTGTATGGTTTAACCTAAACCCCAATTTGGTAACATAAAAGTATCACAAAGTGTGCTGATTTCCGGAGATGTACTTTGACATTGTCATGTTTTGATGTAGTCTGTCATTGTGGAGTCATAACTGTTTGCTTTATGAAACATTTTCCACTTTACACCACGTACCAAACACTTTCACATATCTCCTCAATTAATTCCCCAATCTTGTGATATAGTCATGATTACTCCCAGTTCACACGTAACAAACCTGATAGGAATAGAAATGGAATTATTTATTCAAGACCACAAAGTTACTAGAATGCTGAGCCGGAATTCGACTGCTCTTTCTGACTCCAATTTCAGTGCTCATTCTATATGACTACAATCACAGTCTATTACTATCTACTACTACTTCAAGATATTGAAGGATACAATAATTTCAAAACTCAAGTCTTGCTTTCAAGGAGCTGATAATCCAGTTACAGCAGTGTTTTCTAAGGTTCTGTGGAATTCTAATCTCCAGGTGTGATGGTTCATTTTATGTGTTCACTAGCCTGAGTCTATTCTGGATGTTTCTGATCCATTTAAATCTGTGGACTTTGAGAAAAGCAGATTGCTCTCTATAATGTAGATGAGCCTCATTCAGTCCCTCAAAGACCTGAATGGAACAAAAAGTTGACTTCCCCAAGCAAGAGGGAATTCTCCAGAAGACTGCCTTCAGACCTCATCTTCGACATCAGCTCCTCGAACTTCAATTGCATGTTGACTCCTCCCTGGGTATCCAGCACATCAACACCCTGCAGATTTTGGACTCGCCAGCCTCCATAATTGCATGAGCCAATTGCTTAACATAAATAAACAAATCTTATTACAATATTTAATATATAATATATATTTACATATGTATTCTGAGTTCTTTTTCTCTGGAGAACCCTGACTGATAGACCTGGGATGCTTCATTACGAAAAAGTCTATCTGTTTAGAAATCACTAATTAATATCACATCCTATGGAAATGCATACTGTACACGTTAATATATCAAAGGCTCCAAGGATTTTTTTTTCAGTTCAAAAAATATGAGGGGTCTATAATTAAAAACAAGAGATACCAGCAACCTATGCATATAGTTGTGGTGTTGGAAAGAATACACTTTTGTAAATGTGGAGCAACGGAGCCCATTTGTACAAACCAGTGCTCACGGAAGGGCCTGCCAAGAGCTGGCGGGCAAGCACGGGAAGAGGAGGTGCTGCATGGTGGGTAAAGGCGGGGCTCCTGGCCCGTGTTGTGTGAATTCTGCGTGCTTCATTCTCATCAGCAGAATGAGGTAATTTAATACGTGTTGTGAGGATTCAGTGAGATAACCTGAAACATGCTGAGAGACTGAAAAGTGCTGCTGTTATGATCTGTTGCTTGTTCTGAAAATTACTGCGAGCCTGTGCATGCCAGTGAGAAAGCACTTAGATGGGCCTTAAAAATAAGATTACAGATGAATAATGTATTTTATTGAAAATAAATGGAGCAGGGGCTCCCTCTGCCTACTGCTCTGGTTCATGTTGGGCCCTATGATGGTTCAGGGCAGCTTCCTCTGCAAGTTCAAAATGCAAGACCACCCACCCTGTGCCCCGTAAGTTATTTCCTCACGAACCGAACTCATGTTGGGCTGTCGGCCAGAGACGTGAACACCAATACACATATCTGATTGCTTCTGCTACTCTTTCTTTTTTCCCCTTCTTCCCACAGTCCTCTGAGGCCAAAAAGGAGCAGCCTCTTCTCCTTCTGGACCTTCCCCAGTGAAAACTGCATGTCTGTGCAGTCAAGCCAGCCCTGGATATGTTCACGGGGAGGTCAAGGAATTTAGATAATCATTTCCCCAAATAATAAATCATAAAAGGCTAGTGTCCTTATGCAAAGTCCTATTTTTAAACATTAGAACACAAGTCTTTCTTTTTCTTCTGGTATTTGATAAAAGAATGCAAAACATATTAATTTCCCCTACTTAAACCTTATCCACATTTAGGCAAGTCAGGATAAATGGCTTGTGCTCAAAATAGGCAAAAAAAAAAAAAAAAAAAAAAAAAATCACCTTAATTCTTTTGAAAACAATTTTTTTTTTGAGAATTGAAGTTGCTTCTTGCTCAATAAGGTGTATTGGGGGGCTAGTTATTAGTTACCTTGAAATGGTGCACATGGCCTCAAAATCTCATTACCTTGCTATTTACCAGAAGTATCCATCAACTTTAATTCAGGATTAAAAACGACTTTATCAGAAATTATATTGTTCTTAAAAGTGAGATTTCAAAAAGTTTGAGGCATCAGGAAATCTGACTATCAATATAGCTTGTAAAATAATATATATATTAAACATATGTATATATAAATATGCAAATTAAAAATATATATGCATATGTATAAATTGTCCTCTTCAAATGAGATGGCATGTCTGAAATGACAATGTACCCCAAGAAAAAGCATTAATAAGATTTATAAAAATTGTAAATAAGTAAATCAGAACTTTTCTAGAATGCCACAAACTTGTAAAGAGAGACTCACTTTATGAAAATGCTATGGATTAAAGTCGTTGGCAATGAAATAAGAGAAAAAGGAAATGGTGAGAGGTGGAGGATCTTGACACCAAATCCATGGGAGTTTGGGTTTTGAGATTCTTGGCACCCTCTGTGCTCCTGAGTGACCCAACCACAGGGAAAGTACACAGTGTGTACCTGGATTCATCAGTGTCCCCACATGGGAGATTTCCTGGAATGTCAGAGCTTTCCTGGAATCTCTGTTTCCTGTGGTTGAGGAATGGAATGGCTAAAACCCTTCATAGACATCCTACTTACTTCATTTCTTGGAGACCTTGCTGGATTTCTCACCCTGAGGTAAGGAAGAGACAACTCAGTCACAGAGGAGCACTGTTGCATGAGCTGCAGCAGGACCAGTGGTGTACCTGAGAGTGTCTCAGTTCATTTAGCTTATTTCCATGACTTTTCCCTGAGCACACAATTCTGACCTCCTTGGTTGACACTGGACTCAGGTATGGAAAAAGTAAGATAACGTGTTTATCTACTTTACAAGGTCTTTAGGCCAATTGGCAGGCCTGTAAAATCTGAACAAGCCAAGATTTCCTACGGACTTCCTGACCTACACCCAATGCCTGAAGAGAGCATACACCTCGTCCGTCAGAGAAATCCATCAGGGAAGAAACTAGATTCACTGTCACAGACAGATCTAAGGAAATCAGTCTCCTTGTTGCTTCCTAAGATTTGAATGTATTTCACCGGTTCTCCATGCCTCCCTCTGCAGAGTAAGTGAGATTGTGTGCCTTTGGCAGCTCCACATAGCAACACAGTGCAAATCTTTAAACTCTCTAAGCATCAATTTTTCCATCTACCAAATGGTATAATAATAGAATATATCAGGGTCTTTTTATAGGTTAAAACATGTAAAGAGTTAATTATGTGCTTATCACAGCACCCTGTACAGTCTGAGTGTTCTGAATAATTGCTTTTCATACAGAGAAGTTGTATGAACATCAAGGTGGTTAGACGAAGCATAGGGTGCACTTAGAATCCAGAGTCCATTCCTCTCTATTTGCTGCTGACTGCTTCCTACCCTTGGATTCAATCTTGAAGTTTTCTCAAAAGCCTTCTCCTCGTTAAAAAATTATAATGCCATCTCACCTCCAAGGCCCGGGCTCTTTACCTCTTCCGCCTCACCTGCTCTGATGTTCCCTCACTCGCTCTGTTCCTGCCACAGTGGCCCCCTGAGCATTCCTTGGACGGGCGAGGCAGGCTCTGGCCTCAGAGCTGTGCACTTGCTGGGCCCCTCTTTCTGGAACACTCTTTCCCCAGATATCCTCCCTCACCTCCTCCAGGTCTTTACTTAAATGTCACCTCAGTGTGTTCTTCCCTGGCCACCGTGATTGAAATTGCAGCCACCTCCTCTCTGACGCTCCATCTCCTCCTCCCAGCTTATTTTTCTCCATTGAACTTACCACTTGCTAATATACTATACATCTCATTTATTTATTTTCCTTTCTGTCTGCACTCCCCACTAAACTCAAGTGTCAGGAAGGTTAGGGACTGTGTCTCTTTCAGTCCCTGCTACATTCCCAGTGCCAGCCATGTAGTGGGCTCTCGATTTCTTTCTCTCTGATACAAGGATGGATGCCCGTGAAAAATGGGCACAGGGGCCTTGATGGTGGGAGTGGAGATTAAACTAGTTGGAAAGGCAGCAAGGTGGGCAGATGGACCACGAGGTGGGCAGACGGAGGGACTTGAGGACCTGCTGGCCCTGGGGAGAGTAGACCTGCCTCCGACCCGCCAGCTCTAGACGGGAAGTGGATTGGACCTCTGGTGAGGACTTCTGGGCAACTGTGTCGCTGATAGTAAACAAGAGCACAGTTTTCTGAAAACAGAACTCTGAGGAGGACAACCCAGGAACCCCAGGTCACTGAGGTGGAGGACATTATAGGCTGTTCAAGTGTGGATGTGACAGCCTCAGGGGAATAGGGGAGCAGAGAGAGCACTGGGGTGCAGCAGAAACCAAGGCAACCTGAACCCTTTGGGAATAGGAATCATCAATTCACACCAAGGCTGTGAGTGTCCTTAGAGCTTTTCCCCGTGTGCTTTCTGGAACGGCCTACTTCAGATGTGCCTAGCCACTTATTGTGGGTTTTTTCATCCCCTATTGACCAAGGGATGTTCCACCTTGTTCCACTTGCCTCATTAGATGCAGCCTCCTGGTTTATCTTGTTCACTAGTTTCTGCTTCTCTCTTTTATCCAGATAACCTATGCTATCCTGAAGTTGGGGTACTATCAGGGGTAAGGTTCAATAAAACAAAGCTGGGCAATAAATAAGCATACTGTTTTCTGAGTCCACAGCGCCCTTTGTCACAGTCATTTCAGATACTCAGTGCCCTCATCCTCTCTCTCTTTCTTCCCTATTGGAACCAGCTACCGAAAGGTCATAAACTTTTCTCCATTAAGATATAAGTGCTAGGGGCCGGCCCAGTAGCGCAGTGGTTAGGTTTGCGTGTTCCAGTTTGGCAGCCCAGGATTTGCCGGTTCGGAACCCAGGTGCAGACATGGCACTGCTTGGCAAGCCATGCTGTGGTAGGCATCCCATATATAAAGTAGAGGAAGATGGGCACAGATGTTAGCTCAGAGCCAGTCTTCCTCAGCAAAAACAGGAGGATTGGTGGCAGATGTTAGCTCAGGGCTAATCTTCCTCAAAAAAAAAAAAGATATAAGTGCTAGATAAAACATATTCTGTTAACCCTCTCAAGAATATTTGCACTTTGGTAAATAAAGGTAAATAAAGCATTAAACCATTCAAAGGCATTTCTAATGTAGTAATTGTGTAATTCCAGCATCTGCTGGCTAACAGTGGGCTGCTGGAACCTGGACACTTTGGTTTCTGAAATCAGTCTATGTGAGGGAGTGCATAGACGAGACGCGGCCAGCTTTACCTGACACTTCAGATCTGTGCTTCTAAGGCTGAGGATTCTCAGGGTCCTTGAAAGCCTGACCTATGTACAAAGATGCTCGAGTTTTGATTAGAGAATGTACAGACCATGAAATCTTTAGACCTCATTCCTCTGGAATCATCGATGAAGAAGAAATGTAAATATCTAGTAAATCTTAGGTATAGAAAGCTAGCCAAGTCATCATCCTTTTGTCAGTTCCCATTGGTTGGTGTGAATGGCAAACTGACCTCCATCTTTATTTCTCTATAATAAATTATCAACGTCACAATATGTGTACATTAACATTTCCTCATAATTCCAGCATATGTGATGTTAACTTTGCCCGTGGGTTTTCTGGGAACTGTTAGTGCATTCTCGTCAGCAGAGCTGTACTCCAGGATTTGGAGACTAAGCAGCAATTAATCATGAAAAATACTTTCTGGCTGTAGTAATGGAGTCTGGCTTCAATAGTTTCCTACGGTTACTTAGCAAAAGGCTTAAGTAAGCCCATGCTGATAAATGGGAGCCAGGCTGCCCCTCACCCTCTTCCGTCCTTCTTCTCTCCCAGGAGAGGGGGGGAGGAAAATTGCTCTGTCTGGGGTGGGAACCCTTCTTGCAGCCAAACTCTCTTCCAGAGCGCCATCAGTTCACTCTGCAGCAGGGAACTCAGGCCTCGCGGGTGACCCTGAGCACTGGGTTACGGTTTCCACAGAAAGGCCGACTGAGGAAGAGAAGGATGGGGCAAACGCAGAGCACCTGTGCCCCGGGCCAGGGAGCTGACGGAGGCTGGATCTCTCTCTCTTGCACCCTGGGAAGCTGGTGGTGTCCTTGATACCCACTCTCAGTGCAGACCTTGGCTCTGGCATGAGTCAGGCAAATGCTCACCAGGAACAGAAAGGGGAAAAGTCTGGACAGCACTTCAACATTTCTAAATGCGTGCCCCACCTGGAAAAACAAATTAACAGTAAATGATTTGAAATTTCAAAATAAACATTTTTATTTGGTTTTCCAAATGTAAAAATCCCATCATAATGTTGATATGCTTTGGGGTTTTTTGAAAGACACATGCCTCCCTGACAGTCAAACATACCCCACAGAAAATCTTTGGTCTGAAATGTGGACGATCCCCTCAGGGGTCCTGGTTACCTGGGGCTTCACCTTTATAAACACTCCTGGTATTTTGGTTCTATTAGGCGTGTGTGGCATGCTATCCAAAAGAAAGGATGGCAGTTGTCCTGGTACCTTGATTAAAGGAAACAGCCAACTGAGTAATTCAATTTGATAAGCATATTTTCTTCCTTCCCTTCTAGTTTGCCTGCTGTTTATGGAAAAAAGGAAGTGATTCCCAAATTTAAACTTGTGCACAGATTGGCTCTATACTGGTGGAAAATTTAGAAACATAGGATCCTATGCAAACCAAGTGTTTATTTTTAATGGGTTTAATTATTTCGCATGTGAGCTTGTTCAACATGCAGGAGAGTAATTTCAAAGTGCTGTTTCTGCATTATTCACAATAGCGAAGACTTGGAAGCAACCTAGATACCGATCAAGGGGTGAATGCATAAAGAAGATGTGGTATATACACAATGGGATACTACTCAGCCATAAGGAATGATGAAAACCAGCCATTTGTGACAACATGGATGGAACTTTGGGGTATTATGCCAAGTGAAATAAGTCAGAGGGGGAAAGTCAAATAGCATATGATCTCAGTCATAAGTAGAAGATAAAAACAATGACAAACAAACATAGAGAAACAGAGATTGAATTGGTGGTTACCAGAGGGGAAGGGGGAGAGAGGAGGACGAAAGGGGTGGTTAGGCACACGTGTGGTGATGGATTATAATTAGTCTTTGCTTGGTGAACATGTTGTAATCTACACAGAAATCAAAACACATAATTATGTACACTTGAAATTTATATTATGTTGTAAACCAATGTTACCACAATAAAAAAAAGAATAAAAACAAAACAAAAAAAACAAAGTGCTGTTTCTTTAACAGGTTGATATCTTTCAAAGACTTCTTTCTACTATTAGCCAAAGAGTAATTTAAAATCAGCAAAATCTTTAGTTATTAGTGATAATAATAAAACATCTTGGTATTATTATGTCTAATTATGTTATGTATATCATATAATAACACAGTTTTGGAAAGAAAGAAACAGGGGATATTGAGGGTGGGGAATGAGGATCAAGAAATATCCAGAATCTTCCCTATGAAAAGATATTTGATTGTTGCTTACTACCTGAATACCGATGTCCCCTTGGGATAGCAGACTCAAAGGGAGTGACACTAGGCCAGGATGGGGTCAGAAAGATGTCACATTCAGCAGCAAACAAATCTTCTGTGATTTCTTTAGGAATGAAGGTCATGACAGTGAGGGAGGGGAGCAGGAGGGTGGGTCTGCTTCTCTCATCACAGATCTTATAAAAAGAAGCACATGGACTTTTATTTTTAAACTCAAATTTTACTTTGAAATAAAGTGTCATTTTCTTGCATAGAGTTCTGTACATCTAGAAATTTACTTTGGGTCCTCAGACATATCTACAAATTTACACAATTGTCACCTCAGGATAGAATGTCCTTTGGAGCCATTAAGAACAACCAGTTTGGGGGCCAGCCCCATGGCACAGTGGTTAAGTTCCTGCACTCTGCTGCAGCGGCCCAGGGTTTCACGGGTTCAGATCCAGGGTGCGGACATGGCACTGCTCATCAGGCCATGTTGAGGTGGCATCCCACGTGCCACAACTAGAAGGACCTGCAACTAAGATATACAAGTATGTACCGGGGGAATTTGAGGAGATAAAGCAATAAAAACAGTACCCACTTCACGAGGTTACTGTGAAGATGAAATTCAATAGTGTCCTTAAATGCCTGGCATATAATAAATATTTAATGAAAGTCAACAGGAGAGCAGAACTCCTTAGGGGGAGTTAAGGATTGGCCAGATTCCGGTTTGAGAGGCAGTGGAAGGACAGATTGGACTTAATGTATGTGAGCCATTTAGAACAGCATCTGAGTATAATAGGCAGCAGTGTGGGATCGCTATTAGATTTGCTGTATTGAGAGGTTGGGGGTGGGGACGGGAACGCTCTTGCATTGCTTGTGGGAGAGTAAATTCACTTACTGTATGTAGGGGGCCATTTGCCAGGATCTTTAGGAACAAAACCAAGTGACAATCCAGCATTTCCGTGTGTAAGGATGCATCCTACAAATGTAGTCACACACGCGGGAAACACAGCACGGGCAAAGGTGCTCATTGGAACGTTGTTTGTAGCAGCCGGACTAGAACAGTCTAATATGCCCCTCCATCCACAGGCGATTGGTTTAAAAATGTGCATCCTTGGTGCAATGGGAAATTGTGAAACTGCTGAAAATGAGTCTCCTCACGAGTAAACAGAATTGATGAGGCCGCGCTCGTGCACAGGCACACGGCGGCACAGCTCCCAGCGGTCACCGTTTACTAAACTGCAGAAGTGGAGCGATCACAAGCCGAGAGTCTGTGAGTGCCTAGCTCAGTGCCTAGCATACTGAATGTGCCCCCAAAGCGGTGATAATATTGTTTTATTATTTATCGTCATTGATTTTCTCCATAGAATAGAGTCCCATCTCAACCAGGCTCTCTGAGGCACCCATGGTCGTTTGTATCAATGCCTGCCGGAGATGCCATTGGCTTTAAGCTGATAAAAATGGCAAGCAATAGCATATACTGGAGTATATGAGGAAGCCATTTGGTGGAAAGCTGATTTGGCCTAACCTTGTTTTTTCCAAAAGGGCCCGACGGGCGTTGAGCATGCGTTGTACATCTGCTTTCAGCAGGTGCTATGTCCCAAAGACAAGAACAAATGCCCTTAAGATAAAGGTGCAACTTCCCCCAAGTTGGCATTTCATTGAAGACAAGCATCTCTCCCTAGGCTAGGAATTGATTGCTGAGCTCAACTGTGACCACCCAGCTGGAGATGATAGACCTGCTTCCTGCTGTGTCCATCGAGACAGGGGACCTACTACCTGTTATGTTCATCAACTACTGTGCCAGCAGGGCAATCTCATGACTATTGTAAAAGACACATTTTAATCACATGTGATACATGCTCTCTGATGGTATATAACCACTCTGTACACCCCCTCTTCTTTGGAGGGCTCCATACCTTTGTGGAAGGACTCTCCTGGGCTATATGGCCCTCACATCTGACTCATAAGAAACTCACCCAAATTTTGATTTATAGACAGGTTATGGACTATTTTTGCATTGACAAAGCCTTTGCTCAAACAGAGCAGCTCCACCTCTCAGCCGCTTGCCTGCCCGGGCTGCCCCCAGCAGCTGTTTCCCAGCCAGCCCCAGGCACGGCTCACTGCCGGGGAGAAGAACACGCTTGAGTGAATCCTTCCAGTCCTCTTTGTCTCTACTGGGGATTACTTCACTGCGTCCACAGCACAGCCGCTGCTGGAGAGAGCGCTGCCGGGTCTGCTCACGTGGCAGCCTCGCTCCGAGCTGGGAAGCCAATTGCCTCCTTGTGGACAAAGGCCTAACACTGTGACCTACGGAGTCCACATTCCCTTGTTTGAAAGACACATAATAATGGACTAACATAAAATTTTGATACATTTTATGATTTGTGGCTTGTAAGTTTCAAATATCTCTATTCTGAAGAAAGTATAAAAATAACCCAAACGAATCTTTATGTTGCATATTTTCAGTCTACCAAGCACTCATTGCTGTGAAATGTCTTTGCAAGTTTAACTTTATATCACTGAGAAGAAAAAGCACAAAACATTCAATTTCCTGTTATAATAGGTCACTTGTTACTTAGTGTCTCAGAACTCAAGTTAAATCAGAACAAAAAACTATCTTCACTGATTTCCTTCCTCAACATCTTTCTGTGACTTGCTTTCTTTTCGAATCTCCTTTCAGATCCATGAGTTTTCATATTTACTGTGACTTCTCTTATTTTTAAATGTATGTTTTACTAATTTGTTTCTGTTCCAATTCTCAAACTGTGTACACCTGAATCACATTTTAAAATTATACCATTGTGATCATCCTTTTGAAGTTTTGTTGTTTACTTCTCAATTCAAGCGCCCCCCTGCTCGCTGGATCCCCAAACTCTTTCTGGCAATGTTAGGGTGATCTTGAATTGTTTTCATGTATGAAAAGGAACCCATAAAATTGGTTGTCAAGAACTGATGTGTGTCTACTCTCCAGTTTATGACTCATGGTCGTAATATCTCATTTCTTCCTATTACAGATCTTACATGACCCATAAAAGCCATGTTTCAAAATCACCTTGAAACCGAGGATGAAGGAGTGAAAGTTTCCCTGGATTAGGATGAAACGTGCCTGTACCCTCAGGGGAACGTGGGAAGGAAAGCAACCACAGTCTCTGAGCTTGCCTTGCAGAACAGCAGGAGGACCACTGATAAAGAGAGTAGCTTGCTGACAGCCCTCTGCCTGACTAAGCATCTCACAGGAGCATTGAAAGCTAAAATGACCAATTGTACGCTTCACACATCACAGACTAAAGATCCACCACACGCAACACGTAGGAACAACCCTCACCCTTCAAACTGCACCTGCGACCCATGAAGAAATATGAAAGACAGTTGTCCCTGCACAGAGGACTCGTAAAACTTCAGTTCCCAAGGCCACATGTTCCCACTCCCCATCTTATTCTCACAATATGCTTTGGAGAAATGCTTACATCTGCTCACAGGCAAGCCAATTAGTAACCAGTAGAAAATAAGGACTTGTTAGCAGAAAATTTCTGTCCTCTACCCAAACTGTTCCTTCTGTCTGAGATAAGGAAGTAATTGAGGTTTTCTTAGATTCCTCAGGAATATTGCCTTCAGCAGATCTGAAACCCTGTGTCTATGGAGTGGCACCCAAGGATCCACAGTCATCCATCACCTGACATTCCTGAGCCCCCTCACTCACCCCATATGCCTTATATAAGTCATTTCTAAATCAATTCCCTTTTAAGATGGGATTTTTTAGGATGATAGTCCACCACCTGCCAATTGGCTAGCTTATTGCTTATTAAAGTTCTTTCTCTACCACTGCCTGCTGGGCCTTTTATCTTGTGACAAACAGATCGAGCCCTTGCTTGGTATCAATCTGGGTCTGTGGTCTTATTTCCACTTCCTCCAGTTAAGCCCTACATTATCTCTTACTCTTGCGTCAAGCATCACTTCCCCAGGGAATCCTTCTCTGACCACATCCTACCCCCACCACAAACTGATCCAGACACTCCAGTTATATAATCTAGCTTCTTATGCTTTTTCACCATAGTGTCTATTACAATTTTTGTTATAATTCTCAGCACTTATTTGATCAATATCTGTCTCCCGTAACTAGACTCTTAAACTTCTTGAGACTGATGTTCTCTTACTCTTTTATCCTGAGCCTAGAATAAGGCTTTGCTCATAGTAGGGACTTGATAAATATTTGGTGAATAAATGAGTAAATAAGTGAATGCATAAAGAGGTGAAAAAAATGAATGAATGAATGTGGTTCTGGTCACCAGAACCATGACCAGCATAAGTGGCACTCAATAAAATGATAGTATTATTGCCAGTCTCCAGTCTAGATCAAATCAATTTGCTGGGTATTTCAGTTTGTCAAAGTCCTGATTATGGTTTTAGAAACTGAACGTTACACACTCCTTCAAATATGCTGTTTCCTGTCATTGAATTGTTTTCCATAGCTGTGCAATAGACAGATATGTAGACAGAAATTGATTTACATATATGTGTATGAGTACATGTAGATATGTATTAATAAAGAAGAAATCAATGAATTTTAAGATGTAAAAATATGTGAAATAGTTTTATCTATTTAGTAGTCATGCACATTAAAGTGTACATTCACCTTGATTTTATTTCATTTAATTAAAAGAGTTAAATTTTTGTATGAGTTTTTGCAGTCCTTATCAGTATTTCCACAATCAAGAAATATATAGCCAGGAGTAAACCAACTTAATTGTTCAAGTATTTTTTGAAACTTTGATTTTCTTCTCTTTAATTGGAATACTTTAATAAAATTTGCAAGTTCAAGACTTTCATTTTTCTTTTGAAAAAAGTATGATAATTGCAATAAATGGGAATTTCTGGATAATTAATTTTTCTGTTATAATAAAGATATTTTCAATTTTAATTCTCAATTTGAAGCAAGGACTCAGAATTTCTTGATTTTAGATCCACGTGGAAAGTTTGAAACTTGTCAATAATTACCATTTCATTCATCTTACATTTAACTTCTTAAAATGAATTTACTTATAGCTCATAGACCATGAAGACATGTTGAAAGCATTTTTCCCCCACTGAAATCATTTTCTAGATAGAATATTTACACACAGCAATACTTCCGTAAATTTTTCTCTTGGAACCAGAATATCACAACCAATCCTGTCTTTTAATTGGCTTGTCAAACTTTCCAGTAAACTTTTTATCTCTTATTTGATTTGCAGAAACAGCTTTTTCAAGATATGGGTGGGCTGAGAGTTCACTCAGTCACCTTATTCATTCAGTCCCCAGATGCCAGCGGCGCATCCCCAGTCTCTTTCTCTCCACTGTCATGTGCTTCGGCTGTACCCAACGGCTTGCCCTGCCACTGCTGGAAGGGCTCACACTTCCTCATGCCTGTGAGTCTTTGCATGGGCTGCTCCTCATCCTGGAATATCACCCTTCTCATTCTTTGCCTCACTAACTCTTACTGGTCTTTCAAGATTTGCTCAGGCATCATTTTCCCTCAGGAATTCTTCCATGACCCCTGTTCGAGTCTTTTTGTGTGAGTAGAGAACCCCACTCAAATTAGGTGATGGGAAAAAGGGGGGGTATTCTTTCAAGAATACAGCAACAGATAAAATCGAAACACAGTAAGTGAGGCAGAGCTGAGTTACATGGTCCTGAGCTGGGTGCTGAGAATCAGGAGGTCACTTCGTGTTCTCTCCTGACTCTGCTTCTCTCCAAGTGTCTGCTCCACACTTCCCTTTCTGTCTGTTCCAGATTCCTCTGCTGACTCACCTTGCACACAGCCCAACATGGGCTCCCTCAGCCGCTGTTTCTACATCATGACATTTCAGCTATGTCTGGTGCAAAATTCTCAAGTAATAAGAACTCTCACAGTTCAAGCCAGAGAAAACCGCAGTCACAGCAGAGTCAATGCATGGGCTGGATTTCTGTGAGGCATCTGTCTCTGAGCAAATCACTTGTGACTACAGCGGCAGAGCCATGTCTTAGGACATGTGGGCTGCCCCGGCTAGTGGCTCTCAGGGGAATAGGTTTTCTAAAGTGGACTCTGGGAGACATAAGCAGTGATCATTATAAGGACTCTGGACCTCCAATTTGGGATCGATGCCTTTCTGTGGGCTCCCAACACATTGTGCTGCCATTTCATAGCTTCCAACATAGTGTCTAGCAATTAATTGTTAACATTTTCTCTTTCTTCCCCAGTCGGGTAGGAGCTTCTCGTGTGGATGGACCATTCTTGTTTTCCTTCTTCATCCCTGGTGTGTCAAGTACAGTCCTTGATATACAGTAGGTAATCAATAAATGTGTTCAGAGGGCTGGTATGTTATTAGCATTCAGTATGAACATTTTCAGTCTATATCTTCCATACTAAATATATTATTTTGGTAATTATATGGTAACTAATTAAATATATTAATATGGTAATTTCTTGCCACTCAGTTCTGGAGTCCTAGAGTCCAAAGTCTCTGTTTTATTTTCTCTACAGAATAAAACTCCAGTTTTCTGCTGACCAATGGGGAAGAGAGAGTCACTGCCTGCATGGAGTTGGGGAGAGAGTCTGGCCCTCTATCTGCTTCTCAAACAGACTTTCAACAATCCTCCTGCTTTTTAGTCTTACTTTCATGTCCTCTAACAGAAGTACCTGGTGCAGCCTGTTTTACACATATATCTGGGCGCAACTTAGCTGTCTTCACTTCTGGTTTAGGGTTAAGCTTTCTTAGGTCTACTAAAGCAGTCACCAAGTGTCCTTCTGCTTTTCCATCTAATGTTATGTTATTTTGATCATCTCTTCTCCAATTCTGTTTGTCCTTGTGGATTTATGCCCTTAAAAATATCATTCTGTTGTTTTAGTGTGGTTCTGGGAGAAATTAAAAGTAGATGTATGTGTTTCATCCATTATCTTTCCCACAAATTACCTGTTTTCATTATTTCATTTTTATTTTTAAAAATCAGCTTCATTGAGGCATATTTTATATACAGAAAATTCTTTCATTTTAGGTGTACTGTTCCGTGAGTTTTGACATATGCATGCATGCAGTCATGTAGCCACCACAATCATGACATAGAGCATTTCTGTCACTCCCAAAAGTCCCCTGGTGCCCATTTATAGTCAACACTGACATGCTTTTTGTCACAACAGTTTCACCTTTGTAGAATTTCACATAAAATGATTTATAATATTCCCTTATCCCTTTAATGTCTGTAGGATCTGTAGTGTTTGTGTCACTTATTTCATTCACAATAGTGGGAATTTGTGATATTTCCTTTTTTCCTGGTAAGTTTAACTAGAGGTTTATCAATGTATTAAGCTTTTCAAAGAAACATCTTTTGGTGTCATTGAGATTCTTTACTTTTTTCTGTTTTCAATTTCATTAATTTCTGTTCGTCTCTTTATTATTCTCTTCCTTCTGCCTATCTAAATTTAATTTGCTCATCTCTTTCTAACTCATTGATTTGAGACGTCTTTCTTTTCTAACGTTAAGTATTAATGTCATAAAAATTTCCTGTAAGTATTGGTTTAGCTGCTTATTACAAATTTTGATACATTGTGTTTTCATTTTCATCAAGTTAAACATATTTTCCATTTTCTCTTGTGATTTCTTCTTTGACCTAAGGGTTTTTTAGAAGTGTGCTATTCAAGTTCCAAATATTTGAGAATTTTGTTTATTTTTAGCTTGAATCTGTTGTGTCCAGAAGACATACTTTGTATGATTTCAATCCTCTTAAACTTATTGAGGTTTGTCTTATAATCTACATTGGTTTGTGTACCATGAGCACATGAAAAAAGGTGCATTTGCTGTTGGGTGGAGCTTTCTATACTTGCCAACTACGTTGATTTCGTTGATATTGCTATTTAATTCTTCTATATCCTTACTGATTTTCTACTTTATCAGTTAGTGAGAGGAATGTTGAAATCTCTGAGTATTATTGTAGATTTGTCTATTTCTTTCAATTCTTTAAGGTTTTCCCTATGTTCTCTGTTATTAGTACATACACACTCGGGATTGTTAGGTTTTCTGGATAAGATGGTCGCTTTATCACAATGAAATGTGCTTTTCTTTGGTAATTTTTTTGTTCTGAATAATACTTTGTCTAATATTATTATAACTATGCTAGCTTTCTTTTGATTAGTATTTGTGTGGAATATCTTTTTCTTTTATCCTACTTGTCTTTACATTTAAAGTGGATATCTTGTTGGTAACTTAAAGTTGGGTCTTGCATTTTTATTCAAAAGTAAAATCTCTCTTTTTATTATTTATGTTTTATTTTTAAAAATTTTAATTTTCATTTTTTATTGAAGTAACACTGGATTGTAACATTGTATAGCTTTCAAATGTACATCATAATATATTTTGAATTCTGTGTAAATTACATCATGTTCATCACCCAAAAACTAATAATAGTCCATCACCACACATGTGCCTAATACCCCCTTTTTCCCTCCCTCCTTCCCCCTTCCCCTCTGGTAACCACCAATCCCAATCTCTGTCTCTATGTGTTTGTTGTAGTTTTTATCTTCTACTTATGAGTGAGATCATATGGTATTTGAATTTTTCCCTCTGACTTATTTTACTTAGCATAATACCCTCAAGGTCCATCCATGTTGTCACAAATGGCCAGATTTCATCATTTGTTATGAGCGAGTAGTATTCCACTGTGTATATATACCACATCTTCTTTATCCATTCATCCCTAGATGGGCGCCTAGGTTGCTACAAGTCTTGGCTATTGTGAATAAGGCTGCAATGAACATAGGCTTGCATGTATCTTTATGCATGTGAGTTTTCAAGTTCTTTGGCTAAATACCCAGCAGTGGGATAGCTGGATCATATGATAGATCTATTCTTAATGTTCTGAGGATACTCCATACTGCTTTCCATAGTGGCTGCACCAGTTTGCACTCCCACCAGCAGTGTACGAGGGTTCCTTTCTCTCCATACCCTCTCCAACATTTGTTGTTTTCTGTCTTGTTAATTATAGCCATTCTGACCGGAGTGTGGTGATACCTCATTGTAGTTTTGATTTGCATTTCCCTGATCATTAATGATGTTGAGCATCTTTTCATGTGCCTGTTGCTCATCCGTATATCTTCTTTGTAGAAATCTCTGTTCAGATCTTTTGCCCATTTTTTAATTGGGTTGTTTGTTTTTTCATTGTTGAGACATATGAATTCTTCATATATTTTGGATATTTAAGCCCTTATCAGCAAAATGGCTGGCACGTATCTTCTCCCAATTTTTAGGTTGTCTTTTCATTTTGTTGATGGTTTCCTTTGCTGTGCAGAAGCTTTTTAGTTTTATGTAGTCCCATTTGTTCATTTTTTCTTTTGTTTCCCTTGCCCTGTCAGACATGGTACTTGAAAATGCTGCTAAGACCGATGTCAAAGAGTGTATTGCCTATGTTTTCTTCTAGAAGTTTCATGTCTTACATTCAAGTCTTTCATCCATTTTGAGTTGATTTTTGTGGATGGTGTAAGGTAATGGTCTACTTTCATTATTTTGCATGTGGCTGTCCAGTTTTCCAAACACTATTTATTGAAGAGACTTTGCTTTCTCCACTGTATGCTCTTGGCTCCATTGTCGAATATTAGCTGTCCATAAATGTGTGGGTTTATTTCTTGGCTCTTGATTCTGTTCCATTGATCTGTGTGTCTATTTTTGTGCCAGTACCACACTGTTTTGGTTACTATTGCTTTGTAGTATATTTTGAAATCAGGGAGTGTGATACCTCCAGCTTTGTTCTTTTTCCTCAGGATTCCTTTGGCTATTTGGGATCTTTTGTTGTTCCATATAAATTTTAGGAATCTTTGTTCTATTTCTGTGAAAAATGTTGTTGGAACTTTGATAGGGATGGCATTGAATCTATAGATTGCTTTAGGAATCATGAACATTTTAACTATGTTAATTCTTCCAATCCAAGGGCACGGAATATCTTTCCATTTCTTTGTGTCTTCTTCCAGTTCTTTCAACAATGTTTTATAGTTTTCAGTGTACAGATCTTTCACCTCTTTGGTTAAGTTTATTCCTAGGTATTTTATTCTTTCTGTTTCAATTGTAAATGGGATTGTATTCTTAATTTCTCTTTCTGCTACTTCATTGTTAGTGTATAGAAGTGTAACCAATTTTTGTATGTTGATTTTCTATCCTGCAACTTGACTGTATTCACTTATTATTTCTAAAAGTTTTCTGGTGGATCCTTTAGCGTTTTCTATATATAAAATCATGTTGTCTGCAAAGAGGTAACAGTTTCACTTCTTCTTTTCCAGCTTGGATCCTTTTTATTTCTTTTTCTTGCCAGATTGCTCTGGCTAGGACTTCCAATGCTATGTTAAATAAGAGCGGTGAGAGTGGGCATCCTTGTCTGGTTCCTGTTCTTAGAGGGATAGCTTTCAGCTTTTCTCCATTGAGAATGATATTTGCTGTGGGTTTGTCATATATGGCTTTTATTATGTTGAGGTATTTTCCTTCTATACCCATTTTATTTAGAGTTTTTATCATAAATGGATGCTGTATCTTGTCAAATGCTTACTCTCCATCTATTGAGATGCTCATGTAATTTTTATTCTTCATTTTGTTAATGTGATGTATCACATTGATAGATTTGTGGATATTGAACCATCCCTGCATCCCTGGAATAAAACCCACTTGGTCACGATGTATGATCTTTTTAATGTATTGTTGTATTTGATTTGCTAGTATTTTGTTGAAGATTTTTGCATTTAAGTTCATCAGTGATATTGGCCTGTAATTTTCTTTTGTTGTATTGTCCTTGTCTGGTTTTGATATCAGGATAATGTTGGCTTCGTAGAATGAGGTAGGAAGCCTCCCCTCCTCTTCAATTGTTCGGAAGAGTTTGAAAAGGATAGGTGTTAAGTTTTCTTTGAGTAGAATTCACCAGGGAAGCCACCTGGTCCTGAACTTTTATTTTTTTGGAGGTTTTTGATTGCTGTTTCGAGCTCCTTCCTGGTGATTAATCTATTCAAATTCTCTACTTCTTCTTGGTCCAGTTTTGGAGGGTTGTAAGGATTTATCCATTTCTTCTAGATTATTCAATTTGTTGGCCTACAGCTTTTCATAGTATTCTCTCATTATCTTTTGTATTTTTGAGGTGTTCATTGTAATGTCTCCTCTTTCATTTCTGATTTTATTTATTTCAGTCTTCTCTCTTTTTCTCTTGGTGAGTCTAGCTAAGGATTTGTCAATTTTGTTTATCTCTGTTAACTGTCAACTCTTGGTTTCATTGATTTTTTTCGTCTCTATTTCATTTATTTCTGCTCTAAGTTTTATTATCTCCTTCCTTCTGCTGATTTTGGGCTTTGTTTGTTCTTCTTTTTCCAGTTCCTTTAGGTGCACTGTTAGTTTGCTTATTTGGAATTTTGCTTATTTGCTGAGGTAGGCCTGAATTACTATAAACTTCCCTCTTAGAACCACTTTTGCTGGATCCCATAGATTTTGGCATGTTGTATTTTGATTTTCATTTGTCTCCAGGTAATGTTTGATTTCTCTTTTGATATCTTCATTGACCCAATCGTTGTAAAGTAGTATTTTGTTTAATCTCCACATTTTTGTGGCTTTTCTGATTTTCTTCCTTTAGTTGATTTCTGATTTCATATTTTTGTGGTGAGAAAAGATGCTTGGTATTATTTCAATCTTCTTAATTTTATTGAGATTTGTTTTTTGGCCTAATATGAGATCAATCCTGGAAAATGTTCTATGTGCATTTGAAAAGAATGTGTATCTGTGGTTTTTGCATGGAATGTTCTATATATATCCACTAAGTTCATCTGGTCTAATGTGTCATTTAAAGCCAATGTTTTCTTACTGATCTTCTGTTTGGATGATCTATCCATTGGTGTAAGTGGAGTGTTAAAGTACCCTATTATGATTGTGTTACTGTCTATCGCTCCTTTTATGTCTGTTAATAATTCCTTTATATATTTGGCTGCTCCTATGTTGGGTGCATAGATATTTACAAGTGTTCTATCCTCTTGTTGGATTGGTCCCTTTATCATTATGTAGTGCCCTTCTTTGCCTCTCGTTATAGTTTTTATTTTAATGTCTATTTTGTCTGATATAGGTATTGCTACTCCAGCTTTCTTTTCTTTGCCATTTACATGGAGTTTCTTTTTCCATTCCTTCACTTTCAGTTTGTGAGTGTCTTTAGGTCTGAAGTGTGTCTCTTGTATGCAGCATATATATGGGTCTTGTTTTTTTATCCAATCAGCCACCCTATGCCTTTTGATTGGCATTTAGTCCACTGACATTTAAAGTAGCTATTGATAAGTATGTACTTAATGTCATTTTGTTACTCTTTTCTCAGTGTTTGAGTAGTTCTTCTCTGTTCCATTCTTATTCCCTTACTTTCTTCTTTTGTGGTTTGATGGCTTTCTTTAGTATTGTATTTTGTTCCTTTCTCTTAATAATTTGTGTATTTACTATAGGTCTCTGGGTTCTGATTATCATGAGGTTCATATATAATAATCTACATATATAGCAATCTATATTGAGTTGATGGCCTCTTTTAGTTTGACCTCTTTCTAAAATCTCCACTTTTGCTCCCCCCCCCATTTTATGTTTTTGATATCATATCTAACCTCTTATTTTGTGTGTGTGTATCTGTTACCTTCTTGCCATTGAAATAGCTAATTTTAGTACTTTTGTCTTTTGAACTCCATATTATCTTCATAGGTGGTTGATCTGCTACCTTTACTGTATTTTTGCTCTTACTAGTGATTTTATTGCCTTTTTTGGGGGGTAATTTTCTTATTCCTATTTATGGTCTTTTCTTTCCCACTTAAATAAGTCCCTTCAGCATTTCCTGTAAAAGTTGTTTCCAGGTGATTGATGCCATTTAATTCTTGCTTGTCTGAGAAACTCTTTATCTCTCTTTCCATTCTGAGTGATAACCTTGCTGGGTAGAGAATTCTTGGCTGTAGGTTTTTCCCTTTCAGTGCTTTAAATATATTATGTCACTCCCTTCTAGCCTGCAAGGTTTTGGCTGAGAAGTCAGCTGATAGCCTTATGGGATTTCCCTTATTTGTCGCTTGTTGCCTTTCTCTTGCAGCTTTTAGGATTCTCTCTTTATCTTTAATTTTGGGCATTTTAATGATAATGTGTTTTGGTGTGGGCCTCTTTGGGCTTATCTTGTTTGGTATTATCTGTGCTTCCTCTTCTTGGAGGTCTGTTTCCTTCATTAGGTTAGGAAAGTGTTCAGCTATCATTTCTTCAAATAGATTCTCTGCCCATTTGTCTTTCTCTTCTCCTTCTGGGCCACCTATAAGATGAATTTTAGTGCACTTGATGTTGTCCCAAAGTTCCCTTAGACTGTTCTTGTTATTTTTAATTCTTTTTTCTCTTATCTGTTCAGCTTGAGTGATATCCTCTAGCCTTTCATGCAGCTTGCTGATCCGTTCTTCTCTATCATCTACTCTGTTATTAAGTCCCTCTAGTGAATTTTTCATTTCCAGTATTGTATTATTCATTTCTGATTTGTTCTTTTTTATATTTTCCAATTCTTTGTTGACATTCTCACTGTTTTCATCCAATCTTCTCTCACAATCAGTGAGCATCCTTATGACATTTTGTTTGAACGCTGTGTCAGGTACATTGTTTATTTCTGCTTCATTTAGTTCTTTTCCTGGGGTTTTGTCCTGTTCCCTTACTTGGTATATATTCCTTTGTCTCCTCATTTTGCCTCTTTCTCTGTGCTTATATCTGAGTATTAGGTAGGTCAGCTATGTCTCCTAATCTTGGAGAGGTGGTCTTATGTAGGAGATGTCTTTTGGGGCCCAGCAGTGTGCTTCCCTCTTATCACCAGTTCCAAATGTTCCAAGAGTGACCCGTGTGGGCTACATGTGTCCTTCTGTTGTGGCAGCCTTGCTGTTGCTACAGGTGCCCAGGGAGTCTAGGCTGTCACCCTGGCTGGCTGGTTGTAATTTTCACCTGTGTGTAGCTGCTATGGACCCTTCAGTCACTTCATCATGTTTGGGGAGCCCTAGCAGAGTTAGCTGCAAGGTCTAATAGCACATTACTGTTACAGTTTTCCTGTTAAGTGACTAGGCCCCCATTGTGGCTGGTTGCTAGGCTCAGGGGCTTTCAATTGCTGTAGGCCTCTGTCCTGCAAGGCTGTTGTCAGCTATCTCATGATTGTAGCTGAGTTGGGCTGGCCCCAGTCACTGGACCACCAAATTGTTTCAGGCTTTGGAAGGCAGGGTGGACTCCCTGTGTGGCTGTTTGTGGAGCACAGGTTTTCTGTTGCTGATGAGCCCCACACCCCATTGGTCTGCAAACACTGTCAACACAGTCCTGGCCCGTGAACATGACCTGGCCCCCTGGAGCATACCCAGTCACCCCACTGCAGAGGCCTCCACATGTTCCACCAACATCCCCCACACTCCACTGTTCCTCACACATGCCATGCCCTATGCAGCAGAAGCAGAGCCACTTGCCTGCCTGAAGGGGATTCCGGCACCCAGTCTATGCAGATCAAAAAGTTGCCTGAGAGCTTGCTCTTGGGCAGGGCCAGTCCCTAGGGTGGGCTGCCTACCCTGGCTGAGCTGGATTAACTCAGTGCTCCAGTGTGGGGGGCAGAACCTTGGGCCAACAAGCCGGGGGAGAACTCCAATGGAGTCTGGCAGTGTCTGCGTCCACACACCTGTACTACGTCACAATAACAGATGCCTCCAACCTCTCAGTCCCCGGAGAGGTCTCACCTCTCACTGAGATGCACCCAGAGCCTATCAAGTGAATCTCTTTTCACCAAAGGACTTTGTACCTGTCTTTCTGGTGACTTTAGGTTGCTTCTGAAACTGGTAAATTTGTGTGTGGGACCTTTAAGAGCCATTTTTTTTCCAGCTTCGGTCCAATAGCTTTTCTAGGGCTATTCCCTATTGTAGTTAATAGCAAGCAAAGCCAGATATTACGAGACTCATCTCAGTTTTGCTGAGTGTGAAGGATGCTTATAGTAGTAATGCTCCACCATTCAGATACCTCACTCCTCCAGGGAAGGCTGCATACCTTAGGGTTGTTCCTGGCCAGATGTGGAGGGCTGTGGCTTGTGAAGGTGGCTTTTTTCTCTCCAGAAGGAATTTCTGCCTCTTCCATCTCAGTCAAGAGTGTCCCTTGTTGTGGGAGTCCTTTTTTTCCAGTTTTGAGTTGTCTCTCAGGGGTAATTGTTCAAAAAATAGTTGTAGCTTGGTAGTGTTCATGGGAAGAGGTGAGTTCAGAGTCCATCTACATCACCATCTTGACACCAACCTACACTCTCTTTTCAGGTGACTGTTTAAGTTTAAATGGTGGAAGGTAAATTTGGAGTTATAGCAGAGACTGTCTTTTCTCCATTCAGTATTTTTTTATTTTTTAAATTTTACTTGTATTTTATATACATACACACGGTCCAGAGATGTATAGTTTCATAAATTTTCCCTAATGAACTCTACTGAGTGGCTATCAGGCAGATCAAGAAACAGAATATTACCAGCACCCTAGAATCCTTCCCTCATGCTCCCTTCCAACCACCACCCTCTGCCAAACACATGCCCACCACTGGTGATCACCATCTTGACTTCTAAGGGCATAGATTAGTTGTGTCTATTTTTGCACTTATCTTTATATGCAAACTGAACCATATAGTATGTATTCTGCTGTGTCTGCTTCTTTTACTTAATGTTATGTTTGAGATTCATCCACATTGTTGTCGATACTTGTAGATCATTCATTGTCATGGCTGTCTAGTATTTCAGTGAATGACTAAACCACAACTTATTCATTCTAGTGTTGATGGGTATTTGGGTACTTTCCAGTTTAGGGCTATTATAAATAGCAACTATGAACACAGTAAGTTTGTTTTAAATTCTAAACACAGTGCATGCATGTGAGAATGCAAAAGAAATTATTTTCAACTGTTGCTCAAGCAATTTCAGATCTAAATTTTTGAACAACATACTTTTCCAAGAAGTTGGTTAGAATGTCTTTAAAAATTCTGACACACAACCAATGTTATTATAAGTAAAACTCTGAATGCTGATACCAGCCGAAAATAAGAGAATCATTTCAGTTTTTTTCAATGTGCTTGAGTAAAGGTAGAAAAAATAGCAGTGTAGCCATTCAATTCCACATTGTGATAGGATATATGTATGTGAGCATTTCAATGTATATAAACTATACCTCAAAAAAAATGGAATATTGGGACTGTTTTAACTACAATGCAAAGAAAATTCATCAAGAAATTAAAGTGACATCTTGCAATTTGAACTGGAAAATATTTGTTTCATAAGGTCATTAGCTGATTTAAAAATTTGTATTCATAAATATGCCATCAAAATAAACTTGCAGTGAAAAATAGGGTCAAACATCTATGGGATCAAGGTATTAATTTGATTCTCATGCAAAATCTTCTGAACTTGGCATTATTATTATTATTATTTTATAGATGAATTTCAGAGAAGTGACTAATGCAAGTGCCGCAGGCAAAACCAGGAGTCAAACTAAAGTCTCCTTTTAATTCTAAATTCTTGGCTCTTCCACCCAGAAGCTGCTGAAGAGGGCTGCTGGACCTGAGGATTGGGGTAAACCAACACAGCACGGTACAAAAACGGACAGGCTATCCACACACATCTTTTAAATGAAATTATGCTCTTAAAAAATGCCTCCACCAGTTCTTCCTACAGCCAGGTATGCCTTTCCCCTGCCTCGTCTTCACTGTCATCCTCTCACGGCTTGAGCCAGAAGACTGAGGTAGGTGAAGGGCAGAGGGGCAACTGGACGACAGGGAGAATCCACCCTGCCTCTGTGGTGAAGGTGGGCACATTTCCAGGGGCGGGCAAAGTCCGGGCAGCAGCCGTCATAGACGTGTGGACTGATTCATGGAGGGGTGGGGTGACGGGTGTCACCTCACGTGGTCAGCACCCATGCCCACCTGACAGAGTGCCCCTCACCCATTCTTCAAGATCCACCTTTCATTGTGAGGCCTTCCAGGGACAAACCTCTTGCCCTTCCCTCAGGAAGAACAAATTTGAGGTGCCAGGATGTTAATAGAAAGAGTTCTGGCTGGAGTAATTTAGACCTAAATTCTAGTCCTGACCATAGGACCTTGGGAATGTTAGTATAAAGACTTTAACCAATTTTTCTAGTCATTGTTGTAAGGCTTGGATGTAATAAATTAATATGAAAATGCTTTGTAAACAGGAAAGCAAACAAAAGTCTGTTATGAGTTTGAAGCCACAAGGAATCTGATCCTTTGTTAACCTTTTCATTTTACAACGTAAACAGAGTGGAGGAAACTCCCCCTTGCCGCTCAGCTACACTCCCGGTTGCCCTCTGTGAAAGGAGGATGAAAATCCCCATGGCTTTCTCACCCTTCTGGACACCGAGACTGCTGGGCTGTGCCACACTCCTCTTGCACCCATGGGCTTTCTCCTGAAAAGCATCAGATCAAAAGCTTTAGATGACTGCCCCAGGGACAAGAAAAGAGAAGCAAAATTTCAATGGACATGACCTTTCAAAACTACTTAATTCCTGTCCCTCCAGTGGCTCAATTCTTCCAGAACGTGTTTAGCGCCATTTCACACGATGGCAGGTCAGTGCCTCTCGTGACCCACACAGATCAGAAATCTGCACTAACTGAATACCAGGAAGCCCATCCTCACCCAGAAAAACAAAGGGGATGCCTTCAGCCAGAGAGCGACAGTTTCTTTCTTTTTTTGATAATGTTTTTTTCCTCATGGACAATGTTTTCCCAACTGCTAAAAAAATGAGTTTCATAAATATGGATATACAATCTAAAGAAAAGAGAAAAGAAAGCATAAAAGAAAGAAATAGCCAGTGAGAATTATTGATATCAAATGGGCATAATTGACACAACAAATAGAGAAGGCCTTCAGTAAAAAATTCTTACTCCATGGATGTTTCTGTTCATAGAACACTCCAGGCAAATGACAGAATATGAATGTCATCATTTGCAACACCAGTGGATCTAGGCAATGTTCATCATTGGCGAACATCCCCCAAAAGAGACAGGCCGACAAGACGTGCCTCTTGATGGAAGTAACACCTCCACCTATGAAGTCTATTTGCTAAATAAATAAATAAAACCTGAATATAAATGACCCTTTGGTTCTAAGTTCCAATTTTCAGAAATACAGGAGATGGCACACAGCTTAAGTCACAGGATGTGCCATCGGCAAAACCCAAACTGGAAAACTCTACAGTACAAATGACACCAATTCCCCAAACTGTAAATTGCAAGAGGAAAAAATGTGGAAGAGATAATTTACTTTTTTTTTAAGGGAAAGATTCACCCTGAGCTAATATGCGTTGCCAATATTTCTCTCTTTCTGTTTTTCCCTTGCAAAGCCCCACTGTGTGGTTGTGTATTCTAGTTGTAAGTCCTTCTAGTTCTTCTATGTGAGCCACCACCACTGCCACTGTGTGGCAACTGACAGACGGTGGTGTGGTTCTGTGACCCGGAAATGAGCCCATGCCACTGAAGCAGGGAGAGTGCTCAACTTTAACCTCCAGGCCATCAGGCTGGCTCAAGAATCTACTTTAAAAGACTTCAAATATATCAGCCAGTTGCAACGTATGGAATCTAGTTCAATCTTACTTCAAACAATCTTTACAAAGACTATTATGAAACAAACAGAAAAATTTGAACATTGAATATTTGATGATATGTTGGGATCTATTGATGGTATTATAATTTTGTTAAATACTTATTTTTTTAGATACATACATATTTATGGATATATGATATTAACTTTAGGGTTTGCTTTGAAATTATCTAAAATTTTGGGAGATAGGTTATTGGGAATAAAGACTATTTTTTTTAAGAAAAAAATTCAAAACTTGTAAATAAGCAAAAAGAGGGCTGATCACAACTTCATTTCAAAGTAGGAATTATCTAAAAAGCCCACCTATGGATTATCTCATTACCTAGGAGTATGTACCTTTACCTAGCTTATTCTTTACGATGCATTCCACAACTCAGTAAGGGTAGCAGTTAATTGGTGGAAACGAAAAGGCATTTAACTGATTTTTATCTGATAGCAAATAAATTGTCCTATAGAAACTCAAATCACTTCTGTCCCATCAAAAATTAGAGTTTTAGTGATTTTATTCCAACATTCTTTCAGTCCTATATGTTGTTAGTCTCTTAATTTCTCTTTGAGCCAGCTTAATATTCCAGTTGGTTGTCTAATTAATGAGTTCATAAATCTTCAACATGTTCACTTTACATTCATATGAGAGCTGTAATTTATCTTTTTGAAAATTATACTGTGTCAATATGAGACAAGACTGACCATGAGTTGATCATTGCAGAAGCTAGCTGATGGACATATGGGGAGGACATCACACTGTTCTCTACTTTGTATAGGTTAGAAATTTACCGTAAAGCTTTTAAAAATTCTAAACATTAATTATAAAAGTAACTAGCTGATTTCTTGCACAAAAATTATTCAAATCCCCTCAAACTACTCTCTGTAGATATAATTTTGGCAAAAATCACTTAACATCTTTAAATATAAGGTATTGAACCCTTAGAGTCAGAAAATGTTTCAGTTTATTTAAAAAATAAACTGAAATGGTTAAATTAACTCCATCAAAGTAACTGGTGGGTGGTAGCGTAAAATTCAACACTGCTTATAACAATTATTTTTGTTTCTGTTAAATTCAGACAACATAGTGTGATGAATTCAGTAGGAAAATTTGCCACATAACCTGAGGATCAGTCTTGAGATAAAAGTTAAGAGCTATAAAATTGGGATGTGGCCGGCCCCGTAGCTGAGTGCTTAAGTTCGCAAACTCCGCTTCGGTGGCCCAGGGTTTCGCCAGTTCGGATGCTGGGCCCGGACATGGCACTGTTCATCAGGCCATGCTTAGGCGGTGTCCCGCATGCCACAACTAGAAGGACCCACAACTGAAATATGAAACTATGTACTGGGGGCTTTGGGGAGAAAAAACAGAAAAAAAAAGATTGGCAACAGTCGTTAGCTCTGGTGCCAATCTTTAAAAAAAAAATAAGATTAGGACAGAAGGCAGAAGAATATAGAGGTCAGAGGCAGTATGGTCAGTGAACTTGTTAGAGAAGTAAGCAAACCAGAAACAATACTTGCCTTTGTGAATCTAGAGGGATTTTTTTTTTATTGAGGTCATAATGGTTTATAACATTGAGTAATTTTATGGTACTTGTTATATCAGTTTCTGTATAGACTGCATTGTGCGCACCACGAATAGTCTAGTTTTTATCCATGACCATACATATGTGCCCCTTACCCCTTTCCCTACCCCCACCACCCCCTTCCCCTCTGGTAACCACCAATCTGTTTTCTTTATCCATGTGTTTATCTTCCACATCAGTGAAATCAGGCAGTGTTTGTCTTTCTTTGTCTGGTTTATTTCACTTAACATAATACCCTCAAGGTCCATCCATGTTGTGGTAAATGGGACAATTTTGTCTTTTATATGGCTGAGTAGTATTCCATTGTATATATATACCACATCTTCTTCCATTCATCAGTTGATAGGCACTTGGCTTTCTTTCACATCTTTGCTACTGTGAATAATGCTGCAACAACACCGGGAAGCATAGATCTCTTTGAATTGTTGATTTCATGTTCTTTGGATATTACCCAGTAGTGGGATAGCTGGATTGTATGGTATTTCTATTTTAAATTTTTGGGGAAATCTCCATACTGTTTTCCAGTATGGCTGCTCCACTAACCATTCCCACCAGCAGTCTATGAAGGTTCCCTTTTCTCCACATCCTCTATGTCTCATCTTGTTATTTATAACGATTCTGATGGATGTGAGGTGATATCTCCTCGTAGTTTTGGTTTGTATTTCCCTAATAATTAGTAACTTTGAACATTTTCTTCATATTCCTGTTGGACAACTATATACCTTCTTTGGAAAAATGTCCATATCCTCTGCCCATTTTTTGATTGAGTTGTTCGGTTTTTTTTGTTGTTGAGTAATATGAGTTCTTTATATTTTGGAGATTAATCCCTTCTCAGATATATGATTTGTAACTATTTTCACCCAGTTGGTAGATTGTCCTTCTGTTTTGTTCATGATTTACTTTGCCTTGCAGAAGCTTTTTGGTCGGATATAGTCCCACTTTTAAAATTTCTTTTGTTTTCCTGGCCTGGGTAGACATGGTATTTGAAAAGATGTTGCTATGACTGATGTCAAAGACTGTACTGCCCATGTTTTCTTCAAGGTGTTTTATGGTTTCAGGTCTTACATTCAAGTCTTTAATCCACTTTCCTTTCTCCATTGTATGTTCTTGGCTGCTTTGTCGAAGATTAGCTGTCCACAGATGTGTGATTTCATTTCTGAGCTTTCAATTCTGTTCCATTGATCTCTGTGTCTGTTTTTGTGCCAGTACCATGCTATTTTGATTACTACAGCTTTGTAGTATATTTTGAAGTCAGGGATTGTGATGCTTCCAACTTTGTTCTTTTTTCTCAGAACTGCTTTAGCTATTCGAGGAATTTTGTTGTTCTATGTAAATTTTAGGATTCTTTGTTCTCTTTCTGTGAAGAAAGTCATTAGGATTCTGATTGAGATTGTGTTGAATTTGTAGATTGCTTTAGGTAACATGGACATTTTAACTATATTTATTCTTTCAATCCATGAGCATGGAATATCTTTCTATTTATTTATGCCTTCTTCAATTTCTTTCAAAAGTGCCTTATAGTTTTTAGTGTATAGGTCTTTCACTTCCTTGGTTAATTTATTCCAAGATTTTTTTCTAATTGTAAATGAGATTGTATTCTTGACTTATCCTTCTTCATTATTAGGTATAGCAATGTAACTGTTTTTTCTAAGTTGATTCTGTACCCTGGAACTTTGCTATGGTTGTTTATTTCTAATAGATTTCTCGTGTATTCTTCAGTGATTTCTGTACATAGAATCACACTATCTGCAAACATCATGAGTTTTACTTCTTCCTTTCCAATTTGAATAATTTTTCTTTTTTTGCCTAATTTCTTTGGCCTAAACCTCCAGTACTATGCTGAATATGAGTGGTGAGAGTGGGCATCCTTGTCTTGTTCCTGTTCTCAGAGGGATGGCTTTCAGCTTTTCACTCTTAAGTATGATGTTGGCTGTGGGTTTGCCATATATGGCCTTTATTGGGTTGAGGTAGTTTCCTTCTATACCGATTTCATTTGGAGTTTTTGTCATAAATAGCTGTTGGACCTTCTCAAATGCTTTCCCTGCATCTATTGAGATGATCATGTGATTTTTATCTCTCATCTTGTTAATGTGGTGTATCACATTGATTTGTGGCTGGTCAACCATCCCTGCCTCCTTGGAGTAAATCCCACTTGGTCGTGGTGTATGATCTTTTTAATGTATTGCTGTATTTGGTTGCCCAATATTTTGTTGAGGATTTTTGCATTTATGTTCATCAATGATACTGGCCTGCAATTTTCCTTCTTTGTGTTATCCTTGTCTGGTTTTCGTATCAGGGTGATGTTGGCCTCATAGGATGAGTTAGGAAGCTTTCCATTATCTTCAAATTTTTGGGATAGTTGGACAAGGATAGGTATTAAATCTTCTTTGAATGTTTGGTAGAATTCTCCAGAGAAGTCATCTGGTCCTGGACACTTGAGTTTGGGGAGGTTTTTGATTACTGTTTCATTCTCTTTACTTGTGATTGGTCTATTCAGATTCTCTATTTCTTCTTGATTCACTCTTGGGAGGTTTATGAGTCTAAGAATTTATCTATTTCTTCTGGATTACCCAATTTGTTGGCATATAACTTTTCATAGTATTCTCTTGTAATCCTTTGTATTTCTGTGGTATCTGTTGAAATTTCTCCTTTTCCATTTCTAACTTTATTTACTTGAGACTTCTTTCTCTGTTTTTTTAGTGAGTCTAGCTCAGGGCTTGACAATTTTGTATATCTTCTCAAAGAACAAGCTCTTAATTTCATTGATCCTTTTTGTTATTTTTTTCAGTCTCTATTTCATTTATTTCTGCCCTAACTTTCACTATTTCCCTCGTTCTGCTGACTTTGGGCTTCATTTGCTTTTCTTTTGCTAGTTCTCTTAGTGTAGTTTAAGATTACTTATTTGAGATTTTTGTTGTTTATTGAGAAAGGCCTGTATTGCTGTAACTTTCCCTCTTAGCACCGTTTTGTGGCATCCCATAAGAGTTGGTATATTGTATCTGCATTTCATTTGTCTCCAGGTATTTTTTTAATTTCTCCTTTGAATTCTTCTTTGATCCAATGATTGTCCAGTAGGATGTTGTGTAGTCTCCTCACACATTTGTGACTTTCCTAGCCTTTTTCTTGTAATTTATTTCTAGTTTCATGGCCTTATGATCAAAAAAGATGCTTGATATGATTTCAATCTTCCTAAATTTATTGAAGCTTGCCTTGTTTCCCAACCGATGCTCTGTCTTTGAGAATGTTCCATGTGCACTTCAGAAGAATGTGTATTCTATTGTTTTTGGATGGAAAGTTATACATATTTCTATTAAGTCCATCTGGTCAAGTATTTCATTTAAATCCACTATTTCTTTGTTGAATTTCTGCCTTAATGATCTATCTTTTACTTTTGGAAGGGTATTGAGGTCCCCCACTGTTTATTGTGTTGTGTCAATTTCTCCTGTTAGGTCTGTTAATAGTTGCTTTATATTCTCTGGTGCTCCCATGTTAGATGCTTGTATATTCATAAGTGTTGTGTCCTCTTGGTTGAATGTCCCTTTTATCATTATATACTGCCCCTCTTTGTCTCTCATTATCTTCTTTATCTTGAAGTCTACTTTGTTTGATCTAAGTATGGCAACACTTCCTTTCTTTTGTTTGCTATTTGCTTGGAGTATTGTCTTCCATCCCTTCACACTGAGCCTGTGTCTGTCTTTAGAGCTGACATATGTTTCCTGCAGGCAGCATATTGTTGGATCTTGTTTTTTAACCCATCCAGTCACTCGGTGACTTTTTATTGGAGAATGTGTTCTATTTACATTTAGCGTGATTGATATTAGAGGGCTTACTACTTCTGTTTTATCTCCTACTTTCAGGTTCTTCAATTTTTCCACTGTTAATCTTCCCTTGTATTTCTGACTGCCATTTGAGTTTGGTGGATTTCTGTGATGGTTTTCTCAGTTTTCTCTTTATTTGTGAATTATGGCTCTGCTCTGATTTTTTGTTTAGTGCTTATCATGAGATTTGTATAAAAGATTCATAGATGAGATTGTCCATTTCCTGATATCCTCTTATCTCCATTAGCTCAAGCATGTTCCATTGTTTTCCTGTTTCCCTTCTGAGTTATTGTTGTCACAAATTGTTCTTTTCTGTATTGTGAGTTTGTGAGTAAATTGAAGTGTTTATAGTTATTTTTGATGCTTTCCTTCCCTTTATCTTTCATGTTATAATTAAGTATTTGCTTAATTTTTGTATAGGTTAGAAATTTGCCGTGAAGCTTGTAAAAATTAAATGATTTTATTCTCTCTCTTAGGAGTAGGGGTCAGGTAACTTAAATATTAAAAGGATAAATTTAAATTTGTATGTAAAGTTGGGGAAATGTTAAACACATTGTTGGCATTTAGTGATAGTAGTCTAATTTTGTGGTGTTATTTGTAACACCATTTTATTAAGGAGGAACAGAAGACTCAGAGAGTTCTTGTAATCTGTACAAGGTCACATAGCAAGCTTCTTCCAGAGGGCATGTTTTTGTGCTTACAAAAAAGAAAGAGAAATCAGAATGTCATACAAAATCTCAAAAAATAACGCCAAGGAAAATTCTTTTCTGTCTCGTAAACATTGAAGAACCGTGTGGTTTTCCTCTTTTTAGACTGGGCTAGATGTCTGTGGTCTTGTCCTGGGCACTGGGAGGGAGCTGGAGAGGCTCTGGAGCAAGCAGCTGCCAAGATAATTACTCCACAGCATATCTCACTTTGTAAAAGCTGAGAGGAGTTGTTTCTCAACTTTGAGAAGTCATAGTTCCAACATACATAAGTGGGTTTTGTTTAGTGTTTTGGTCTCATCTACAGCCAAACTTTCAGGACCAAGGGAGAAATGTTTAAACCTTTCTGTTTAGTGAAACTTGAGGAATCTTGTAAAACCTTAAACTATCATCTTTACTGCCGTGCTAGAGCAGGACCCTCCATCGCTAACACAGAGGGGTTTAGGACTGAGGATGAAAAACTCGTTGTTCACCTTTGCACGAATCAGAGAAGTTGTGTAGCAGTTGCATGTCTCATAACTTTATTGTCCTTTGGAGTTTGGAGCTGTCCCTCAGACTGGAATATAGACAAGACCAGGCACAAGTTCCACAGGCGTTGCTGAGTGCACAGCTTAACAATGTGAGTGCCATACTCGAGTCATTTTTATTCTTCAGGTTTTAGAATTTCAACTGGATTTTTATAGTTACCTATAAAAGTCCCAGCTGGCACAGGAGAAGGAATGAGCATAAGGCAGAGGCCACATCCTGGTGGCCCAAGTGCCAGGCCCACTCTGCAGATGGGTTACATTTTTTTTGGCCTTTTAGGTGTCTAAAGAAATTGTTTTTCTGAACGTTATAGACAAAATTTTGCAATCTGGAGCATTCACACAAACATCTAAATTTCCTGTTTCTCTTGAGAAATCTCTCTGCCCAGAGTGGGCACTCAGTGTGCTAAGTGAACACTGCGCCCTTTAACAGGGCACGCAGTTCACCTGCAGGGGGCGCCTCCGTCATTAATGCTTCTGGAGACGCCCTGATGTTTGAGTTTGTGACCCTGCAGGCTGTACGCTGACTTTCCAATGGGCGAAACCTTTACAGGGACCTATTGCCTCACTGGGGTGCAGACAATACATTGATTGCAATTGCTTTGTCAGGTTCAAAGCCGCTTTGGAAGGTCTCTGATGAGTTGCTTTCAGAATTTTGACACTTATTTGATCAATCTCCATGGAGCAAATCTTTGTCCTTGAATCTAAGTTCTGGAAACAGTTAAAGGAAAATTGGGAGCCAAGTTTGGGGATATAAAATATGCATGATTACAAAATACTGAAAACCTGTTTCTCTTGAGTGGTTTGTAAGCTGACTCAAAGGTACCTCAAAAGAAAACCAACTCAATAATGCTGTGAGGGATGGCCTCTACTCCTTCCAGATGCCAGTTACCCTGTCCACTAAGCTGTCATCATGTCCTAATTATGACTCCATTATGCAGAGACGACTTGGTTTAAATTTCTGGTTTATTACCCTCACCCCCTTCCACCAGACTGAGCACCACCTGGGAAAAACATACTTTTATTCCTCTTTGAGATGGTATGCTTAGGTGGAGGCCAGAAGATTGAATCGAAGGATTCATTATTGAATGAATGAGTCAATACAAATGGAACGCATCCCAAACCCACTATTTTAAACAGGACAAGAGACCTCTGTTAAACATCCCTTCTCATTTTTAAAGACATTTGTATGTATTCGTGTAATCAAAATGAGTTGACAATTAACTGTTTCTGCATTGTCTAACTTTCCCTGGTCCCTGAAGTCAGTCCCGGGGTCTTGCAAAGCACTTGAAAGTCACTGGATTCCCCTTGACAGGCAGGACGTACTACGCTCCACACTTGTGGTTTTTTTGTGAGGAAGGAAACGTAAAAGTTGTAGAATCAGAGGTGAATCAAAACCCACCGAGAATTACAGCCGACTGTTCGCGTCAGTATCAGAGCCTTTCAGACTGTGTTCAATTGTCTGATATTGCTAACCAAGTGTCAGCGTCAACCCCAGGACGGCGCACCGCCGACACTTTGAAGCCTTCAATGCAGCGAGTCTAAAAGGACTAATTAAGCAAATAAATTAAAACAAGAGCAGTGGCAAAAACCCAGACGCCACATAAAACTATGACAGACTCAGCATCCCTTACACATGTGCGTATTTGTAAAGCCAGATATTTTAAGGTTGCCTATTCCTCTCTGGGTAGCGGGTGGTAGGGCTGTAGGGAATTCTTGCGTGTTTCTACAGAGCAGAAACGTTCGCCTTCTCCACGGCCACCCTATAGGCTATTTGCATGTTCAACTGGGAACGCAGGGGCTGTCCTGACCCCGCTCTCCCGCGTTTGAGAAGCTGCACAGCCTGGCGGCCGCATCCTCCTCCTGCGCCCGCTCTATTTGGGGCCTCATGAGCTCATGGCCTGTGCAGACCACACTCTGCGCTTCCAGTCCCGCCCGCGCTGCCAGGCCATGCAGGGCGATTCCTGCAAGTGCGCGGACGGTGCCCGGGGCGCGAGCAGGGGCGGCTGGGGGGAAGGTCAAGACGGGCCCACGCAAAGGACCCGAAATAACCGACACGCCGGGAGCCCGAAATCAGACAAGAAGCCAAACAATCCGGGGTGTCGGGTTGCTTTCCCCACCCTCCGAGGTCGGGGTGGGGGCGCGGGACCAGGCGTACGGCGGGCGGGGCGGGGCGGGGCGGGGCGGGGCCGAGTGGGGCGGGGCCGAGGTGGGGCCTATTAAAGGTGCCCCGGGGCGGAGCGGCGGCGCCGGGTCTCGATGGAGTGCGGAGAGGGCGGGCACGGCCGCCGGGTAGGCTCAGCGGTGAGCGGCCGCGACCCGAGCCGTGGCCACGCGTCCCCAGCGCCCGGGGACCCACAGGTGGCCGAGTCCCTGCTGGCCCCCATGGAGGTGGGGGAGGAGCCGCTGGAGAAGGCGGCGCGCGCCGGCGCGGCCAAGGACCCCAACACCTACAAAGTGCTCTCGCTGGTAGGTCCGCGGCCCGGCCCGGGGGCGGGAGGGCGCCCGGCTGGTGCGCCCCGAGCGCGGTGGGCCCCGCGCTGGAGGGAGGCCCCTCTCCGCGCCCCTCTGCGCCGCCGTCCGCGCGCGTCCCCCGCCTCCTGCCTGTGCCTGGGGGGCGTTCCCGCTCACCTGCGCGCGGATGCTCCCGAGGGCCTGCCGCGGGCGCGGCCTGCGGGCCAGTGTGGTCTTCAGAAACTCCCCCTCCTCCCCAGACAGTACGAGGTTTTCCGAGGGGAAAACGACCTGCCCGAAAGTTGGTCTCAGGAAGGAGTAACTGGGTCCCCCCCGCAGCCCCCTTTGGGAGACTGGGTGCAGTATTGATGACTTTCCTTGCGCGAACTGATTCTGCTTGTAGGATTTAGCGGAGCTCCTGAAGTTTTATCAGGACCTTTAGGAAATACCTTTTCCTTGGGCTCTGTTTATGAATTTCTTGGCATTATTATCCTCTGCTGCTGCACCTCTGGCTGTTTGACACAGAAGTGTCTTAGGACTTGCTTCCTCTAGTAGGACAGTTGTGGATACCTTCTGTCCCATTAGGTGGGGTCTTCTGCTGTAACACAAATGGAATTGGGAAGCATTCTTACCTCATGTCGGTTTTGTTTTGTTTTTATCTTCATTCTGGTTTACTTCTTGCCAGACCAAATAGTTACCTCATGTCTTTTGATGAAATACTGTGGCACATTAATATACACCAAAACTCATTGCCGTCTTTTCGAACCTCTTCATTAATGATTGAACTGAAAGTGAAACCTCTTATCCCCTCTTCTTTCCCTTCCCTGCTTTAATACCCTTCCTCCCCCCAGACCTTCCCCAAATGACGCACTTCCACGGGGAAATGTCTCCAAGAGGAGCTTGAGTTGGCATCAGAGCGCTCAGGGCCACGTCTTCTAGAAAGGAGCTGCAATGATGGGCTTCCTTTTTCACGTTAAACATCAGCACGCTTTTCAAAAGCTGAAGAAATGGATTGACTGATTGCGTCTGGGGTGGGGCTTAGTAGAGGCCAACTGCTGAGGTGGTCCTCAGCCACACAGGTTTTATCCAGTGGGTAAACCCAGCAGTTGCCTTGCAGACGGATGATCAGGGGCAGTGTGACTGCTGCATTTTTCTGAACATATTTCAGGTAAACCTGGACGACGTAGGGATGTGAGAGTGGAGGCAGAGGGAAGATCCTGCCCCCCTTTGCCCCTCCCCAATGTGGTGTTTGATCCCAGGGGAAGACTAGCATGTTCTGCTCTGGGATTTTGGGTCCCGGAAATGCTCGTGCCTGGGCACTGAGCCGGACCGTGGGAAACACCCAGAGGGCAAATCCAGGTGTTATTCTCCACATGGTTCAGAGGACATGGTAAATACTGATGCCTTTCCTTGGTTCCGAGCTAAGTTTTGAACTGAAGTGTCAGCCTCCACTGAGGCTGGACTTGAAGATTTCTTTGAAACGCCTGTCTTGTTCTCTGGCGTCATTTTAAAGGACAGGTAATTTTCAACCACATTGTGATGCATTTCTCCCTCCTCCCGTGAGCCCTTCTGCAGCAGTATTTTGTATGTGTGACCTTCTGTGTGTATGGATGCCTGTACCTGTGTATCTGTGAAGGGCCCTGTGTGGGTGGTGGTGAGTGAAGATTCCTTTCACTTTTCAGTGAAAACGTTTTCCGTGAGTGGCAGAAGTTGGCCTTGTTTATCGGAAATTTGGGTATGAAAATGATTAATTCTGTTGTTAGCTCTCTCCCCTTCCTCTTTCAACACATTATCTTACCTCTAGAATGCAGCCTGGAGAATGTTCAGGGTAGTTCTCTGCTCTTGATTTGACTTGAAATTGACATTGCTCTTTGGTTTGTAAAATTTAATGTCCGTCCAGCCACAGTTTAGCATTTTACTTCAAAATGACCAGAGCGTCTTAGAGGCCAGAGAAGTCTCCAGTTTGCCCCTTATGCTATTTGTGTCACGTGTTCTAATGAAGTGCTCCAAAGATTTCTAGGAACCCAACAGACTGTTGTGTTTACTACTGGACCTGAGACAGTGCCTGATGGTTACTGTCACTCTTGGTTGAATGAATGAATGCACTGCGTTTTTTCTTAGCCCGGGTGACATTTTGACTTGGAAAAGGTCAAGATGGGCAGACTGAATACACAGCCACAGACCCATATGTCCAGTTGAAGGTCTGGAATCTGAATACAGATGCAGTAATAGAGATGACGCTTGGGTGTAAATTCAGGGATGAGATCCACTGGGCTATGATTGTGTTAGCGCAGAGGGAGACGGCAGAGGCGGTGAGTGAACTATAAACACAAGTTCCCAACTAAGGGCCGTGTACCTGAGGGGCCACAGAGGGCCTCCGTGACGACCTGGATTCAGAATCAGGGTCTAGCCACTGGGCGCTCCCTCACGTACAAACAACCCGTGTGTGACCATCTGGCAGGTACAAGTGAGGCCATCCTGCTGGTACCAACGACAGTCTCCCTCACTATACCAGGGCCTCTCCTTTTAGGTGCCTTCGCTGTCACACCCCAAATTCAGTCTCTGTGCTTCTTGTAGGGAACCGTTTTCTCCAGCCTTGCTTTCTATTGCTTGCTGTCTCTGCTTTGAGTCATGTTCTGGTCTTTCTCTTGCTCACCTCTTACATCTGCACTATGTCCACTCCATGCGGTCTCTCTCTCCTGGATACACAGCCACCCTTTCAACACCTTTCTCTTTTTCCCTTCTCTTCCACTCTTTCAGTTCACTCTGGACACTCAGGTTTGCTGTCTCCTCCCCCATCCTATCCTAGTCTTGACTCTGGAGAGTATCCCTGGTGGTTGTGTTGAGAGACCTATGTGTTCTGTATCATAAAGAAGTGGGACCATTAACCTTATTAGAATATTTACAGAAATTTTTATCTCTCAGCTTCTCATCTTCCTCCAGCTAACTCTTTTTTGTCTCAGATTTCAGTATTAAAAGTAAACAAAAATAATTTTAGATTTAGTTTTGTTTTTGAGTTTGATAAATTCCATTGCAAAATATTTGTGTGACTTTTAAGGCAAAATAAATGTATTTCATCTATGTTATCGGCTTTTTGGACAAGCCAGAAAGCTTAATTGTGGTTTATAACTTTTTTTTTTCAGTAGAGGAAGAGGCATTTCAAGTTTCAAACAACTTAGGAATAAATAAGCGTTTGAAATACAACTTGTGGTTAGAGATATGCCCTGGTTAAAATAAACACGCCTCTGTCAACCATGAAATGTGTCCCAAACAACAAGCAATAAAGAAGAAACCTTTTAGCCCATGAGGTCAGGGCAGAACGTGGGTTACTCTGCTCGCCTAAGTCCTCTGCAGCAGGAACGAATGTTCAGAATGCTGACCCCAAATGAAAACCCTTTGGCATCAAATAAGATCCAAGTTATATATTTGCCAAGAAAGTGTAATAATATATTTAAAAGGGCTTTTGGAAAGAGTGACTAGAATGTTCAGCTAAATATTAACTAGAACACTCAATTTCCTGGAACCAGAGAATCTGCAGTTTTTAGACAAGCACCTCAAGTTACTCAGATATAGTTGGTTCATTTACTCCACTTCTAGAAATAATTGGCTAAATTTATAGGCAAAACTCACACTGTTTGTGGGTAGAAGACTATAAGTGACAGGACTGACGTGTTCCCTGGCATCGTTTTGAATTATTAAAAAACTAAAATATGTTGGAAAGATGTTCAACATCACTCAGAGAAATGCAAAATAAAACCATACTGAGATAAAAATTTCTCATGTTCTAGAAACATCAAAAAGTTGATTGTCACTCTACTGTGCAACTATAGAGAACAGATACCCTAACACACTGCTGGGGGAATATAAATTACTGTGACCCTTATGAAAAGCTATTAGGCAATTTTTATAAAAATTACAAATACACATACCCTCTGACCCAGCAATGCTACTTCCAGGAATTTATTGCGTCCTCTGTATAATATTATTAGTATTGTTTAAAGTGGAGAAGGTAAGAAGCAACCTAAATATCAGTCAGTAGGGTCTGGTTAAATAAAGGAAGGTGCAGCCATATCATAGAATATGATGCTGCTATAAATAAGGAAGAAAGGGAGGAAGGCAGAAGTAACTCTTAAGGGATTGATGTAGAATTACTTTGAGGATTTAATATTAAGAGGAAAAAAGCAAGGTGCCAAAAAACGGTTACACAGTATGGGAACATTCTATAAAAATGATTGTGTATGTGTAAAATACTCCTAACTGGAAGCAAACGGGGCATATTGGCTGCAGACAGGGAAGAAACCAGGTGATTAAGCTAAGAGAAATGGAAGGAAGATTATTCATTGGTTCCACATTTTGGTATCTTTTCCGTTTTGAACCATATGAATATGTTACCTATTCAAAAATCATGAAAACAAATGTAAAAAAGGAATGTATTGCCACTATGTGATCCATGTCTGTGATCCATGCCAGTGGCTCAGCTGCCAACCGTCCTTATTTTCCTACCCATAACGCACCCTGAGGAGATAATGCACTAGTGGAACACCAGCTCTTTAAAGACCACACATTTTGTCTTTTTCATGGATATATTTTCTGGTGACTGTTCTTTGCTACCAAGTTTTACTCGTCTTTCCTCATTTTTATTATATTTTTGTATCCTTATTATAGAACCTTTGTATGCTTATTGTGGCATCTATGTATCTTCCCTAGGGTATCTTTATTACAGTATCTTTGTAGCAATGCTGTGTCAGTTCCTTTATTGAGTAAATGAATGAAATTTTTATCCTTCAGAATCCCTAACACAGCTGTTTTCAAGTGCACCAAAAAAATCAGAATAAGATCAAAACGATTTTATATACTCTAACATTGGGGAGATTTTTAAGAACATCTTACACTGTTTGTCATCAACTTGACTTCTCAATACAGATTCTCCACTGGGAGAACACAAATGGAAACGAGAATACACAAATAAAGGGTGATGACAATTATTTCTTCCTTTCCAGAAATATCTTAACAGCAACATCAAAGTAAATGAAAAAAATGGAGTCAAAAATCATCAGCTGAATGTATTGAAAACACAGTGCTCACCTGAGAAAGACCACCCCAAAACTGTCTGAAGGCCCCCAGACAGCTAATTAGTTTTGTTTTTTCATCTTCAGAGGTGTCCATAAACATGCTGAAAAAACTGAAATCACATCATTTGCCACTAGTTTTAAAAAATGTAATTCAACATGACCAGAATAGTGAATCTTATAAACCTCCAACATAAGCCTAAGTAAATTCTTACAAATATACGGTCATGTAAAAATACGAAAATCCTCCCTCGGTGGCCCCCCCGTCGCCCGGGCTCCCCGGCCGTCCACTCACCACCACCTCCTCAAAAATGCTCTGTAGTTGCGTCTCCATGTTGACCATCGCCCCCGCCTTCCTCGGACGCCGGCGCGGCCCCGACCAGGAACAGGGGCCGAGGGGCGGAGATGCTGCGGGAAATGCCAGGGTCCTCGGCACTTGGCCGAGAGTCCCACCCACCACCCAGCCAACTACTGCAGCCCCCATGGAAGCCAAGATGCGCCGGGTGCGCGCAGATTATGAAAACCACAGAAACCAAAGACCCAGCTGGATGGTTCTGGTTGGGGAGAACGGCGCCCACGGGCCCGATGACAGTGCCCCCATATGGAGCCTCAAGCCTATGTCCCTCCAAGGCATCATTGGCTGCAGGCCGCCACCTGCGGCTGAAGCAGGAGCTGCGTCCTGCTTGGGCCACTTCTTTTGCATATGGGGAACGAATAAGGCTTGAAGCCCCAGGTCTGCAGCATTGGGGGAATGCTCCTGCTGCAACCCAGGGTCAACCTGAAGTCTGTGAACTGTGACCCCTGGCAGAGGGCTCCATCAGCAGCCTGGGGCTGGGAGTTGAAACCACACTTTTCCTGATGACGAGACCGCGTCTTCTCAGCTATGGTAACCTCAGTGTCTTGCAGGCTTTCAATGAAGGTGGAAAAAAATACATGAGGAGTGATGTCAGCAACATGGCAGAGTGAGCTGTTCCCTTTGTCTCTCCCCTTTTGAGTGACAACAACATGGACATTCATTGAACAATGGAGGATATCAACACAGAACAATAGGACATCTGAGAGCCCCACACAGCTATACATCTGAAGGTGGATGGCTGGGTTCCCAGGAAGCAGGGGAGATAAGTGCTACCCATCCCTAGCAGCAATGAGCCAGGTTATGGGTCCTCACACAGCGGCCGGCACTACTGTAACAGGAGGTGGGGACAGACCAGACTGTGGGCAAATGCTCTCTCAGCTGATGGGAGCACCCACCATACTGCCACAACAGCGCTAGTAGGAATGTACCCTGGTGTGACCATAAGAGGAGGCATCAGCAGTGCTGCATGTGTGTGCAAGTGCTCTCCTGTCCCGTGGGAGCACCAACTGTGCCGCCACAGGCCCAACGAATAGCCCCTTGTCTGGACCATGGGATGAAACTCCACCCACCAAGCACAGTGGGAGCAGAGACGTTGGCACTCCCATGTGCAAACTCTGTCCTGGCCTGCAGGAGCACCCACCATACCCATACTGCTCCCAGCAGATGGGGCGAGATAGAAACATGGCTCCTACTTACCCCTAGCAGTAGCAGGTGAAATCTGTGACCTGATCATGCTACTAATGCACCAGGAAAGGATCAGTTCATCAAAAGCCATGAAAAACTACAGTAACACTTTTGAGCAGAAGGAAAAGGAAAAGTCTCCAGAAACCAACGAGAAGTCACAGAAATGTACAGTGGAAATGACAGAGAATTAAAAATAGTTATCATCAACTGAAAAATTACAAGACATCTCAGAAGGAGAGTACAGTGAGCTCAGGAATAAAATTAGTATGAAGAAGGAATACATCACCAAAGAGATGGAAACTCTAAAAAAACCAAAGAAAAATTCTGGAAATGAAGAACACAATTAATGAGATAAAATTGTAGAATCCATAAAAAATAGAGCTGATTTTGTGGAGGACAGAAGTAGTGATTTAGAGGAGAGAAATATAGAAATGCTTTAGGTGGAGGAGGTTAGAGAAGTAAGATTTAGGAAAATGAAGAAATTCTTTAAGTAATATCTGACCTGATTTGGAAAAGCAAGGTAAGGATTATAGGTACAGAGGGAGACAAGAGGGAGAAAGAAACGGAGAGCTTGCTCGAAGAGATAATAGCTGAGGACTTCCCAAACATGGGGAAAGAACTGGACTTACAATACATGAAGTCAATAGAACTCCTAATTACATCAATGCAAAAAGACCTTCTCCAAGGCACATAATAGAAAAACTGGCAAAAGTCAGTGACAAAGAAAAAAATATCAAGGGCAGCAAGGCAGAAGAAAATAACCTAAAAAGGAACCTCTATCAGGTGATTAGCAGATTTCTTGGCAGAAACCTTACAGGCTAGGAGAGAATGGAATGATATATTCAAAATAATGAAAGACAAACAGTTTCAGCCAGGAATACTCTATCTGGTGAAACCATCCTTCCGATATGATGGAGAAATAAAAGGTTTCTCAGATAAACAAAAGCTGAGGGGGAGTTCACTGCCAGCATACCTCCCTTAGAAGAAATGATAAAGGATGCCCTCATAACTGACACAAAAAGGTAAAGGTCTACGTAGCTTTGAGCAAGGAGATAAATAGACAAACTCAGAAAACTGAAGCTCTCTATCAGAACAGGTTAGCAAACATTTAATTATATAATAAAAGATAAAGGGAAGGAAAGCATCAAAAATGCTTCAATTTAGTCACAAAGTCACAACACAAAACAGAATAATTTGTGACAACAATAACTCAGAAGGGGAAGAGAAAAGGGATGGAACCAGCTTAGGCTAATGGAGATAAGAGGCTATCAGAAAATTGACAGTCTTATCTATGAGATCTTTTATACAAATCTCATGGTGACCACTAGACAAAAAATCAGAGCAGAGCCATAATTCACAAATAAAGAGAAAACTGGGAAAACTGTCACAGAAAACCACCAAACTGAAATGTCAGTCAGAAATACAGAAGAGAGTAACAATGGAAAAATAGAACAACAGAAAGTAAGAGATAAAGTGGAAGTATCAAGCCTTCATATATCAATAATCATTCTGAATGTAAATGGATTGAATTCTCTGAAAAAAGACACAGTGGTTGGACAGGTTAAAAAACAAACCCAACTTTATGCTGACTCCAGGAAACACATCTCAGCTCTAAAGACAAACATAGGCTCAATGTGAAGTAATGGAAGATGACACTCCAAGCAAATGGCCAACAAAAAGAAGGTGTTGCCATGCTTATATCAGACAAAACAGACTTCAAGATAAAAAAGACAATGAGAGACAAAGAGGGGCAGTATGTGATAAAAGGAACCTTCCATCAAGGGGACATAACACTTATGAATATATATGCACCTAACACAGGAGCACCAAAGTATACAAAGCAACTATTAACAGACCTAAAGGGAGAAATTGACAGCAACACAATAATAGTGGGGGACCTTATCATCCCTCTTACATTAATGCGTAGATCATTCAGACAGAAAGTGAACAAGGAAACAATGGCCTTAAACGAAATACTAGACCAGATGAACTTAATCGATATATATATAACACTCCATCCAGAAAACAGCAGAATACACATTCTTCTCAACTGCACATGGACATTCTAGCTGATAGACCACATGTTGGGAAACAAGGAAAACCTCAATAAATTTAAGAAGATTGAAATCATATCCAGCATCCTTTTTGAACCCAGTGCTATGAAACTAGAAATCAACTACAAGAAAAAAGGTAAGAAAGTCACATATATGTGGAGATTAAACAGTATGCCACTGAACAACTATTGGATCAATGAAGGATCAAAGGAGAAATTAAAAAATACCTGGAGACAAATGAAAAAGAAAATAGAACCTACCAACTCATGGGAAGCAGCAAAAGTGGTTATAAGAGGGAAATTCATAGCAATGCAAGCACGCTTCAACAAACAAGAAAGACCTCAAATAAGTAATCTTAAACTACATGTAACAGAGCTAGGAAAAGAACAAAGCAAGCCCAAAGTCAGCACAATGAGGCAAATAATAAAAATAGAGGAGAAATAAATGAAATAGAGCATAGTAAAACAGTAGAAGGATCAATGAAACTAAGAGTTACTTCTTTGAGAGGATAAACAAAATTGACTAACCCTTAGCCAGACTTACTAAGCAAAGAGGAGAGAAGTCTCAAATAATTAGACATGAAAAAGTAGAAATTACAATGGATGCCATAGAAATACAAAGGATCATTAGAGATTACTATGAAAAACTATATGTCAACAAATAGGATGCCTAGAAGATATGGATAAATTCTTAGATTCATACAACCTCCCAAAAGTGAATCAAGAATTAATTAAGAATCTGAATACACCATCACAAGTAAAGAGATTGAAACAGTAATCAAAAACTTCCCAAAAAACAGAAGTCCAGCACCAGATGGCTTCTCTGGAGATTTATACCAAACATTCAAAGAAGATTTAATACCTTTCCTTCTCAAACTATTCCAAAAAATTGAACAAGAAGGAGCACTTCCTAACATTTTATGAGGCCAAAATCACATTGATCCCAAAGCCAGACAGGAACAAGACAAAGAAGGACAATTACAAGCCAATGAATATAGATGCAAATATCCTCAACAAAATATTGGTAAACCAAATACAGCTGTACATTAAAAGGATCATAAACCATGATCAAATGGGATTTATACCAAGGAGGCGTGGATGGTTGAACATCCAGAAATCAATCAATGTGACACACTCCATTAAAAAAAATGAAGAATAAAGATCACATGATCATCTCAATAGATGCAGAGAAAGCATTTGACAAGATCCGGCATCCATTTGTGATAAAAACTCTCATTAAAATTGGTATAGAAGGAAAGTACCTCAACATAATAAAGGCCATATATGACAAACCCATAGCCAACATCACACATATGGTGAAAAACTGAAAGCCATCCCTCCCTCTGAGAACAGGACTCAGACAAGGGTTCCCACTCTCACCACTCCTATTCTACATAGCACTGTAGGTTTTGGCCAGTGCAATGAAGCAAGAAAGAGAAAGAAAAGGTACCCAAATTGTAAATTAAGAAGTAAAACTGTTGCTGTTTGTGGACGACATGGTTCTATATATAGAAAACCCTAAGAATCTGCCAGAAAGCTGTTAGAAATAATCAACAACTACAGCATAGTTGCAGGGTACAAAATCAACTTACAAAAATCCCCATATAACACCAAGTGCTTTGTTCCTTCAGCTTCTCCCTCACTCTTTGAGGCAGATCTTGGGGCTCTGACGAACTGGTTCCAAATTCAGGGCCTGTCACTTGTAAAACGTGATGAGTTATCTGCTTCTAAAGTACAACAATAGGACAAGCCTAGGACTTACATTCTCATTTCAAAAGGGAGAAATTGAAAAGATGAAAGGGGTCACAGGTTCCAACCAAGTCTGAAATATCAGGGCAGATTCCATTTGATTTTAAGGCTTGAGAATAACCCTCTTTGGTTTGATGCTCTGTCCTCCAGGCCCCCTGGGATGATAGCAAGAGTGAGGAGGGTTTCTATGGAAGGATAGCCTTGTGGAGATTGTAAGCTCCTGAGTGGGAGGAGGTGGGTATCCAAGCATGGGGTGAAGTGGTGGCAAGATTGGGAGGCTGGTTCCATGTAGGGGATTTGATCAAATAAGCAAAAATAGTAAGTTCAATGAGAGTCAGGTTTCACACCGTGGGATAAGGGGGATACATAAATAGAAAGGGGAAAACTAAAATGAACCCTGTGGTGCTTGGTTGGAATTGGGAATTTTGATATGAACTCATGGATTTCAATAGATAGTTTTGGAAATAAGTAGAGATGATAGGTGTAATGTGTGCACAAACACATGTCCGTTTACACGTTCATACGTACATTCTTTACCTTTAGCAATCGAGAGGGCCTGGGAGTAGCTGCTCTCCAGTGATCACCCCTGGAGCTCAGATCTAACTACTACTCTCTCTTACATGAGTCAGGATCTTTGGGGTAATGCTTGCTCACAGGGCTGGGCCAGGGAAAGTACAAGAGAAGCATGAAGCATCTTGTTATACCAGAAAGCAAGAAAATTCTTAAAGAATGATAGGAGCTTGCAGGCGTTTCCACTGGCTGAGTTAGGAACAGTATGAGCATCAAAGTGAATAATGACACTAATGGGTTATAACTCATTGAGTAAAATAGGAAACCACGGATCCACAAAGATGTAAATAAATAGATGGGTAAATTAAAAATTTGGTGAGAAATGGTATATTTATACAGTTTCAATGTAACTTCACATACAATACTTATTCATAGTAATGAGTACTAATAAGAGTAACTTCACAGTGGAGAAGCCAGAAGCCACCGCTTTAATCAGGTGATCAAAGTGAGCAGCATCAGGAAGGGGACAAACTGAAATCAGGCACTGCATGATAGGTTGGGTGAGAAGGATATGGCATCACTACAGTTATTTTCCTGCCAAAGTTTTATTCCTTGAATCTAATCATGGGGAAATAGAAGACAAAATCATGTTGAGGGACATTCTACAAAACTGGTCTGTGACATTCAAAAGTGTAAAAGTCAAAGACATCAAGGACTAACTGAAAACCTCTTCCAGGATGAAGGAATTGTTCCATGACAAGTAAATGCAAAACGTGATTTTGAATGGGATCCTTTTACTCTAAAGGACAATTGACAAAACCTGAGTGGGATCTGAGGATTAGGGGCTGGCCTGGTGGCACAGTGGTTAAGTTCATGCATTCTGCTTCAGCAGCCCAGGGTTCGCCATTTCAAATCCTGGGTGCGGACCTGGCACTGCTTTTCAAGCCATGCTGTGGCAGCATCCCACATACAAAACAGAGGAAGATGGGCATACATGTAAGCTCAGGGCCAATCTTCCTCAGGAAAAAGAGGAGGATTGGCAGTGGACGTTAGCTCAGGGCAAATCTTCCTTAAAAAAAGAAAAAACCTGAATGAGGATTAGACGGTAGAAATGTATCAATGTTAGTTGTTTGATTTTTGTAGTTATAGGAAAATGTCCTTATGTAGAGGAGATGTACACACTGGAGTGCTTGGAAAAGATGGGAGACCAGGTTGGCAACTTACTCTAAAATAGTTTAGGAAAAAAATTGTTCTTTGGCTTGGTACCTCCAACTTTTTAAATAGTTTGTAATTATTTAAAAATACAAAAATTTACTAAAGATAAAGTAAGAATAAAGAAATCACATTTGCAAGAAATAAAAAGAAAGCTAGCAGTTCCCTTGAAATATTTGCATAGGAAAGGTGGATTCTTCCAAACCAATGCTCAGTGACAAGAAAGAGATGGTCCTGTTAGTTCTGTGTGCCATAACCAGTAGTCAGTCTGTTCTGTTAAAATAGTCCCCTGAATCCTTATCGTGGAATTCCTGTAAAATGATATATAATTTCCTCAGCAGAAAGTGTCAAACCAAACTACAATGTTCACTAGAATAAGAAAAGAGCAGATAAGAAGAGGACTGGTTGGAGATGGCTTTCCTCAAAAATGACTAAGCTCTCAGCGGGAAGAAAAATTACCTGGAGCAGCTAACAGCAGATGGAGCAAAGGGGAATTTTGCTCACTTAAGGAAGTGTGCTAAGGGTCAAATGAGTGCAACTCAGTTGGCTCAAGGTGGAGGCTTAGTGCTGGGAACTGGAACTAAGTCAGAAGTTCAGGAGACAAGTAAAGACAAGGGAGATGGAGGTGCCCAGAAAGTCCATGACAAAGTGAGAGCATCCCGGAGGTCTCTGTGGAAAAGGCTGATTATATTTAGATCATGGTTAGAGCCAGACTCTTGACAAAGAGTTGGATCAGCCTGGAGAGGGAGGCAGGGTAGACGGCACTCAGAACTGGAGGACCCTGAAAGCCAGGATGGGGAGTCTGAGTCAGCAGCTAATGAGACGATTGCTTTGGGCTTGTAAATAATGAAATGAGCTACAAGAAAGAAAAATAAACCACTTGGTTTAGAAGAAATATTGGGCCACATTTGAGGCTCAGAGGATGTACCTACTTCCCTAAGGAATAGGGTGTCACAATTCTGATAGGAAGCTGGAAACCCTAGATGCTGAGGATGGAGATGAAGCAGCTTAGGGGCTTTGGAAGATGAGAGTAGAGGGTAGGGAAGAACTCAGCAGATGCCATCAGAATGCGAGCAACATAAGGGCATCATCTCTGTCTTCATGTTTTCTGTTCCAAATTATAATGTAGTGTCATAAATAAATAAATGAATAAATGAGTGGAAGGACACTGAAAGTGTAAAGGAAGCCGTGGAGAGTAAGCTGGGTTCCATGTCACAATCAGATAAGAAGTTATCTTGTAGAATCATCAAAGAAGTGAAAATCCCATTGGCCAAGACCATAAAAATCCCACTGGCTAGGGATCAGGGTTCAGTGGTTTTTGAGGACTTTGCCCTAGTCCTGGGGAGTGAGCCATTGCTTGGGGATGGCATGGTGGGGGTAGGGGATGGAGGTGGGGATATGGGTCCTTGCTTCACTGGAGACCAGGAATGCTGGAAGCCAGCGCTTTCTGGATTTTAGAGTGAGGAGTAAAGTGAACTAACATGAGAACTGTCTCCCCAAGGTAAGGGCTAGAGATAGGGTCTGCAGATGGGCTGGAGATGACACAAAGACTGGACGACTCTGATAAGCACCTGTGTCAAGCTTGCTGAGTGACCTGAATCTATGTATGTAGTTGTAATTACAGACACACACACGAACAAATGGACTCTGGTGTTAAATAGCCTAGGTTCCCATCCTGACGCTTCCCACTTAACTGTGTGCCAAGCCCTTTAATCTCTTGAAGCTTCAATTTTACCAACTGTAAAACTGTCAATTCCTGTGGGAAGGAAAGGAGAATGTGCTTAAAGAATCCAGTCCAGGGGCTGGCCTGGTTGCGCAGTGGTTAAGTACACACATTCCACTTCGGCGGCCTGGGGTTCACCAGTTCAGATCCCAGGTGCGGACATGGCGCTGCTGGGCAAGCCATGCTGTGGTAGGCGTCCCACTTATAAAGTAGAGGAAGATGGGCACAGATGTTAGCTCAGGGCCAGTCTTCCTCAGCAAAAAGAGGAGGGTTGGTGGCAGATGTTAGCTCAGGGCTAATCTTGCTCAAAAAAAAAAAAAAAGAATCCAGTCATACCAGGCATAGAGGAAGCAATCTATAATCGGTAGGTCTGGCTATCTTATGCGCTTTCTTTAACTCCTTCTCTCTCTAAGACAGCTGGGCCCATCAGCAGAGTTCAGGTGATATGGAGAACTCCAAGATAAATTGAAAAGAGGGAGAAAGTCCTTGTCTCAGGGGTAAGACCTTTGGAGGGGACATTCACACTTTGTTTGTGCGTGGGTAGGTCAAAGGGAAAGTATCCTGATAGTTCTGAGGCTGGAAGGATGTTACTGGGGAACTGTTCCGGGAACCCCTGTAAAGGAACATCGTCTAACCATGTCAGTGTTTGTGTATGTGATGGAGGGCCAGGATGGGGACAGGAGTGGTTGCACAGTAATGAGTATTGTGTGATGCTGTATCGAAAGAACTTAACTTTGACCAAAAAGAGGTGTGGTCTTTGTCCTTGACTTCTGGAAGGTAATCTCTAAACTCTTAGGATGTGATGCCTGACAGAGTGTTTTGCTTTGCCTGTGGTCCTTGGGCCAACTGTTTCTTGCTAGTTGTTTTAGGTGTTATATATTGACTTCTTACTATGGAAGATGATTGCTTAGTGTTCCTGAAGACCCGTCAACTTTCCTTCTCCATCCTACTCATGTATCAGAATTTGTTGGTTAGATAATTATAGAGTATTTACATTGTTCTGCCTCTATAGCTGTTATTTATACTTTAGTAACACAGTGCATTGTGATTACACTTTCCTTTTCTGTATAGCCTTTTGTTTTGTCTTGGAGTTAATAATTGTCTCATGTTTTTCCTTTGCTTAATTCTGAATGTGCCCATCACTACTCCATCCAGAAACCTCTGCCTGAGATATTAATCTCCTCTCTGGAAGTGTTTTGTATTGCTCGAGGGGACATCCTTCCTGGAACCTCTGCCCCCGGCTGCCAGTCACATTGGCTGCTCCCTGAGCCACCTCTTGGCCTGTGTGCAGGGGTGGCATCCTGGTGGTTCTCTTTTGCTGTCTCCTATATGCGTCTCTGGTTGCTCAGTTTCATGTCTTCCTCTTCTTCAATTTACTCCCTTATTTGGGGATGCAGAAGAACGCATCCTCCATTAACTTCCTCAGAAAGACTACTTTTTCCTTTAACTTTTTATTTTGAAAAAAAGTTAAACCTAGAGAAAAGTTGTAAGAATTTTACAATCAATATGCATTTTAAATATTTTACCACATTTGCTATTTCTCTCTCTCTCTTTCTTTCTCTCTCTCCTCTCCGTCCCTCTCCCACTCTCTACCAATCTAATTATCTCTATGCAAACTATTTGAGGATCATTTACAGATGTCAGAGTTTCACCCTTAAATGCTTCACTGTATTCTTTCAGAAAGTCACGAATGTAGACCTAACTTGCATAGCAACAGTACACTCATCACACTCAGGAAATTTAGCATCAATACAATAATGTTATCTAAAATATGTCCATACTCACATTTCCTCAAGTGTCCCAATAACGTCCTTCACTTATCATTTTTTCCTTCCACCCAGGATACAATCGCTTGGTCTTGCACTGCATTTAGTTGTTAGGTTTCTATAGTCTACTTTAATCAGAAGGTTTCACTAACCCTTTGTTTCCCCTAGTTTTCATAAAATTGACATTTTTGAAGATTCCAGGAGAGTTTTTTGCAGAATTCCCTCAATTTGGATTTTTCTCATTTCTCATGATTATATTCAGGTTAAACGTATTTTATTTTATGTAGGTATGTTGTATACGTCATGTTTTATATATCCTTAAAAGGGTTGTTTCTTAGAAGGTTTAGTTCTTTACCTTGGAGACTGATGTAAGCTATATAGAAAACAAATACATAAAGATTCATATGCATATGCATACACACACACAAAGTTTGTGCATGATTTCGTGTGGCCACAGACTTTCCCTTGAAGCCTGTCCATGCAAGTGCATGAAACGTTGGCAAAGACTGCTGTAAACGCAATTGACTTGGGTGATGGGACTCACACTGCCACTACTCAGAAATAATGCCTGAGTTACTTTTGAAGTCACTTAATATTTCTTAGAAGTGGTACCTCTTAAGATACTGTTATGGGCTGACTTGTTCCCCCAAATCTCATGTGTTCAAGTTCTAACCCCCAGCACTTCAGAATGTGACTGTATTTGGAAATAGGATCTTTAAAGAGGTAATTATGTTAAAGTGAGGTCATTAGGGTGGGCCCTAATCCAATATGGCTGGTTTCCTTATGAGAAGAGAAGAGTGTAACGCAGACAGAGACACAGACATGTACACAGAGAGACAATTGTGTGAAGGCACAGGAGAAGACAGCTATCTGCAAGTCCAGGAGAGATGCCTTCGAAGAAACTTACCCTGCCAGCAACTTGATCTTGGACTTCTAGCCTTCAGAATTGTGAGAAAGTAGGGGCCAACCTGGTGGCGCAGTGGTTACGTGGGCATGTCCCGCTTCAGTGGCCCTGGGTTCGCTGGTTTGGATCCTGGGTGTGGACATGGCACCACTTGGTGAGCCATGCTGTGGCAGGCGTCCCACAGATAAAGTAGAGGAAGATGGGCACGGATGTTAGCTCAGGGCCAGTCTTCCTCAACAAAAAGTGGAGGATTGGCAGCAGATGTTATCTCAGGCTAATCTTCCTCAAAAAATAAGAAAAAGAATTGTGAGAAAATAAACCTCTGTTGTTTAAGCCCCCCAGTCTCGGGTACCTTGTTTGGCAGCCCTACACTCTAACACAAGTACTTTTCTGAATACTCTTAGAAAAGTTTATGATTTCTTCCTCTATGTCCCTGGTATTTCATTCATACCACTAGTATAGCACATATCACACTGTATTATGGTTGAAAATGTTTGTTTCTTCTGCCAGACTGAAGCTCTTTAGACTAGATACAGAAGCAACATTCTTGCATCTCCTGACACCTGGCAGAAACTCTGGGCCTTAGTGGTACTCAGTTATCATTTGTTACTCTGAATGGAATAACAGCATCCAAAGTACCATTATTTCAGGGGCAAGGCTTCCTTTGAGGTAATAGCTATTTCTGCAATGCTGCATATAGAGAAAGATTTTCATCACATACAAAGTTATATCTATAAGGTTGTTAGAATCTATAACACCTTGTTAAGCCATGCTGTGGCAGGTGTCCTACATAGAAAGAAGAGGAAGATGGGCACGGATATTAGCTTGGGGCCATTCTATCTCAGCAAAAAAGAGGAGAATTGGCAGAAGATGTTATCTCAGGGCTAATCTTCATCAAAAAAGTGTTAAAACATCAGCTGTATTTCAAATGAAAAGTCATAAACATTATAATCATCCTCATCAATTTACTTAGTTCCATGTAATCAATTTTTGATCTTTTGTTAGTAGTTTTATGAGGTTGTCAGTTCTTCCTCTAGAGTTCTGGGATTTTTTACCCAGCTCAGTTTTATAATCTGAAAGTTTATCAGAAACCTGCATTCTAGAGCAAGTGTCAGAGTCCTTTCTGTGAATCTCTTTGAAGATGAAATATATTTGCACAAACATCAGAGCAAAACAACTATCTACAAATAACAAAACACTCAAAAATGGCAACTAAGACACTATTTTTTTCTGTAACATATAACACTTTGAGATAGTAACCAGAGTTACGACTGAAAACCAGGACAGATCAGAATTTTTGGAATGTTATATAATTAAAAAAAATTATATTAATAACATTTATCTATGCAGTATAAACTAGGAAGGCTTATTATTATTTATTTGGTAATGTTTTCTATGTAATTTAACATACCAAATAAGTTTAATTAGTTTAATATCTTCCTTTTTGTAGAAAGAGAGAACACATTTCTTTTAGGAGTCTCAAGGCTGATTGGAAATTTTAGAGTTCTCTTTTAAGTCAAAAGAAAGACTAATTTTGGGAGAAGTTTGTCAAAAATATCAAAAGGTTTTAAAACACTTGGTCAATAGGAAACAATGCTTAGTTATCCATTCAATCACAGTGACAACAAAAAATGTCAAAGGCAAACAAAGAGTTAAAACAGTAAAAAAACAAAACAAACAAAAAACAAACCTTAATAGAGAGACCTCAGTCTCTTTGAACATAAGAAATTATTTTAACAAAACATAGATTTTCTGTCTTTTAGGTAAACTTACTCAAAGCTGAAGAAAATGTTTTATAACCTCTTTATCCAGAGCAGACCAAAAGTTCAAGAAAACTATCTTTTTAAGAGAGAAAGCCAAATCTAATTTGGTACCAGCTTGCTTTTGACATTGAAACTTATTCATTTAATTGAAGTCATTTTAATCTCAGCCAAGTTGACCATGCACAAAACTCCTCAGAGTTTCACCTCCACAGACCTTCTGTCACTTACTTTTTACATTCAGAATTTGTCCCATGCCTTCTTCTCTTTTTTTCTTTCCTAGTACTCTAGGACAAATTTATCATTCTTAACAAAACAAACAAAAACATCTCTATTTTTTATATCTTCTTTACTGAAAACATATATTTTACTTTTCTTATATAAAGACTTTTTAGAAATACATTTTCTCATACAAAATTTCCCAGCATGCACAAAACATGTTTATCAATAAAGCCTAAACATCTTTTAGTTTCTCTGAGATAAGAAACCAAAGGCAGACAAATCTATGCCTGGTAATCAATTTTTAATATTTTATGTTGTTTTGAAATGACTTAGATACCCATAAACTTTTATTATTTAACTTAATTTAGTAAAACTCTAAAGTTCCTCATTATCAAAAAGATTTTGGAAGCTATTTTTCAAGCATCTATACCATAAATCATAATTATTGTACCCAAAAACTTTTACCCATTTTTATCTATTTAAATTATTTTTAGAGGCAACCATGATGACCTAGTGGTTAAAGTTCAGCATGCTCCGCTTCAGCGGCCTGGGTTTGGTTCCCGGGCATGGAACCACACCACTTGTTTGTCAGTAGCCATGCTGTGGTGGTGGCTTACACAGAAGAACCAGAAGAACTTGCAACTATACATAGCTATGTACTGGGGCTTTGGAGGAGGAAGGAAAAAAAAAGGAGGAAGATTGGCAATAGATGTTAGCTTAGGTCCAATCTTCCCCTAAAATAATAAATAAATAAATGAACAAATAAATAATTTGTTTCCAACAATTATGTTTTGATTACTCTCAAAAACTTCATGTGATGTTAGAGCAGTTAGCCATTATCTTGAATTAAGTATGTACACTATAACACCTAATTATTGTTAAAAATTTCTCCCCAAAACTTTCCTCCTTTTCACATTTAGTTAGTTTACTTGTTCCCAATAATTACAGTTAGATTGTCTACAAAACCCTCATGAGACATCAGACAAAATCAGCTATTATTCTGCTATTATTTTTTGCTGACAAATTTTGTAACAGAGATAACATGTTTTTATCATATCCAATGTTGATAACTCTGAAATCATATTTATTTCAATTTCAAAACCAAGACACTTAATTAAGCTTTCATTTACCAAAGATCATTTTGTATCAAGTTAACTTGAAAGACATCTGGGCTAGTTCCTATTATATTTAGAAATAACCTATAAAAGTGCTTACTCCAAGCCAATTAAATAGAGTTCTTTTAGAAATTATGTCATCTGGAGGCAGACAAATACATATAGAGACAGATAGACACAAACAGAGATCTTCACATTTTTAACCAGGTCTCAGGTACAAAACTCCAGAGAACAGTTGGGTCCAAACTGTTTTTCTGGCAAATACACCTGTTCAGGTATCCAAAGAGATTTACTAAAGATCTTTTTCTTTTTGCTGTAAGGATCCTTTTTAGAGCTCTTTTTGAAATCACTTTGTCTTTTAGAACTTTTTGCATATTGTCAATGCAAATAATCAATAACCAATCTTTAAATCACAATTGGGGTGAGTTTATTATGGGTCAACCCTCAGGACCATATATCTCAGGAGAGCCCTTTCACAAAGGAAGGGAGCGCTCCAAAGAAGTGAGGTGTACAGGATGGTTATATACCATCAAAGAACATGCATCACATATGATAGGAGTATCCCTTTTACAATGGTCACAAGATTACTTTGCTGGCAAAGCAATTTGGTGAACACAGCAGGTCAGTGGTCAAAAGGTAGGTGGTCACAAGGTGAGCATAGCAGGTCAGGAATTAACCATTAGTTTAGGGAGAGATGCTTAGCTTTAGGAAATGCTGATGTGGGGGCAGCTAGATCCTTATCTTTAAGGGCATTGTTCTTGTCTTTGGGACATGGTAAATATTTAAAGCAGATATATAATGCGTGCTTAACAGGCCAGGTCAGGCCCTTTTGGAAAAACAAGGTCAGGCTAGATTAGTTTTAACCCAAATGGCTTCCTCATATACTTCAATATATCCTACTGCTTGTCATTTATTTATCATTTTACCCCTTTTATCTATAATCTTTTGATAGAAAGCATTGATGCTCAAAATATTGTCCCTCGGTACCTGGGTGGTTGTTGCCTGCCCTGGGTGCATCATGTCCTTTGGTGCTAGGCTTTTATGTTATTTATTTGCCCAGTTGTCCACATTTGGGGGAAATAATCTGATATAGTGGACAAGCATAGAGGTGTATATATATTAACAGAGGAAGCATTTCATAGGTTTTCTGATTAATTTTAGATTGTTGCACAAACATTGTACATGTGCCTTTCTATGACTCCTTATGTTTACATTGTTTACAATTACAGAACTAGTACAGTAATGATAGTAATTCAATATTTGAAAAGATTATTTTAAAAATGAGTTCTTAGACATAGTCCTTATCAGAAAAGGAAATTTGTTCAGGATGGTAAGATCAATCCACCATCTCAAGTCGCTGAGCAATCATTACTCTAGGTCGCATGCCAGTTTTACAACACTGAGTAAAGAAAGCAGCAATTAGTTTGAATACTGTGACTATTACAAGAATTCCAAGAAGCAATTGAAATGGCAATCCAGATCAAGAATGGGAATGGACACCTGAAGGGAGCCAACCAAACAAATCAAGACTGGGTGTAGGATCACTTAAGGCATTCATCTGTTTTTTCACGTGCTTTAACAGAGGTAACACATTGGAAGATTCATCAGGCATAACAACACAGCATTCAGTTTGAATGACTGTACATGTACCATCTTGGGTTGCTCTTAGAATATCTAAGGCCATACTACTTTGCAAACAGCCTTTCTCATTAAAGACATTTCAGTATTTAATAAAGCTATTCCTGCTTGACTATCAGTAAGGGCTTGTTGAGTAAATTTAGTCAGATCTTCTATATGTGATATGACATCTTGTAGCCCCAAGGAAGGAAAAAATCTAGCCACTAGGTAGTCATACCAGTGGAACACTGAATAAGCCCATCTGACCTTAGGGAGGGGAGATTGGCAACAGATGTTGGCTCAGGGCGAATCGTTCCTTGTAGTCAAGAGAAGCCTAGGGTGCAGTGCCCTAGCCATCCAGGTGATAGCCAATGCCAGAGGTTTGTTGCATATAACCACTGAGTTCCATTAGGAACTACCTAATAATTGCCAGGTCTTCAAGACCAGTCTGTTCTAAATCAATCACCTTCTTTAAGTATGATAGTATTCTGACATGACTCGGGGGATATACAACCCATATTTTGAGTATAATCTAGTAGATTTTGTTTGGAATGATTTCTTGGTTCCCAACATGAAGGTGCTGGTGTGTTTAAAGATCCATGGCTAGGAGTAAGCCAAATATATCCATCCCCAAATTAGTGTGGAACCTTCCACAGTTCTCACTGTAATATCTGGTTTCTTTTGTTTATTTGTTACTTGTTTGGATAAGTGGATGGTCTTAGTAACACAAAAAGAGTAGCCATGCCCTGTATAATTAATAGTATGGGCTACTGGCTATGTTCAGGATCATAATTAGTAATATCAGATGAGCTGCAAACATTGGAACTAGATCTTTCCTTCATAATAAATTTCTTTAGAGCTTTCCAATCTGTGCCTTGAAAGGGAGAGACCCACCAAGGCAACCCAGAGGTGCTAAAAAGTAGAAGTTGGACACATATCCAACAATTGGACTTATTTTTGTGTGTAACAAAGGAATGTGCCCATTTCAGAAAAATGTTGCCATCAGAGGCCCATTTAGATGTGGACTGGAGAAACAAACGTAGTATCAGGAAAATCTTAAATGGCGCTTTTGTAGATAATTAAAAGTTTTTTTAATTGGCTTCTAATCTTCTTATAAAGTTGGGGGGAGTAAAGTATTGGGGTAGGAAAAAGGTAAGACGACCTAGAAATTGATTATTGTAGCAATTACATAAAGTTGAAACATTACAAGGGTTTAAATGAGGAGATGTAAGGTTAGGAATACAGGTCTGGTCTGGAGTCTTGTGACAGCCATCTACAGCAGATGTCGTCTTCTTATCCTGGTTTGGAGATGCTCACCTTGGGCAGTCAAAGTTGGGTGTCAGAGACTGGAGTTGAAACCGCTTCAGGTAGAGAAGCATTTTTTTCAAATGAGAAATGTGAATCTATGAGTCTACGCCTTTTGATTTTGCAGCACATGGGTTGGTTAAAAGTACCTGATATGGTCCTTTCCAGTGGGGCTCCAGAGAGTCCTTTATCTGGTGTCTTTCTCAATAAACAAAATCTTCAGGTTGTAATCCTTGGTCCTTGAGTTCTTCATCTCCCAGAACTCACTGTGAAAATAATCAGCTACTAACCTCTTATTTCTTTTAAGTGCCTCAATGAGACCTTGACAATAATGTGAAATATCTCCTTTAAGTAAAGTTTGTTCATACATTCATTTGTCTAATTGCTTAAGCTGTCCAGTTATTATTTCAAAAGGAGACAGCCACTGTTTACCCAAGGGTGTGAATCTAAGATTGAGGAGCACTGGTGGAAGAGCTTTTGGCCATATGAGATTAAATGCTTCTGAAACCTTTGCCAATTGAGTTTTGATTGTGCCATTAGTTGTTTCCACCAATCCTGGGGACTGGGTATGGTAAGTGCAGTGGAGATGCTGCATTATTGGCTAAATGTTACAAATAAATTTGATTAGTTGTCCAGTGAAATGAGTTCCTTGGTCACTATGTGACTCAGTAGGAATTCCCCAAATAGGAATTATTCTTTCCAATAGTAATTTACCTACTGTTAGAGCTGTGGCCCTTCTGCAAGGAAAGCCGTCAACCCAATGTGAAAACATACAGATCGTTACCGAATAGAGTTTTATCCTTGAGATGGTGGCATTTGGACAAAGTCCAATTGCCATACCTCAAAGGGTCCCTTAGGAAGGGGAAAGTGGCCTTGTGACCCATGAGGTGCTTTCCCTAGCTTGTAGTTTGGGCACTTAACACAACAAGTACAGGTTTATGGGCCACAGTTGGAGAAATTTTCCAAAAGTATTGTTTTCCCCATAAAATCATCTCTTCAGGTGCCCAATGGATTAATTGGTGTATATGCTGCAGCAGTGGCAATTGTGCTCCAATAGGTACTATGGGTTTCTTATTGGGCCTGAACCACATCTGTGAGGGGGTGTCAAAAATTCCCCCTTTTTGTTACCATAACTGTTTCTCTTCTTCCATGGCAGTTTCTTGAGCCTGTATAAGGAAGTCTTTTACTGGGTTAGCAGAGTTAATAGGAAGCAGCAGACATTCTTGAGGCTGGATAGGGCAAGCTTTCAAGGCTGCTTGTTTAGCAGTTGTATCAGCAAGTTGGTTTCCTTTAGCTTCCAAAGTACCAGATATGGAATGCCCTGGTATTTTAGTAATTGCTAGTTGTCTTGGTAGTTGTATAGAATTTAATAATTCTGCAACCTGTTTCCCATTCTTTGTAGGTTGACCTGAAGAGGTTAAAAACCCTCGTTTCCACAGCATTCTGAAGTCACGTGCTACTCCAAAAGCATAACAGCTGTCAGTGTAGATATTTGCTACCTGGTCTCTGGCCAATTGACAAACTCGAGTTAAACCAATTAATTTGGCTCGCTGTGCTGAATTTATCGCTGGTAAATAAGAACTCTCAGTATGTCCACTGAGGATGTTACTGCGTATCCAGCCTGATAATGTCCCTGTTCATCCTTTAAGTAAGACCCATCTGTAAACCAAATTAGATTAGCATTATCAATGAGAGTTTCTTGCACATCATTCCTAGGAGTAAGTAGGTAATCAGTTAATAAGATTCAGTCATGGGCATCTTCCTCCTGTGACACTGGAAGTAAAGTGGCAGGGTTAAGATTATTACATCAGGCTAAGGTAATATTAGGTGCAGAGAGCAACAGAACTTCATAGGAGGCTAGTTGGCTCACAGGGTAATGCTGAGTGTGATGAAAATTTAGGAGAGAGTCAACTGAGTGAGGAACATAGATAGTTGAAGAAAACCCCATCACTATTTCTTCAGTGGTCTCACATAAGAGGGCTTGCATAAGGGCTGCTGCTGAAGTGGCTCTCATATGAGGCAGAAGCCCTTTTGCCATGGAATCTAACTGCTGACTAAAATACCCTGTAGGTTGATGTTGATCTCCATGTTTTTGAGTTAAGATACCTAAGGCATTTCCTCTATCTTCATGTACAAAGAGGAAAAATGGCATGCTGTACTTAGGGTGTCCTGAGGCTGGCGCTTGAGCCAAAATAGACTTTAAGATAGTTACTGCCTTCTCTCCTTCTGGTGTCCATCCAATTAAATCAGGCTGGTCAGACGTTGGTAGTGTATATAAAGGTTGGGCAAAAAGTGAGAAGTTAGGTACCCAGTTCCTATAATATCCAGTTAGTCCTAGCAATCTCCTTAATTGTTTGTTGGTCTTAGCAGAGAAAAAGCCAAGATTTCTTTAATCCTTTCAGAATCAATCAACAGTCCTTCCTTAGATATTAGTGCCCTAGATACTTTACAATAGGCAGGCAAAGTTGTAGTTTGTCCTTGGACACTTTATGGCCCTTAGATGCTAACTGTTCTAATAGATAAATTGTGTCCTTCTGAGAATCCAACTTAGTCTTTGAACACAAGAGCAGAGCATCCACATATTGAATTAAAGTGGAGTCGTTAGGGAATTCTGTATTAGCTAAATCAGCCTTGAGTAGTGGGAAAAGTGATTGGGGCTTTCAGTATAGCCTGTGGCATAACTGTCAGGTATACTGGTGATCTTCTCACATGAAGGCAAAAAGATATCGACTATTCTTTTCTACAGGAATGCTAAAGAAGGCACTGCATAAATCAGTGACTGAGAAATAGCAGCTGTTAGTTGGAAGGGCAAAGTGTATGGGTTTGGAACCACAGGATGTTGGGGAGTCACAATGTTATTTATAGCTCTCACATCTTGAACAAATCTCCAGCCCTTCCTATTAGGCGTTTTTACTGGCAATATAGATAATATTACAGGGACTGGTACAAGGAAATGTAAGTCCCTTTTCAAGAAATTCCTTATGATAGGCCTTATCCCATTTAATGTCTCTGGTTAAGTGGATATTGCCAAATATTAGGTGGAGGCTTAGAGTTGTCCTCAGTCACCTTAATAGCAGTGGCCGAATTAATTTTCCCAATAGATGAAGAGAATGATGACCATAATTCTGTAGGCACTTGTATCAATAGGTCATCAGTTTTCTCTTCTATTTGAGTCATTGATTTCACAATCATCAACCTTTCAGTAACTACATTTTGATCAGCATCTTGATTTTCTAAATGTAAAACCATTTCACCCTTTTGTGAAAAGGCAATATGGGCATTATATGCTTCTAGAAGATCTCGTCCAATCAAGTGAGTTGGAGCACATTTAAGCATGAGAAACATATGTTTTCCTGTGATGATTCCTAATTGAAAAATTATTGGTTTGGATTTAAAAACCTGCATTGGAAAATTTGAAAACCCTACATTTTGAACTGTCTGTTTACTCCAAGGGAGAGGGCAGTGGATAAAGGTAGGGGTGAGGACAGATAATGTAGCCCTGGTATCTACAAGGGCCTTTGAAGTTTCCCCTTTGATAGTTATCTGTTTCCTCTAAGGTATTTGTGAGGAGGAGGGGAAGCGCCCACTGGTAAACCTGGAGCATCCCTATTCCTGTTTCCTGTTTATTGTCATCATGCCGTAAATCCCATTTGAGTTCCTGGCAATCTCGGTTGAAGTGACCAGGCTTTTTGCAATAGTAACAGGCATGGTCACTTCATTTTTGGTTAGATTTTAAAAGGATGGCTTTTCTTGGGCCACTAAGCTGTTGCAATTGTATACTCGTAACCTTAGTGGCTTTTTCTTTTCTCTGTAAGGTTTTAGTAGTTCATCTGCAGTAGCGACAAGAGCACTATTGTGCGTTAAAGTCCAAGCCAATTCATGTCTCTTAATTAAGTTTGCTAATTCCTCGTCTAATCCTTCTAAGAAAATTGAATTTAAAGTTGGATCATTTTGATGATCCTGAAAACTTTTGGGAGCCATTCCAGAGTGCTGTTTGAAGGTTTTCTCAAGCCTTTCACAATAATCAGAGATTCTTCAGGGCTATGCTTGCATTGATGGACTTTGGCCCAATCTATTTTCCTGGGAAAAACTTACAGGAATGGCTTTATATAAGTCTTGAGCAATATCTCTACACTCCTCAAGGTCATGAGGCTCATGCTTGTGGAAATCCTCCAGGGGATCTCTCCAATTTGCCTCTTTTATGCATTCCTTTGCTCTGCTCTCAGACACCAGCAAATGCACAAGCTGATAAAAATCTGAATATCCTGGTGCATATGTTCTAATAATTAAATGAAATTCTTGAGCAAACCTTAAAGGATCCTGCAAAAAGTTGGAGAAGTCCTTCATTAAATTCTTAAGTTCTGTTCTGGTCTAGGGAGTATACACAAGAACAGGCTTACCTCTGCCGGTAACAGGTTTCTCCTTAAAGGGAGACTATAACTTCAGGACTTTCAGTATCTGCTCCCTGAGAGTTACTCTTGTTTTCTCTAGGGGTGGAGGAGGAGGTGGATGAGAAGGAGGAGGAGGAGGAGGAAGCAGAGTGGACACGTTGGGGTATGGAAGTTCGTAAAGGAAAGGATATAAGGGTGTTGAGGGAGAAGAAGAAAGAGCTGAGCTCTGAGGCGCCAAAGCAGTGGTGGAGGAGATGGAAGAGATAAAGGGGGTGGGACAGCTTCTGACTTCTTATCTTTCCTTAATTCAGAGGCAGTCTCTGACTGTAAAGAAGTCATTTTATCATTATTATATTTTGAAGCCTCTAATTGCCAATTGTAATAAGCTTCCCACTTGTTTTGTTTTAGTTTTATAGTCTGCTTTTTCAGCTTATGTGTACAAATACAGTGGTTTTCACAGGTCAAACATTCCCCACTTTGGCCATTTAAGACCTAAGTCATCCTTAATTAAGGTTTCCTGTTTTGTTAAAGACTTGCAAGCATTGTTTCTGTGTGCATTGTACATGAAACCAGCTGGAGTTCCAGTGCGGGGGTTGGCTGTCTGGGAGCTGGCAGGCTTTACAAGCCTATTTTCCCATTCTATTTTATTTTATTTTTATTATAAAGTCTGAACAATTTCTAAGGACAGCGTCGTGGGTCAGAAGTGTGCCACTTCTGAGTGTTAGTCCCTAAAGAAATGTCATGAACACTCTCTTACGTTTCTTGGTTTCTCTTGCTGGCCGTCTAAAATGGCCATGGGGGCTCAGAGCGTGTGAGCAACCAGCTCTTATATGTGCTCCCTTGGACAAGCCTTTAATTAATTAATGTGAATGATAGTGGAGTTCCCTGTGGGACCACGAGCATTGATCCTCTGACACTCCCACAAGATTCTCAGTCGCCTGAGAATGCCTTTTGGCCTGGAGGAGTGGGTGTCCCTTTTCTTCGGAGCTGAGCAAGTTCAGACTCTCATTTCTCTATCAAGCAGTTTGTCCAGACTTTATAAATGCAGATATTTTCAATTTTAAAGCTGAATTAAAAGGACAATCAACTCAGTTCACTCCAAGCTTCTCCTAAGCTCCCCTGGCCTAGGAAATAACTCCTAGGTTTCTCTTCACTTAGGAAACGTACCGGTACCCCTCAAATTTTCTAGTCTCAAGACCTTAAACAGCTCATATAAACTCTTTGAATGTCAACTTAAAATAAGGAGGTTTGGGTTTCAGGAGAGCTTACTGGTGTCACCCGAAGAATGCAGTGACCCAGGGGGCCTCAATGGGCCTCTGTGATACCAAGCGCCAGTCCAATGTAGATTCTGAGTGATCTCCAGTGGCTTTCACTGAAATCCTGCTGTGAATACACCAAGAAATGTCAACGCAAATAATCCACAACCCATCCATAAATCAAAATTGGGATGAATTTATTATGAACCACCCCTCAAGACCGTATCGCCCAGGAGAGTCCTTTCACAAAGGAAGGGAGCGCTCTAAAGAAGTGAGGTGTGCAGCGTGGTTATATACACCGTCAAAGAGCATACATCACGTGTGATAGGAATGTCCCTTTTACAATAGTCATGACATTGCCTTGCCGGCACAGCAGTTCAGTGAACAGAGCAGGTTGGTGGTTACAAAGTGGATGGTCACAAGGTGAGCACAGCAGGTCAGCAATTTAATCCTTAGTTTAGGGAGAGATGCTTTTGCTTAAGGAAATGCCAATGTGGAGGAAATTGCATCCTTGTCTTTAAGGGTATTGTTCTTGCCTTTGGGACATGGTAAATATTTAAGCAGATATATAATGCATGCTCAATAGGCCACGTCATGCCCTTTTGGAAAAACAAGGTCAGGCCAGATTAGTTTTAACCCAAGTGGCTTCCCCATATACTCCACTATATCCTGTTGCTTGTCATTTTTTTATCAGTATTAATCAAAGACTGCATCCCATTGTGAGAGGTTTCGTTTCACTAGCATGGTTCACTCAATCTGGCATGTTTAATTATTTAGTTCTTTTCTTTTAAAGAGGCAGTAAGTGTTCCTGATTTCATTTAGAATCCTGAAAAGATTAAAATAGGCTTCCCTTTGGTTGTTTAATTTTATAGCTGGCTTTTTCCAATTGCATAAGCAAATACACCAGTTTGGGTAAACTGAAATTACCCCATTTCTTGAAACACAGAACAGTAATTGCAGGCACACAGATACACACACACACAAGCAAAATTGAGACTAGTCCACCAGATACTGCACAGTCCTTTACTGTTCTTTCCCTCAGGAGATGGCGCCTAAACAAGATAGACCCAAAAATCTTTTTGAATCCCCAGGCAGAGGGATTTTACTTGGGAATTTACCCCAAGGTGACTTACCCTGCTCCACATACGAGCCCTTCAACTCACCAGAAGCAAAAACAAACAAACAAACAAACAAATCTAGAGTTTGTTTCCTTGTCGCAAGAAACATGTGTCCAGGGCTAGTGGTGCTGGGTCAGACGGAAAGTACTGGGGACAGTCCCTAGGGCAAATCACCTAGGCAGCTGCTGGACTGCTACCCAGGAAATCCCAGTTGGTCTGGGGCCGCAGAGCCTTGGGCAAAGAGCCTCCTGTCTGGCTTGCCAAATGGTTGCCTAACACAAACACAGATTCATTTACTCATCGCACAGTAGGGCCAATAACTGAAATGTAACATCAGGCTTGTGGCAAGGAAAGAAGGTTTGTTATTACTGAAAGGCAGCCAGACGAGGATTAGGAGCTAAAACTCAGATCCACCTCCTCAAAGGGAAAACGGTAAGGGTTTTTATCTGGGGTTTTAGGTAGGGAAGGGGAGAGTGTGGCCTTGCTGGTTGGCGTCTTCACACCAGCGTGTGTTCAGCATTGTGAGGCTGAAGGTTAACATCTGGACCTTGAATTTCTGGAGAAGACAGCTCACTCATATACTAAGGAGAGACAGGAAGACCTGGTTAGTTTTAAACAACAGTTGATGATGCTGAATATGCACAGCTGTAGTTAGCAAAGATTATCTCAGAATTTTGGCTCTGGGGAAGAATTTTTAACCTCTTTGTTCTCAGTTTCAGTAGGGCAGATTTGTGCACGTGAGGCAAAGTTAGAGAAGCAGTCCTCCAGGCCCCAGGGACACCCTGAGAAATGACGGCTGTCCAGTAGAAAACAATTGCGACACCACAGAAGGTGTCAAATCAGGTTTCTGACTTTCTGAATCATCAGTTGTAGTAACCAATGGTTCAAGTGACAAGCTGGCACAGATTTCTCTGGTTCAGTACATCAGTGCCAGGCTGTGAAGCCTGGAAGAATTAGGGGGTAGATCGGGGATCAGCAATACTGCAAAGGGTCAGTTAGGAAATATTTGAGCTTTGTGGGCCGAGGGGCAAAACCAAAGATAATATGTAGGTTTGCATATGAAATCAAAGATGTGTGCACTTACAAGAGAGGAAAGAAATTTTCACAAACTTTTATTGATAAAATTCAAATTACTATAATAATAGAGTATATTTTTTTATGGTAATATGGGACATGGATAACAAGAATGGGACTCTTGTTTTTCCCCAAGGTTGAGGGATAACATTTTGTTTAATTGAGGTTCAAAATTAATGTTCCCTTTCACCAAGTTGATTATAAATGTTCATCTGTGCTGATCAGTCGTGAGATTGTGTGTGTTTCATTTTGGAAAATGTCTTTCCCCGCCATAGGTACTGCAAAATACTGATATCAGTTCATGAGCATTGATTCTACTTTATCATAACCCTTGCGTGGATGTCTAGGAACTCAGCCACTTTACTGATGTTTCAGTTCCAAGGACTTGGGTCCCATAGTCAATGCTGACATTTGCCTTGTCCTCTCTTGTATCCCATTGCCTCTCAGCCTTGGTTTGGCGTTGCTAACACCAGTCCCACCTAGACAGCTGGTTCTAGATTCAGCTCCAGTGTTGGATCTCCCATTGCCAGGGACTAGCGTCTGTCCTTCCTATACCAACGGCCTACGTGGTTAGCTTTCTGCTCACGGCATGCTCACCCTCTCCCTGTGGGTTTTTCTGCCTTTTCCTCCTGGTGGGCCCTCCTTGAAGTTGGCCACCTGCCCACCTATCCCTGCTGTTATGTTATTTGAGGTCTCCCTGCCTTGATGGGCTCCTTCTTGCTGCTGGACCTGAGCCTGGTGTCTGCTTCCCCTCACCACCCCACTGCATGGATCAAGTTTCTGTGGACTTTCCCAGTCTGGCTTGTGCAAAAACCATCCAGGCTCTAGTGCCAGAACCAGAATGAACAGGTTTATGAGACTTAAGGAAGTTGATATCAACAGGCCTCTGGGCCCTTCCCGGGACTACAGCTAGTGGGTTTCCTGTGATTTTAGAAAACTTCTTAGAATGCTGTGGACACAGGGACCTTGTAGAATGTGAAAAATGTTTATGATTGATGAGGGATGTGAGGGCGGCTGCCTTTCAGAGCACATTCTAGGCCATCAAGCATCAGAATATGCAGAGTGAGGCGTTCAGAACCCAGAAGGTGCCGATTGTTCTGAAGCTGAAGGGAAAAGAAGAAGGAGGCTTCTAAGTTCAAGCAACTTAGGAAGTGTAGGTTGAGATCTGGATGACTGAGACAGTCTATTCCAAAGTCTAAGTTGCGTGGAAGGTGTGGATTTGGCTGGTGTCCACTGCCCAGGTGAACTGTTAGGAATAAGTTTCTAAGACTTGAGAGATCGAAAGAGGTTGAGGTTTAGGGTTCAGTTAGGGGAGTTGCTATAGCAGAAAATAATAACTAGAGACTGGTTATGACTAGATGTTGGGCAAGGCCAACCTCTCTACTCTACCTACCTGTATATGCCCTGGGTAGATTCTCTGAGGTTTACTCACTTCAGGAGCCGAAGGACTAAGATATTTCCCCCTTATAATATTTAAAAGGTAGTAATTTAGAGATAATCTGAGATCACCTTAAAAATAAAGAAGACTTTGATGTTGAGTTAAAAAGAAGTTAAAAATCAACAAGACAGTCAGAAACCGAGAGAACAGATCCTGGAGGTCAAAATAAGGGGGAGAGGTCATAAATGAGGCAAAGTCTTAAAAAGAAGGAAAACTGTGAGAAGATGTTTAAAAGGTGTATCAGTCAGGGTTCTCCAGAAAAAAAGAACAGGGATAGAGAGAGGAGGAGGAGGGGGTGGGAGGGGAATGAATTGGCTCACGTGATTGTGGTGGCCAGCAAGATGGAAATTTATAGGGCAGGGCTGGCTGGCAGGCTGTAAACACAGGTTAATGCCTTGGTCTTGAGGCGAATTTCTTCTTCTCTAGTTAAACTCATTTTGTTCTCAAGGCCTTCAACTGGTTGGATGAGGCCCACTCACATTAGTGAGGGTAATGTCTTTTACTTAATGTCAACTGATTGTGGATGTTACCCGTCTACAAAATACCATCACACCACCACCCTAGATTAGTGTTTGATTAAATAACTGGTTGCTATGGCCTAGCCAAGTCAACACGCAAGACTAAGCACCACAGAGGGGAAGATAACAGCAGGAGTGCTGTGAACCAGTGTCCAGCAGATGAGATAGATTGTCCTAAGGGCAGAGAGGCAATTAGAACCCTGAAGCCCAGAAAAATGGAAAGCAAATGTCAGATGTTGAGATAAAAGCCATGGATCCTAGGAATCTCCTAATTTTGAGGCAAATTGTGATGTAGGCTTGATCTTCCTTTTACACATTCAGTTTGAGTCAACAATGACAATAACAACAAAACACCCTGAAGAGGGAATCTGAGGACCTGGTGGAATCTGACTTCTGCGCTGTCACTAACCAAGGTGATCTTGGGCAAGTGATCCGGCCCCTTGGGTCCTGTGGCCTTATCTGCAAAATGACCAAGTTTGATTAGAAGCCAGAGTGAATGGTTGCAGAAGAGAATTCAAAAGTGTATTCACTGCTCAAAGCAAAGTGTTTACACTGACCTTGGATACGTATAAAACCCCTTGGCTGCATGTAAAATCCCATATCAAAAGCACTGATGTCTTAGCCCAAACTCCAGAAGATTCTGATTCAGTTGAAGTGGAGCCTGGGCTTCAGAATTTAAAAAGATAAAATTAAAAACCTACTTTGGCTGCTTCTAAGTTTATCTTGTGCTGAGAACCACTTGTCAAAGGTATTCAAATACGTTTTGGTTCATTTCTGGATTTTAAAGTCCTGGTAATCCATTGTGGTCCACGGAAGAAGTCTGCAAGACCCTGGATTAGACGATCTTGGTGGCATCTTCTAGTTTGAAAACTAATTCCTTCTGTTACAGCCACTAATGCAGATGTTTCCACTAGTGAGGCCTGTGGGTGGAAGTGGTGAAGTGGGGATGTCCTGGACCGAGACAGTGATGGGGAAAGAGGGCTCAAACCCTCACAGCCATGAGAGGAAACGTGGTTCTTATGCTGAAGATGTTTCCTTACAGGAGTGGACTTCACAGAAAAAGGGGTTTGATGTGATTTTCAGAAATATCCTTAACACTTAGGAGTCATTGTATATTAGGATGGATTCTTATCCTCTTTCTTTCCTCTGCTTTTAGGGTTGGAATAGTTTAGAAAAGTATTTTCCAAAGAGTGGACTGCAGCCTATAGGGTTTTTACAATCTTTACGTTAGAAAAGAGTTCTTGAGCTTCATTTGACCAGAGAGGTTATCAAAGGACTGATGTTCCCTGGGATCAAGCTTTGAGAATTTCTGCCTCAGGGTCATTTAAACTAGAAGAGCTTAATGCCCACCATTTACTGTAGCACTCTTTGACCACAGTGCTATTTATTTAGCTTCTTTCATCATAAACCTGTAACCCCTTGGCTGCATGAAGGACTTGCATCAGGATGCTGTGGTCAATATATATATAAAAAAGAGAGAGTTTAATTGGTTAGTGAAAGTTTCCTTGGGTTTGGGGAGTTAGAAGACTTGGGTTCTAGTTCCACTTCTGGCGTCTGGTAACTATGTGACTTGGGACAGGTGAGTCCCATCACTTAATGTCAAATAATCAGAGCCTTACTTTACTCATTTACAAAATAGGGCTGAAATGTTTATAACGGATATTGTTAAGTTTGACATGACATAATGCATATAAAAACATATCAAATTATGAACAATGTAAAAAACAAGACATAATTATCACATAATTAAGTACTTTATATAGGTTCAACAGAGTTGGAATTCCTGCTATGGTTAAAGCACATTTTTAATATGTTGGTTTTCAACTGTGACATGAAGTTTATATAAATGTAGAAACTCCCTTGAATTTCTGTAACAAGGCCTTTTGTTTTGGGTTATTTTTAAAGAAAATAATGGTCAGATTGTATTAAAATTTGATTATTGTAGCATTCTTTTTACATACATTTTGATTAACATTTAGTATAAACTGTGAAGAGGACAAGATTGTCTACAGTGTACTGGAAATGAACTTTCATCTCTCAACACTATTGTCACTACAGTTTTTTTCCTCTCTCTCGATTGCCCAATCACTAAAGAGCTGTGACCTTCCTAAACATTTAAAAAAGTCAGCCCCAGCCATGTAACTCGTACAGTTTCTCTGCCAGACTAGCAAAAGGAAGGAATACTGTAGTCTTCTAGTAAAACAGGTTTATCTAGTTAACAGAACAATGGATTCTATGCTGTCTTTATCAATGGAAGAACCTGTTAAGAAGAACTCTATTAAGAAACTTAAAATAATTTGTATTGTAAGTATACTTTTCAATTCTAGTCTTTCTAGCATTGTGACAAATGTTAAGTGTATGACTCCCCTTTTATATTTGTTTGCGTTGCTATTTAAATGTAACATTTTAAGTAATTGTGTTCAGTTTTATCCCTTATGACAACTCTAATGCCAAGTTAATACTTTTAATCATATTTTACAAATTTGAGTAACAGCAAATTAATATTTGATCAATCTAAAAAGTTGGGATCAGTGGCAGGACACTTTGCGGCATTGATTTTTCTCTGATTATAATTGGTAACCTCCAAAGTTACCTTTTTATTGCATGAATATTTTAAGACCAGAGAGTGAGAAATTAAAATCACCAATCTTATATTCTTTATTGGACTGCTGATTTTATCTCATTTTATTTAACTCCTAAAGATAGTCTCTTTTGACTATTTTCACTTCGTTATTCCTTTATATGGTAAGATCTTCCCTGTCATGAAAAAAAATCTTTCTTTGATTGTATTACTCTTTCTTTTTCCTTTACCATCAAACTTTTGGGAAAGAGGGAGTTGTATCCACTGCCTGGGTTTTCTCACTACCCAACTTCTGTTCTCTGGCTTTGTGCTTACTGTCATCCCCTCGAAAGTTGGTCCTTCTCCCCTGTCCTTGTCCTGCTGAGTATCCATAACAACAATATATGGATGTTGTTGAGTATTTTCTCATTTTGAATTGTTCTCTCCCTTTGCTTGAATGATGGCCTTGAAATTTCCATTTTTATGATGTTTCTCCTCACCTGCGTTCTTGGCTGATTTATCTTTCTTCTCATTGCACGTTGCACATAGTGTTCCACCAAACCCTGTCTAAGGATCTTTGCTTCGGGCAACCTCATCTTCTTTCATGGTTTTAAGAGTCATATTCTCAACTGAGAATTCTAAGTAAGCCGCCAGCTCTAACCTCTTGCTGAGTTTTGGTCACAGAATTTCAGATGCCTGCTTGCCTTCTCCTCATCCAGGACCTCAAGCCAAAATCAAGTGCACAAAATTCTCTCGCCTATCCTGCTGCAGTTTTCTCCTGACTTCCCTGCTCTAGTTGGTGTCACCCCCATTCCGTGACTCAAGCACAGTTTTGAGGAGTAAATGAAACATGTGGAAGCACTGGGCCCAGTGACTGGAACAAAGGAGACCGTGAAGACATTCTATTTATTCAGTATTCTTCTGGGAACTTTGAGTGGTCTTCTAGCTCTTAGGCCGTTTATTATATTTATCCTATCTCACAAAGTCAGGAAATTATAAACTCCTTGGGAAGAAAACTTGGACATCATTTATTTCCCTTCTTTGTGTCTTTCTCGGGTTTATTAGTACATATAATATTTTAAAATCGTAGTTTGAAAGGTACCCTAATATTCCCAAATTTTAACGAAAGTTTCAATTAACAAATTTAAAAGTATGTACTGTGTTTCTAGGATGTTTTATTCAGCTGAACCAAAGCCAAATGCTGCGTTCTCAGTGACTGCTGGAGCCTAGAGTGCTCCTCTCTGCACTTTGTAGAGAGCTTGAGCTAGGTTAGGATACAGATGCACCTCGATATCAAGAAACTTATTCAGAAGTACATATTTAGAGCAAATGAATATATGGGAGATTGAAAATGAAACTTCTTACTCTCAAGGAGCTTACAGAATAATGCAGAGAGACGCTAAGATTTAACACAACACAGTTTTAAAGCCTCAAAGGACAGCAAGATGTTTATTTTTCCAGCAAGTTTGAATGGTGAATGGACCAGCCCTAAGATGTCAACCAAACTATGCCAATTTGTAAATCTATGATGCATGAAATTTACCATGGGAAAGTTTCCCAGTGTTTTGTTCCCTTGTAGTATTCCTAGCCACGCTCCCCTGTGGCTTTCGAGCGTCATAATAAGGAACTAAGTGCGAATGCTGTTATTTAATAACTGTTTATGATCCCCTTTTCCTCTCCATCCTCTCCACTGAATGCACACCTGCTGGAGGGTCATTGACCCTTGGGATAGCTTTGAAACTTCATATGATCATTGTTTTCATAGTTTTAACATATTTCCCCAATTGTTGAATTCTCTTGTATTGTAAGAGTTAGATATGTTAATTTTTCAGCTGATTTTCAGAATAAATATAAACAAAAAATCAGCAGTTTATGTAGGTCTTTATTATCTAAGCAAATTTTGATGCTATATTTTTCTCCTTCATAAAAGTGGTATATTTTAAACCACAACAAAAGTTACTGGTAGTGTAAAACAGTTTCCTAAGGAATCTGTGTGTGTTGCATTTATATTCTTTATGGCAATACATGGTATTCAAGCTCTGTCATCCAGCATGCTTATCATTGGACTTGATGGATGGAGAAAGAGGTCAGTGGGAAGAATTCTCTTTAATTATGTCACAGTTTAATTCTAGTCAGAGCATGAAGTCCACTACACTGAAAAGCTTTGTCAGCAGTCGTGGTAATGAATGACACACATGATGTTTGGTCACACAGCTTCCAAGTTACCCTAAATCATTAGATTGAGCTGTAGATGAAAGCAGATTGTTTGCCAGTTAATTAATTGGACACTGTATTTTTAAGATGTTAAGTATTCTCATTATCTTCTGATGAACGGGGTAGGGAAAAAGAACCCTGCTCCCTAGGAATGAAGTAGTTAACATTTCACAGTTTTGGAATGCTTTTAGAGAAATGATTTCCAAACAGCTCTCTAGTTAAGAAAGAAAACTGGGCAAAAGGTAAATGGCTCCATTGGTTTCCTTCACACTTTAACTCAATCTGGGATTAAGCTCACTGGGACTCCCGTATTTGAATTTGAAGATCTGTAATAAATAGTGTTTAAAAATTCTTCCCAAACCTGTATTTCCAGGCATTAAATATAATTATGTACCTCTATCGTTGTTGGATCTGGTGTCAGGCATAACTAGCACACTGTGTGCCCTTAATATTCACTGAGGGAGGTTGGTTGTCTTAGGGAGGATTTCCGTACATTTTAAAATATTGTAAGGTCACTTTCCTTTTTTGTAATAGGTTCTTCTCGCTTTGTTGGTGATTGTGTCACTTGGATTAGGGCTGGGCCTTGGACTCAGGCAACCGGAAAAGCAAGGTATACCCCTCAGCAATGCCTCGGAACACGCTATGGCGCCGCTTTCCCCTCACCTTCACCTGTGAACACGTGTGCACTCCTCTCCCAAGCCCTTTCTCTCCTCCGTGCGGCGCTCTCTTACGAGGCTTCTCCTTCTGCCAACCCCACTTACTGGGAGCCCGCATCCCTGGTTGGCACTGTCCACTGTCTTTTCTGGATTTCGCTTTTGCCCTCCTCCCCCTGCTCCTTTGCGATTCATATCACTCCAGAGTTTTCTCTGACTTTTCCTCACCTTCATCGAGGACTTTGATCCCTGATGAGAGCTTCCTTCTGTCCCCGCTCCTCCTCTAATCTTTACTGTCTGGTGATAAACTTGGCCTCGAAAGTCTTGGTTGCTCCATTCCCAGGACCTCCTGCCCCACTCCTGCCCCTTGATATCACGTTAGTGTTGCTCCATCCCTGAAATCTCCCTGTGTCTTGGTTGGGCAGTGTCACATTCCTGCAACGTAGTGCAGAATAAAAGCTTCACATTTTTTCTCTCGTAAGAAGGAAAAAAAACAAAAAGGAGATGCATGCCCCAAAATATCAATAGACCTCATGTTTCTTTTGTCATATCCCATTAGTATGCATAGTAAATAAACCACTTACAAGTGGCTCTATAAAAAGCACTTTCTATAGTCTTGTCATGTGTTGTTTTGACACTTGTACTAAGGGGAAGTATGAGGTCAAATGTTAGATCATTTATTCCCCTTTTTAATTTGGCTGATTAACTACTAGTTTGACTCCAGTGGGGAAAGTCTTCTCACTCCTTCATTAGGGAAGATGACTGACAATCTCCAGTTATGTTTCCATTTAAGAATTAACCATCACTCAGTACCCCTAGTGTAACAGGGGAGCACAGTGGAACAGAAAATGTGGGCATTAGCTGGAAAATTACTGTCTTTTCTTGCTCCCTTGGCTCTTGTGTTTCTGAACTACAGTACCAGTCCTAGATCTAAGAGATGTCAGCAGGGCATTTTGGTAGTAATATTCTGATGTTAGCGTACACAGACGAATGTCATTTCTTGCTTATTTTATCCCACAGATCACAAATTAATTGCAAGAGGCATATACTAATCTCTGAAAAAAATCTCCTATTATTCCAGCTCTTTCACTCCCGTCCTTCCTTTGGTACAACTGCTGGTTGGCTTCCCCGAGTCAGAGTCCTTGTTCCTTATTCTCTCCCTTCATCTCAGTCCATCAGCCCTCATGTGGCATCGTGCCCTTCCCCCTCCCTCTCCGCCCTCCCAGAGCCTTGATATTTAACTCCAGTCCCTCTTTGCCAGCCTCCTTAACATATGCAGTCCCTCATTCTTCCATCACAACTGTTTCCTAATACCCCACCCTGGACTGTTTTCACCATTCTCCACTCCAATTAAACCACTTTTCATAGACAATCTATTTTTTTCTAGTTTGAGTTTTTAAACTAGTTTTTCTAGTTTGAGTTTTTATGCATTCTTACAAATTTATTATGCATGCACACACTTTTTACTTATGCTTTTACAGTTGAGTGCTGACTATGTGCTAGGTACTATTCTAATTACTGAGGATACATTGGTGAAGAAAACAGCCAAAAATCCTTCAAAGAGTTTACATTTTAGCAGGGAATACAGAGAATAAAAATGTAAATAAGCAAAATATATATTATATGATAGGGAAAATGCTAAGGAATAAGTAAACCTAAAAAAAGGAAATATGAAATATTGAGTGAGGGTAGGGTGGGGTGTGTGTATGAAGTAACTTTTGTAAAGAGCTGAAGGAAGTGAGGGGGAAACAGGGATATTTTGGGGATGAACAGTCCGGGCGAGAGGAAACAGCAAGAGGGAAGGGCCGGGCAGGAGCATGCCTGGGCTGTGAAGAATGCCATTTAGAGAATAACAGGAAGATCAGTGAGCTAGAGCTAAGAGGACCAGAGGGAGGGAGTCATCAAACAAGATCGACCAAGAGGAGCCAGATCAGAGAGGGGTTGGTGGGCCACAGTACGGCCTTTGGCTTCCCTTCTGAGTGTGATGGGAAGTGATTGGAGGTTTTGAGCAGAGGAATGACATGCTATGCTTTGCTTTTCAACACAATCACTCAGGCTGCTGTGTTATAAATAAATTGCAGAGTGAAACTAGGTTGAGAGAGACCAGTTAGGAAATTATTGCAATGACACAGACAATCCTTATGTCTTAGACCAGGGTGGGAGCATTGTAAGTCGTGAGAAAGCTTTGGATTCTGGATATCTTTTGATGTGGTAGATAGATTTTATTGACAGATTGGCTTTGGAGTGAGAAAGAGAGGAGTCGAGAATGACCTCAAGATTTTTGGCATGAGCACCTGAAAATATGACATTTCCATAATTGAGATGGGGAAGACTGTAGAAGGAGCTGATTTCAGGAGAATAATCAGGAGTTTCTTTGGGATGTGTTAAATTTGAAATATCTACTAGGTGTCCAAGTAGAAAAGTGAAGATGGTAGTTAGATGGTAGTTGAAGCTGACTTTAGTGGGCAAGTCCTGGCTGGACGTACAATGTGGTTTCTATCAGCATAATAAGTGGAATTTAAAGAAATGTGACCAGGGCACGCCACCTTTAAAGGATTGGGTAGGTGAGGGGGAAAAGAGCACAGAAGGAGACTAGGAAGGAGTGCCTAGGAGTGTGGGAGGAAAGCCAGGTGATTGTTGAGTCCTGGAATCCAAGTGTGGGAAATGTTTCAGAGGAGGAGAGTGAATGTAAAAATGTAAAGGCCTTTTATGTAAATGATATATAAAAGTTTTTGTCTTCCTTTTTCACTGAGTATTTTTTAAGATCCTTCTAAATTGCTATGCTTGCAATCACTTCTTATGCATCTATCTACTTACTACATAGCACTCTTTGGCATGTATCCAACACACCATTTGACTTACGCCCTCTACCAGTGCTGGATACCCAAGTGACTTTAGTTCCCTGACACCACGTAAATCCTGCAGGTTCCCTAATGGATCTGTGTTGGATTTGCTTTGTCACATAATTTGCTCTGTCCCAGTAATGGCAGTCCTGGATCTTAGGGTTTACATTTTAGCTTGAGTAAGTAGTCCCTGGTTGCTTTCTAGAATGGCTGCCACAGCCTACCCTGCCTTTACCATGCTTTCCACTAACCCTGGCATTATCTGGCTCCCTCATTTTTGACAGTTAGAGTTGGGTATAGAGTGAGATGTTTAATTTTAATTTGTGTTTCTCTGTCCTGCTGCTCCAGTCTGTGTTGCTTTCTCTCTTGGTTTGTTTGGTGTATGGTTGGTGTTTCCTTAGCCTCTCCATTGTGCTGGATCTCATATTTTTTGGATCTCTTTTTTTTGTTTTACTTACTCATTTGGCTGAAGAACATCCTTCAGTAACTTTGTAATATAGGATGCATGAGAGACATAACTTGAGTGCTTACCTGTCTAAAGACGTGTTCATCATCCTAACCTAACACTTGAGAGGTTGGCTAGATATTGAATTGTAAGATGAAAATAATTTTCCTCTACAAATTTGAAGATGTTACCTTCCTATCTTCTGGCTTCCAGTGTCCTTATTAAGAAATTTGATAATGTTCTGACTTGTGACCCTTTATGGGTTGCTCATAATCTTTCTCTGGGAGCTTTCAAGATCTCTTTATCCCTGCTGATCGCTTGGAGTGAGTTTTGCCCTAGGAAAATGGGTGAGCAATTTCATTGTAATAATTTACACTCGTTGGTTCTGGGAAATTTTCTAAATATGATTTCTTTGATAATATCTTCTCCATTTTCTTTGTTTTCACTTTTAGGTACTACCTCCCAGTTTTGAGGTCAACTAAATAGTGCCTTTAATTACATCTGTAATTACATTACATTTATTACTATAAATGTACTTAATTACTATAAATGTAATTACATTTAATTACATCTTTTCCATATAAGGCAACATATTGATAGTCTTGGGGATTAGGGCATGGAATCTTCTTGGGAACCGTAATTCTCCCTACCACACCCCTCTATTGAATTTTTTATTACTGCTCTCATGTTTTTATTTCCAAGAGCACTCTGAATGTTATTTCTCTCTTTTTAATTATAGCTTTATTTCTTATTTCATGGATGTAATATCTTCTCTTTGCAGAGGATCTCAATATTAGTTATGTGTGTGTGTGTTTGTGCATGTGTGTAACTCTTCTGCTCCTTGCATTGTTTCCTTTTCCACCAAGTTTTTCTTTTTTCCTGTTTGTTTTGGTCTTTGTCTTTCATGCTGGATGCTCCCTGCCATACTCAGATGTCTGGTAGCCATCTTTTCACATTTAAGAGTAAGGCTGATTCATCTTTTCTCATCATAGCTAATCCTCTATGTCTGCTGTCCCTGTGATGAGAGCCACTCCTCCTAATTTCCTCCAGATTATGAACCTTCTATTCTCTAGTAGGAGGTGGGGCAGGTAGTCGTGGCTCCATATCCAGACTTTCAACCAATTCCACTATGTTTAGCCTCTGCCTCTCCCACCCACTGTCATCTTATAGTGCCTGGTGTCTCTGAGTCTGGAACCTCTCTAGGGTCCTGGGGGAAAATCACTCATTATTTATCACTCTTTATTTATTACTTTGCACTGATGGATCATACAGCACCATAACAATTACCTAGTTGTCTGTCATAGTCTGTGCTAGTACTTCTGTGTGCTTCTACCATCTAGCTATGAGATATTGGATACTCTCTAAGCATTGATTTCCTTATTTCCTTCACTCTACAGGCAGCTGCAGGAGAAGATGCTTTGATTCTTCATATAGAGGATTGGAGGGCTGCCGGTGTGATGTGGGATGTAAAGACTGAGGCGACTGCTGCTGGGATTTTGAAGACACCTGTGTGGAATCAAGTATGAATTCCGAGCATAAGTTTATTAGCACGTTGATTGTGCCATCATTGCTGCACGCGCAAATGCTCACCACACACCTTGTGATCAGTTTGCTAGGGCTGCTGTAACAAAGTGCCAAAGACTGGGTGGCTTACACCACAGAAATTCATTTTCTCACAGTTCTAGAAGCCAGAAGTCCAAGATCTTTGTTTCTTCTGAAGACTGAGAGAAACTCTGTTCCGTGCCTCTCTCCTAGCCTCTGTTGGGGTGCTGGCGATCTCGGCATTCTCTGCCTTGTGGCAGCCTAACTCCAAACTCTGCCTTCATCTTCATGCGGGTTCTCCCTGAGTCTTCACAGTCCTCCCTGTGTGTGTCCGTGTCCAAACTTCCCCTTACTGTAAGAACCCCCGCCACGCTGGATTAGGGCCCGTCCTAATGTTCTCACTTTAACGTGATTATCTGCAAAGATCCTTTTCTAAAGTCAAGTCACATTCATGGCAGCAAGGGTTAGGACTTCCACGTTTCTGAGGGGGTACAATTAAACCCATAACGTCTTGTATGCAGGAGCTAGGATTATGCTGTCTCCCTTTGCAGTGCTAAATGCAGAATCTACACTTCAGTTAGCTGAGGTTGAGGAATAACCTACAGCAGATGAAATGCCACATAATTGCTTATGTTTCCATGGAGTTTCACTATGGTGTAAGTCAATGCTCTTATTTAGTTTCATTTTCAGTAGTTCTCAGATTTCAGGTGCATGAGGCTCACTAGGAAGGCTGGTGATTCTTGGTGATTCTGATGCCAGCGTCCTCAGAACACAACTTAAGAAACTTTGTTCTCTAGGTGGAAGACACAGTTTGCAATGTTTGATTTCTAAGAAATCAGGGAAGGTGGGGAGTCTAGAGGGTCAGGAGAGTGAAGGTTAGAACAGTAGAGCTCCTTACGTTATGCTCTCTGCGAAGGGCAGGAGAGAGGGGATGACCTAGTCTAGATAAAGTCTGTATTCCCTTTCCTTAATCTCCTGAAATCTTTTCTTTCTTAGTAAATACTAAACAGTGAGGAATGAAGAACGCTGTGCACAACTGAAGCACGCAGCAGCCCCCTCTCCCATGGGTCTGTCTAAGCGCAGGACTGATAGTGATTGTAGTCACTGCTCCCAAGCAGGTGCGCTGGGAAGCAGCCTCACTGCAGCCCCTGGTTGTTCTTAGCGTCGGGACTTGTTTAAACTGACCTCGTCCTAAGTCTATAGCCGGGGAGACACCAGAGGCCTGGTGGGGAGCTGCTGTACCACTGCTGTCACTCTCAGCTGGGAGGCCCCTGACCTGCCTTCACTCTTACGGGCCTGACCATGCTCCTGTTCCTTCCTTGCTGCCTGTCTGTAGACAAGGCTGGGCAAGGCTGCTCTTGAGTGGGAGCAATCGCTGAGGGTTAGTGGTGCTTCACCATCGGGAGCTCCTACCCTTGGGTGAGAATAGGATTGATGTTTAGAGTTTCTCCAAACTCGGAGGTGAACCTCTCTAGGTAACCCAGCATCTCTCTCTGCGACTCATGCCAAATGAAGAAAAGTGGTGGACTGTCCCTTATTTGTGTTATGTAATTTCATTTACTAATGCAGGTAAATCAAGAATTTGTACAATAAGACAGGGTGAAATGCATTAAATTTATATTTTTAGTATTGGATACTTAAAATAAGTTAAATGCTCAGAACTGAATTCTGTAATTTTACAGCTCGAATATGGACCTGCAATGCGTTTCGTTGTGGGGAGACCAGACTAGAATCCAGCCTTTGCTCTTGTTCAGATGACTGTTTGCAGAGGAAAGACTGCTGTACTAACTATAAGAGTGTTTGCCAAGGTAAGCAGAGGATGTTGACCCATTTGCCTCTGAGAGTGCAGTGACCTGAAGCTGGCTTAGGCTGCAAAAATTTAAACAAGTCAGAGAATCTTTAGCTAGTCCATATAGAAGAAAAGATGAAATGTGTTCACTGTGGGAAGAAATGTGGTTTTTGCACCATAGAGGAAGGGAGGTCATATCATAGATATTAGTGAAAAGAAGAGAAAGCTTAAAGTCCTGTATTTCTCTGTAAGGCATGGTCTTTTTCAGTCCAATGACTCTTCTAGACTTTTGTTTTGGGACACCAGATGGCATATCCTAAAGGCAAAACCTCATGAAAGAGGTTATCTGGAGCAAACATTGGTTCATTATACCTATGTTATTGTTGAAACAACTGTGTCCTGAGAGGTTCAGTTATGGATTTAGGATCCCCAGGGAGTTAATGCAGAGCCAAAATTATAATCCAGGTTATTCAGTTTTGATTCCACTTGCTGGCCACTTTATAGATGATGCAGATGTTTTTCTTAAATCACCATTCCCTCAGAACATCTGATGAGGTTTATGAAAAACACACATATACACATATCAACAAAATTGCTTCAAGATATCAACCCCTTTTTCATAACACCACAGTCAATAGAGCTAACTAACTTACAGTTTTAATATTTTTAGACAAAAAAAGAGATTAGGTTGAATTCTTATTTTTTAAATAGGAGGAAAATGTTATAGTAGAAACATTACTAAGTATAATCCCTTAGTAGAAAATAGGTCTTGCACTAATAAAGGAATCAATTTTTGTACAAAATATAATTGAAAATTAGCTGAAAAGGGCAATCAGAAAGGAAAATAAAAGCCTCTGGGACCAACCCAGTGGTGTAGCAGTTAAGTTCACACACTCTACCTTGGTCACCTGGGGTTCATGGGTTCACATCCTGAATGCAGACCTACACATTGCTCATCAAGCCCTGCTATGGTGGCATCCCATATACAAAAATAAAGGAATATTGGCACAGATGGTAGCTCAGGGACAATCTTCCTTAAGCAAAAAGACAAAGATTGGCAATGGATGTTATCTTAGGGACAGTCTTCCTCATGAAAAAAAAGGCTGAAGTGGTAACTCTGTTTTTACATAATATTTCTTGATATTTATAGTGAATATTATATCATTAAAAATCCCTCTGAGTGATGTCCGCATAATGGCTGAGTGAGTTCTTCCCTCAGTCTCTTCCCTTTAGTTATAAGTAAATGGACATTCATTAACCAGCAGAAGACTTTCTACACTGCCCAACAGGATTTTTTTTTTTTTTTTTAGAATGAACACATGCTAAAGATTTATTAACTAAAAATGTATTAACTAAATGTGAAGAGTTAGCTAAAGACTTATTAACTCATTAATTGTCGAATTAGCAAGATAATAAAGCTGTTTAAAGAGTATTTTGAAGAACTGGGTAGGGGCCGGCTCTGTGGCCAAGTGGTTAAGTTCACATGCTCCACTTCGGTGGCCTGGGATTTCGCTGGTTCGGATCCTGGGTGTAGACATGGCACCGCTCATCAGGCCATGCTGAGGCGGCATCCCACATGCCACAACCAGAAGGACCTGCAACTAAAAATAAACAACTATGTACCGGGGGGCTTTGGGAGAAAAAGGAAAAATAAAATCTTTAAAAAAAAAGAACTGGGTAGTTATAGGGATTTAAGAAGAATTTTAGAATAAGACTGATCTATAGGGCAGTAAAAAAATGTAACCTTGGGGGCTGTCTTTTCTACCTGACAGAAATTATTTGCATTTCCACTGTATCTACCTTCAAGTTAATACCTAATTCCACAAAGTCTAAGATCTTAATTCATGTACAAGTCATACAAAAGGTCTGTTCAAAAGTCAAACAAAGGAACGTTACCCTAGATAATGAAATAATCCATGAGCGGGCTGGTTAAACGATCCCCAGTGTGACGCTAAAGCACACACTGCACTCTGCCTTACAGCCAACCAACAGGATTTTTGAGAGATCTACACATCTGAAGGTGGATTGACTGGATCTCTGGGAGGCAGTGGAATTAAGTAAGCTCACCCCCTTCCCTTCCCCAGTGGCAGCAAGACAGTTCATGGATCCTCACACAGCATCTACTCACAACTGTAAGAGAATGTAGGGACAACCTGGCATGCGCAGATGCTTTTGGAGTTGCAGCCCAGCCTGCAGGATTGCCCAATGTGCCGTGGTGACCCCACCCATAGGAATGCTCTACAGCAAGTGGCATGGCTCAGCCTCCAAAGAGATTGAAACTCTAAGCAAAAAAACAAACAAAACTTCTGGATATGAAGAACACACTTAATGAGATTTAAAAAAATCTAGAGTCCTTAATAAATAGAGCTGACGTTATAGAGGATAGAATTAGTGATTTAGAGGATAGAAATATAGAAATGCTTCAGGTGGAGGAGGAGAGAGAACTAAGATTTTTTAAAAATGGGGAAATTCTTCAAGAAATGTCCAACTCGATTAGGAAAAGCAACATAAAGTTAAAGGTATTCCAGACAGAATGGGGAAATTCTTCAAGAAATGTCCAGCTCAATTAGGAAAAGCAATATACAGTTAAAGGTATTCCAGACAGAGAAGAGAGGGAGAAAGGAGCAGAGAGCTCATTCAAAGAAATAATAGCTGAGAACTTCCCAAATCTGGCGAAGAAACTATACTTACAAGTACATGCAGCCAAAAGAACTCCTAATTACATCAGTGCATAAAGACCTTCTCCCAGGCGTGTACTATTAAAACTGGCAAAAGTAAATGATAAAGAAAAAATATTGAGGGCTGCAAGGCAGAAGAAAATAACTTACAGAGGAATCCCTATCAGGCTTTAAGTGGATTTCTTGGCAGAAACCCTATACACTAGGAGAAAATGGAATGATATATTCAAAATGCTAAAGAACAAAAACTTTCAAGCCATTTATGATAAAAACTCTGAACAAAATGGGCATAGAAGGAAACTACCTCAATATAATAAAGGCCATATACGACAAACCCATAGCTAACATCATACTCAATGGGCAAAAACTGAATGCCATCCCCCTGAAAACGGGAACGAGACAAGGATGCCCTCTATCACCACTCTTATTTAACATAGTACTGGAGGTCCTGGCCAGAGCAATCAGGCAAGAAAAAGGAATAAAAGGAATCCAAATAGGGAGGGAAGAAGTGAAACTCTCGCTGTTTGCAGACAACATGATCTTATATATAGAAAACCCCAAAGAATCCATTTGAAAACTGTTAGAAGTAATTAACAACTACAGCAAAGTTGCAGGGTATAAAATCAATTTGTATAAATCAGTAGCATTTCTATACTCCAGTAATGAACCAACAGAAAAAGAACTCTAGAATACAATACCATTCACAATCGCAACAAAAAGAATAAAATACCTTGGGGTAAGTTTAACTAAGGAAGTGAAGGACCTATATAATGAAAATTACAAGGCCTTTCTAAGAGAATTGGATGACGACATAAGATGGAAAGACATTCCATGTACATGGATTGGAAGAATAAACATAGTTAAAATGTCCGTTCTGCCTAAAGCAATCTATAGATTCAACGCCATCCCAATCAGAATCCCAATGACATTCTTTACAGAATTAGAACAAAGAATCCTAAAATTCATATGGGGCAACAAAAGACCCCGAATTTCTAAAGCAATCCTGAGGAAAAAGAAGAAAACGGGAGGCATCACAATCCCTGACTTCAAAACATACTACAAAACTACAGTAATCAAAACAGCATGGTACTAGTACAAAAACAGGTGCACAGATCAATGGAACAGAATTGAAAGCCCAGAAATAAAACCACACATCTATGGACAGCTTATCTTTGACAAATGAGCTGAGGGCATACAATGGAGAAAAGAAAGTCTTTTCAACAAATGGTGCTGGGAAAACTGGAAGGCCACATGTAAAAGAATGAAAATTGACCATTCTTTTTCACCATTCACCAAAATAAACTCAAAATGGATCAAAGACCTAAAGGTGAGACCTGAAACCATAAGGCTTCTGGAAGAAAATGTAGGCAGTACACTCTTTGACATCAGTATTAAAAGGATCTTTTTGGACACCATGCCTTCTCAGAGAAGGGAAACAATAGAAAGAATAAACAAATGGGACTTCATCAGATTAAAGAACTTCTTCAAGACAAATGAAAACAGGATTGAAACAAAAAAAACAACCCACTAACTGGGAAAAAATATTTGCAAGTCATATATCTGACAAGGGCTTAATATCCATAATATATAAAGAACTCTCGCAACTCAACAACAAAACATCAAACAACCCAATCAAAAAATGGGCTGGAGACATGAACAGACATTTCTCCAAAGAAGATGTACTGATGGCCAATAGGCACATGAAAAGATGCTCATCATTGCTGATCATCAGGGAAATGCAAATCAAAACTACACTAAGATATCACCTTACACCCGTTAGAATGACAAAAATATCTAAAACTAATACCAACAAATGTTGGAGAGCTTGCAGAGAAAAAGGAACCCTCATACACTGCTGGTGGGAATGCAAACTGGTGCAGCCACTATGGAAAACAGTATGGAGATTCCTCAAAAAATTAAAAATAGGACTACCATACGATCCAGCCATCCCACTACTGGGTATTTATCCAAAGAGCTTGAAGTCAGCAATCCCAAAAGTCCTATGCACCCCAATGTTTATTGCAGCACTGTTTACAATAGCCAAGACGTGGAAGCAACCTAAGTGTCCAGCAACAGACGAATGGATAAAGAAGATGTGGTACATATATACAATGGAATACTACTCAGCTGCAAAACAGAACAAAATCATTCCATTTGCAATAACATGGATGGACCTTGAGAGAATTATGTTGAGTGAAATAAGCCAGCAAGAGAAGGATAATCTGTGTATGACTCCACTCATATGAGGAATTTAAAATTATGGACTAAGAACAGTTTAGTGGATACCAGGGGAAAGGGGGAGGTGGGGGGTGGGCACAAAGGGTGAAGTGGTGCACCTACAACACGAATGACAAACATTAATGTACAACTGAAATTTCATAAGATTGTAACCTATCAATAACTCAATAAAAAAAAAAAAGAACAAAAACTTTCAGCCAAGAATACTCTATCCAGAAAAACTATCCTTCAGAGATGAGGGAGGAATAAAAGCTTTCCCAGGGAAACAAAAGCTGAGAGAGTTCATTGCCGCTAGACCTCCCTTACAAGAAATAATGAAAGAATCCCTCATACCTGTAACAAAAAGGCAAAGGATTACAAAACAAGGAGATAAATGGAATCTGAACATTCCAGCTCTATGTCAGAATAGGTCACTAAACATTTAATTATAACGTAAAAGACAAGGGAAGGAAAGCATCAAAAATAACCTTAACACTTTAATTTAGTCACAAACTCACAACACAGAATGGAAGAATTTCTGCAATGAAAAGTCAAAAGGAGAAGAGGAAAGAGATGGAACTTGCTTATGCTAATGGAGGAAAGATGCTAACTTAAAATTGACCATCTCATGAGATCTTTTATACAAACCTCATGATAACTATTAAAGAATAAATCACAGCATAGCACAAATCATAAACAAAGATAAAACCATGACAGAAACCCACCAAACTGAAATGGCAGTCAGAAATACAAGAGAAAAAACAATGGAAATATAGAATTACTGGAAACAAGAGATAAAATGGCAGTACTAAGCCTTCATATATCAATAATCATTCTAAAATTAAATGGATTAAATTCTCTAATGAAAAGACACAGAATGGTTGGATGGATTAAAAATCAAGACCTAACAATATAATGCCTCCAGAAAACACATCTAAGCTCTAGGCTCAATGTGAGAGGATGGAAGATGATACTCCAAGCAAATGGCAAATAAAAGAAAGGTGTTGCCATACTTATGTCAGACAAAGCATGCTTCAAGTTAAAAGAGACAATGAGAGACAAGGAGGGGCAATATGTAATAAAAGGGGCATTCTGCCAAAAGAGAATAACACTTATGAATATATATGCACCTAACAAAGATGCACCAGAGTATATAAAGCAACTGTTAACAGACCTAAAGAGAGAAATTGACAGCAACACAATAATAGTAAGGGACCTTAACACCCCTCTTACATCGATTGATAGATCATCCAGACAGAAAGTCAACAAGGAAATAGTGGCCTGAAACAAAATACTACATCAGATAGACTTAATAGATATATATAGAACATTCCATCCAAAACCAGCAGAATACACATTGTTTGTAAGAGCACATGGAACATTGTCAAGGACAGACTATATGTTGGGAAACAAGGCAAGCCTCAATAAATTTAAAACAATTGAAATCATATCAAGCATCTTTTCTGACCACAATGCTATGAAACTAGAAATCACCTACAAGAAAATGCTAGGAAATTCCCAAATATATGGAGACTAACCAACATGATACTTAACAACTCTTGGATCAATGAAGAAATCAAAGGAGATATAAAAAAATAAGAGACAAATGAAAATGAAAACAGAACATACCAACTCTTATGGGATGCAGCAAAAGCTGTCCTAAGAGGGAAATTAATAGCAATACAGGCCTACCTCAACAAACAAGAAAAGTCTCAAATAAGGAATCTTAGTCTACCCCCAACAGATCTAGAAAAAGAAGAACAAACAAAGCCCAAAGTCAACAGAAGGAGGGAAATAATAAAAATTAAGGCAGAAATAAATGAAATAGAGACTAAATAAACAATAGAAAACATCAGTGAAATTAAGAGCTCGTTCTTTGAGAACATAACAAAAGTTGAGAAACCCTTAGCCACACTCACTAAGCAAAAAAGAGAGAAGGCTCAAATAAATAAAATTAGAAATGAAAGAGGAGAAATTACAATGGATACCACAGAAATACAAAAGATTTTAAGAGCATACTATGAAAAAACTGTATGCCAATAAATTGGACAATCCAGAAGAAATGGATAAATTCTGCCTCATACAACCTTCCAAAACTGAACCAAGAAGAAATAGACAATCTGAATAGACCAATCGCAAGTAACAAGATTGAAACAGTAATCAAAAAAACTTCCAAAAATTAAAAGTCCAGGACCAGATGGATCCTCTCAAGAATTCTACCAAACATTCAAAGAATTTAATACCTATCCTTCTCAAACTATTCCAAAAAATTGAAGAAGGTGGAATGCATCCTAACTCATTCTAGGAGGTCAACATTACCCTGATACCAAAAACAGACATGGAAAACACAAAGGAGTAAAATTACAGGCCAGTGTTGCTGATGAACATAGATACAAAAATCCTCAACAAAATATTGACAAATTGACTACAGCAGTACATTAAAAGGATCACACACTATGATAAAGTGGGATTTATACCAGGGACACAGGGATGATTCAACATCCTCAATTCATTCAATGTGATATACCACATTAACAAAATCAGGAATAAAAATCACATGATCATCTCAATAGATAGAAAGCATTTGAGAAGATCCAACATCCACTTATGATAAAAACTCTCAGTAAAACAGGTATAGAAGGAAGGCACCTCAACCTAATAAAGGCCGTGTATGACAAACCCACATCATACTTAAGAGTGAAAACTGAAAGCCCCCCCTAAGAACAGGAATAAGACAAGGGTTCCCAATCTCACCACTCCTATTCAACATAGTACTGGAGGTTTTGGCCAGAGCAATTAGACAAATAAAAGAAATTAAAAAAAAAAAAAAGGAATCCAGATTGGAAAGGAAGAAGTAAAACTCTTGCTGTTTGAAGACTATATGATTCTATATAGAGGGAAACCTAAAGAATATACCAGAAAGCTATTAGAAATAATCAACAACTACAGCAAATTTTCAGGGTACAAAATCAACTTACAAAAAATCAGTTGCATTCCTATACACTAATAATGAACTAGCTGAAAAAGAAGTCAGGAATACAATTCAATTTACCTTCGCAACAAAAAGAATAAAATATCTAGGAATAAATTTAACCAAAGAGGTGAAAGACCTGTACAATGAAAACTATAAGACATTGTTCAAAGAAATTGAACAAGGCATAAAGAAATGGAAAGCTATTCCATGCTCATGAATTGCAAGAATAAACATAGTTAAAATGTCAATATTACCTAAAGCAATCTGCAGATTCAATGCAATCCCAATTAGACTCCCAATGACTTTCTTCATGGAAATAGAACAAAGAATCCTAAAATTTCTATAGAACAACAAAAGACCCCAAATAGCCAAAGGAATCCTGAGAAAAAAGAACAAAGCTGGAGGCATCACAATCCCTGACTTCAAAATATACTACAAAGATATAGTAATCAAAACAATATGATATTGGCAGAAAAACGGACACACAAATCAATAGAACAGAATTCAAAGCCCAGAAAGAAAACCACACGTCTAGGGACAGCTAATTTCAACAAAGGAGCCAGGAACTTACAATGGAGAAAGGAAAGTCTCTTCAATAAATGGTGTTGGGAAAACTGGACAGCCAAATGCAAAAGAATGAAAGTAGACCATTGTCTTTTACCATACATAAAAATTTGCTCAAAATAGATTAAAGACTTGAATGTAAGACCTGAAATCATAAACTCCTAGAAGAAAATATAGGCAGTACACTCTTTGACATCAGTTTTGGCAGCATCTTTTCGAATACTGTGTCTACTTGCGCATGGGAAACAAAAGAAAAAATAAACAAATGGGACTACATTAGACTAAAAACCTTCTGCAAGGCAAAGGAAACAATGAACAAAATAAAAGACAATCCATCAACTGGGAGAAAATATTTGCAAATCATATATCTGACAAAAGATTCATTTCCAAAATATATAAAGAACTCATAGGGCCTGGCCCTGTGGCATCGTGGCAATGGATTGGCCGGATCTTAGCTTAGGGCCAATCTTCCTCACCAAAGGAGAAAAAAAAGAACTCATACAACTCAACAACAAAAAACAAAACAACCCAGTCAAAAAATGGGCAGAGGATGTGAACCGACATTTTTCCAAAGAAACTATACAGACAGCCAACAAGCACATGAAAAGATGTTCAGTGTCACTAATTATTAGGGAAATGCCAATCAACTACAAATGAGATATCACCTCACACCTGTCAGAATTGCTATAATTAACAGGATGAGAAATAATAAGTGCTGGAGAGGATGTGGAGAAAAGGGAACCCTTTGACGTTGCTGGTGGGAATCAAAATTGGCCCTAAGCTAACATCTGTGCCCATCTTCCTCTGTTTTATGTGGGACACCTACCACAGCATGGCTTGACAAGTGGTGCCTAGGTACACACCCGGGATCCGAACCAGCGAACCCTGGGCCACCTAAGTGGAACGTGTGCACTTAACTGCTGCGTCACCCGGCGGCCCCCATGCAGTAAGAATTTTTTAGTTAAGATCTTAACTATTTGTTTTTTCAGTTTTTCCCATTTGATATCAATTATTCTCATTGGCTATTTCCTTTTTTTTAATGCCTTCTTTTCTCTTTTCTTTAAATTGTATATCTATCTTTATTAAGTACTTTTTTTAGCAATTGGGAAAGCATTGTCCCTGAGGAAAAAACCATTCTTAAAAGAAGGAGGAAGAAAATGTCCCTCTCTGGCTAGAGGCATCCCCTTTGTTTTTCTGGGTGAGATGGGCTTCCTGGTGTTCAGTTAGTGCAGATTTCTGATCTGTGTGGGTCACTAGGGGCACTGACCTGCCAGCGTGTGAAATGGCGCTAAACACGTTCTGGAAGAATTGAGCCACTGGAGGGACAGGAGTTAAGCAGTTTTGAAAGGTCATGTCCATTGAACTTTTGCTTCTCTTTTCTTGTCCGTGGGGCAGTCATCTAAAGCTTTTGATCCGCTGCTTTTCAGGAGAAAGCCCATGGGTGCAAGAGGAGTGTGGCACAGCCCAGCAGTCTCGGTGTCCAGAAGGGTGAGAACGCCATGGGGATTTTTATCCTCCTTTCACAGACGGCACCCGGGAGTGTAGCTGAGGGGCAAGGGGGAGTTTCCTCCACTCTGTTTAGGTTGTAAAATGAAGAGGTTAACAAACGATCAGATTCCTTGTGGCGTCAAACTCATAACAGACTTTTGTTTGCTTTCCTGTTTACAAAGCATTTTCATATTAATTTATTACATCCAAGCCTTACAACAATGACTAGAAAAATTGGTTAAAGTCTTTATACTAACATTCCCAAGGTCCTATGCTCAGGACTAGAATTTAGGTCTAAATTACTCCAGCCAGAACTCTTTCTGTTAACATCCTGGCACCTCAAATTTGTTCTTCCTGAGGGAAGGGCAAGAGGTTTGTCCCTGGAAGGCCTCACAATGAAAGGTGGACCTTGAAGAATGGGTGAGGGGCACTCTGTCAGGTGGGCATGGGTGCTGACCACGTGAGGTGACACCCGTCACCCCACCCCTCCATGAATCAGTCCACACGTCTATGACGGCTGCTGCCCGGACTTTGCCCGCCCCTGGAAACGTGCCCACTATCACCGCAGAGGCAGGGTGGATTCTCCCTGTCGTCCAGTTGCCCCTCTGCCCTTCACCTACCTCAGTCTTCTGGCTCAAGCCCTGAGAGGATGACAGTGAAGACGAGGCAGGGGAAAGGCATACCTGGCTGTAGGAAGAACTGGTGGAGGCATTTTTTAAGAGCATAATTTCATTTAAAAGATGTGTGTGGATAGCCTGTCCGTTTTTGTACCGTGCTGTGTTGGTTTACCCCAGTCCTCAGGTCCAGCACCCCTCTTCAGCAGCTTCTGGGTGGAAGAGCCAATTTAGAATTAAAAGGAGACTTTAGTTTGACTCCTGGTTTTTCCTGTGGCACTTGCATTAGTCACTTCTCTGAAATGCATCTATAAAATCAGAACAATAATAATGATGCCAAGTTCAAGAGATTTTTGTGTAAGAATTAAATCAATATCTTGATCCCATAGATGTTTGACCCTATTTTCCAGCTGCAAATTTATTTTGATGGCATATTTATGAATATAAATTTTTAAGTCAGCATTATGCTAATGGCATTATGAAACAAATAAGTCTTTTCCAATGAAAATTGCAGTATGCCACTTTAATTTCTTGTAGAATATTCTACATATTGTAGTTAAAACAGTCCAAATATTCCATTTTTATTTTTTGAGGTATAGTTTATATACATTGAAATGCTCACATTTATGTGTTCTTTCACAACGTAGAATTGGAAGGCTGCACTGACCTTTTTCTAGCTTTACTCAAGCATATTGAAAAAAACTGAAATGATTCTTCTTATTTTTGGCTGGTATCATCATTCAGAATTTTCTTTATAATAATATTGAGTGTTTGTCAGAATTTTTAAAGATTTATTCTAACCAAACTTCTTGGAAAAGTATGTTCTTTTTCAAAAATTTAGATGTAAAACTGCTTGAGCACTGAGTTGAAAATAATTTCTTTTCCATTCTCACTTGCATGCACTGTGTTTGGAATTTAAAACAAACTTAGTGTGTTCACAGTTGCCATTTATAATAGCCCTAAACTGGAAAGTACCCAAATACCCATCAACACTAGAATGAATAAGTTGTGGTTTAGTCATTCACTGGAATACTAGACAGCCACGACAATGAATAATCTATGACTACAGGCAGCAATGCAGATGAATCTCAAACATAATGTTAAGTAAAAGAAGCAGACACAGCAGAATACATACTATATGATTCAGTTTGCATATAAAGATAAGTGCAAAAATAGACACAACTAATCTATGCCCTTAGAAGTCACGATGGTGATCACCAGTGGTGGAAGTGTGGTTGGCAGAGGTTGGAGATTAGAAGGAACCATGAGGGGAGGGTTCCAGGGTGCTGGTAATATTCTGTTTCTTGATCTGGGTGATGGCCACACAGTGGAGTTCAGTTAGGAAAAATTTATGAAACTATACATCTCTGAAAAGTGTGTGTGTGTGTGTGTATGTATATGAAATACAAATAAAATTTTACAGACAAAAAAAGTGTTGAGTGAAAAAAAAGAGTCTCTGGCTATAACCCAAAAGTTACCTTCCATCATTTTAACTTAAATACTCATCCAAAAAGAGACTGTAATGCTTTTAAGGTTAATATTAATTAAAGAGTCATTAGAATTATTAGCTATTAGAATATTAGAATAGATATCAGAATAGAATAAAAAAATGTAGAACTTTAGAATAATAGAACACGTCATAAGCTATAGAGTTCCTAAATTCCATATCATAATTACATCCAAAGTAAGGTAGAATAATTGTAACTTTTATGATATTTGAGTTTGAGCATTGAATTCACTTGTCATGGCTTTTGGCTCAGTGGCCAAAGCCAGGACTGTGAAAGGTCTGCAATATAGAACGTGATTTCTGGTGATGTTTTGTTAATCCCCTGCTTGCATGCCACTGACCTCTGTTGGAAAACCACAATTAATTAGCTCTGTGTGTACTTATCACTGTGAAACGCTAAATGTATCTGAGGTGAGGCAATGATAACAATGTGCTGTGTTGTGATGATTCCAAAGTATCTGCTAAGTGGGTTGAGATTGAATTTTGAGTGGTTGAGGAACTGTTTAGGATTAAATCGTTAGTAAAGAATCAAGCTGAGAAGTGAACCCAAGTCTTGCTGAGGGCGAAGCCCTTCCTTTTTCTCCACAGCACACTGCCTTTCATCATAAACTCTTGGGGCTAGAGAAATTTCATATATGACATGCCTGGCTCTCACAGACAGCCAATGCCAAGGAGTAAACGGAAATAAAGTTAGCCAAAGTTATTTAAACTCTGGCACTCAAAGCTTGGTAGATCGCAGAGTTGAAAGACAGATAATTTACATAACACTTTTTCTTTTGTAATTGAACACTTCTGTTAAGGGTTACCATCATAAAGGAAGTACAGATTGTTAAGGGAAATAATTTTTAAAAAGAGAAAGGAACAGTTGACCTAGGACTATTTTCTTAGTGTACTTTCTAAGCATTTTCTAATTTGGAGAATTGTAAGTAGTATAGAAAAGAGTGTATTTATTTTTCATCAAAATAAAGGACTAATTTTTGTTTCCATTTTCAGATTTGACCTGCCACCAGTTATTCTGTTTTCCATGGATGGATTTAGAGCTGAGTATTTACAGACGTGGAGTCCTCTCATACCTAATGTTAATAAGCTGAGTAAGTCTTCTCCAGCTGGAGGCAGGCGATGAGAATGACGCCTCATTAGTCAATCTCTGGGTGGTGCACTTTCCTCGCTGATCTCTGACGTCAGTGGTCTGTCTTAGCACAGGGCCTCTCAGGATCCTGATGACTTTACTACCTGGTGTCTATTTTCGTGCCTGTTGGCTGCTCCTTCCTTTTTTTGTAGCATGTTCATCTTTTTGTTTATTTTGATTGTTCCATATTTGAATATAACTTCTACTCTATGGAAATCTGTTCGCATGTACTGTCTCAAAAGTGGCATTTGTCAAACCTGGGTGCTGGGTTTCACAGGGTGAATGTGAGCAGCCAGGACAAGGTCCTGAAGGATCCTGAGTAGACTGGACGGAGCCAGCACATACCAATGCTCCAGTAGGTAGAAGTCCAGTATCTGTACTTGGTTCTGGAATCAAAGTGCCTGGAACCTGGCTCCACCACTTAGTAGCTGTGAGACCTCGGGCCAGTTTACCTTACCTATTGGTGCCTCAGTCTCCTGGTCTGTGAAATGGTCACCTCCTACCTGATAGGAATTCTGTGAGAATATATATGTGGTATACATTGCATGATTTTAAGTGATTACTACAATTACTTTTATCATCTTTATCATGAACTTCTACATCTGCCTTAGGGCACTTGACCTTCATACAATTTTATAAAGTGAATAATAAAGAGAAATGGACTCCCCAAGGACATAGAGCTATGAAGTGTCAGAGGGTTGGCCCCAGAGTCCATATCTCTTCTGCCCTGCAATTCCTCTTTCTTCCCCCTTCTAATAAGCCCTGCTTTCCTTCCAAGGTCCCCAAAATTTATAACAATTTGAATGGTTTCCTGTTTTTATTTTTCTCCGAATTATTAAAAAATAGCTGTTTGACCCCCAAGGAAGTTGATTACCTTTTCTGGGTTTCAGTTTCTTCCCTTATAAAATGAGAGGATTAGGGGCTGGCCCCGTGGTGGAGTGTTTGAGTTCGTGCACTCTGCTTCAGCGGCCCAGGGTTTCACCGGTTCAGATCCTGGGCACAGACCTAGCACCGCTCATCAAGCCACACAGAGGCAGCGTCCCACATAGCAGAACTAGAAGGACTTACAAGTAGAGTATACAGCTAGGTACTGGGGGGATTTGGGGAGAAGAAGAAAAAAAAGTGGAAGATTGGCAACAGATGTTAGCTCAGGGCCAGTCTTTAAAAAAAGAGAGAGGATTAGATCTAAGGATTTCTACTGCTAATTTCAGCTCTAAAATGGCGTGATTGAAGAAAGGTAAACTCCTTCCCCTACAATACAATGTGCTTTGTCCCTTCAGTTTCTCCCTCACTCCTTCAGGCAGATCTTGGGCCTCTGCCAGAACTGGCTCCAAATTCAGGACCTGTCACTTACTGCTGATTTACTTTCACCTGGAAAGTTAACTGACACCTCTCAGTTTCTGTTTCCTTATCTGCATTTTCCTTGACCATTTGGACATCACATCCTGTGTCCAAAAGGGAAGCTAACTAGCCAGGCTGAACTAAACTCCATTTGAAGTGGAATTATTTGGTTTGCTCATCCCTTTGAGAGTTGGAAATGACACCAATGAAATATGGGAGCATTGAGAGCTTTCCTCTTTCTAAAGTTTAAAATACTTCCTATTGTCACCCCAACAATATCTTGATCCTTTCACGTGTGAAGACATCACTAACCAGCTCTACCAGGACAGGATGGGCTCTCAGTTACCAGGAGGCCCAATTAAGAGTGGATATGGTAGAAGAGCTGGGATTAGGGCTCCCAGGAATGGTAGGCTTGAGGGGAGGTATGTGACAGCAGACATCCCTTTAAGGAGGTCTGGGACCCCATCTCTGGTGTCCATCAAACTGCCTGGGTTGGGCTACAGAGATTCTGGAAACTGAGCCTGAGTGAGTCCTATCAGTGACTAAGGGGACTCTGGGACTCAACTCTAGTGGGGAGCTAAGGTCTTTGTCTTGTGTCAGTGTGGGTGCGGGCAGACAAAGAAGGGCCAGGCCCAAGATCAGGAAACTGTCAGGTGAGATGGAAGCGATTCTGCTGGAACTGGAAGTCAGGCTTCCTGGAAAGTCAGTGGGAAACTGAGGATAAAACAAGATTAGTAGTAACAGGTGGATCTGCAGGCAGCATGTGCAGAGCTGTGAAGATTAGAGCAGCGAGGCTGACATTCGTGGACAATAGAACTCACATTCTCCACAGCAGATGCCGTTTGACATCTGCCTTTTTCAAGTTTTTTTGGAATTTTACTGTGGCAAAAACACTTAACATGAGATCTACCCTCTTAACAGATTTTTAAGTGTCTAATACAGTATTGTGACGTACAGGCCCAGTGTTGTACAGCACATCTCTAGAATTTCTTCACCCTGGGTAACTGAAATTTTATACCCATTGATTAGCAACTCTGCATTTTCCCCTCCCTGAAGCCCCTGGAAACCACCATTCTATTCTTTGCTTTTATGAGTTGACTCTGTCAGATGCCTCATGCAAGTGGAATCATGCAGTGTTTCCCTTTCTGCGATGGGCTTATTTCACTTAATGTCTGCAGGGTTCATCCGTCTGTTTGCATATTGTAGAATTTCCATTTATTTTAAGGCTGAATAAAGCTCCGTTGTACATATGTGTGTATATATATATGTATTCACACACATACCATTTTAAAAAGTCCGTTTAGCTCTTGATGCACATTTAGGTTGTTTCCACATCTTGGCTATTGTGAATAGTGTTGCGCTGAACATGGGAGTGTTAATATCTTTTCAATTTCCTGATCTCAATTCTTTTGGATAAATACCCAGAAGTGGGATTGCTGGATCATACGGTAGTTGTATTTTTAGTTGTTTGCATAAACTTCATACTGTTTTTCACAGTGGCTTCACTATTTTGCATTCTCGCCAACAGCGCTCAAGGGTTGCAATTTCTTCCCATCCTCGCCAACACTTGTCCTTTGCCTTTTTGATAGTAGCCATCCTAACAGGTGCAAGGTGATATCTCATGGTGGTTTTGATTTGTATTTCCCTGATGTTTAGTGACATTCATCATTTTTCTTATACCTGTTGGCCATTTGTATGTCTACTTTGGAAAAAACATCTATTCAAGTCTTTAGCCCATTTTTTAATTGGGTTATCAATTTTTTTTTCTATTGAGCTGTAGGAGTTCATTAGACATTTTAGAAAATAATCCTTTATCAGATATATGGTTTGCAAATATTTTCTCCCATTCCATATGTTGCCTTTTCACTCTCTTGATGGTTTCCTTTGCTGTGCACAAGCTTTTTAGTTTGATACAGTCCCACTAGCCTAGTTTTGCTTTTGTTGCCTGTGCTTTTGGTGTCTGTGAAATCATTACTAAGACCAATGTCATGAAGCCTTCCCCCTTTGTTTTCTTCTAAGAGTTTTACAGTTTCAGGTCTTATGTTTGAGTCTTTAATTCATTTCAAGTTGGTTTTTGTTTATGGTGTATGATGACGGTCCAATGTCATTCTTTCACGTGTAGGTGTCCAGTTTTCCCACATCATTTGTTGGAGACACTCTTCTTTCCTCGTTGTGTATTCTTGGCATTCTTGTTGAAGATCAGTTGACCATATACATGTGGATTTGTTTCTGGGCGCTCTATTCTGTTCCATTGGTCTATATGTCTATCTTTATGCTAGTACCATTCTGTTTTAATTACTGCAGCTTTGTAATATATTTTGAAATCAGGAAGTGCTATGCCTCTAGCTTTGTTAATCTTTTTCAAGATTAGTTGGCTACTCAGGTACTTTTGTGGTTCCATAAGAATTTTAGAGTTGTTTTTTCTGTTGTTCTAAAAAATGCTATGGAGATTTTGATAGATATTGCTTTGACCCTGTAGATCTCTTTGGGTAGTATGGACATTTTAACAATATTGAGTCTTCCTGTCCGTGAAGATGGATGTCATGGATTTCCATTTGTTTGTGTCTTGTTTAGTTTCTTTCATCAGTTTTATAGTGTTCAGAGTATAAAATCTTTCACTTTTTTAGGTAAGTTTATTCCTAAGTATTTTACTCTTTTTGATGGTATTGTAAATGGGATTGTTTTCCTAATTTCCTTTTCACAGTTTGTTATTAGTGTATAGAAACACAACTGATTTTTGTATGCTGATTTTGTATCCTGCAACTTTACTGAGTTCATTTATTAGTTCCAACAGTTGTTTTGTGTGCAGTCTTAAGGGTTTTTCTATATATAATATCATATCATCTGCAAACAGGGACAATTTTGCTTCCTCCTTTCTGATTTGGATGACTTTTTTCTTTCTTGCTAATTGTTCTGGCTATGACATCCTATACTATATTAAAAGGAAGTGGTAAGAGTGGTTATCCTTGCCTTCTTCTGAATCTTGGTGGAAAAGCTCTCAGTTTTTCATTGCTGAGTATGCTGTTAGCCACGGGCTTCCCACATATGGCTTTTATTATTTTGAGGTAATTTCCCCTGAATCATAGTTTGTTGAGAGTTTTTATCATGAAAGGTATTGAATTTTTATCAAACACTTTTCCTACATCTATTGGGATGATCATGTGGTTTTTATCCTGCATTCTGTTGAAGTGGTGTATTACATTAATTGATTTTCATATGTCAAAGCATCCTTGCATTCCAGGGATAAATCCCACTTGGTCATGGTGTAGGATTGTTTTAATGTTCTGGTGAATCCAGTTTGTTAGTATTTTGTTGAAGATTTTTTTATCTGTGTTCATCAGGGCTATTGGCCTGTAGTTTTCTTTTCTTGTGCTGTCTTTGTCTGGCTTTGGTATCAGGGTAATGCTGATCTTGTAAAATGATTTTGGAAGTGTTCCCTTTTCTTCAATTTTTTGGGACAGTTTGAGAATGATTGGCATTAATTCTTCATTAAGTGTTTGGTAGAATTCACGAGTGAAGCCGTCTGGATCTGGGCTTTTCTTTGTTGGAAGATTTTTGATTACTGATTCAACTTCCTTACTAGTTATAGGTCTGTTCAGCCTTTCTGTTTCTTCATGATTCAGTTTTGGTAGGTTGTACATCTCTAGAAATTTATCCATTTCTTCTAGGTTATCCAGTTTGTTGGCTATAACTGTTCATAGTAGTCTCATAATGCTTTTTATTTCTGTGGTATTGGTTGCAATGTCTTCTCTTTCATTTCTGATTTTATTGATTTGAGTCTTCTCTCTTTTTTTCTCAGTTAGTCTAGCTAAAGCTTTGTCAATTTTGTTTATCTTTTCAAAACACCAACTTTAATTTTGTTGATTTTTAAAATTGTCTTTCTAGTCTCTGTTTCATTTATTTCTGCTATAATCCTCATTGTTTCCTTTCTTCTGCTAACTTTGGGTTTCATTTGTTGTCTTTCTAGATGCTTGAGGTGTAAAGTTAGGTTATCTATTTGAAATTTCTTCTTTTTCAGTGTAGATGTTGATCACTATAAACTCTCTCCTAGTGCTGCGCTTGCTGCGTCTGTGCGTTCTTCAGCTGTTTCACCTACTCGTCCATTTAGTCTTCAGCATCTTCTTATAGTTCATAGTTACTATAGAAATATGTTTATTGGATTTATATTTTCAGATCTTTTTAGTTGGTGCTTTCTTTTCTAAAAACACGATTTTTTAAGGAGTAAAATATGTAAATGGTAAACATTTTAAGACAACATTAACGGGTATATAGTAAAAAAAATCAACAAACAAAAAAATTCTCTGTTTCCTGATCTTTCTGGGTTTTTCTGCAGAAGCAGCTACCCTTATTGGTTTAAAGTGTCCTTCCAGAATTATTCCTTTCAGTCATAATTTAGATTACTAAAACCTGGAAGAAACAATGGTAGAAGATCTTGCTTTCAGGGAGCTGTTCTACTATGGCTCTGGTTCAGACGGTTGATCCGACATGGCAGCCTGAGTCCGTGGATAGGCAGGAGGTGTGTCCTGTGTAGGACATCCTTACTAGGGAGGTGTGATGTTTTCACAGCACTGGGAGCTTAGTATTTTATTTTATACCCTGTGCCTTTAGGCATTTAAGAATTTGCGTAAGCCATGTTTCAAGGAAATAAAAACAGAAACTGACTTTATATCTCTGTTTCTTGTATGATTTTTTCCCTACTTAAATTCCTTTAATTATATAAGTGGAACGGATGTCATTTTTATTATCTTATATAACTTCTTAACGATATTAAATGTGTCTTTCCCTGATTGAGGACATGGTTTAATTTTGGCGGTATTGACTACAAAAGAAAAGAAAAAAGCTTATGTTAGTCTTTAATTTTACCTATGATTCAAGCCTTAGAGCAGGCCACAAACTGAAGGACATCAGAACCACTTGGGGTGCTCGTTAGACATGTAGTTTTTTTGAGCTCCCTTTCTTCCACCTTCCACCCACCTCCACCCCCAACCCCAGCATAGTCCTGTTTAGTAGACTTGATATGGGGCCAAGAAGATTCTGAAGGAGGAAATTCCTGGATCATATTGGGAACACTGAAGTAGAGACTGGGAAGGAGACCAGCTCCAAGCCTGTTTGAGAAGACATTCATTATGTCAAGCTGCACAGTGTGTCCTTTTCTGAACAACAATCACTTTCCGTTTTTTTTTTAAATGTGGATCTAATCTATAATGGTGAAGCTTCTTTCAGAATTAGAGTTAACATGATTTTGGAGTGGGAAATGTCTCGTATTTCACTGCTGCAGTGGAAATGTCAGTGTGTTCTTGTGATTTAGCTCACTCCGCCCCTAAAAACTCACATTCCTTGGAATGGAGGAGTTCTAGGTGCCAGAATTTCCACCTCTTTCCATCTTCAATCCATTCGGTAGATTTCTATTTCTCTGGGAAACTTTCCCGTTCAGATTTTTAGTTATCTGACAAACTTCTGAGGAAGTAACCCCTTAATTTCCCACTCTACTTTGTTGCAGAAACATGTGGAATTCATTCAAAATACCTGAGACCTGTCTATCCAACCAAAACCTTCCCTAATCACTACACCATTGTCACGGTAAGTGCTTGACCCAGCGGAAGACTGAGGCCCAGGCAGGCGACTGACCCCACCAGAGGTGCCCAGGCAGCCACGGCCATGCCCCAGGCTCACATTCACAAGCGCATGTGGTGACAGTTCGAGGCTTACTTCGGGCTGGGCAGGAGCGTGTAGGTGTGAGGCCGATCCAGGTCTGTGTGGAGTTAACGATGAGGGAGTGTCCCAGCGTTAGGCTAATGCACTGTGTGCGAGGCCAGGTGGCCTCTTGGATGTGACAAATACCATTTTCCTCTGATCTTTTGATTCCCCTCTGCTCATCTGAAGGTCTGCTGGGAATGGCAGGCTATGCATGAGGACAGCCTCTGATGTCGGGAATTTCTTCCTTTCTTAGTCTTTTTGTTCTATGTAACTTGATAAAGGATTCTGTTTCACCAATGAATTGATGCTGCTTATGTCTCTTTAGATAAAGCAAGTAAATTCTCCTTGATGTAGAAAAAGACTAAAGTGAGACGATCAAAATGAGCTCAAAGGAAAATTAAGTTATTTAACACATAGATTTAGAACACATCTTAAAGACGCCTCTGCCAAGGCCTTTATTGTGTCTTTACCTCTTTGCAATGTCTTTCATTACTGTGGCTCATCAATATAACTTATTTGAATTTTAACTCAAGTAATTGTATGTTTTTATATATATATGTACATATATATGTGTGTGTATATATTAATATAACATGTATATATTAATATATACACACATGTATATTTATATATGTATTTGCAGATTCCATATTTGCAGATTTACCAAGACATTAAAATTCATTTGTAACCCCCAAATCAATACCTATGACCTATTCATAGTCATTTGTGGACATTCACAGAGCGGCAAAAAATTCGAGTTGCCCAGCTCGTACGTTCCCAGCTGAGGTCTAACAAGGTGACACTCTGCCTTCTTGCTTTAGCTATCACACTGTAAACAAATGTTGTTTTCACAGGCTTTGTCTGTTTAGTGCCATGTTTCTTGCATGTTCGTTTTATTGGTGGTTTTGCTCTTTAAGATGGCCCTCTAGCATGGTGCTGAAGTGCTGTCCAGTGTTCCTGTGAGCAGGAGGGTGTTGTGGGTACAGAGGAAACGCATGCGTTAGATAAGCTCTGTTCAGGACTGAGTCATTGTGAACAGACAATATCTACTAAGTAAGGGACCCTTAAGCAGAAATACTCGTAAAACAAGGTTGTGTATTGATCAGTACACGGAAATGTGACCAGAGGCTCGCAGAAGCCCAGCCCTGTGTTCTCCCTCGGAGCAATGCTTCCGTGTCCGCTTTTTAGTGTTGGCAGCAACTTTATAGAACATCACTGCAGCCGATAACAAGGATCGACTGTATACATATGTCCATATGACAATATGCATACATAATACGTATGCACGTGTATGTATATATAAATAAGGGATTATGTGAGTGCTATTCATTTACTGTATGAAAGTAGATGTATTCGTATTCATATATATAGTAATGTTCTGAAATAATAACCCTAAAATCCATCTAAAAGTAGTTACAACTGTATGGGATATCATAGGCATAGAGAATGTATGGAATGATTGAGTGAATGTTTGTGATTGGATTGAAGGAATGATTGGATTGAGGGATGAGTGGATGGGAGGATGGATGGAGTCTTGGCAGCCTCCCTTTTATAGTGCTGGAACACACTTGAAGCCATTTAGCCAGGATATTTGATACTTAAGAGCTTCTATGTAGTAAATTTCTTGCTATTATTGCCAACATAACCAGTGGCTAATCATTATTGTAATGTGGGAAACTTTAATTCACAAATAATTCTTAATCACACGAGAGTTATATTAACACCACCAACACAAACCATCTGCCTAATATTGTTCATTTTCTGCTATAAACCATATATATATATATATGTATATTTGGTTCAGATCCAGGAGTTTTATATTGAAAGATACATAACGTCCTTCCAAGATATGAGTTATAGATCTTATGTTTCAATTTAAATAGGTGCTTTATTAATATTTTATCTTAAATCTTGTTTTGAAATGATCTTTTTAGGGCTTATATCCGGAATCACATGGCATCATTGACAATAATATGTATGACGTAAACCTCAACAAGAGCTTTTCAATTTTTTCAAAGGGGACATTTGATCCAGCTTGGTGGCATGGACAACCAGTATGTAGCCTTCTACATGTGGCACCAAAGTAACTTCCATTTTCCAATGTGACAGCAGATCACTCTTCTCTCTCCACTTTGAGTTTTACATTATCTTTCTAATTTCTAAGGGCTGTGGGTGGGAAAGCGTGTCACCACTATTTATAGTTATAATTTAAATCTTTTAAACATTTATAGTTCATTTTAAACATTTAGTTCACCTAAACAACCTTCTCATAAAACTTGGACGTTGTATTATAAACATATTAATCTGGAAGTTACTCAGAAAGATTATCTGTTAATACTTTTCCTCCTTCTTTAGAAGGGAAAGAGAAACTGTACAATTTTACCAGTTTGAAAAAATTATCTTCTTTCTTACTACCTTACTACAGTTTTGATTTTTGAGGTGGATCTCTGGATAATTATAGTTTTTAACTGCTGCAAAGACAAACTTTGAATAATTTAAATAAATTTTAATAACTAAATATATTTTGCAACTGTTAATATTGTCCAGTTTCTAATAAGTGGCACCATGTCTACCCAAACTTACTGATTACTCTCTTGACTTCCATTTATCTTAAATTTTCTCTTCCTGTAGGTCTGGCTGACAGCAATGAATCAAGGCTTAAAAGCTGGCACCTACTTTTGGCCAGGATCAGACGTGGCTATAAATGGCTCCTTTCCTTCCTTATATATGGTTTACAACAGGTAGTGAAGCACTTGTAGATATTTCCCTGTCTATGCAGGAATGATTAGGATTTTTTTTTCCGTCTTAATCTTGGTGGTAATTCTATTCTTCCAGTTTGGGGACCAAAAATCTTGTAGTCGTTATTGGTTCCTCACTCTTGTATCCCTCATCCAGTCTGACAGTAAATGCTTGTGGCTCTAATTCAACATATGTGCAGCCTGAGAACTTTCTGTTACCTCCAGCATTAACACTCTGGTTTGGGGTGTCATCATCTTTTGCCTGTCTTCCTGGTGTCGCCTCTTTACACGACTCCCTGCTTCTGTTCTCATCCGCTATAAACAATTCTCAATCTACCAGCCAGATGGTTAATTAAAAAAACAACTCCAGCTATGACACTCTTTGGCACTAAAACTTCAATGGCCTCGTTTCACTCAGAGTAAAAGCCCACAAGGCCCTTCGTGGTCTGACCCCGACTGTGCCCCTGCCTGTCAGACCTCCTCTCCCACTCCTCCTCCCGGTGCTCACTCTGCTCCAGCCACGCTGACCTCCTTGGTGGCCTCAACACACCAGGCTCCCTTCTGCTGTAGGGCCTTTGTGCAGGTTGCACCCTCTCACTCCAGGTATCCATCCACAGCCCACCCCCTCCCGTCCTTCAGGCCATTGCTCAAAATTACCTTCTCAACATTGTCTTAGCCTGATCACACTAAGATCTCAAATTCAACCCCCCCTTTCTCAGTGCCTGTTTCTCTGCTCTAGTCTCTCTCTTTTTTATCACCTGTTAAAATAGTTTCTGGCAATACATGCTCAACATACTTAAATGCAAAAATGAATGAAATGAATAAAAATAAACTAATCGAAGGAATGGATAATAATTAATGGCCTCTTATTTTAGTTGGGGAAAAACTGAGGGAGGGAAGGATGAGAATGAAAGAAAACATAGATTAATTTATGTGAAGCAAGTGGGTCTCTATATATAAAGTAGGGAAAACAGGGACTCCTTTGAGTCATACTGAATCCATTTCAGTATTTTGTTCACATATGAACACAAAATGAATATCTGAAAATATCAACCTGCCTTCCTCAGCAGGCATATAATGGAATTATTCTTGATTTGATTGGTTTTTTAAAATTGTTTGCTCTTCTCAGAAGTGTCCCATATGAAGAGAGGATCTCTACATTGCTAACCTGGCTGGACCTGCCCAAAGCTGAAAGGTAATATCTAGTGTCAGAGAAGTGCTGGCACAGTGGGATATTTGCAAGTGTAAAATAAAATTATTTCTTTACTTTAAATGACCATTTTTGAAAAAAACTTGGCATTTCTTTTTAATGGGCAATGTTCAAGAATTATTTCTGAGAGCAGTTGACTTTTTGCTCTTGAGAATGTGGTTGACATGATGGGACAAGAGAGACAGAGCAAGTACCGGAGAGCAGAGGCAACTACCGCCACAAGATATGGACTGGGAGCAGGACTGAGGTGGATCTGACAGTCAGTCATGAGGACTGACTCAAGGAGCCAGGGGTGCCAGGGCAAGGCCATGGCAACATGCTGGGTCAGGGCATCCTGAAAGAGAGTGCCAGGTCAACAGTGCATCTGAAACCAAACATTTAAAGGAAATTTAAAGGAGGGGCAGAACAGAATCAGCAAAAAGTCAGAAACCCAGAAATATGAAGTGCTGAGGCACATCAAGAGAAGTCTTACCAGTAAGAACAAGACATATTTTCATTACTGAGTCAGACCAATGCTCACATCCCAGAATGTCGTATTTAATCCCCATCAGGAGGCAATCTCCACTGGGGCCAAGTGGAACCACTGGACCCAAATGAAGAGATGGAGACCAGAGAAAGAGAGAAGGAAACAGCCACAAAGCTCTAGATCTACAAAATCCCCAAATCCAACCTGTACGTTTATTTCAAACTTATGTCTTTCTCTGTTTCAATTTCATCCCTAGACCTGATTTTTATACCCTGTATGTGGAACAGCCTGATTCCGCAGGACATGAAAAAGGACCAGTCAGTGCCGCAGTAAGTATTTTAAAACCTGTAACATCATCTAGCCCTAACCCACAAAAGAAAATATTTCTTAATTCTCATTGAATACAAGTGTAGTTGATAAATTAGTTAAAAGTCTAAAAGGAATATCTGTCTTATTAACCACAAAATAGTTTAGAGTCTAAAAAGGATATCTCCCTTATTAACCACATTTTGACTCATTTGATAAATGCTTACTGACTACATACTTTGATGCAGCACTGTTATTTATACAATGATCAAATCAAGGCTAGATACTACTGCATGGGCCAAATTAACATGTTAGTGCAGCCCATTGCAAGCATGGTCCCCTGCAAGTGCATGGTGGAATACCCAGCTGTCTGTTCATACAGTTTCATTTATAAGTGCCTTATAATTGAACTTAAGACGTTATTGCCTCAGGCAGAGTTATTCCCCTCCTGGGCCACCATTATAATGGAAGTAGACTCTTTAATATTAGTTTCTTCATTATATAAGCCATTCTGTTACAGTTTTATTGCAGAAATATAGTCCTTAAATATTACTTAAGAAAAAAACTGTCATCTCTGTTCTAAAATCCACTGAAGCCTATATTGTCTTGGATATGACGCAGTGCTGCAGAGGTCCCCATGAATATGGCATTTGCCTACCCCATGGAAACTCACTTCACCATCGTCCTCAATGGGAATGCAAGCATATTTATTCTGGCAGCACGACTTTGCAGTTTATCAGAAATGCCCTTCTTCTTCTTTCCCTTTAAGCCCAAATGATTCGTAATGAAAGGCCCCGCTCAAGTCTGACCACTTTAACTCTTTAGACTCCTTTGTATTCCAACACCACGCACTGCATCACAGGATTCAACACTTAATCAGGTTATTCTAAAGGTGAACGGCTTAGGAAATATCTGAAGCATAGTCCCCATTTCTTCTTTTCTCTTTCGATTGTTATCTGTATTTGATATGATTAATTCCTTGAGAGGGGACTCTACAGTCTGCATTTGTCTGAACTGTACAGCTGACAGGATTAGGCTCGATGTCTTTTTCTTCTGTTCGATGTTCCAGGTTAGCACCCAGATAAATTTTAAGTATAATTTTGAAAAGTGCTGCAAAGGAAAAAAGCAGGGTGCCCTGAGAGGTCTTGGAGGAGGTCCTAACCTAGTCTGGGGCTGGTTAGAAAGTTCTCCTCTGAATAACAGAAAGGAAGAAAGATCACCAATGACCCGATTGAGGGAGGAGTTGAGCATGTTAGAGGAACACAGAAAATGAACAAATGGACAGATGGCGAGATACATGGACAGCAAGATAGTGGTAAGAATAATAATAGCAGCTAACCCTTGCTGCGTGCTACTCAGTGTCAGGTACTGTTCGAATTGCTAGATGAGTACTATCTCCCCCCAGTGTCTGGAGCATTGTGATCCCAGGGAGAGGGCTCAGAGTAAGCCTAGAGAAGGAGGCAGGCACCAAATAATGCAGGTCCTTATGGGCCATACAAAGTGCAATGGGAAGCATTGAGGCATTTTGATCAGGGCGGTGACATGATCAGATCTGTGTGTATTTACAGATCACTTGTATTGTGCAGAAGAATGGGTTGGAAGGAGCAAAAGAAAATGGGGATAGACAAGTTAGCTTTTGCAGCATTCCAGAAAAGAGATTGTAGTGAGTTGGACTGGGGTAGTGGCAACCATCATGGATGGAAGAAGGTGCATTTGAGATTCATTCAGGAGGTGGTCTTGCCATGATGTGGTGTGAGACGGGTGACCGGGTGCGGCCTCAAGGATGATTCCAGGTTTCTACCAGAAGCAGGCAGGTGGTTCCATTTATGTTAATAAGACCTCTGAAGGGAGATAAGTTTTGCGGAGAAGATCATGTGATTGATGTGCCTGTGACATGAAGATATCCAGAAGGCCATCGAATATGGATTTAAAGCTCAAAGTGGGTGAAGGTCAGGCAGCTTGGCAGCATGTGGATGGTGCATGAAAGGGGAGATGAGCTAAGGAGAGAGTGGATAGTGGAAACAGAAGAGGGCTTCAGACCAGCCTCATTTGAAGGTTAAGAAGAGGCAAAATGATGGAGAAACTGGCGGGCTTCATGCTTCATTGTTGTTGTTAACAACAGAATTGTTATGACATAACTGGTTAATCATGTCCGTTACTATGACATAGTTTAAAAGTAAAAAGGCTATTTTAGTTTATTTTGACTCATTTACTATGTTGAAAGCTTATTAACTTGTTCTAGATTTTTCGGTTATCAACATCTTACTTATTCTTGCTCTACAAGCCCCTTAAGGCCTACTATTAACAGTTTCTGGTGCTTCTAATATTGTATTAGGCATTTCTAGGGGCGAAGAAAGTATGTTGAAAGCTCAACATTAGCTCAATAATGAGTTAATGTACAACTTTTTTTAAAAGAAATCTTTAAAAATTTGATCGCTTAAACAGCGTTTAAACGGGAAGGTTATTATGGGCTGCAGTAGCCGGAGAAGGCTTTATGAAATGGGGATTTAGAGGGTGGGAGGATATGGATGGGCAGGAGGGGATGGGAGAGGCGTTTGAAGTGGGGTGAAACCAGCAACTTCTTCATAGCAAATGTGTTCCACTGAGTCTCTAGTACTGAAGTTGAAGTAGGCACAGGATGTCCTGACTGGTCTTGAGTAACTTTAAATAATGGTCTAATACTTTAATAAGAGTCAGCTGTGATTCATTATTGAAAAACCAGTTATTACATCTCAGATGGAGTGAAAGGTTGGGAAGAAGAATTCACTTCTGAAAAGAAGATTGAAATTCAGAACAGACTGATTTAAGTGTTGGTACTGCTCATGTCCGTGGTGGGAGGATTTCCGAGCCCTGAGGAACTCCACTTTTGGGGAAGCAAGTGGAGGTAAAACCAGAGAGGCAGGAAGTTGGGCCTTTTGAAAAGCAGATATGTCAGTGCTGCATAGAGCTTCCGGGTAGCAGGTTCCTCTGCAACCTTGAATTCCATTTTACAAAAAGGGTCTTCTGGATCGAAAGAACAAGTGTTCATTGAAGGTCTTCCCAGTTAATTCGTTATCCCAGGATTGATTTTACTGCTTCCACAGTGCCCACTGTGAAAGCGAATGATCAGATTCCAAGGGAAAGGGGCCACGTTTTCTACCCAAACTTGGTTTCCCCCACAGCTGCAAACATTTCTATCCCTGGTAATGAACTTATCCAAAAAACTGCTCACTCCTTGCCCATTAAGGGGATTTCTTGATCCTTTCCTTCACCTGGGCCAGAGTTGGGGGCTGGTGCCCAGTCACTTCACGTTCCATAAATGTGCCATCTAGAGAGGGTGGGCTTTGTGTGCTTAGGAAGCGTGTGATGAGTTCGGTTGCATGGTCTTTCCCTGCAGGAGCTCATACTCTCCTGGGGAGGCGGACACGCACACAGACGGTTTCCAAAGTGGGGAGAGTCCAGTGGTAGCAGAACGCCAGGGTGCTGGGAGAGGCCGGAGGAGGGGCTCTTTGTGCAGTTGGGAGGAGTTATGTGACAGGGGACAGAACTATGTCCTGATGACAGGTGGGAACTGTGACTCTCAGTGGCATACCAGAGGGCATGGTCACCCGAAGGATGGGGGTCAGGAAAGCATGCTGGTAGTTGACGGATTTGGCAGTAGATAGAGATGTTTGAGTTCAAGTCCTGCTCTGTCCTTTATTAACTGTGGGGCCGAGAACACGTTGCCTAACTTCTTAAACCTCAAGTTTCCTGCTCTCTATGACTGGAAGTCTGGCAGCACCGTCCACGAATGTTGCTGTGAGGATTTTGTGAGAGAACACCCTAAAGCTCTTAACGGTAATTGGCTTGAGAAATTCTTGCTCAAAAAAAGAAAAAAAAGGCAATCAGTGTTATAGCAGGACTACAGGAGGTTAAACATTTTTTTCCCAATCCCGTTGCTATTACACTTTTTTTCCCCAAATCCCCCCAATACATAGTTGTATATCTTAGTTACAGGTCCTTCTGGCTGTGGCACATGGGATGCCACCTCAATGTGGCCTGATGAGCAGTGCCGTGTCCGTGCCCAGAATCTGAACCGGCGAAACCCTGGGCCGCTGCAGCGCAGCGTGCGAACTTAACCACTCTGCCATGGGGCCTGCCCCTGCACTTTCTTATTCAGTGAAAAAAAATAATGAAAAGTTGTGTTAGTAAAAGTTATTCACTTGAACCCTGTCAGTTCAGTGTGCTATATTGATAAAGCATGGAAAAATTTAAAACACAGGAGAACCTAAACAATAAAATAAAAATGAGTTCAGTTCACCATGCAGAGACAACCACTGTTAATATGTTTTTGATATATTTCCTGTTCATTTTCTGTGCATATGCCTTTGCTAAGAAATGCTAAATACATTTAAAAACAAAATAAGGCTTCTGCAATGTCCGTGGGTGCTTCTATCGTTTGGTTTTAATTGTTTATGTTTAGCATTGTGTTGTGAGCATTTTCCTATGCCATGTTCTTTAAAAAATATATTTTAGAGATTGTCAAGTGTGCTTTCTTAAGAATGTGTCATTATTTATTTTTTCTTGTATTTAAATGATACATAAATAATGTGATGAGCATCCTTGTTTGTAAATCTACATTTGTATTCTAAGTGTTACTTAGGGCAAATGTCCAGAAGTAGAATTATCAGGTCCCAGGGTCTGCCCCTTTTTAACTCTCTGGTTACACATTGTCACATGAGCCTCCAGAGCATGTGCAACCATTTAAGCTCCTATAGAACAGTCTGTGACCCCACTCCCCAACACTGGTCATTATCATGAAAACCTTTGCGGTTGAATAATGTTTGCTGACTATGAACATTTTTCTCAGATATTTATGGCCTAGTAGTCTATCTTCCTTTGTAGAGAACATGGTTTAATTTTTTCATTTGTAGAAATTTAGGGAATTGGTATTTGGTGAATGTAGTAGTGTGGGTGCTGGACTCTGATGTCTTATTTCAAAGCCCAACAATTCAGGGAAGGAAACGTGTTTAATTTTCACTCGATTAGATAATGATTTGGTTAATTAAACTGTAATTCATGGAGACAATCTGAACTCCAGTTTCTTTTTTCCTTAGGTAATTCAAGCATTGCAGTTGGTAGATAATGCTTTAGGAATGTTGATGGAAGGCCTGAAACAGCGGAATTTAGACAATTGTGTCAATATAATCCTTGTGACTGACCATGGTATGCCTGTTTTTACATCATATTTTATCGTTGATTCCATCTTATCACTTCAGGGAGCAGACATTAATAATAATGCTATTTTAAATTCTGTACTTCTGCACCTAGAAGCTCTTGGATAAGCAAAGAATGAATTTAATCGTGGGCTGTGATAAATAGAGGACTAAAATTAAAATTTCAATTATTCTAGTTCAATTATTCTAACATCCATTCATACACTTAATTTTCTGTAAAAGTGGAATGAGTTGTACTTAACGGAGATTCAATTGGATTGTTATTCAATCATAAAGGTGCTTTTCTGGCCTCCTTTCAGCGGTGGTTCACTCACATGGATTGGCTGAAGTTTACTGTATTGGCTGGTTTTACCATGTCCTGTGTATTATTTTTTTTGATTTGTGTGAATAGACTTCTATAAAGTCCCTGTCACTCCATGTTTGTCATTTGAGGTGAATTCTCCATTTCGGCTAACCTGAGTGTTAAAGGATGTGGGACAGCCGCCACGCTCTCTGCCACCTCACACAGTTTTGAACTCCTCATTCATTCAACACATATATTTTAAGGGCTTACTCAATGCCGTGTACTTCACTAGACATGGCATGTTCACAGGTACATGTAGCAGAAGTGGACCTTTTCCCACTGGGTGGTCAGAACCATCTTCTCTAGGAGGACATTCAAGCTGAACTACAGGAGCTGTGGAGGAACCAGGCCTGGGGCGAGAAGAGCAGAAGGCGCTGTCTGCACAACTTCTGTTTGCATTTTACGACATCAAAATAATGTGGAAGATAGCAGTTTATTCTAAAAATTTCTAAAATGGTTCCCTAACACTTTGGTCCACTGTTTTAAAGTTAAAAGAAATATTTTAATGCACATTCTGTTAAAAGAAATTATAAAAATAAAAATCAAAAATGATAAAATAATAAAAATACAAATTTTGATGTACTCTGAAGAATCTTCAAATAAGGAAGCTTTAACTCCCAAATCTTTTTTACAGCACGTGCTGTTTATATAAATGTAAATAATACACTTACGAAAAGTAAATATTCTCTAATCCTTATTCTCTTAATGTATTGTTTTAGAAAAATGCATGTTACTTTTTTTATTTAAAAATATATTATGTGGCTTTGTGTACAAGTCAGATGTTATAAAAATCAATTAGCTTCCTACAGAGGATTTTCTTCCTGGAAATTACCTTAATTTATCTACATTGAACAAATGCTCTGGTTATAACTCCTGTCTGTTCTTCGCTCATGAACATGAGCCTTCTCTTCCACTGCCAAGACTTTCAAGGTCTGCTATTTGGAGCAGAGTACAGGGCAGATTGTATAGGTTCTCAGGTAGCTTGGTTTGAGATCTGTGACATCAAGTATGCCCTATCTGATGTGAGCAAAGACAACCTATTGTTACCATCTATATACATTCAGAAGATAATTTTATTTTTTTCCAGGAATGGATCAGACTTACTGTGAGAAAGTGGAATATATGACTGATTATTTACCCCAAGTGAACTTCTACATGTATGAAGGGCCTGCCCCCCGCATCAGGGCTTATAATGTGCCTCAAGACTTTTATAGCTGTAAGTATGAAGATGCCCATATGGAACAAAAAGGTAAACCTTAAAGTGAGTAACCATGGCCCCCGATTCTGAGGATGTGGGGATTACTAGGCCCCTCTTCTGACTTCTTGGGAAGATCACACAGAAGCAAGTGAGAAATTCCCGTGTGTAAGGTTAGTCAGTCTGTAAAGTCTTTGGGAGGAGCTAATGTTGTTGGGTACAAATACATTCCTTCCATTCTTAAATGCTGAAATAATTTTTTATTTAATTTTACCAGATCATAATCATTAATAAATTAATGTGTCAGATTCCCCTGTGTGTTCACATTTGTTGCAGTTATCCAGTATCATTGTAATGTGATTTATTTTTTTCCTTTGAAACAGTTAATTCTGAAGAAATTGTTAGAAACCTCAGTGTAAGTATACAGCCTCCTAATGAATCTATTTAAGTTAATGTAATGTCCTTAATCTGTTTTCAGGAAATTTGTATTCTGTATTTCTGAGTCCAGGCCCCTTGTAATTTATGTTTTAAACCCTCCCTCAACCTTGTCTTATGTGCGCATCAGTTGCTTTCGTCTCAGTTGTTTTCCCTTTGGCGTTAGCACCGTCACAGGAAATCGGTTTAGGGTAAGGTGCTGACGCCCGGTTTTCCTTGAATGGGCTGATGTTTCCTTCAAGTTTCAGGCAGCATCGCTTTTCACGTTTTTTGTGGGGAGTTACAGACTCTACACATCTTTTTGGACAGGTCCGAAAAATCATCTGCTTCCCCTCTAAGGATAACTGCGACTGCTTTTGATTGGTTCCCATGTCCCAGGTTGTAAGTGAATGAGCAGGACAAATTCCAGATAGTTTAAAACAATCTGGACTTTCCAAGGCGGAGTTCACCACTCCTGGAGAGACCTGAAATATTCTCATGTGGTAGTTTGACTAGTTCTCTATTTAAGGTATATTCACAAATACATATCTATGATATGGAATTCACGAGTTCACCGTTTCTTGGCATGGGGCTCGGCTTATTTAAGGACAGTTGCCATGCAAGTATAGTGAAAATGATTAGGATGAAATGTGAACGACTGAAGATAAGGAAACACCGGCTAAGGAATGGTTACCAAACCTGAGATCCACTGTGAGTTTGAAGTGGGAATGACAGCTAGAGCAGAAATCCCCCAGGGCGTCAGTCCCTCCTTTTTCCTCTTACCCCTCCTAAGAGTCTGATCTTGAGTAAGCAGATAGACAATGCCACCCCCTACTGGTGAAGGGTGTACATGCAGTGTGTTCATGCTGGTTGGGTGAGTAGTGAGCATTTTCAACATGTGGACTCTCAGTCTGCACATTGCCGTCCCTTTTTTCCGTCACCTCATGGTCCATACAGCTGAAGTCCTCTTGGTGGGATGAGGAAGGGCAAATCCCCAGCAATCCGACTGGTGCAAGGAGATTGGATACTGCAGGCTCTGGAAATCCACTACATGGCATCCCATACATGGAGAGGGCCCGGAGCTCCAGGACCCCCAGAATGGACTACCATTTCACGAAGTAGTCTATTATTCCTGGGAAGATATTCCATGTGGTAGTACAATATTCCCAGTAATGCTGTTCTCTGGACCTGTGTTGAGCTCATATTAGACAAATGTAACCGCACATGAACAGGCAACTCTAAGTCCCACAACATGCTGGCTGCATGACCGACGACAGCATCAACTTTGTTCTTAGATAAAATGACCCAACTTTTATCTCAGTTCTTCTGTCTTCATCTCAAATGCAAAACCCAGTACTTCTTCAGAGGTTGGCAGTGTGCCCCCAGTTTTCTCTGGATTTACTCTGGCTACACAGACAGCTAGGAAACCATGACTCATCAAATGATCTGTGGTCCTTAAGGGCACATTCTAGTCCCTTGAGTCTTTGAGGAAGCTGCATACTCAGCAGCTGCCATCATGCGCTTACCTGGAAGTTACCAAAATACTGGCTTAAGAAGGAAGTAATGATAAATGAAAAAGTGGAAAAACAAGAAGCCTGGAAAAGAGACCAAAATAGGCAAGAAAAAAACTGGCAGAAATATCTGTGCAATAAATACTCTTCTCTTTCCCCTTTTCATTCCATAACTCTTTACTCTCCTATTTTCTATATTTCTTTTTAACATGTTTTTTGTTCAATTTCATAGTGTCTTACTTTTCTTATATAAATTGAGCATGAGATAATAGTGACACAGATTTGAAATATTTATGAGATTATTGAGGCTTAAACTAAATTAGAAAGTGAGGAAGTAGAAAAACTCATTTCCTCATATTTTTACCTGTATGTCTTTTTCTCTTCTTTCTCAAAAAGGTCACAAGGAAGATAAAGGTCCTTTGTAATTCTATTTCTCATTTCCTCACTTTCTTTACGTGATAGATAACAATATGATTTGCATAGTTTTAAAATATGCCATGTAGTTACAGCAGTATTTACTAAAGAAACAAAATTTCACTCCAGTTCATGAGAAATTCATGAATTTTTCAGATAGGAAGACTACTAGATTTCAAAAACTGTTGACTTGATTTGAAAATTAAGCAAGTGTGTAGGTTATTTAAAGGGTAAATTGAGTCAATAATGAAGAGATTTTTTTGGTGCAATTAAAGTGGTTTTTAAAATTTTCACTCATATTTACTAATGTAGTATATACTTTTATATGTAATTTAGACTGCAAAGTTGTAATTGCCACTCGAAATCAAGACGTATGTATTCTCTGTCAGAAAAGGAGGGGAGATTTATGGTGGTTTAAGATATATAGACAGGAATAAAAACTTAGAATATCAAACAGTGTAATTTACATCATATTTTTAGTTGCAACCAAAATATTGCAACAATAAAAACACCTATTATTCTTAATAATTAGGGAATTAGACGGCATTAATAATAGGTTTAATCTCCGTTTTATTCACCAAGCTTGAATCCTCTTAGTTTTAAAAGGTGCTTAATAAATTGTCTTAGGAGATGAAACTGTTGAACTAGCTTGCATATTTTATAAATGTCATAAAGAAATAATTTACCTATTTTTCAGTGCCGAAAACCTGATCAACATTTCAAACCCTATTTGAGTCCTGATTTGCCCAAACGACTACACTTTGCCAAAAATATCAGAATAGACAAAGTTCATCTTTTGGTGAATCCACCCTGGCTGGCCGTGAGGTTTGTGTGTCTATTTGATTATCTCACAGTACTTTTAACAACCATCTTTGGTTATAAATTTTCTTACCTTTACCCTTCTACTACTATGATCATGGAAATTTCCTGAGCATGGACATTCTCTTGACATTTTATATCTCTCTAGCACTCCTGTATTTGAGATGACTGTTGTTAGATTGCTGATCTTAGCATCCTCATCTTCACAATTATCAATAAGAGTGAGAAGGAAGGCTGGGACTGTTCGTCAACTGTTCCAGAGACCGTCCATGCCAGCACATTCTTAACCTCCACTGAGGTCTCCTTTAGGCGGCAGACAGGACATAAAGATGATATCAGCTGCCTTCCAGGCTGGTAGTAACTGATTACATGGCTTTTTGATTAAGATGTTTGTTGTCTTTGTGTTTTTTATAAAAGAGCACATTTATGATTATAAGCCCAAGCTAACCAATTAGTTGTAATATTTACTTCTTTTTTCTAGTTACAATTATAATTAATTTGATTGTCGAGAATTTGCAAAATATGTGTGTTTCAAGAAAAAGCCATTCTGAATCGCTCCATCCCAACATAACCAAGTAATTCACGGCATAATGCAATTTTGTTGATGCGTGCTCGATGTGTGCTGAGCCTGTTCCAGGCACTGGAGATTCAGACATGATTCCTGCCCTCCTGCTCAAATGGAGAAGACTGATAACAAGCCAGTAAACAAATAAGTACACACTTTCAGGTAGTTTAACAAATGGTGCCTATTTCTGAATTTCATTCCAGCATTTTTCCCTGTGATAGTGGTTATAAATGGAGTCAGGATCATGCTGTGTTTTCTGGCCTATGTTGTGTGTGTGCTGCATCATGCCAAGGGGCTACGGGGACAATGGGAATACAGTGGCCAAGAGAGATGTAACAAAGAGGAGATGGAAGACGAGAGAGCTGAGCTCTACCATCAGCGTGTGCAGGACGAGGAGCTGGAGATTTGGCAGAGCCTGTTCTTTAAGACACGTAACCAGGAACCCACGCTGTCGCTCTAGGGCGGAGGGTGTGCAGCCCACACCGGTCACTAGATGGCGGTGGTCTCTCTTCTCGGGATTAGATTTGCCCAGCCTTTCCTCCTATGGCTCAGGACAGGTTCTCTGAAAGAAGATGAAACTCTGAACAAAATTAAGCTTTACTAATATTAGGTATATAAGATTGTAAGTAATGTGTACATGCAATATATAAGTAAATGTGGGTAAGTTCTCCAAATATTTACTGTTAAGTGCGTGAGATTAAAGAAGGTAGGAGGCCACTGGCACAGAATGAGAAAGTGCCCATCCATCCAACAACATGACCGATGGGTTATAGAAGGCGAGTCCAGCCACCAGAGTACCTCTGGGTACCACTCATTGACACTCAGTCTCAAATGATGAGCTGTGCGTTGAACAGCAGGCAGTGAGCTGTAAAAAGAGCAGCAGCCCGAGAGGTCAGGGCCTGGCACCCGGCCTGCCTTGTGGTGGGAATTTGGATAAATCCATATCTCGGGCTTCATTTTCCTCATCTGTAACCCAAGGTGAGCCTGGTTTCTTATTCTCTTGTGCTTAGCATGCAAAGTAAACTAACTAGCCTCAGGAATGTTGGCTGCAGCCCTCCCCAGATCAACCCAGGAGTCTCAGCTGACCTGATCCCGGATCCTCTCGATCTCCAGTTCTTATACCTGAGGCTCACGAGACCTACTTTCTAAGGGAAAGTATGTTGTCCTCAGTAATGTTGTTCAATATTCGGTAACTAGACTAGATTTGCGTTTCAAGAGTATAGCAAATTTCATCATTTAGTGTAATTTCTTCATCATCATCCTTATTTTGCTTAAAATGTGTTGGATTGTACTAATTTGGGGAAACCCAATTATCTGAAACTATAGTTAAAGTATTGTTAAAGTGCTTTGTAGAGAATGAGAATAATAGCTTTTGATCTTATGAATGGAAACTAACAAATATGTCCCAGGCACCTTTCTAAGAACTGGAGAGAAAGACACCTTCCCCGCCATAAGTGTCTCACCCAGGTGAGGAGGAGGACAACAATTATAATCAGGCAACAACCTCTGCACTAAGATCAAGTACAATGTTCAGGAAAACAAAAAGAGTGATCACATCCCCAGGTGCGAATGTCAGAGAATGCTTCCTGGTGGGGCGATTCCTGCTCTATGTTTGGAAGACTCAGGATGGGTTCGGCCAACTGCTGGCATCCGGCAGGTTTGCCGTGTGCAGTTTGCAGTCTGTGCCTTGTGCGAGGTACTCAGCCAAGAAGATGAGTGGGTGCTGAAATGTAGCCATTGCTCAGCTCATCAAGCCCTGATGGGGCTGTGTCTGCAGGAAGAACGGGACCACTTTTCTTTGCTGGAGGGCACTGGTCTGCTTGCCAGGCCTTGAGCACTGCCAAGCTGTGCCTTCTCAAGGTGCTTCTTTTTCTAAAAGCATTGCCCAGAGCAGTGGGTGCCTTTTTAAAGTCAGCAGCAGCTCTGGGGCAAGAAGGGTAGAAAGAAAGAGTCAGACAGACAGACTAGATTCCAGAAATTGCAAGTAGTCTCATATTGCTAGAGCACTGGGTGAATGAACCTGCCCTCTGCATGAAGGACTTTATCTGTCATGACCAGGGAATGTGACTTTGACCATGACGAAAGTAGGAGACCATTGGTAGCCACAAGGTGGCTGGAGGTGAATGTAGTGGGATGTGCATTTCAGAGAGCTCACTCCAGCTGCCGAATGGAGGAGGATGGTCAAGTGAGTGGCAGGGAGCCCAGTTAGAAGGTGTGCAGTGACCAGTTCTTCAGCCTTATGACAGCCCAAGGGATGCTGTGGAGCCGGTGGGATGGTAAGACTAATTAGGTAGCACATTATCAGGAAGACATGTATGGTGAACTTAAGACAGATTTCCCAGGATAGTACGGGCTCATCATGTTCTGTCCCACATTTGTACTCAAAAAAATGTGTGTTTCCATTTCCAACAGTGATAAATAGTCTTAAATACGACTAGGCATGTGGGTGTGCATGCATGAGCATTTGTCTGTGTGTGTGTCGGGGGGAAGATTCTGGATAACCAATTCAGAGTCAGGTAACCAATTAGGAAGTTGATTCAAGTCAGAGGAAATGGGACTCGAGCTTAGAATGGTGACAGCAGAAGGGAAAGCAAGGGAAAGTGTGGAGAGTACCACAGAGAAAGATAGGACTTGGCAACTGATTGTGTACCAGGAACGAAGTCGTGCTCATCTCCCCTCTGTGTCATCGCCAGCTGTGGCAGAGAAACCCAGCCTTGATTTCAACTTTATTAATTAGCCATGGAGAAGGTAAAAGAGAATTTGTTCCAAAAGAATTCATACAGTGCTTGGACGTTGAGCTAAATTTTGACAGATAAAATCAACTCGTCTTTTCCAAATGCCAGCTTCCATTTTTCCATATGTAATTTCCAGAGCCACTGGATGGTTGGAAAGCATGAACAGGAGCAGTTAGAGGAGCAAACTTCTCAAGTTCTCCTTTGGAAAGTAATAGAAAATAGAGCATTTTCTAACAATATTTTTATCCTTTGCTTCCAAATAAAGCTTTGCAATATTTATCAAAGCTTTCTAATAGAGTTGGGTTAGGAGTTGAAAGTATAAAAAAGCTAGATTTTTCTGAAAATTGAAAGATAAAGAAAGGACCAATTTTACAAAATTTTACCAATGACTTGATTCAAAAGACCTTTTCTTTCTTTCATTAATGAGTACTCTAACCTCCCACACAGAATTTAAAACTTAATTCTTCCCAATGAAATACTGCCAGTAATCTCAGCGAACCAAATATCTATGCAATAAGGACAAAAATGTTTTTAAACAACTTGTACCTTATGCCAACCGTTTTATTGGAGTTAACTGACAGGAGGACGCGCACTGGCCCCTTAGTGTGACTGAGTTTAAGCCCCTTGTAAACAGGACGCCAGTGTTCTCCCCATTCCAGGCAGTCCTCAGCCTCTCCTGCCTTCCCTCTGCCTGGCAGAGTTGAGTGTGGCCTGCTCAGTGTTGTGATTCATTTTTATTTAACCTGAGTAGGAGTCAGTTATGAATTTTTTTAAAAGGTGATTTTTTAAGACACTAAAATTAAGTCCTGTTTTCAGTTAAGCCTACAATATAAAGACAAACGAAAACATTATGTGTGTGTGTGTGTGTGTGTGTGTGTGTGTGTGTCCTTGCCCTGGGGCGTGGGAGGTGGGGAGTGGGGAAGCAAATGAGAGGAATCTTTCAAGGCCAACTTTTGGAAACAGGAGTCTTTTTATCCCCTTAAAGACCTAATTTGAACCAATATAACATTGTTCCTTTAAAAAAAGTCTAGGTTCATCTATTGCTATTTTGCTTTCATATGAAAACTAACTAAAAACTGCTGATACTCTTCAATTCAAAGATTAAAACATAAAAAGTAGGCAAAGACAAATTAATCAAATTTGAAAAATTGTTCAAGTCATAGAGCAACAGCCTGTGGAAGACAATCCCAAAAGTTAAAAATAACCTCTGACTTTAGGGAATATGCTGGCTGCCCCTCACCAAGTGTTCTATTAACTCGCCCTGGGTGTTCTTTGTTCGTGCTTTGATATTCTTTCACTAGACTTCTCCGCTGTAAAATAGGAGTCAATATTTTTCCCAGTTCCAAAGATTTATTTCTAAAGTCCTGAAATGCTTCAAGTGACATATTAATCAAACTCTTTGTACTGACGCAGACAGTTATGTGTAAAGGGGCAGGTGAGCTTGAAGCCAAATTCTTTCTTAAAATCTCTCCCTCCGCTGTCATCTTTTTGTCGCTGTCTATGAGTCAAAGGCTTTGAATTCTATTTACAGATCCTGGAATTCTCCTTCCGTCTCCCCTGCCATTCTGCTTGGTCCCCTGTGGTTATGAATTTGAGCATTAAAATAACTATATTCATGCTGTGGTTCACAGAAAAATTTACTTATGTGAAAGCAGAAGCTACATAAAAATCCGTTAAAGCTCAGTCATATCATAAGGTGTCATATCAATATACTGATCACAGTGTAATACTATTATTTCTTTATAGGAGTAAAGATTTTTCATACTGTGGAGGAGGCACCCATGGTTATGACAATAAGTTTAAGAGCATGGAGGTAACTTACTGCCTTTTTTTTTTTTTTTAACGAGTATTTATTGAGCACTTACTTTGTGACGGGCAATGTTCAGGACTCTTGAATACATCTGTGAAGGGACCAGATAAAGATCCCTGCCCTCATGTGGTGTTCATTCTAACAAGGGGATACAGGTAACTGGCATAATAAAGGAATATATTATTTGCTATGTTAGGGATAAGTGCTATGGGAAATAAAGAGAAAGTAAAGCAGAGTAAGTGGAGACTGGGGGTGTTACGGGTGCCATGAAGACAGTATGAAACTTTGAATAAGGTGGAGACAGTGAGATTCATTGAGATGCCATTTGAGCAGAGACTTGAAGAAGGTGAAGGAAGAACTTTTCAAATACTCAGGGCAAATGTCTCAGGCAGAAGAAACAGCCAGTGCAAAGGCCCAGGGGTGAGTGTCTGCTGTGTCGGGAGAGCCCTCATAGCTGTGGGAGGATGGTAGCTTGTGGCTGGCGCTGATGGAGGGGAAGGGTGAGATGCAACTGGACATGTTGAGTTCCTAATATGTGTTAGACGTGCACGTCGGGATGTTACACAGGCAATTAAGAGAGAGTCTACCTGGAGATCCGAAATTGTATTTGAGGCGTATAAAACATTTAAAAGATATGCACCTAAATAAGATGCTCAGGGACTGAATGTAAGGGAGAGGAGGACAAGTACAGAGCCCTAAGCACTTCTCTTAGAAGAGGTGTGGAGAAACAGAGCTCCCAGCACAGAGACCTAGAAGTCGAGCCAGGGAGGCAGGAAGGAAACCAGCAGCCTCTGTGCCGGGGAAGCCCAGGAAGGCGCTCTCTGGAGGAGTCCAGGAGTGAAGGGCAGCCGTGTCCCCCAGAGGTGGAGCTTCATGGCTCTACACTACATACATACACACACACTATACACACCACACACACACCCCACACATATGCAGACACCACACACGCACCCCACATATACACACAGCCCTGTCCCTTTCCAAATAGCAAAAAATGTTAGGCTCTTTTGAATGTACTGCCTCCTAACATTGTCATGAGGAGTTATACCTCTTTGGAAAAATTTGAAAAATCTCTGCAGACAGAGCACTTCTCTCTTAATTAGGGTGCTATTTGATAATTAAGTTAATTTCTGCAAGAAAAACCTACACCTCCAATCCTTTGCTGTCTATTTTGGGAAAAAAATATATGTGTATAAAATATACACATATAAAATAAAAATATATATATGTGTGTATCCCTGTTACCAGAAAACAATCGCTTATTTATGTTTGATGGTTTTCTTCTAGTTGTTTACAGTCTAAAACAACTAGATCTGTTATAAAGAATATGATTAAGTTAACATTAATTAATTAATATAAATAAAAATATTTAGGTCTCTTCATCCTAAAAGTAAAGGGGAGATACGTCTGAAAAATCAGTGGGTTTATAGAAGTTGTGCAAAAATTTAATGCTTAGAAACTTCCACATTTTTTGCCACATGTTAACATATTTGAGCAATGATATGAATGGCATATAAAAAGAATACGAGATGTTATGTGACAAATTGCTAATTTCTGTTGCCCAGCTGTGGTGGAACTGTGCTGATGTGGCTTGTCCACTGTTGCTTGTAGTCTCCTAGCCTGTTGGCATCTGACGTGCTGTGGACGCAGATAGAGAGAGAAGGGAACACAGGGTGGATTATATTTGATTGAGATTGTACAACACCACAGCTGGAAATGATGTAGAAATCATTTCAGATCGGAACAGAAATCCTTACAGAAGCCTAAGCTGCAAATGGGAGAGCTGGTATAGAAGGAAAATTGTGTCTCTTCCACCATCTGTTTCTGAGTTTAGATGGCATCTAGTAATAGTAGGACCGTTTCCACCTAGGCTATCTTTCTGGCACATGGACCCAGTTTTAAAGAGAAGACTGAAATTGAACCGTTCGAAAATATTGAACTCTATAACCTAATATGTGGTAAGTATGTCCATATAAATACAACGGCGAAATGTGGATAGAGTTTTAAAATATATATTTTGAAATTGATGGTACATTGAATCCCAAAGGTGGATGCTCTGCACTGAGAAGACGGAAAGTAGAAAAGATGAGGAAGAAATATTTATTATTCAGAATTATTCAGCTATAGGAATGAAGTCTTTTTGTCCTTCTAGGAACAATAAACATTAGATCTCAGGAGACCAGCTTTTCTATTAGTTACTATATGAAAATTTAATTTAATAAAACAGCTAAAAAAAATTAGACTTCCAACTTTTCAAAGCAGGAAAAACACACTGAAAAACACAAGTGTTTTCTTGTAATTACAGAGAGAAAGCTTCTGGAATAACAGGATGGTAAGAAAGTCCTATTTGGAGAGACACTTGTTACCACACTGAGTCTTAACAAATCTTAAAGAATTCGAGTTTTGGGGCATCTCACCTGCCCTTTCTGCCTCCGTGCCTGCCTCAGACCGCTGTGTTAACAAGTCGTTGATGTCAGCAAGGCAAGGGGCGCGTTGCATTTTCACCTTTGGCCAAAGGACTCTGCACAAAGTATGCTCACAGTTGTCGCTCTCAATCTTGTCCTGGCCTGTGGTGATTGAATGTGACTTAGAGACCAGAAAGTGTCATTTAAAAGTCACGTGTTGTCGCCTTAAGAGCTTCAGTTCTTGGTGCCCAAGGCTGAGTGTGTGGTCAGGCTGCTGGCCCTATGGGAAGAGGCTTAGAAGGAACCAGATACGATTCCGGGTCTAGGAGAGACCTACTGGGCGGTGCTCAGCAGGAGCCACTAAACGCCCATGTCTGTGAAATATTTGCAAGTTTTGTTTTTATAGAAAAACATTAGAAAAAGTTCTCTACATATTAAGCAAAATTCACTAGTTTAATTTTTAAATAGTATCTGTCCTTAGAGAATTTTCATATAATTAAATAAAAATAGTACAAGTAAGATTGTAAATTAAGTTCTTTCAGTTTGTTTTTACTAAAAAGATAGCTTTTTATGCTAGAAAACCATGATATGTTTAAGGAACAAAGGGATGATTTAAACAATGATGTTTTTCTCTGGAGGAACAGAAACGCTTCCTAAAAGTTCCTGCAGCTCATCTATAGCAACTGGTCCTGTTCTCCAGAAAGGCTGGGTGATGGGAACTCTGGGAAGAAAGTTAGTAAACTGAACAGCATGTGCGGGACGCGACTGCATTGCTGCAGAATTTATTGAAGGAAGTGAACAGGGGGCCTTGTTTTCTCCCATCTTCCAGAGATGTTGTTGCCTTCCAACTTAAAACTACTCTGAATTTCTGAAAACAGATCTTCTACACATTCAACCAGCACCAAACAATGGTACCCATGGCAGTTTAAACCATCTTCTGAAGGTGCCTTTTTATGAGCCATCCCATGAAGAGGAAGTGTCAAAGTTCTCTGTTTGTGGCTTTACTGTTCCGTTGCCCACAGATGCTCTCGACTGTTCGTGCCCTCAGCTACAAAGGGTAAGTAATGGGCTGGCCCAGTGGTCTAGTGGTTAAGTTCACCACACTCTGCTTCAACAGCCTGGGTTCAGTTCCCAAGCACGGACCTATACCACTTGTCAGCAGCCATGCTGTGGTGGCATCCCATATACAAAATAGAGGAAGATTGGCACAGATGTTAGCTCAGGGTGAATCTTCCTCAGCAAAAAACAACAGCAACAAAACCCCTACATAATAAGTTCATGTATCCATACGAATGAAAAGGGGCAAGCTAAATCTATAACCAGGGTAGCTGACAACGAGGTTTGTGTTCTAGCTCGGATATTTACTAAGTAATGTATGTGGTTTCTCTGAACCTTATCTGGAAATGAGAAATACAGTATAGGTTTAAGTACGTGAATGTGCTTTGTAAACTGGAAAGCACTATTTGGAAGTTGTTTATTCCCTTATAAGCTGACTGTCCTTAACCATTCAAAATGGTAGAATCTTGGAGCCCTTTGGTTTCCCTCAGGAACCATCGCTGTTACAGCTCAAGAATCAGATGGTCAAGCTTGGTTGTTTGTAGCAAATACCCATGGCTGCGTGGCTGCAGGATTGTGGTCTAGCTCAGACACACCCCCTAGGGTCTAGGCCCTGGAGTCTACCCAGCGAGAAGCCCAACCTCCAGAGCGGGAGGGCCTCTTTAGGGAGCAGTGAAGAGTCCCCTCAGGCAATGCGTGGAGTCTGGCTAACAGGCAGTCAGCACTGGGAAAGCCCTTTTTAGTGGGTCAGGCGCCTGGCTGAGTTCAGGGGCAGAATTTCAGATCCCAGGAGACTCAGCACAGTGAGGTTCCAGCACTGCGAGGGCCCCCCGAAAGGCCTGGAGTCAGAACAGGAGCTGATTGCAAGGACCAAGCCCACCTGTGAGAACTGGAGCCCCTGGATGGGGCTGGAATTGCAGAAAGGACTTGAAGCCCTGTCGTCAGGAGTCCATCAAGCTAAAACGGATGTCAAGGTGCATTTGATGCCAAGTTCAAACTAAACAGAGCTAAATAAAACCTCTGCCTCAGGCGAGAATTATTCCTCAGAGCCAGGAGTCAGCAAAACTCCACATTCTCTGTCCTCAGAATACCACTGCACCTCATAAATAAATAAACGTGTAAATAAATAACCAACCAAAGATGCTTTGAGGAACAAAAGTCCAGTCAAACTTCCCAAAGAAAATCAAATCCACAGCAAAGATCAGAGGTGGGGGGTGTGGGTTTCCTACCTACTGCTTCCAATAACCTCAGTGGAACCACCATTTGAAGTAACAATAATAAACATTAAAGGTGGGTGTTGCATTCCCCATTTTAGAGATAAAGGGGGCTTAGAGAAGTTAGGTAAACTGTCCAAGGTCACAGAAGCTTGGCTTCCCTGACTGCAAACCGCAAGTTCTTCTCTATGAAGAATGCCCTTCGCTCTTCAAGGTGTGATCCCAGGATCAGCATCTGCACCACTTGCAAGCTGGCGGGAGATCCAGAATCTCAGCCCCGCTGAGCTCAGGCTCCCTGAGTCAGAATCTTCATTTCAACACGCTGCAAGGGAGTTGTGTGTGTGTTAGAGCTTGAGAAGCCCTGGGGTGTTGTCACACCAACTTAGTAGTAGATTCCAGCTGTAGTAAGCATGCTCGGCCTCATTATTAATCTCCTCTTTGCAAATTCTCACAAAAAGAAAGTATTCCTGGGAGTAGTAGTTTCTTTATATTTCTAAGTGGCGGAATTGGAATTTAAACTGAAGCAAGTCTGGTTTCTTTGTTCAGTAGTAAAACATTCATGTGATTACTGCAGAAATAATCTTGATCACTATCAATGCAAGTAATCCATCACCAATCTGTAAATCAAAGTTGGGGTGACTTTATTATGAGCCAACTCTCAGGACCATATAGCCCAGGGGAGTCCTTTCACAAAGGAAGGGAGCGCTCCAAAGAAGTAGAGTGTACAGAGTTAAATACCATTAAAGAGCACACATCACATATGACAGCAATGTCCCTTTTACGGTAGTCATGAGATTGCTTTGCTGGCACAGCAATTCAGTGAACAGAGCAAGTCAGTGGTTTCAAGGTAGATGGTCACAAGGTGAGTGCAGCAGGTCAGCAATTAATCCTTCGTTTAGGGAGAGGTGCTTATCCTTAAGGAAATGCTGATGTGGGCAAAGTTATATCCTTATCTTTAAGGGCATTGTTATTGTCTTTGGGACTTAGTAAATATTTAAAACAGATATACAATGCACACTCAACAGCTCATGTCAGGCCCTTTTGGAAAAACAAGTTCAGGCCAGATTAGTTTTAACCCAAATGGCTTCCTCATATACTCCACTATATCCTATTGCTTGTCATCTATTTATCATCACCTTTTAAAAGATACGTCACATATGTTTTGCTTTCTCCCCTCTCCCACATTGTCTTGCAGGATACTTCTCTAGAATACGCGAATCAAATGCTAAATCTCACCCAAGATGAAAGTAAGTCAATAGAAAACATGTTAAGTCTTTGATGTTTAGACCTAACAAGACACAGCCTTTTTGGAATTCTTCAAAATAAGCTCACAGGGGCTTTGAACATAAAGATTTTATTGCTAATGTACAGGAGGACAAAAACCCCCAGATCTAATAACAATAGCAAGCATGGGGTAGTTGCAGTGGTTCCAAGAACATAACAAATTTCTTGAAATGGTCACGTCTCATCCTCAGTCCCCTGCTCCCTTTCTGAGATGTGAAGAGATCAAACTGCCTGGGTTTGAAGCCTACCTCTACTGCTCTCTGGCTGGGTAAACTGGCCCAAATCACTCAACCTCTCTGTGCCTGTCTCCTCATCTATAATAATGGTACCCACCTCATGTAGTCGTAAAGATTAAAAGAGTTAATCCATGGAAAGAATTTAGAACAGAGCCTGGCCTGTAGCAGTGTTATTATTACCTGTTATCTTTTAAGTATTCTTGTATTAGACTCACTAGGCCTGTTTCATCATTTGTAAAATGGGGACACCTCCTTTGTAGAGTTGTTATGAAGATTAGAGGAGTTAATGTGCGTGTGCACTTAGAGTAGCGCCTGGCTCCCAGTAGGAGTTCAGTAAATGTGTTGGTTGTTTGATACGCTTCTTATGATCTGCTGAGTGTTATTCCATGGCATGAATACACTGCAGGTGTTTAAACTATCAATAATTGGTGGATTTTTAGGTTATAGGAGCAGACAATTAAAAATAAGTAAATACATTAGGACTTACTTTGTGTAAAATTCCAGTATCTTCCCTGTGACAGTTATTACTGTAGGTCATCTTTGTTATAACATATATTCTTTAGATTTGGGGGTTTTATCTCTTCACTTATGTCCTGTGAGCTGTTAGCTGCTTGGCTAAATTACTTATTGAAGCCTTAGTTTTGCAATCTGTATAATGGAATAATAACACCTAGCTCATAGGGTTGTAAGAAATAAAAGAGATTAAGTATGTAAAATATTTATCAGAGTGCCTGGCACAAAATATGCCATCAGAGAATGACAGGTATTATGCATAGAAGCGTTTGCTAATTTTACAAACATTTTTATTTTATGTTATTTTTATTTTAGTAACAGCAACAGAGAAACTAAATTTGCCATTTGGGAGGCCCAGGGTTATGCAGAAGAACAAGGAACACTGTCTCCTTTATCATAGGGAATACGTCAGTGGATTTGGAAAAGACATCAGGATGCCCCTTTGGAGCTCATACACAGTTCCCAATCCAGTAAGTTCCTGTGTCCATTGATCCATGTAGTTCTCTAATATTCTAAGAGTTGAATTTCGATTTTCAGTAGAGCTCCCAAAGGAGCTCACTGGCCTGTGGCTTGTACAACAATGTCCCCGGTATTGCTTAAAGGTATTTAAAGGTTCTCTGTGGGTGCAAAAGAGGAACACATTGTGTTTTGCCTGGAGGAGAAATTAGAAAGTGTTTTCAGTCCAACTGTCCAACTGGTAAGATAGATAGAAAAGAAGATTTCAAAGAGAAGCAATAGGAAGTACACACTATTCATTTGGTATATCCTAAGTATATGGTGGGTGCACCTAGAAAGTGATGGTAAATAGATTATAAAGGGCTTTGTATTTATTTGAATATTTAACAGATACTTTCCTATCTGCTGTGTGCTGTAGTAGGCACAAAGGACACACTGTGAATGAGAGCTACCTCTTCCCTGAAGGCTCTAGCTCTCTAATAAGTCAGGCTAGACTTAGATGTACAGGTGTGCTACGTCACAGATCTCTCCAGACTGAGGGTGGGACCCAGTTGTTTAAACCCTCTTCCCTCTTCACTATCTGGCAAACTTCTTTTCCATAAATGATGCTGGGACATTTGGCTACCATAAGAAAGAAAATATTAGATCCCTATCTCACACCATATACAAAATTAAATTGCTGGTGAATTTATAGATATAAATGTGAACAGCAAATGCATATTTTCTTTTGTATATATCTTTATGACCTTAGGATAGAGAAGGATTTCTTAGGACGCAAGAACAACAAGAAAAATACAGAGGAAATTGAATAATTTGACTATATTAGCATTAATGTGTGACAAAAAGACGAAAGTTATGGATGGGACAATATACTTGTATTGCACATAAGAAACAAATTATCAGTATCCAGAATAGTAGTTAGGATCCAGAATAGCTAATACGTTCCTACTAAGAAACGAGAGAATGATAAGCATCTTAGTTAATAAATAGGCAAAGGATATGAGCCAAGCAATTGAACTTCATTAGCAACCTGGGAAACGTAAATTAAAGCAAAAATCCAAGTCTGCTCAATGTCACTCCAAATACTCCTTCAGGGCAGGAATAGTTTTGTTTAATGTGTCCCCAGCACAGTAGAGTCGCCCAGTAGATGCCTCCTCAATGACTGCATTGGATGAATAAATCTCCACCATTATTTTTAAAGACTTAAAGACAAAGCAGAACTTTCAACCAGAAGGGTAAATAAATAGTCAAGAAGCTGATTTTGTAGAGAAAACCCTAGTATTTTAGATCCAAAGATTCTGACGACAAACCTCAACCTGTTACTGTTCTTCCTCAGGGTACAGATGTTCCTCTTTTTGTGGAAAGGAAGTGATTGGCTGTATCCAGATTATTTACTCTTGTTCCAGTTCAAGATTTCTGGAGAAAAATAAGCACATTTTCCCACTCCCAGTTAAAGCTTTGTGTTCTGAAAGCCGACTCTGCTGCTGACAATGGTTTAATCGTGGTCAGTGGCGGGGGAGCACTACTTTTGTTTCCCAACGTGGGCAAAAATTTTAGTTACCTGAGTTCATATGTATGGTTAATGGCAGCATCACTTTCTTAATATGTGCCGTGTTCAGTTGTTTATGATTTTCTTCAACCTACTGTGAAACATACTATGAAACAACTATATGAAGTCGTCTATTCCTTAAAATAATTTCTATTTGTTTTTGTTTTTGAGAGGGGCAGTCTATGCAAGGCCAGTCTTACTATTCAATTGTCTATTTTGAGAAGTCCAGGGACCAGGCATTGCATGAAATTAAGGGAAATGTTTATATTTTTAGTACTTTCTTCTGCTGTGTTGCACTTCCGAATTTACATGAGGTTTAGGGGAAATCAAAGGCAGAGAGATTTTAAGTGGGCTCAACTAGGAGTTTAGTACAATTCTTTTTTGTTATTGTTTTAAAACTAGCTTCTTTGTTACCAAAAGTTCCTCTGCTTTTACTGATCCCACAGAACTGCTTGTGTATTTCTCCCTCCCTGTGACAGGATGGAATTCTAGCAATTTTCTGCTTTCTAATTCAGAAATTACTCTGTTAGTATGTTGTGGTTCAAGAAAATTACATACAAGGATGTTTTGAGATTCACATAAAAATGTTGTAAATCAGCTCTGTGTTTGAAAAATCAGACTTTAAATAAGCACTCTGGAGCATGGGCCCACTTGGCTTGCGCCTTTAAGTTTTGTGGAGCTTTTGTTTTTCTGTGGTTTTGGTGGGTTTTTGAATTTTTGTTTTTGTTGTTATTATCTCAGAAGAGTTCTGGGGAGGTAGTTGTGATTTGAAATCATGGTCCTACAACAACTGTTTTGAAACCATTAAGGTTGATCAGACTGTAGATGGGTCTTTTGTTCCGGGCCTACTCAGTAGGAAGATGTGAACTGCTGAAATGAAAATAAGTGAAAAGCTGAAAATAAGAGTAAAAATTACAAGTATCATTTAGAATATACATTTCAGAAATTTCATATGAAATCAAAGGGCTTTCTGAGAGAAGAAGATCCTATGTACTTTGAACATGTCTGCCTCTCTCTGTCTATATATGCTTATGTCTCCCATATTGTTGAATTTTTAAAATGCCTTTTTTGTTTCTAAGGCTTTTTAGCTCTGATATCATAAATTACAACCAATCATGTTTTGTGAGTCTTTAAAAACTAGAGATGTTGTTAGGTATTGCAAAAATCTTTTTTTAACTGTAAGAAATATTTTTCCCTGTAGAAAAAATCACAGGACCAGAAAAATAATTAAAAATCTATGAAGTTATTATGCTTGCCATAAGGCAAGATTGTAGCTATCCAATCTGCAAATACTTAGGTTTTAGCTTTTACATTCAGCCTACAGGATAGAGAGTCTTTAACTTCCATGGAATAATTCTGTCTCCTAGTTTGTTTTATCCCCATGCCAGACTAGAAGTGAAACCACCTTGCTTTCCTGTCCACGCTCATCATCTACTTCTCGTGAAGAATTTTAGGAGTGAGGGAATTCAGATTTTATCTGAGAACCTGAGTTCTATTTATCGTTTTCCTGACTTTCTATCCCTGGCTTAAAAACCTGTAAGGAACTCTGGAAAGATGGCAGGATTCAAGCTGTTTATATGTGTGTGTCGGGGGGCAGGGGGTTCCAATGCCTTCTCTCAAGAGCCCAGGACTCAGAAGTGATGTGACCACATCTCCCACCATCCTTCTAGAGGACCGCCTATTGCGTAATCTCACCTTTATAAAAGTAGGCCTTGTCCTGTCTTTCCTAGTCCTGTTGCACTTGTATTTGAGGGTTTAAGTTTGGTGTGTAAGAAACGAGATTTTCAATTAGGAGAAAATGTGTAAATTTTTTTAATACTTTCTGGCTAGTGCCATCCTGGTCCATTGCCCCCAACCCAAAGTCTATCCCACTTTGAGAAAATAGTCAACATTTTGCCCAACTAAATTGTTTGAGCGCAACTTCCACAGCTGCAGTCTCATAAAATTTACAATAAACTTCCCTCCTTAACATTTTCCTGATTTTAACTATTGAATACAGACATGTCATTTTCCTTACATTATGGAAAATGCATCTATGGCTACATTTCTTCAAGTAAAACTCACTAAACATGTGAAGTTCTCAAGTAAAATGGTAAAGATGTGTGGTAGAGAACATCAGCTCACATATTCTGGATGTCTGTGGGGGCTGACTCAGTCAGCAATCGATATTCTTGGTTCTCCCATTTTGCAACATCTGTATGTGCCCTTTATGCCAAGTGAAGAAACCTGGCCATTCAGAACTCTTGCTATGATGTGTTTTTGAAAGAATCTAAACCGATGTTTTTAACTTTGCAACGTCTGCCACCAAGAGAGTGAAATAAATGGTGAGATGTGGCTCTATTGTAAATATCTTCCTATTTCTTGGTTCACTTCTTATTTTGTTGGACGGATACCACTCGGGAGCTTCCTGAGACAGAAAGAGGGGAAGATACATTTTTGAGACTTTGTGTATCTCAAAAGAGTCTTATTCAATATATGCTTAATTGATGATTTAGCTTTAGAATTTTAGAAAGAATTTTTCTTCAGAATTAATAGGAATTAATAGCACATTAGACTACCTGGACTGATCCTCTAATATTTTTGTATATTCCTTACTTTCTTCCATCTCTTGTCATAATTCCACTTTTTCAGAGTGGAATCTGCAACTTCATATTATAGATCGTACTGAATATTTTATTTCTGCTATTATATTTTTAAATCCCAAGAGCTCTTTCTGTTATCTCTTTCCTTTTCTATGCTTTCTGTTCTTTCTATACGGATGCCATATGTACTCTTTTCTCCCTGAGGAGCGAGTTTTTCTGCTCTCTGCATTGTCTCTCTTTCTTCTTGGTTCTCCCCCTGCCCTGAAAATGTCTGGTGGTCCTTGGCAGCTGGCTCATATTTTAAGGGTGAGGAACATGGCTGGGGCTTGCCAGCTGATAGGCTTCACTGTAGGTTGATCAGGACGAGAGCCAGCCATTTTGTTGGGGACTCCCAATTGTAAGTATCTAATTTTCCTTTCAAGGCTAGTTTGTTTTCCAAAGAAAGGACACTTCTAATCTGACCCAGCATATAAGATTGGCAGGCTACATGGGGGCAATGAGACTGGGGGAAATCTTACCATTCGGCATATAGATTTTTATTTAATCTGGTTACTTTCAATATGGCGCACCTGCTCTCTGGATGTCTTGTGTCCTTTAGTCTGATCATCCCTCTGGTTCAGCCTCTCCAGTGAGTAAATATTCTGTCTAGCTTCTTGTACAGATTTTCAACCTATACTTTTCTTTCCAGCCCTACATACATCCCCTGTCTTTAGGAAACTCCAATTTCTACCCTTGAGGTTCTGCGGTAGGAATCAGCTTCTTTGTGTTTTCCCTAACCATAGGCTCTTTGTTGTCAGTGTTTACTGGTCTCTGAAGTCAGGCTACAATAATAAACAAAATCTTTATCTGATTTCCAGCTTATGAAAAATTTGTAGAAGTATCTTCATCATTACTGTCTTTTTAAATGGGCTTTTAGAAGGGAGCAGAGGTAAATGTGTTCTGTCAAGTTGGGAAATCTACTCAACTTCTGTATAGTGTTTTCCAGCTGGAGTGTTGCAGTGTGTTAGGGGCACATTATCTGGTTGGCTTTCCCCAGACTTCCCTCATCTTCATCTCCTGCCTGCTCTATACCTTCTCATGGTGTTCTCCTGCCTATGAATATAGTACATGGTGTATTCTGCCTTTTCCCTTGTGAATTGATCTTGTACATTTTATTTTCTTATATTTTGCCCAGCTTTATTGAGATGGAATTCACATGTAACACTGTAAGTTTAAGGTGTACAATGTGATTTGATACATGCATATAGTTTTAAATGATCACCACATACGTTTTAGGCTCGAAGCTAATTTTTGCTTTTAGTACAATGCAGTGAATAGAGGAAGGACGTCCTAATTTAATTTAATCTTCTTTTTTATAAGTTATAAAAATAATTTGTGAAGAAGTATATATATTATGGGCTGTAGAGGGCATAAAAATCAAAATCTCGGAAAAAATGAAATGGATAGCAAAATGTTTACTTATTTATGATTATATGTTAGTCAAAATTATGACAATTATGTAATACTGTATTACCTTAAATTCTTGAATTAGGCAGCACAATTATAGGATGGCTGGTAGAGAATAAATTATTGTATTAGTCTTTAAATGGAGCTACAAAGAAAATTATTAAAAAATATATTCTTCTACTTCATGATGAATGAAGCATAGCTACATATTTATTTAAATCCCCAAATAAGTAAGTTTTGACAACGAGAGCTTTTCTTTGAATTAATTCTGGGTTGATTATAAGTTCTTGCTAACTGAAGAATAATGTCCTTAGTTCCTATATGTATTTTTTAAATAAACTGTTATTTTCCATTTTTATTGAAATACAACATATGTCCCCAGCTAAAAAATCGATCCTGAAAAGGATTTTGGTTTTTAGCAGTAGCTCCCATTATTCTTTTGCTCTCAGTTGAGGTTTCATTCTGCAAATATTCCTTTCCAAGATGTGTTTGATTTGCCCTCCCTGTGTCCCTAACCAGAAGGGAACCACAGAAGAAAACATTGCTGAAGACATCCATTTCCATTGCTTGCATAGACCTGATTCACTAAGAAAATAAGAAAAGGTTAAATGAAAAACATTCTAGGGAAGTTACAAACCATATAAGGTGATGGGTGAGCCACGCTGTGGGCGTTATTTTCTCTTTTTTTCTTTTCTCTCTTTCGACAGGGAGACACATCGCCTCTTCCTCCCACTGTCCCAGACTGTCTGCGGGCTGATGTCAGGGTTGCTCCTTCTGAGAGCCAAAAATGTTCCTTCTATTTAGCAGACAAGAATGTCACCCACGGCTTCCTCTATCCTCCTGGTTGGTATAACTCTTTTTGAGAGCAGCAGCTTAGAAAGCCCTTATCAGCTGGCTGTGGGCCTGTGCCTTAAACATACGCTCCCCCCTCCCCCAAACTACCTGCTCTGGCTGAAGGAGCTGCCCGCAGGCCACCAGGGGTTGTGGGCGGGCCCGAAGCAGAGTGACAGCTATCATGAGACTGATACCACCTGCAGTAGGAACCACAGGGCAGCTCCAATCGGCCCAGATGTTCAGAGGGTTTGGCAGGTTTAAGTTTAATTTTAAAACTGAAGATTCTTTGGGGAGGGACACAAACGTCTAACAAAACAGTTCTTCTGGCTACTGCCCAAGCTCAGGGCTGCGCGGAGAATGCAGCTGTGAGAGAGCTCAGGCAAGAATTCAGGCCTCTTATGGCATAGGCTCAACAATTTTAAACTGTGGATTAAGTAGCTGAATGAACTTTAAGTTCATTTGAAAAAGCGTCTCTCTCTCTTGGGAACATGCGAAAGCTGGGGTTATTTTTCTAAAACTCAAATCTCTTCCCTGTTCAGCAGGAAATGTCATTTTCATTAACTCACCCGTGAGATTGTCGGCACTTTCAGCTTCTGGGAATGGGTTTACTCCTGATAATTGACTTCATTTTCTGGAAGCCAGGACCAAAGAGGTCCTTTAGACATTTATAGCTTAGAGATTGTGAGATTTATAATGGGAAAAAAGAAAGGCTTAACAAAGACAAGTAGCACAGCAATTTAAGCCCCTAACATGGGATTAGGACAAATAACCTGATATATCTTATTAAAATACATAGAGACAATTAGAACTACCAAACTTGTGCAAACCCTGGGATAAACATAAATAGTTGCAACATTTTATTAATGAAATTGTTTAAACTGGCATATAAAATTGTGTCTGTTAAGCCATAAGATATTGGTTGATATATAAATGTTTGCTTCATCAAGGAAATGAAATTAATAACTAAGCAGCTTATCTCAAAAAATATTAAGGCGAAAATGAAACTCCCTTCTAGCTTTCCACTGTAAATTGTTGGTTAGAAATTCCATTATAAGCTGATGGTTATTTTTCTCTGAAAGGAGGTACTGTTATGCTGACTGTGGTCCCAACTTTCCATTTAAAGAGTAGAAAAGGCTTGTAGGGGATCTGAGGACAGTGAACAGCACGTGAAACCTTAAGGGAAAAAACACCACCAACTTGTTCGTCCTTGCCTTCTGGTGCCCACCTCTTGGCCTTTCACTTGTCTTCGCTAAGATACCCAAGTGCAGTTTAAATATAAAAGGTATTATAATATGCATTTCTAGGCTTGCAGCTTTTTTAATCCTCACCCTATTTCTGTGAGAGGGACGCCATGAGACAGATGGGCCCAAGGGACAGAGCACGTTGCTCAGGGTTTCAGCTGGTAGGCGGTGGAGCTGGGGTTCAAATCTGGGAAGTCTACGTCCAGAGCACGCACCCAGCACTCACTCTGCTGGACGGCACCTCCACGAGTCCTCAGAGCCAGTCATTTGCGGTGTCATCAGTCAGCAGTCTTCATTGGGTTAAAACTCACTTTCTTAAGAAAATTGTATTTTGGAAGAGCGATTTGTAATCGCATTATTATTCTGTGCACATTCAACTGCTGTGTGTTCATGTTGATGTTATGTTTGTTTCCTAGGGCTGCTGTAACAAATTGCCACCAAGTTGGTGGCTTGTAACAACAGAAATATTTTCTCTCAGAGTTCTGGAGGCCAGAAGTCTGAAATCCAGGTGTCGGCAGGGCCCCGCCCCTTTGACGGAGAGATTCCGGAGAAGAATCCTTCTTTTTTTTAAAGATTGGCACCGGAGCTAACAACTGTTGCCAATCTTCTTCCTTTCTTTTTTTTCCTGCTTTATCTTCCCAAACCCCCCGTACATGGTTGTATATCTTAGTTGCAGGTCTTTCTAGTTGTGGGATGTGGGACACTGCCTCAACGTGGCCTGAGGAACAGTGCCATATCTGCGCCCAGGATCTGAACCCTGGGCTGACTCAGCGGAGCGCGAGAACTTAACCACTCAGCCACGGAACCAGCCCCTAGAATCCTTCTTTACCTCTTCCAGCTTCTGGGACTCCAGGCGTCTCTTGGCTTGTGGCTGCGTCGTTCCAGTCTCTGCCTCCGTCTTCACATGCTTCTCCCTGGGTCTCTCCTCTTCTCAGCCCTCACTCTCCTTAGAAGGGCACCAGTTGTTGGATTAGAGCCCACGCTAAATCCAGGATAACCTCATCTCAAGACCCTTACCTTAATCACATCTGCACAGACCCTATTTCCCACTTTCCTTCTCATGGGTACAGGGGTCAGGACTTGGACACATCTTTTTGAGGGTCTCCATTCAACCCCCTGCAGGTATCAAATGTGTGAAACTGCCTGCATTACTGCTGACCTCGACTGACAGGAGAGTGCTTAGTATCTTGGTGTTTTGACTGCTAATAAATTGACAGTAGTAGTAATTTGCCCATTATGTAATATGTTATATTTTCTCTTATAGCTAGATTTAATAAATTTCACTTGTTTTGCAGCGAACAACAGAACTTCTGAGAGTCAATATGATGCTTTAATTACAAGTAATTTGGTTCCTATGTATGAAGAATTCAAAAGTAAGTATATATTTAGATTATTAATTTAAAAATACCTACGTGACTCTATGAACTTACAAACTAAACAGATCTTTTATTGCAATTTGTTTCTGATATTGAGTCATTTTGTTCTAATGTTTTAAATATAGAAACAGGAAGAATCTCTGACATAATTCTTTTCATATGAATTTTTATAATTTGTTTTTAACCCTAATTTAACTGTAAAGAGCTATTCACAAAACAAAGTTTTATGGACACTCATCATAAGTGTCTATATGATGATAAGCGTTTTTCCCTAGAGTCATAACTAATAAGGCAGTGTGTGTTTTCTGGCATGTTTAATACTCACTGTCCCCAAAGCAACTCAGCCCTAGGGAGGAATTTGGAGACATACTTAACTGTAATTTCAAGACTGCAACCACATCAACAACAAAAAGCTATCATCAATATGGCCGTTTTCATTGCATGAACTATTTTGCAGAATTTTCCAATCACCACTGACCATTATTGAAGCAGAATTTGATTCTATATAAATGTACCTGTCTATAGTAGAAAATAATTCCATATTTAGTAGAGGTAGATATTTTCAGCAACTTATTCTTTTGTTTTTAGAAATATGGGATTACTTCCACAGTGTTCTTCTTGTAAAACATGCCGTGGAAAGAAATGGAGTAAATGTGGTCAGTGGACCAGTATTTGATTATAATTATGATGGTCGTTTTGATGCTTCAAATGAAATTATAGAGTGAGTAATTTGAAACCAAATGGACTCTTTGATTTGCAATAGTGTAGCATGAGGGAAACCCTCAGTATTTTAAATAAAAGCTCCGTATTCTAAACATTACAAAGTATATGTATGTAGGGATGTTATTGTTGACTATTTTCTACTATACTACCTAAATATTTAGCCAAAACTTTATATGGCAAAAATTTAAACTAGAAAAGGGCAAGGAAAAAATGTCCAGGAAAAGCTTAGCAAAATTTTTATTTGGAACGTTTCTAAACTATTGGGCAGAGGAAAAGTGTGATTCTGTAAGAGTTAAGGAGATAGGGCCGACTCACTGTACTATTGATAAATGTAGAACCAGTCCTGCAATATAATAAATTAAAAAATGAAGGAGTGGTGGTTCATAATGTTTTCTCCTGGTGAATGATTCGTAAGAGTATCTCTCAGGAGAGGGTGTAGGCTTCATGCAGAAGACTAGTCCTTCCAGACTGTACATCTTTGTACTAAACCTGGTCCTAACAGGTTGCTAAGAATTACCTTTGAATGCAGCACGCAGGAATAGAGAGGTTTAGAAGTACCATCTGTTACTTCTCTTTATTACCAAAACGTAGGAAGAGCCAAACTAAACAATTGTACTGTCTAAGCATAGATTATCTGGAGCAATGATTTCTACCTACACCTTCCCATAAAGTGACATTTATGACTACTAAGTGTGTGGCCCCTTCCTATTTTGTTTGCCTTGTCCTTATTTCAGTGTTTATTGGTCCTATATTTCACCATTTAATAATTCTAGCAAACTCTTTGTTTGCACTCTACTGCATGCTTGGTACTTTTCTAGGCATTTTCATAGACTTTATTTAATCCAAAAAATGTTCCTGTATTAGATTCCATTAGCCCCCATTTACAGATGAGAAAACTGAGGCACAGAGGGGTTAAGTAACTTGTCTATGTTCCACAATTAGAAGGTGGTAAAGGCTGAATACGAACCCAGACAGTCTTCCTTGAGACCACGTAGAAATTCTGAATCACAGTAATACCAGCTCATATTCCTTTCAGTGGACTCACACTAATAACTTACCTTTATTTTGCACTTAAAACGTTTAAAAGCACTTTCATGTTCATTATCTGAAACTCAGGGATCTCATATCAGTTGTATGGATTTATCTCTGTGTCTACACTGTGAAGTTGGTAGCACAGGATGACCTCCATGTTGAAGTAGAGGAAATTTAGTAAGTCATAGGATGTGAGAGGGTTAGTCCATAGGGAAACATCTAGTGGAAGTACACAGCTGGAGTTGAAATCAGGGCTCCGCCCCAGCCCCTCTTCTATTAGAGAACATCACATGAATTATGAAGTCAGCAGAACTAGGAAACCCAGCAGGCATAGTATCATGCTCTGCTTTTCTTTGTATTCTAATATTTTCCCATAATATTAAAATGACCAAACTTGGACTTCTCTAAGTCTCTGGCTCATTGAAGTCAAAAAATATGAGAGAAGATTTTGTACTTTCTATTTATTTACTTTATTTTATGCTATTTTTACCTTGGCATTCCTTTAAAAATATATAAAGACATTTTTAATCTTTAGAAACAAAAGTGTAACACCAAATCTTTTCAATTATTATTTCAGATACGTGGTCAACACCAGTGTTCCCATCCCAACACACTACTTTGTGGTGCTGACTAGCTGTAAAAATAAGAGCCACACCCCTGACGCTTGCCCTGGGTGGTTGGACGTCCTGCCCTTTGTCATCCCTCACCGACCCACCAATGTGGAGAGCTGCCCTGTGAGTACGCCCTGGGAGAGTCCCAGGCAGGAGAAATGATGAGTCAGAGCTCATCGGCCTTTCATAAAAGTGGCTCTGACTACAGCAGTACATTTTTCAGGTGTTTTGTGGGTAGAGTTGTACTAAAAATGACCTCATTTTTAAACTTTTCCTTTGCCTGTTGATCCCTATGTAATTAATATCAATTTAAACATCTATATGTCTACATGAACATGTGTTTATATTTGAATATCTTATGTATTTTATTTATATACATTTTATTCAAACTCACTAATAAGGGGAAGGGTGGCATCTTACTAATATTTTGATTCTGGACACAAACTTTAAAGTTCTGTTCCAAAGTTGGCATGAAATTAACGCTTCCTGAATGACTATGTGAGTATAAAAACCCCATCAACTTGAAACATGAGGTCTGAAATTAATTACATATATACATACACAAAATAAGTTGGTTCAAGGAGCATTCCTTTGTTAACATCATGTATTAGTCTACCTGAAAATCTTTTTGGCTCAAGGCAAATTATATGTAAATAGTTGCTTCAACTTGCATCCATGTTCTTTATAGGAAAAAATATATATCTTGGTGATTGGGTTTTACTGAAGTTACTCAGCAAATGTATTGAGTACCTATTAAATGCATGATATTCCTTTTTTTGTTTGTTTGTTTGTTTTTTTACTGAGGTAACATTAGTGTATAACATTATATAAATTTCAGGTGTACATCGTTACGTATTTCGATTTCTGTTTGGATTACATCATGTTCACCACGCAGAGACTAATTACAGTCCATCACCACACACATGCCTCATCACCCCTTTCACCCTCCTGCCTCCCCCCTGCCCCTCTGGTAACCACCAATCCAATCTCTGTTTCTGTGTGTTTGATTGTCATTGTTTTTATCTTCTACTTATAAATGAGATCATACAGTATTTGACTGTCTCCCTCTGACTTATTTAGCTTAGCATAATACCCTCAAGGTCCATCCGTATTTTGACAAATGGCCAGATTTCCTCATTTCTTATGGCTGAGTAGTATTCCATTGTGTGTATATACCACATCTTCTTTATCCCTTCATCCGTTGATGGACACCTAGGTTGCTTCCAAGTCTTGACTATCGTGAATAATGCTGTGATGAAATAGGGGAGCATGTATCTTTATGCATTCATGCTTTCATGTTCCTTGGATAAATGCCCAGCAGTGGAATAGCTAGATCACGTGGTAGATCTATTCTTAATTTTTTGAGGAATCTCCTTGCTGTTTTCCATAGTGGCTGCACCAGTTTTTACTTCCACCAGCAGTGTATGTGGGTTCCCTTCTTTTCCACAGCCTCTCCAACACTTATTGTTTCCTGTCTCATTAATTACAGCCCTTCTGATGGGAGTGAGGTAATATCTCATTATAGTTTTGATTTGCATTTGCCTGGTAGTTAATGATGTTGAACATCTTTTCATGTGCCTATTGGCTATCTGTATATCTTCTTTGGAAAAACGTCTGTTCAGATCTTTTTAATTGCACAATATTCTGATAGAAACTCTTTATAATGAAGCGAGGAGGAATACATTGTCTCTGCCCTAAAGGAGTTCAGGTATAATTTTGATATATAAGTGAGTATAAATGAAATATAGACACGTAAATGGGTCAGTCAATAATATAAGAATTATTTTAAAAATTAAAAAATGAAATGTCACAAATTTTGGATTAATTGCTAAATACTCTTATAAAGATTTAGTGTTTCAAATTTAAAACACATTTGGCTGTAATAATAATAAAGCTTACATGATATGAGGTGGGAGTAGGACTGGGCCCTGAAGGATGGGCAGAATTTGAATAGATTGAGGATCAGGAAGAATCTTCCACTGAGGGAGTGAAAAATGCAGAAGATTTAGTAATTGACTGGATGCAAGAGCCAAAGGGAAAGGGAGAGTCAAAGATGAATCAGAGATTTTAAACGTAGGTAATTAGGAAAAAGAAAGAGGGAAGTGGGGAATGAGACCTATTTTGGCAGATAGATAGGATAATTAAGTTTAGGCATGTCAAGTTTGTAGAAATGGGTGTTCGCATGGAAAATTCCATAGGCTATTAAACACTGGATATTAAAGCTTAGGTTCTAGGCCACATTGGGATTCATCTCTGTTCTTTCAGGTGTTCAACACATAACTGCCTGCACCATACTATGTACTATGGGAGATACACAGATAAACCAGACAGGAATTCTACTGAAAGGGGCTCATAGTCTAGATGCCCTTAGAAGCCTAGTAAAATAGAATAAGGAAGAGATAAGTGGCACAAAGAGGGACAGATAAAATTGCTGTAGGGTTTTGAAAGAGAAATGCTCTCTGGTAGGGAAGGTGACATTCTAGCTGGGTCTTGAAGATAGGATTTAAACGTGAGTGTTTGAATGTTCTTTCAGTGACTAAAGATGGAGGACAAAGGTTAGAGACTAAACAGCGGGTCACACCTAGTCCTAGAGTGAGGAAGAGTTTTCAAACAAGAAGCTATCAGGAGCTATTGTCTAGTTGAATTTCTTCCTACTTTTCTTGTCAGAATTTTATTTAGTTGAGACAAGGGTGAGCTACCATTCTGCACTTCCTCTTCCAGTGGCAGACATTTATGACTGATAAAGTGTGGTGGTGCTCTTTACCACTGACTCAAGATTAAAAGTTCTTGGGGGCTGGCTCCATGGCCTAGTGGTTAAGTTTGGCGCACTCTGCTTTGGCAGCCCCGGTTCGTGGGTTTGCTTCGCGGGTGTGAACCTACACCACTTGTCAGCTGTACTGTGACGGTGACCCACATACAAAGTAGAGGAAGATTGATACAGGTGTTAGCTCAGGGCAAATCTTCCTCAGCAAAACAAAACAAAACAAAACAGTTCTTTATCACATAGTTTCTAGGTAACCATTATGGATTGTTTAGAATGGATGTGCCGGGAAGAAACTATTTGCTCTCCTTGGTCTAGCACTTATTTCCTTCTATTAGGACTTTTCAAGATGAACCTTAAGTAGCTTCATTGTTTCCTGTCCTCCTTCTCTTCACCTCTGTACACCAGTACCAATTTATTCCCCTTGAAATTTAGTTTTTCATTATGACATACTTTCTCATCCCCAAACTTTACCTACCCTGAATAAGAAAACAAAAATAAGCAAACAAAAATCTCCCGGCCTGTGCTTAAGGCTCTCGACAATTTACCCTTAGTTGACCTTACAGACCCAAGTTCCAGGCCAACTGAAGTCCTTGAAATACTTGAACACATCTTGAGTTTCCCTACCTCAACATCATTGCTCATGCTCTTCTCTCCTCTAGAATGCTCTTTTTTTGACATCTGCTAAAATTTCCACCTACACTTCAAGGTAAAGTATAAATGGTGTGAAGCCTTCCTTGGTCATTCAAGCGGTGATGATCTCAAAATTAATATGGCATCATCTCTGTTGAGTAAGACATCACTAATGAATCAGGCATTATCCAAGATTTTAAAGGGAACTGCAGTATAGTAATAAGGATACAACATCTATAAAGATAATTACAAGACGTAATATGATGAGTATAAAGCAAACCTAAACCAAGCTATGATTATAAGAGATTGTGAACTTAATAAGATGTGGCTGTCAATTAGATATGTGGGAGGGGAGAGGCAGGATGAGAGAGAGTCAAAGGTGACTGAAAATTTAGGCATGACTGGGCAGGAAATATATAAGACAATCAGTTGTTTTGGGAAGGATGACCTTGCTCTTGGTGGTCTTTAGACTGAGAAACTAATTGAATATCTGGGAGGATATATGAGGAGCAGTATAAAATAGAACTTAAATACATGGCTTTTGGAGTTGGACATCCTGAGTTCAGTTATTGACTTGATGTGTTTGGTTAAATAACTGAAGATCACTTTGCTCAACTGTATAAAAAAGTCACTTCCCCTCATGAAGTTGTCATGAGGATTAAATGAGATATTTCATGTAAAACCCTAAGAATTCCCAAAAACTAGTAAGCAAATTATGGCCATTATAAATAAATCACATTTTGTGATGGAGTTACGTTCTAAAGTCAACATAAAGTGAAATCCCATGCAGAGAAAATCCTCTATAATCAGATCACCCAGAAAGGACAGTTATGTACACAAACTGTACCTTAATAAGTGCTAATAAGCCAGTATTTCCACCAGCATTGGAACAGGGAATAGTGCTTTAAGTAATGAGGAAACACTTGGCTTGCTTTAGGGGTCATGTTGTATGCAAATTCTGCACTTTCAAATATTCTAATCACTGAGTGTGGGGAGGTGCTCCCACCAGAAGGGGTTTAGGGAACTGGCAGCAGTTGTAGAAATGAGAGCGTCATGATTCCACCTCACACATGGTCTGAGGAACGAGATTCATATTTCTTCACTTGCTTTCTTCTTTTCCTTGTTTATTCCATCTTTCCCCCCCCTCCTTTTCCTCTTTCTTTTTTCCCTCAAGTTTGTATTGTTAAATTCCTGTCACATAAGTGGGAATGTTGCCATGAGTCCAAGTGACTATCATTATTGTAAATCACTCAGCAGATATTGGAAGACACACAGGTTTGGAACTTGGAAGAGAAATCAGAACTGTAGAGATCGATTTGGAATTAAATCATGGGAGTGAAATAAAATTGCCAAAGGGAAGAAAGCAGAGAGAAGAGGGAAATGTAGGAAATGCCTGTACTTCCAGGATGGAAAAAAACTAGTCAGTTAAGGAAACAGAAGTTGTTCAAACAAGTAAGCAGTCTGAACTATGGAGGTCAAAGGAGGAATTTTCAGAAACTTGGGGTTATCAACAAAGTGAACAGTCGAAAAAACATCCGCTCAGTGAGGTCATCCTTGACAAGGCAGTTTCATTAGCGTGACAGCAGCAACAACCAGACTGTCAGTGGTTAAGGAAAGAGAATAAGGATATATTTAGTGGAGAAGAAAATTGAAACTGATATTGCCTCAAAAACTAACAAAGTGAGTTGTATTTTAGTGGTGTAGAATACTTCTGTTTATGTAACAGTTCTAATACGTATATATCAAATATGTATATATAAATCAATTACATATACAGTCAAAAGTATTTATTTAAATATAGCTCATAAAAACTGTGTGTTTGCAACTCTGCTGCTCCATTGGCGTGCTCTGTTTGGATTCAAACAGAGCACTTGTCTATAGCTGGCCTCTGTTCAGATTGATTGGTGCCGGTGACCTACCTGGTACGAACTAGCTTGAGTATCACCCCTGCCTACATGTAATTATATGTTCTACCTTAAGATCATTTAATTGCAGTTTAAAAGAGCGAAGACTGTCAGATGTTCATTAAACATTTAGTTGGATGGATACCAAATAAGGCAGGAGAGCCTAGAGTAATATAAACCAACTGGGAGGAAACTTTAAGGAAAAAGTGATCAAAAATATTAAATATTGCTGAAATGTGAATTAGGAAAGGCAGGAAAAAAAGACTGAATTAGATTCCCATTGGAAATATAAGCTAGAATTATTATATTGCATATTTATTATTTAAAAAAGTAACTCACATCATGAATATCACACAGAGAAATGCTTCAGTGGTTAGAAGCAAAAAGTAATTTCCCTGTATACTTCCTGTGGCTCCAACAAGAGCTGCTTATTTTAAGGCTGCATATTTAAAAAAACAAACCACTGCACTGAAGTCAAATGAAAGTTATTAACACACACTCATCTAATTAAACAAACCTTTAAACTGTCTTACTTTAAAAAAAATTTAACTGAAAATTAGCAATATCATAAGAATATCAGAAAATTAGTAAATAAAGAATAAGGAATTTCATAGAAATCCATGGCTCTAAATTATTGAACTTTTATATAGTTAAAAAATGACTAAATGTCAAATGGTGAAGAAATCTGAAAAGATACTCAAATATAAGATCTCTTACAGTAATAAAATTTAAACAAGGATAAAGCTCTCTTTCACCCCGTGGTTTGGCAAGGATGCGGAGAGTTGGGGGTTATCGTCCTCTGCCAGTGGAAGTGTGAATTGGTGTGAACACTTTGAGGAGTGCTAGGTTTCATATCTGGCAGATCAAAGTTGCATCTACTCTCTGACCCAGCGATTCCATTTACATATCCTAGAAACTCATGTTCTTGAACACAGGAGGCAGGTGCCAAGTTATTCATTACAGTATCATTTATAAGGCCAAAAATACTATCAACATGGCGACAAAAAAATAAACTGTGCTACCACAAACCACAGGTAAAAACAAATGACTTAACTAGATCTAGACACATCACTATGGATAGATTACAAACATAACACTAATGCAAAGTAATCCTAGAATACCACTCATAACATCGTTTATGGAAACTTGAAAACTCATAAATCAATACCATATATTGTATATTGACGTGCAGTAAAATTTTATAAACAGTCTGGATTCACACTGACTCCTGATAATGATTAGCTCTGAGTAGAGGAACATTGGGGACTTAACTTCATCTCTAATATTTCATTTTTTAAAAACATTTACATCTGAAGTCAATATAAAAATGGCTAAAATGTGACTTTGTGATGGTCTGTATTTGCTATTCTTTGTACTTTTGTTTTATTTATTTTAATAAACAAAAGTTAGCCGTATCAATTAAAGTTTTAAGGCAAAAACTACAGGAACAAATATCAAATCAGTATGTCGTACACTTGAAACTAACATCGTGTTGTAAGGCAATTATCCCTCAATTAAAAAAAACACAGGACAAAGGAGGACTTCTAAGTAATGAAAGATCTTCCTGTTAATGAAAAATCATGGCCTATGGAAAACAGTCTTTTGTTTCTCTTTCACAGGAAGGTAAACAGGAAGCCAACTGGGTTGAAGAAAGATTGAAAGAACACGTTGCCCGGGTCCGAGATGTGGAACTTCTTACTGGGCTTGACTTTTATCAGGAAAAAGTGCAGCCTGTCTCTGAAATTTTGCAACTAAAGACCTATTTACCCACATTTGAAACCATTATTTAATCTAATCTATAAGACAATTTTGCCATAATGTAAATGATTTTTTGTATTGAAGAATCATAAAATAAAGTTTTCTATTTTTCCTTAACTCCTAGAAAAGCTATGTTGCATAATTTTCTATACATATTCCTCTCTTTCTTTCTCATTTCTATGAACATGTATTATTTTAAAGTTACGTTTTTCTTTTGCACAGAGATTATGCCATGTTATACCTTCCTTACTATATTTATTTTCTCACTTGTATCTGTGGCTGTATTTTTCTGCCCAGCATTATCTAAACAGAAGGGAGAATAAAAGAAGTCGGTCTCACTTTGGAATTGAATCCATTCTGCAATCAGTTTTGTCATAAAACTTTTTACATTTGGCTATTGGGCAATATTTACTGACATAAAAAATGCACGTTACCTTCATTCGGCAGTTTCCCTTGTAAAAAAGATACAGTGTGCACAAATACATGATAATATCTTTTACACTAGCAAAACCAGAAAACAACCTAAAAGACTGTTCGAACAAACTGTACAATTTGTTTAAACAGTGGAATGCTCTTAGACTATAAAGAAAGAAATAGATCTGTATATGGAATGTTGGGCTCTTGTTAAATGGGGAGCAAGTGATGGAACAGCATGGATAGTATTAGTGCTGTCATTTTCTAGAGATTGGCAAACCTTTGCTGTAAAGGGCCAGATAATAAATATTTTTAGGCCATACAGTCTCTGTTGCAACTACTCAACTCTGCCATTACATCATGGAAGTATCGTCGATAATATGTGAAAGGAATTGGAGTGGCTGTGTTCCAATAGAACTTTATTTACAAAAACCTGTAGAGGGCTAGGTTTGGCTCACAGGCTGTAGTTTGTCAACTCCTGACTTATATAATAAAGCCAAGGTGGGGAGAGGCAGGAATTACTAGTAAAAAGAGACAGGGACGTAAAATTCTTATTTTGTGACCTTTGGTATTGCCTAAAAATTTTTTAAAAAACACTTCTGTGCATGTATCTCCTTAATTAATCACAGAGATTCCAGTACTTATTTGAGGGGCAATACCATTGGTCAGAGTTTTGGATTACCAGAGTGGAAATGTTCCACATTCATTTCTCATATACAGACCAGTTTGTCCAGGGGACAGAGGCTTTGCTGGTGATGAAAAATCTTGTGAGCTGAGCTTCAAAAAACCCCCCAATTTCCATTAGAATTTCAATTGGATTATGGTCATTAATTACAACTAATTGAAATGTTAATGCCATTGGATTTTGTTTTATATATTTTCTCCACTTGTAGGATTTAGATTAAAATTTTATGCAGTGAAAAATGTACAATACAGAGAGGCTGAAAGACAAGACACAAATTGGAAACTATTTGCAGCTATATGGTAAAAATGTTACTACCCTAAATATCGATGGAATTCCCTCAGTCAGCGTCCCCTGCCCCACTGCAGCCTGGGAACTAGAGGAGACCACCCAGGACTGAGACTCCACTGTGGGGAGACGAGTGGAGGATGGGTGTAGCCCTGAGCTGAGTTGAACTGTGGATGCCCTCGTGGCTTCTGAGTTTCTCTGAAAGCCACTGTATCAGATCAAATGGGTGCTCAACATAGACGTAAAAATTTCAGTCACAGAAAAATGAAAGTTAGGTTTTATTGCACAGAGATTGTGTGATGTTATACCTTCATTTTGTATATTCATTATCCCATTAAAAAGAAGTAGGTAGGAGTAAAATCATTCTGAAGGAAGGAACACCAGTGATTTAAGGCGTCATGGAATGACAGGGGATTTGCAATTGCTACTTTATATCTTTTGTTATGTAGCCGATATTTTATAATGAGCTTGTTTTATTTTAAAAACCTGAAAATGTAAAAAAATAAGGTTAGTTGCATTCTTTAAAAAGTATTTATTTAGAAAGAATTTCAAAGATACAGAAATGTTGTAAGAATAATATAAAGAACTTGTATACCCTTCCCTGAGCTTCATCAATTGATAGTATTCTTGTTGTATTTACTTATATATATCTTTATTTTACCCCTGAACTTTCTCCCCATTCGTCTCTCAATACTTCATGTGTTTCTCCTAAGGTCGAGGACAGTAACTCACACAACCCGAGTCAGGAAGGTTAGTGTTGATACAATACTATCATTTAATTGACAGATCTAATTCGAAATTTTCTCAAATTTTCAATAGTGTCCTTCGTAATATTTTCTTTCCTGGGATCCAAACCAGAATCACTCATTGCATCAAGTTTTCTTGTCTCTTTGGTGTCTTATACATACAGCAGTTCTTCAGCCTTTGCCAAATAGTGTTGGCATCTTTGAAGAGTCTGGGTCCTTTATTTTACACACTGTCCCTCAATTTGGGTGTCTGACACTTCCTCGTGATTGGATCCAGGTTTGGCATTTGGGCAGGAACACTACGTTAGTGACAGTGTCCTCAGTGCTTCCTCTCTGGAAGCACAAGATGTTGGTTTGCGCCATTGTTATTGGTGCCAAATCTGATCTCTTGGTGCAGTTGGTGTTCACCAGGCTTCCCTTCTGTGAAGACAGTATTTTCACCTTTGTAATTTATGTTATTCCTGAGGAAGAATAATTGAAATCCTCTAAATACCCTGTTTCTCCTTAAATTTTCACCCGTTGACTTTAGTATCCGTGAATAATTCTTCCCTGATTCAATTTACTATGACTTTTGCAAAGGGTGATTTTTTTAAACCGTCATTATTCCTGTTACATTGATCGCCATTCGACTGTAAGAAAGAGCGTTCCCATCTTATTTGTTTGTTTATTATTTGTTTGTTATCTATATAGGCTCATAGATTCTTTTTTATTCCAGTGGATTAAAATACGCTATAATCATTACTTATTTTGGTTCTGAAATTGTCACAGATTTGGCCCGTGGGAGCTGCTTTAAGGGGCTCTTGTATCCTATTGATATACCCGCATCATTTCTGAGCACTTCCTTACTTTTAGGTACAAAAAAATGTCTTAGGCTCATCTTGTACTTTCCTTGTGCTAACTCTGGAATCAGCCATTTCTCCAAGGAGCCCTGATTCCCTTTAGTGAGCGCTGGTGCCTGATTACTTCGGGGGTGTCATTGCACCCAGGCCCCTTTAGTCAACAAAGCAGAATCTGTATCTACATCTCTGCCTGTCTCTCTCTTTCTACCTCTATTCATGTTTATAACTACATACATAAAAGCCATGAGTTTAATTACCATCCGGTTCCACATGGTTCTTTCTAAGCCTTTCTGTATCTCCCTTCTCCAATAGTGAGAAACTTGGTTCCCAACATCATCGATGTATTTACTCATTTGCTCAATACTACAATACATGGAACATCGGAATTGCTAACCAACACCACCAAGACAAAGAAATCTACTAAGTAGAATTCAAGAAACGTTTCCAGTTCTTTGTGTCTCTAGACTAAGAATTTATAGTCAGAATTCTGTATTTCAGAATTACTTGGATAAATTTCCCCCTCCTTCAGTGTAGTTACTTTATTCTTTGAAATGCAGTAGTATTCATTTGTTTCTGTTTATATTCCATTTAGAGGTTTTCCCATTCCTGTTGAGTCAATTTTATTTTTTTGAGTATGTGAAATATTAACGTAGTTCCAAAGATTAAGATTAGATGAAAAAAGACACTCAGAAGATGTGTCCTCCCTTTCTCCTTCCAGTCCTTTCTCATCTACCCTGTGTAGACAACTAATGTCATTAGCTTCTGGTTTATCACTCCTGTATTTTTTAAATTTTCCTTTCTTACACAAAAATTACCAATATATCCTGGAAATCGCTCCATATCAGTTCATATGGATCGTCCTCATCCTATTTGTTCCTGCACAGTACTCCATTGTGTGGATGTACATAGTTTATTTTGTTAAAAACTTTTTTAAGGAGCAGTTTTTGGTTTACAATAAAATTGAGAGGAAAGTACAGAGATTTCCTATATATCCCCTATTCTTACATATACATAGCTCCCCATTATCAACATCACTCACCGGGATGGTCATTGTCTCCCAAGGATGAACCTACATTGATACATCAACATCATCCCAAATCCATAGTTTACCTAAAGAGTCATTCTTGGTGTTGTGCACTCTTCAGTTTGGGACAAATGTATAATGGCATATATCCGTCATTATAATATCATACAGAACATTCCCACTATCCTAAAAATCCTCTGTGCTCTGCCTGTGCATCTTTCTCTCCTGCACCCCCTCCCACTGCTGGCAATCACTGTTTTATTGTCTCCATAGTTTTGCGCTTTCCAGAATGTCATATATTTGGAATCAGAGTATGTAGTCTTCTCATAGTGGCTTCTTTAACTTAGTACTATGCATTTGAAGTTCCTCCATGTCTTTTCATAACTGAATAGCTCATTTCTTTTTAAAGCTGAATAATAATAGTCATTGCCTGAATGGACCCGTTTATTTATTCATTCACCTCCTGAAGGACATCTTGGTTGCTTCCAAGTTTGGCAATTATGAATAAAGTTGCTATAAACAGCTGTGTACAGATTTTTTTGTGGGCATAAGTTTTCAGCTCCTTTCGTTAAATACCAAGGAATGTGATTGCTGGATCGTGTGGTAAGAGTATGTTTAGTTTTGTAAGAGACTGCCAAACTGTCTTCCAAAGCGGCTGTACCATTTTGCATCCCCACTAGCAATGAATGAGACTTTCTGTTGCTCCACATCCTTACTAGCATTGGTGTTATCAATGTTCTGAATTTTGGCTGTCCTAATAGGTGTATAGTGGCATCTCATTATTGCTTCAATTTGCATTTTCCTGAGGACGTGTGATGTGGAGCATCTTTTCATATGCTTATTTGCCATCTATATACCTTCTTTGGTGAGCTGTCTGTTAAGGTCTTTGGATCATTTTGAATTAGAGTGCTTGTTTTCTTATTGTTGAGTTTTAAGAGTTCTCTGTATATTTTGGATAATAGTCCTTTATCAGATGTGTCCTTTGCAAATATTTTGTCCTAGTCTAGCCTGTGGTTTGTCTTCTAATTCTCTTGATAGTTTTTGCAGAGCAGAAGTTTTAAGTTTTAATGAGGTCCAGTTTATCAATTATGTATTTCATGAATCATGACTTTGGTTTTGTATCTAAAAAGTCATCACCAAATCCAGGGTTATCTAGATTTTCTCCTATGTTATCTTCTAGGAGTTTTATAGTCTTGCATCTTAGTTTTAGGTCTATAGTCCATTTTGAGTTAATTTTGTGAAGGGTGTAAGGTGTGTGTCTAGATTCTTTTTTCTTTTTCTTTTTGCATGTAGATGTCCAGTTGTTCTAGCACCATTTGTTAAAAAGACTATCTTTGCTCAATTGTATTGCCTTTGCTCCTTTGTCAAAGATCAGTTGACTATATATGTGGGTCTATTTCTTGGCTCTGTATTCTGTTCCACTGATTTGTTTGTCTATCCTTTCACTAGTACCACTCTGTCTTGATTATTATAGCTTTGTACTAAGTCTTGAAGTCAGGTAGCTTCAGTCCTCCAACTTTCTTTTTCTTTGTCAATATCTTGTTGGCCATTCTGGGTCTTTTGCCTCACTCTAGAAACTTTAGAATCAGTTTGTTGATATCCATAAAATGCTAGGATTTGGTTGAGATTGTGTTGAATCTATAGATGAAGTTGGGAAGAAGTGACATCCTACAATATTGAGTCTTCCTATCCATGAACATGGAATATCTCTCCATTTATTAAGTTCCTCTTTGATTTTGTTCACTGGTTTTGTAATTTTCCTCATTTAGATCTTGTGTATATTTTGTTAGATTTATACCAAAGTATTTCATTTTGGGGGTGCTAAAGTAAATGTTACTGTGTTTTTATTTTCAAATTCTATTTGTTTATTACTGGTATAAAGGAAAGTGATTGACTTTTGTACATTAATCTCGCATCTTGCAACTTTGCTATAATTGCTTATGAGTTCCAGAAGTTTTTTGTTGATTCAGATTTTCTACATAAGCAATCATGTCATCTGCAAACAAAGACAGTTTTATTTCTTCCTTCCCAATCTGTATACCTTTTATCTGCTTTTCTTGTCTTATTACATTAGCTGGAACTTCCAGTATGATGTTGAAAAGGAAGGGTGAGGGGGAACATCCTTGCCGTGTACTTGATCTTAGTGGGAAGATTTTAAGTTTCTCACCATTAAGTATGATGTTAGCCATAGCTTTTTTTGTAGATATTCTTTATCAAGTTGAGGAATTTCTCCTCTACTCCTAGTTTACTGAGAGTTATCTACCATGAATAGGTGCTGGATTCTGTCACACACTTTTCCTGCATTCATTGATATGATTATGTGATTGTTCTTTTTTAGCTTGTTGGTGTGATGGATTACATTAATTTTCAAATGTTTAACTAGCCTTGGATACCTGGGATAAATCCCGCTTGATTGTGGTGTATAATTCTTTTAAAAAATTGTTGGATTTGATTAGCTAATATTATGCTCAGAATTTTTGCATCTATGTTTATAAGAGATATTGGTCTGTACTTTTCCTCTCTTATAATGTCTTTGTGTGGTTTGGGTATTAGGGTAATTCTGGCGTCATGAAATGAGTTAGGAAGTATTCTCTCTGCTTCTGTCTTCTGAAAGAGATTGTAGCAAACTGGTGTAATTTCTTCCTTAAGGAGAATTCACTAATGAATACATCCAGGCCTGGTGCTTTCTGTTTTTGAAGGTCATTAATAATTGATTCAATTTCTTTAATAGATATACACCTATTAAGATCATCTATTTCCTCTTGTGTGGATTTTGTCAGATGTGTATTTCAAGGAATTTCCATTTCATCTAGATTATCAAATTTGTGGGCTACCATAGTTTATTAAGTCAGTCTATGTAAGGGCCTTTAGATTGTTTGCAGTATTTTGTAGCTACAAATATACAGCAGTAAATAACATTATGCATATGCAGTTTTGTTGGAAGTGTATCTAGAAGTGGATAAACATATATATATATATATACTTATATATATTATATATTTATATGTGTATATATAAGTTTATAACTTTTAAAAAATAAAAGTAGTATTTTGGCACAACATTAATTCCTAAATTGGTACTTTGTTCAAAATCTGCATTTACTAGGATGTCATTCTCCCCCACCAAAAACGGAAATAATTTATTTTTCTGAATTATGAGAGTACTTATTGTAAATCTTTCCAAACCACACACAAACACACACACATATATAAGTACATATATATACTTAACTCTATATATACATTTTATATATAACCTACATTTATATATAAAAATATATATTATACACATATTGTAATACATATGTTAAAATCACACATAATTCTATCAACCAATGATTATAACAATTGAACCATATTAAGCCATGGCCCCTGGCCATAGCTCTCCTTTGAATGTAGTATTTGAACATAGGATGTGGGGAAACGTCAATCCTTGTTACTTTTGGGTTTTTTTCAGGGGAATTTCAAATTTTTCAGGAAAATACTTTTGGGGTTATAGAAAACCCTTTCTATCAGAAAGTGTAACTTACTGGAGTAAGTAAAGAAATGACTGCTTGACATTTCAAAAAATGTCTTGATCTTTTACAAACTGGTACCCAAGACATATTTAGCTGAGAATTAATGGAGTTTCATGTGGGTGTAGTAAGAATCCGTATTAGCATCCATGACCAATCACCCCAGTCCTCTTGAGGTGTATTTTGACTTTTGGACAATAAAACTATATCATCTCAGGTAATGTGACTGTCTTTCCTTTTTATTCTGCTTACATTGAAATATGTGATCAACTAAAATTTTGATAACTGCTTTTAATATAAGTGAGAATTTAATACAACAGAATTGCCTGCTTTCAAAGAAAGGGAACCATTTATTACTGCTATTCTAGTTACGTGTATTTTGATAGGCAGCCATAGAAGAAGGACATTTTTGGTAATTCCAATGTTACTGAATCAAAAATTACAATTAATTCTTGTTTGTAGAAAGGGAAATTTCTAGTCCAAGTGAGGTCACCTAAGGTCTTAGGAGCAGACTTGGAAAGAAGGGAAATTCTAATTCTTGGCTTATTTTCCAGATTTAGATAAAATTCTGGAAATTTATTTTCTCAATCCATTTCTTTATTTTTCTTTCTCTTTTTTTCCCTCTCTTTCTCTCTTTCTTCCTTGCTACCCTCCTTCCTTCCTTCCTTATTTTCTTCCTTCCTACCTTTCCTTCATTCCTTTCTCTTTCTTTTTCCTTCCCTTTCCTTCCTTCCTTCCTGCCTTCCTTCCTTCCTCCCTCCCTCGAACCCTCCCTCCCTCCCTTCCTTCCTTCCTTGTCTTTCTTTCACCCTTCAGGGGTTTTAGCGCCATAGCTGGAGTTAAGGGAGCTCAGGGTCTGTTCTTCAAGAAAGTATCACGAACAAATGAGTTTTCTGGACAAGTAGAAGTAGATGGATGGAGATAAATGGGATAAAGAGGTACACCTATGGATGTGCCAAGGATTCATCTTTAGCCGCTAATTTAGCCAGAATTTAGTACAAGAATGTCCCATCAGTGTTTCATCATTTTAGAATAAGTAAATGGAATTTCTAGAAGTCTGTATCTATGCTTTAGTTTGGGCTGATCTTGACCTTGTAAACCCCATCTGGTTTGGGCATCTGAATTCATTTGCAAATTACATTTGGGTTCTCTGACAATCCTCTTGCCCTAGGGAAATCTCTTCCTTCCTCCACCTCCATCTCCACCCCTGCTTCACCACTGCCCCACCACCACTCCTTGTCATCTGTTTACTTTGGGAGGGCTGGGCATGGGAATGGAAACAGGACATAAACTGAAACAGTTTTCAAAAACACAAACAAGGTTGTTGGAAGAAACGACTTCCTTTTTACACAGCACCCTTGGCAGACCACAATCACTCCCTCAATCATGGACTCACGCTTGAACAAACTTCCAGACAGAAAAAACCTCAGCCTTCCAATGACAGAGAATTCATGCAATTCTCACTCATCCCAAATCCACAGTATAAATGTAGCCAGATAACGACTAGTAAGGTACAGCACTGAACTTAGAGCTGGGCTGGTTCTCTTATCCTAACATGTTATGTTTCTCACTGTGTAAATTAAAGATTTATAGTCAAGAAGAAATCCAGAGAGGCCAGCTAGTTCATTTCTTAAGGCTCCCTCCGCTAAAGAATAGTGTTCTCTATCTCTAAGGGATAGACAAAGACCTTAAACAATTTTTCATATTTGTTGAAATTAGGAAAATTTGCCTAATGGTTAGCACGGTATCTTGTATTTCATGTGATGTCTATCAATTTTGTTTATGATAATTTCCTAAAGAATCATCGATTCTCACTTGGGTGTTATGAGGCAGTAGTGTATGATAAGCCCTTGAGTTCCTAAATGGCAGACACAGAGGTTTGAATCCTGGCTTCCTAGCTGTGTGACCTTGAGCAGGTTGCTTAAACTCTACAACTTGGTTTTCTCATCTATAAAAGGGGGATCATTTAGTACCTGCCCCATAAAGTTGTTGTGGGGATTCAACAAGTTACGAGACACAGAATGTGTACAACGGAGGCTCTAACACACTGGCATCACCCTCTCTCAATCCTATAGAAAGCACTCTCTTTGAACTAACCAGGCAATCGCTTCTGCCTTACATGGGCGAGGGCACAGTCTCAGTGACTCAAATTTGTGGATTGTGTCAGGTTGATCTTTTCCCTGTGATTTGGAGGTTTGACTCTTATACTTCCTGCCAGGATGCGTTAGTCACATTAATAGCGTCCTCCATCATGGTTTGTGGTTGCCCTGATCTTTAAATTTAGCCTGTCTGTATTACAATCCTTGTTCATTGGTTAGAACCAAGAATATTTTTATAAGTTATGGCCACATTAGCAATTTAAGACAAAAAAAAAAGGAACCATAGCGTGGTTAATCCTGTTACTCTGGGCTATTGAAAAAACCAGAAATAGGCTGGCCACAGTAGCTTAGGTCAACTGGCCTTGGAAGTAATTTCGTTTATCCTCCAGATCTGCCTGGATCTCATCTCAGAAAATGGGTTTATTCTGCAGAGATTTGTCAACTATCACCTCATTACAGAATTTAAGCAGAGTTTTCCACAAATTAAGAACAGAAATTTAGAATCAACTCTTTAGTTGATGACTTCAATACTCAGTGTCTTCCTCTCTTGCTGTCCCTTTGAATCTGGAACCAACTACCTTTTCCTAGTCACTTCAGTTGCATGTCCTGCCTATTCAAGACTTTCTCGTAAATCTATCTATTCAACTAATGTTTATGGAGCTTCTGTTATGTTCCGGGCATTGTTCTAGGGGCTTTGGATAGTTAGTGAATAAACTCAACAAAGATCCCGATCCTTGAGAAACTTATATTCTAAAAGAGAAAACACACAATAAATAATAGATACAACAAATAAGAAAATTGAATCATACATGTTAGAAAATGGTAAGTGCCATGGAAAAAAAGGAGAAGTAAAGCAGAGTGAGAAGAACCAGGACAATAAGTTGTGAGGATGTGAGGGGAAGGTTGCAAAAAATACTAAAGAGACTGGACAAGGTGGGCCTCCTTGAGAAGGTGAGCAAAGACTTGGAGGAGGTGAGGCGTTGACCAGGCAGACAGGTGGCGGAAGCTATCAAGGCGCGTGCCTGGTGCATTCAAGGAGCAGTAGGAAGCCCGCATGGCTGTTAGGAAAAATTGCTGGTCCTCTCAGACCTCTCATAACCATTTATTGGCATCCTCCTTAATAATAAAAAACTAGATAAGGAAGACTTTTTAAAAGTTATAACCAACTCAAAATGTGATCACATTTTTTTCTTTTTGTTTTGTTTAATAGGTACTCTGAGTCACCTTGTCCCAAAATCTCCTTGTGGGCAGAGACAAAAATGAATGGAGTATGTAAAATTCTAGTTAATGGTAACCCTGAATACAAGTCTGCATTTTACCCTCTATTCACATTACAGTGTTAGGATAAGCCATATGAAATTGCCATTCTTGTTGCTCAGAAACTGCTAAAGATTGACAATTTTGCATGGTTTAACCTATACCCAAATTTGATAACATAAAAATAACACGAAGCATGCTGATTTCCAGAGATGTACTTTGACATTGTCATGTTTTGATGTAGTCTGTCATCGTGAAGTCATAACTGTTTGCTTTATGAAACATTTTTCACTTTACACCATATACCAAACACTTTCACATATCTCCTCAATTAATTCCCCAATCTTGTGATATAGTCATGATTACTCCCAGTTCACACGTAACAAACCTGAGAAGCATAGAATTTTAATTATTTGCTCAAGACCTCAAAGTTAGTAGAGTGCTGAGCTGGGATTTGACTCCATGTTTTTGACTGCAATTTCAGTGCTCATTCTATATTACCACAATCACAGTCTGTTACTATCTACTACTTCAAGGTATTCAAGGATACAAGAATTTCAAAACCCAGGTCTTGCATTCAAGGACCAGATAATTCAGCTACAGCAGTGTTTTCTAAGATGAGTTCTGTGGAATTCTAATCTCCAGGTGTGACGGTTAATTTTATGTGTTAATTTGCCTGGGTCTATTCTGGATGTTTCTGTGAAGGTGTTTTTGGTCCATTTAAATCTGTGGACTTTGAGAAAAACGGATTGCTCTCCATAATGTGGGTGGGCCTCATTCAATCAGTGAAAGGTCTGAATAGAACAAAGTCTGACTTCCCCAAGCAAGAGGGAATTCTCCAGAAGACTGCCTTCAGACCTCATCTGCAACATGAGTTCTTGGGACTTGAACTGCATATTGGCTCCTCCCTGTGTCTCCAGTGTGCCAGCCCACCCTGCAGACTTTTGACTTGCCAGACTATGATTGTGTGAGCTGATTCCTTAAAACAAACAAATAAATAAATAAATCTTATTTTCTGTGTGTGTGTATGTGTATATATATGTATGTAATATCTTATTAGTTGTGTGTCTCTGGAGAACCTTGACTAATAGACCTGGGATACTCCATTACAAAAGGGTCTATATATTTAGGAAGCACTAAGCATTATTATGTCCCTTTGAAAAGTAGACAGTGTACATTAATATGTCAAAAGTTCCTAGGATTTTTTTTAGTTAAAAATAAAAAAACTTTGACTGTAATTAAAAACAAAATGTGCCAGCAATCTGTGCATCTCGTTCTAGTGTTCCAAAGAATACACTTTCGTAAATGTGGACCAACGGAACCAATTTGTACAAACTAGTGCTCCATGGAAGGGCCTGCCAAGAGCTTGCGGGAAAGCACCAGCAGAGGAAGTGCACACAAGTGTTTAAAGGCATCGATCCTGGACCGTGTTGTGTGAACTCCGTGTGGTTCATTTTCATCAGCAGAATGACATAATTTAATACGTGTTGTGAGGATTCAGTGAGATAACACATGAAACATACTGAGAAAAGCGAAAAGTGCTGCTCTTATGATCTGTTACTCGCTCTGAAAATTACCGCGAGCCTGTGGATCCCAATGTGAAAGCACTTAGATGGGCCATAAAAATTAGATTGCAGAAAAATAACCAATTTTATTGAAAATGTAAAGCAATCTACAAATTTTTAAATATAATTCTTTGAACCACCATGCTTGATACTGTTATTAGACACTTGATTCTGATACGGTATTGGCTAGAGCCTTAGTGAAGGGCTGGCTGATGGATCTTTGTTTTATATCCTAACTTCAGAACTCCTGTTGACACGATTGCTCTTAAAAGTCATTTCTGCCCATTTTAAAAATTGTATTATTAGTTTTTTTGTTGTTGAGCTATATGAGTTCTTTGTACAGTTTGTATATTAACCCCTTATCCGGTATATGGTTTGCAAACATCTTCTCCCAGTTGTTAGGTTTCGTTTTGTTTTGTTGATGGTTTCCTTTGCTGTGCAGAAGATTTTTAGTTGGATGTAGTCTCCTTTGTTTATTTTATCTGTTATTTCTCTTCCCTGGTCAGACATCATACTTGAAAATACGCTGCTAAGACCGATGTTGAAGAGCATACTGCCTGTTTTCTTCCAAAAGTTTAATGATTCCAGGCCTTACATTCAAGTCTTTAATCCATTTTGAGTTAATTTTTGTGTATAGTGTAAGATAGTGGTCTACTTTCATTCTTTTTCATGTGGCTGTCCAGTTTTCCCAACATGATTTATTGAAGAGACTTTCTTTTCTCCATTGTTTGTTCTTGGCTCCCTTGTCGAATATTAGCTGTCCATAAATGTGTGGGTTTATTTCTGGGCTCTCGATTCTGTTCCATTGATCTGTGTGTCTGTTTTTGTGCCAGTACCATGCTGTTACTATAGCTTTGTAGTATATTTTGAAATCAGGGAGTATGATATCTCCAGCTTTGTTCTTTTCCTCAGGATTCCTTTGGCTATTCCAGATCTTTTGTTGTTTGTTCCATATAAATTTTAGGATTCTTTGTTCTATTTCTGTAAAAAACGTTGTTGGAACTTTGAATCTGTAGATTGCTTTAGGAAGTATGGACATTTTAACTATGTTAATTCTTCCAAACCAAGAGCATGGAATATCTTTCTGTTTCTTTGCATCTTGTTCAATTTATTCTAACAATCTTTAAAGATCTGAACAGACATTTTTCCGAAGAAGATATATGGATGGCCAACAGGCACAAGAAAAGATGCTCAACATCATTAACTACCAGGAAAATGCAAATCAAAACTACAATGAGATATCACCTCACTCCCATCAGAATGGCTATAATTAACAAGACAGGAAACAATAAGTGTTGGAGAGGATGTGGAGAGAAGGGAATCTTCATACACTGCTGGTGGGAGTGCAAACTGGTGCAGCCACTGTGGAAAACAGTACAGAGATTCCTCAAACAATTAAGAATAGAACTACCATATGATCCAGTTATTCTACTGCTGGGCATTTATCCAAAGAGCATGAAAATACAAATACATAAAGATAGATGCACTGCTGTGTTCATCACAGCCTTATTCACAATAGCCAAGACTTGGAAGCAACCTAGGTGCCCACCAAGGGATGAATGGATAAAGAAGATGTGGTGTATATACACAATGGAATACTGCTCAGCCATAAGAAAAGCCGAAATCTGGCCATTTGTGACAATATGGATGGAACTTGACAGTATTATGCTAAGTGAAATAAGTCAGAGAGAGAACGTCGAATACTCAAATACCCTATGATCTTACTCATAAGTAGAAGGTAAGAACAAACAAACACATAGAAACATAGATTGGATTGGTGATTATCAGAGAGGAACGAGGGAGGGAGGAGGACGAAAAGGGTGATTAGGCACATGTGTATGGTGATGGATTGTAATTAGTCTTAGGGTGGTGAATACGATATAATCTACACACATTGAAATATATAACAATGTACACCTGACATTTATGTTATATACCAATGTAACCACGATAAAAAAAAAAGTAATTTCAAGTGCTTATATTGTCTCACAATTATTTATTTAGATGCTTGTGAGCGATTTGAGAATGGGAACCTTGTCTCATTCATCTTTGTGCTAGTAACTACCTGTGTGTCTGATTGAGGAGGGGCTCAGTGTATGCTAAATAAACTTATCTGGGCCCATTTCAGCTTGTGTTAGCAAAGTGCTAAGAGCTTTGGCTATATACACTATGCTTAGAGAGACTTTAGATGTAAGGGCGCAACCATAGGATTGTCCTGCCTTATATTTAAATCTGAGTGAGGATAAATTCTACTCACTTTTAATCTTTCTTCTTTTTTTTAGCTGCCTAGGTACCCTGTAGAGTGTCTGTAGTTTACAAGACACATAGAGAGCAAACTAAAAAAAATTAACTCATAACTAACGATACTACAATTCAGATATGCAGAAGAGTCACCACATGCTGGTTGACAGAGAGAAAATTTAACCAAAACTCTAGTCCTATTTAAAGCCTAGGGTGACCTTACAATGTAAGCATCTTTTTGGGTAGTGTTCATTCTAGGATGAAAATCTTTAGTTCTCATATAGCTTCTCTTTTGGATGGTGTCCAGGTTTAAAAGAAGAAAAAGTGGATTTTGTTTCCCTGTGGTGCTGAGGAGAAGAGACTCTGGCCTCCTGTTGTCCGTGAGTATGCACTGGCTGGTGTCTTCTGGACTTGGAGGCAAATTCCTCTCTGCCTTGTCATGGAATTGCCCTATGGTCTCCAACGTTGAAATCTACCAGTGGTGAACTCAAGGTCCATCTGTTTGGCTTAGGCACCTCTACCTCTGAGCCCCTCACCACACCTTCCCTCTATCCAATTGTTACCGAACCTGAAGTGAGTTCGCTCACCCATTGTGCAGCAAGCCAATGTCTCACACCGGGTGTGGTGGAAGAAAGTAGGAATTTTATTTTTGCACAGCGCTGAGCAAGGAGAGAGGGCAGCTAATGCTGAAATCCCAAACTCCTCGAAAAACTAAAAGGAAGAGTTTTTATTTGGGATTTTAGGTAGGGGAGGGGGAGCATATGGCCTTGCTGGTCAGAGCTTTCCCACCAGCCTGTCTTTGGCCTTGAGACACTTGCAGAGAGGAGGGAGCTCATGACCTTGCTGGTCAGCAGCTTTCCCACCAGCCTGTATCTCTTTGCGGGAGGAGATAGTCCAGGTGCTTGTCCTTGACGGTGTCTGTCTCCATGCAGGATAGTGGATTCTGGAGCCAGGAAGCCAGAGAGTAAGCATGGAATGAGTGTTTTGGTTTTAACCCCATATATGCTGGGTTTAATGTGGGGAAACTGATATCAGGGTCGGTATCACAATTGGCCCATACATCCAATCCCATCCCCTACTATGGATTTCTTCTTTCACACAAGCTGACCCTGAACTCAGTATCCATGGCACAGGGAAGTTGAGTAGCTCAGGAATGCTCACTTCAGGGTCTCCCTCTGCCTACCGCTCTGGTTCATGTTGGGCCCTATGATGGTTCAGGGCAGCTTCCTCTGCAAGTTCAAAATGCAAGACCACCCACCCTGTGCCCCGTAAGTTATTTCCTCATGAACCGAACTCATGTTGGGCTGTCGCCCAGAGACGTGAACACCAATACACATATCTGATTGCTTCTGCTACTCTTTCTTTTCCCCTTCTTCCCACAGTCCTCTGAGGCCAAAAAGGAGCAGCCTCTTCTCCTTCTGGACCTTCCCCAGTGAAAACTGCACGTCGGTGCAGTCAAGCCGGCCCTGGATATGTTCACGGGGAGGTCAAGGAATTTAGGTAATCATTTCCCCAAATAATAAATCATAAAAGGCTAGTGTCCTTATGCAAAGTCCTATTTTTAAACATCAGAACACAAGTCTTTCTTCTGGTATTTGATAAAAGAATGCAAAAAGAAAAAATCACATTAATGCTTTTCAAAAGAAAATTTTTTTGAGAATTGAAGCTGTTTCTTCCTTAATGAATTGTACTGGGGGATGGGGTGTAGTTATTAGTTCCTTTAAACTGGTGCACATAGCACTTAGGCACAAAACTGATATTGGAAATGAGGCGAGTAACATTTTAATATTATTTCTTTAATGTACTGTACTCTTCTAGGAAGACTTTAAAATCCTTTCTTACTTTTTTTGAAAATTATTTTTGCAATAATTATAGACTCATAGGAGGTTGAAAAAACAGTACAAACAGCCCACTATACCCTTCCCCCACTTCCCTCCATGGTAACGTCTTACCTGACTATAGGAAAATATAAAACCAGGAAATGTCATCGTACCATGCTGTTAACTAGCCTGTTGGCCTTACTCAGATTTCTCCAGTTTTCACATGCACTCTTAAAATATTGCTTATTTATATTTACACAGTCTCATTTTTCTCCACCACCCTGAGAGTAGGTACAGACACAGCAAGTGAGGTTCAGAGAATTCCAAGTGCTGTCCTCAGTCCTGTGTGATGTCCCCTCTGCAGAATGTGGGATGGCCAGCAGTGCAAAACCAACTGTGTGTCAGGGCTCTTCCCTGGCACGTTCCCTTCTGGAACCTTAACTATTCCCACTAGAGATTTGCTAAATTCATCCTACATCTTTGTGCTTTTTTTGAGTTGTTTCTATCCCTAAGAAATTAAGTCACTCAATTCTTAATTTATTTTTTCTGGAATCTCGAGAGATGATTGCTCTCTGAGAACTTCGGGTAAAACTTTGAGGGTAAGATGCTGATAGCAGGGGAAGGATCAGCAAAAGGGGAGCCTGGGCCTGGAGGGGCAAACTCGCTCTCCACCCTCGCAGATTCACTGTGGGAAAGTTGTGTTCATTAGGAAAGACTGGGACAACGGCGGACTGTGGTCGCCTCAGACAAAGTGGGTGATTTAGGTTTGAGAAGCAAAGGGAAATGAAGAAGTCAAATATTAAAGTCTAAAATTGTAATCATCCTTATCTGAAAACAAGAATAACCTAGATAATATGTAAGCATAAGTTTCGAAACCTCAAAAAAGCAAGGATGAAAGTGGAAGAATTAAACTCTCTTGTGTTTCAAAAACCAATTAGGGAAAAACAGCACACCACGCCTTAAGATTGGAAAATGGTTGTCTGGAGGTTTTAGCAAATGAGCAGAAAAGTTTCCATGTAATTTCAATAACCAAGTAGAGTCAGAGTGACTCAAGACGTGTCTGGAGTTTAGGCTTATTCGATGGAAACTTTGTAGGCTGGGTCTTCCTCCTCCCACTGTGACTTTACAAGCCAGAGCCCACAGGCTTGGAAACAGTAACTGGGCAATTACTAAATGGTTGCTGGGTGATGGCATAAATAATTGGAAAAAAGCTTGAATTTGGATTCACAACAGCTATCAAGTTAAGGCTTCTTAGCCTCATGCTATAGACAGTTTTGTATACGAATAGGACACATGACTATTGAAGGAAAATAGACGTTTGCTATGTATTTCCAATTAAAATTCATCTTAATCAGTCAAGTGTGTTCTACAAAAGTACAGAGAAAAAGTTCTTTTAGATTTTTTAAAGTATTCTTAAAAAATACTTGCACTAGGAGGCTCCAGATGTTCTCAGAAGCCACTGTAATGTGCTTTTTGAGAGGGTATATTGAAGGCTCCCACGTAGAGAGAACTTAAGTCAAAAAGCCCCGGTCCTGTCACCAGGGGCTCCAGAGCTGACCAGCTCATTCTCATCAGAAACCAAAGCTCGAGGCAAGGACAGGCTGAGAGCAGAACTGAAAGAATCCTTGTCACTTTCGTATTGTGTATTTATCCAAATGTGTTTATGAGTATATGACCATATTATATATTTACCCATCTGGTGAAAATGATATTCTCTTAGCCGCAGAATTTCACTACCACCACCACCACCAGACACACACCTGTTTTCTTGGCTGAATATTTTGATAAACTGCTTGAGATGGAGAATAAAACACACACGGGCCAGACTTAACTGACACTAAACAGCTATTCATCTGTTTTTTATTGCGATAATGCTTGTGACCTGGGTTTCTTTTGGTAAACAAAGAATTCAGGCCAAAGGCTGGATTTGAAAGATAAGACAATAGAGAAGATTTTTTGATTGGCAGACGAAAGGGAGTGTGGGGACAAATAGTGAAGATTAACTTTCATTAAGTTTTTCTGGGTGATATGTGATGTAATTTCTTTTCCTTATTTCACCTAGAAATCTTCATTGAAATTGAAAGCGCATCGTAGTGTTGGATTTCTTTTGTGGCCGTGGCAAAAAGCTGAGTTTGGCTTCAGAGTAGGCACAGGGTGACAATAGAAGCCACCGCGGCATTTCAGGCAGATCTGGGTTCCTTTGACTTCCAGGCACCGATCTATTTCTTCTTAATTGAAAATGCTGTTATGATGATCAGGTTATCTACTGTTAGTACTTTTCCTCCAAATTTAAAATGTTGAAGCAAAAAGATGACTACCTTCTTAGTGAGAAAGTCTTTACTTTGATAGACGCTTTATGGTTATATCTGTATGTCACTAACAAAAATTTAAACACATGTTAAACTCCTCATCGAGAAATAGGACCCATTTTGCAAATGGATATTTTGGACCATCCGATTAACAGGGAAATTTCAGGTGTAAAGAGGGGTGAATTAATAAACTCTTGCACTGAATTTAAAGTATTAACTTAAAAATGAAAAATCACATTAATTTTACTTGTTATAAAGCTACAGATGTTTACTGTAAACAGAGAAATGCAGATAGGCAAAAGACATGACGCTCAAAAAACTACCAAGTGAAGCAAATCACTGCTACTATCCGGATGTACGGCCTTATAGTGCTGCTGGTGCAAGGTCTCAGTTGGTGTGCTGATTATTATCTGTCTCCTATACTCAAGTGCTGTGCTAAGGGCTCTGTGTACAATATTTCAGTAAACTTCTTTTTATACCATGAGATAAATGCTATTTTACGCAAGTGGAAACAAAGTGTTCAAAGGGGTAGAAATGAACCCCTTTGGGAGTTCTCTAAAGCTTATTTATTTATGGCCTGTGGCACACTAAATAGGTAAGCTCCTTTGTCACTTAAGTTGCAGGGCTCACCATAACTCTAGTCTTGCAGACATTGGCCCAAGTTGAAGAATTCCACAAGGAGATTTCAGGAATATAAAGAAATTCAAACCAAAGCCAAATCTACTAATCTACATGGAGGAAAGAATTCAGGAATATCCAACGTACAAAGAGTGCTCTCTCTGTTGATTGGAATATAACAGTACCCTCATACTTGACCCATTATCAAATATAGAAGTGTTAAGATTGCCACAGGAAGAGTTGAGCCATCCCAAAATAAAATACTCAAGGAGGTTGCATTTGAAACTTAAATATTTGGGGGATATTTGTTAAAACAGTTAGCATTACCCTAATTAATGCAATTACTGACAATAGTTACGCTTAAAAAAATGAATGTAGAGGACAACATGGTGAAGTGAAAATACCTTATGTTATAAAAAGTATATAATATAACACTTTCCAGCTTTTATAGGCTATGTACTATTTTATCACATTTAAATTTCATAACAGACACACTGCATATTTGAGAAATGTGAAAACTTTTCCACGTATGATATTGTTAAAGGCAAAATCTATGAAATATGAGTCACATGCCAGACTTCCAAGAAACCAATATTCCTGGGTTTCCTTACAAATGGTGATTCACTCTTCCAGGATGTCTAAGCAGACGTCCTAGAAGGTGGGCGGCAAAGAAGAATTAAGAGCAAGCAAAAGAATTAGAGAATAAAATGTGTCTTATTTTACAAATAGGTGTTTTCTCACCTGAATGCATATTCCTGGTATTTTCACCTATTTTTTAGAACCACTTGATGTTTTGCTTTTTCACTTCTCCTCTATGATCAGCGGTCATTCACTTTGAGATGGAAGTTATCAGGAACCACTTGGACCAATGGGGTCTGAGTCTTTAAGTAACTAAATTTTTTGTGTGCCTGGAGGTTGACCTTTAAGAAGCAATATTTAAAATCATGCAACCATAATTGAAGGACCACTTTATAGAATGTATGACAGCATTTCCTGCCCCTTTAAACGGGCTATTCTAAACATAATCAAATATTTTCCTAAAGACCCTGTTCATTATCATGAACAGGAGTGCACTCTGCCCTTTGGTGCTTGCTCCAAAGCGAACTGCGTTCTCCACTGCTCCCGCCATCCCTGCCCCACGCCTGCCATGTCCTCCTGCTTGGTTTCAGGTGTTTGGATATCACTCCTCTCTCTGCTGCTGTGTGACTGCTTAGACCAGTCCTGCCTGCCACTTTTCTTATTTGCATAACAGAGTTCGTGTTATGGGCTGAATTGTGCTCTCTCCAAAATTTACACATTGAAGTCCTAACCCCCAGTACTTCAGAATGTAACTGTATTTGGAAATAGGGTCTTTGCAGGTGTAATCCAGTTAAGATGAGGTCATTAGGGTGGGCCTTAACCCAATATGACCAGGGTCCTTATAAGAAGAGAAAATCTAGACACAGACACTTTCAGAGGGAAGATGATATGAAGACACATGGAGAAGATGGCCATCACCAAGCCAAGGAGAGGGACCTGAAACAGATCCTTCTCTCACAGCTCTCAGAAGGAACCAACTCTGCCAACACCTTATTTAGGACTTCTAGATTCCAGAACTGTGAAAAAATAACTTTCAGTTGTTTAATCCCCTCAGTCTGTGGCACTTTGTTACCTAATCCTAGCAAAGTCATACAGGTTCACTTGGAAATCACATAACCAAGTTAATTAATACCATGAAAACTAACTATAAATAAACTTTAAGAGAATCCAAGAATATGTCTCCTATGAGTAGCTCTTATGAGCTTAGTGATATGAATATGGCTGCTCCGAGTCCTACTCATTTTATGATGCCTTCTTAGATGCTAGTATTCATTAATTCAATTATTCATTCAATCAATGGATATTTATTGAGTCCTTTTTATGTACCAGACATTGTCTTTGCTCTCACAGAGCTTACATTCTAATGAAAAGATAGATAATAATCTAATAATCAACTAAACGAGATACCTTCAGATTGTGAAATTACCTTCAAGAAAAGAGACAAGAATGAGATGAAGAATAACCAGCAGCTACTAAGATAGAAAGCCCAGAGAAGATGTCTCTGAAGAAGTGACACTTAGTCAAGTTCTGACAAATGAGAGTCAGGCAGCCACACAAAGATGTGAAGAAAGTGGTCCAGGTCGGCGGACCTGCAAGTCCCAAGGAAGAGGAGGCTCCGTATGTTCCAGGACCAAGAAGGAGGCCAGTGTGCTGGAACGCAGTGAATAGGGGGAGAGATATGTGAGAAAAATTGCAGAGGTATAGACTGGCCAGGTCATGGAAGGTTTCGTGTGCTACGCCAAAGACAATCTTGTGGACAATGGGGAACCTTTGATGATATTAAGCTGGGAATACTATGGTGAATTTGTTTTTGCTCACTTCCATGGCAATATTGAAGATGTTTTTGTAGGGTTGCTGGATAAATCATAGGTTGCCTATCAATATTTGGGAAATATTTACACTAGAAAAATGTTGATTATTTATCTGACATTCAAATTTAACTGGGCATTCTGTATTTTTATTCCCTAAATTTGGCAACCCTAGTTGGAAAGCGCAGGAGCAGAGGTGAGGAAGCTATTGTGGTTGCTCAGAGAGAGATGACAAAGGCCTGAAAAGGTAGGAAAGTGGAGCTTTGAATAGAAGGGAAGTAGACCTGACTGTCTGTGGTCGTTGATTACTGAAATGGGATACAGAAAGTGGAGTTTGAGGGAACACAAGGAGTCAAGAGTGACTTCAAGTTTTCTGACTTGACTGGAGGACATTGCCTGTCTCTTAGAGATGCAAGAGAAAGAGAAGATTTGGGAGAGGAGTAAGTAAGGTTTTGGAAACGCTCAATTTAAAGTGCCAGTGGCCCATTCAGGTGAAAATATACAAGAAGTAATTGGATAGACAGATCTCGAAGTCAAGAAAATTTTGTTTAGAGAATTCTGGGTTCCTGATTTGTGAGTCATCAGCACATTGTTGTCAGTTATGTTTATGAAATGATAGCACAGGAAGGGCACGTTAGAGTGTGAAAGAGTCAGGACAGACCTTGTGATAATTCTGATATTCAAAGGACAAGAAATGGGAAGAGGAGCAAAGAAGAAGAGAAGCAATAGAATGTGCTGATTCCAAATAAATTGTAAGTTTAGAAAGGAAAGTAGTGACTTCCCATTTCAGGCAGTACGAAGGACCGGCTAACCAGAAAACATCCCTGCTAAGTAATACCCAGATATGTTGGATAAAATATGACAAACATACTTTAAATGTGGAGCTAAACCTTCAAAAATTAAGAGAGATCCCCAGGACCCCTACATAGAGAGAACTTAACCCCTGAGTGGTGAATGTGTGAAACGGTGCTTAGCCATCCTGGGGAAGTTTACTGATCTTGGAGTGAGGGGTTTACCTTCCATGAAGGAGCAGATGAGATCCTGTAATTTAAAAAAAATTAAAAATAGCCTACATATTCTTAAAGAGGCAACCATATAAACAAATTGTAGTAAGTACAAACAATAGCACATACTAAAATGCAGTTGTCATGAACTATGACTACAGGTATCATCACAGATAAATTTCAAAAGCAACATTGAAAGATAAAGAAAGTTCCAGAATGATACTCCAGTATTCTATTTAAAGGAAATTTTAAGAATACAATAGATTAAATAATGTTAATGCAAGTATAAATGATAAAACATGTAACCCCAATATAATATAGTCGTGTTAGTGGTTACTTTTGGTGAGGGAGAGAAAGAAAGAGTCAAAGAGAGGTATACAAGAGCTTCTGTGGTACTTATAATGTTGCATTCCTTTAATAAAAGGAAAAAAATTAAGGTAAATACCAAGATTTGTCAAAGCTAGGTGGTTAGTAGATGGGGCCTTGGGGAATGCTTGAAATATCTTAATATAATGTTTAATAAGAGAAGAATATCTTAATAGGATGAATAAGAGAAGAAATTGAGATATTATCTGTAAGCTATAGGAGCCAGAGGGAATGCAAGATTGCAGCATGTAGGTGTGTGCACACATGAGTGTTCATGTGTGTATGCACGTCTGTGTGTGTGTGTGTATGTGTGTTTATGTTGAGAAAGACTGAGTGTGTTTTAGTAAGTTGTGTAGAAGGCTCCAGGGCAGATTCACTCACGTGAGTTCACATATGAACAAATGAATGAAAGATGGTCTTAACTTTCTCTGTCAACTGCAGATAGAAATGAAGCCACAGGGCTTGACATGTGGTGAAATTTAAGAATCAGTTCTGAGGGATATGGAAGAGGAAGCTGAGTAGAGATGAGCAAATAAATAAATAGGTAGATAGATAGACAGACAGACAGACATAAATAGACCAGGTGGTCTTGGGCTCTGGAAGGTGAGTTCACCAGACAGTTGAATTCAAAATATGTGAAAAACTATAATGTGTGTGTATATCTCGATATGTATCTAGCTAGCTATAGTTTTTCACGTCTTTTAACCTATCAGCATGCTCCCTCATGTTTCTGGTTGGTTTCGACGCCTGTTGCAAGCTCATGGAAGCTAGAGATATGACAGCGTGGGGAAGTAGTTAGAAGATGTGTTCATGTTCAGCCTCTGTTACCACAAATAAGTCCCTTAGGCTTTCTAAGCCTCGAGACCTTCCAAACTCATCGTTTGGGGGACTAAATGAGATGAAATATGTCACAGGGCTTTGGGAAGTATAAAGACTTAAATAGTCCAATCACAATTTATTGAAGAAAAAATGGAATCTGCCCGGGAAAAGAAATAGTTAAAATTCATAAATGGCAAATGAAGCCAGGGCTAAATCAGGTACAAGAAATGTGTTATTATCTAAAATTATTTTAGGTATTAAGTGGCTTTTTGTGTGCAAAGTTGCATTTTCATTGTTTTTACTGTAGCAATACCAGTGGGGCTTCCTGCTTGATTGGAAAATTGAGTATCTACTGTCATGGATATATGGCTGCAGTTGGAGATTCTCTCAGTTGGATGAGAGACATACCCTGATGGGCAACATTGCCTTGTGGTTAGACACACAGACACCAGAGCTCACCCCAACAAGTAACTTAAACTTCCATGTAAAAATGAAGGTAGAAGTGGTATCCGCCATATTATAGGCTTGTCATGAGAATTAAGTGACTCGAGATTTATAAAGCACTCAGAGTGGCTGGCTCCCAATAAGTGCTGTAGAAGTAGTGGATTAGTACATAAGTTCTGCTCCTCTGAAGCAGTGGCTTTTCCCAACTGCGGCAGACAAGGTATTACACCGAACGCTGGCTCTTGCTCTGTTTTCCTAACAATGTGGCACGCTACAGCAATACCTTCTCAGAAGGCCCTTGGGACTCTCCATCGTTCTGGGATCATGATCTAACTCTGCTGCTGTCTCATTTTCCAAGTTTGGGATGAAGGAACAGGGTGACAATCGCTTACATGATCTTAGTGAAGTGTAAGAGCCCCAGTGGAGGGGCCTCCTGGCACAGCAGTGGATCTGTCTTCCCTCTCCTAGGATCATTTTGGGATCATTGGTCTGCTATGCTAACAGTTTTATGGCACTTTTGAACATTGCTAGTGAAACTGCTGTTAGATACTATCTTTCTGGGGGACAGCATCTCAAAAACCTTAATAAATGTACAGGTTTCAGTTTGGGCAATTAATTTTGAGATAATAAGTGGCAAGTGCTCAAAACTTTATGAATAGCGTCGCTGTGTTGTTGCTTAAAGTGATGATGAAAAGTGAGGAACTCCCTAATGTACAAATGATGAATAAATGCTGGTGTGCTCAAGCACTGCAACCTATAGGGCAATAAAATGAGAGAAATTTTTATTTTTATGTGAAAAATTCATGATATATTCTTAAGTAAAAAGCGAGTTACAAAACCATGTGTAGAATTTGATCTCACTTTTTTAAAAAGAGGTAACTTTTGTATGTTGATATTTGAATGGAAAAAACTTGGAAGAATCTGCACAAAATTATTAGTGATAATTATCTTTGGGCAGTGGTATTTTGAGTGGTTTTAATTTGCTTATTTTCTTCTTGTTTATGTATGTTTTCTAAATTTTATTCAATCAGCATGAGTAGAATGCATGAGAGCAAAAAAAGAGGAAAACATTGTAAGGAGGCATTTCATCAGTTTGGCTTGTTTTTGTCATCAAGGTATTTGAGAAAAATGTTTCCATGCATTCCAAGAGGGCTCTGGAAGAGGAAAAGCTTCCTTCTGCCCTCCTTGGTTCTGTGGCTGGGCCTAAGAATTAAACTGGCAGAAGGCAGATTAAGAGGAGAAAAGCATACAAATTTTACTTCATATTTTTATGTGCACATGGGAGTATTCAAAAGGAAAATGACGACTGGAAGAAACCATTAGGGTCCGAAGCTTATATATCTTTTTAAACAAAGAATGATAAATTGTGGGGATGTGATAAGACAAGGGTTTATGTGCTAGGGGCAATAAATTGTGAGACAGTAACTAGAAAATATTTGGGGGAAACTACTGGAAGATAAGGGTTATTTTAGCAGGCTTGCTCATCCACCAGTCTCTGTGATAAGAATGTTCTCTTCCTGGTGCAGGGAGGGCATCTGACTCATGGGAAATTTTAGGACCCGTTTTTAGGTAGAAAGGGGAAGTCAGAGAGCCCTTCCTCCATCTGCTGTTTCTCAAGTGCCTTCAGCTCAAAATAAGCAATGTGCCAAAGCAGCATAATTTGGGGTGGCATGTTCTGAACCCCTTCAGGGCCATCGCCAGCCTTAGAATGTCGTGTTTTTCTCCTGACTCTCTTGGTGAGGGCCACATGCTGATGGTGTAAACACCAGAGCTGAGAAGTGGTACAGTGGACATTTACTTCTTCCCGCCTCCCTTCCCACCATCCTCACAGTCCTCTCAATAGGAAAGAGGATCTCTATTGCACAGGGTCAAAAGTACTTTACTATCTAATGTCTCAAGAGGGAAAAAGGAGAGAACAACTCTTATCTTGACCTAGTAATCAATGGTGAGCTCTGTCAACCACAATGGCTCCCTTTTGCTCAACTAATTATCTTGGTTGAAATAATATCTTTGAGTTACTCCCAACAGACCGGTCTCAATGATGAGGAGAGGAGGTTGAAGCTTTTGGCTAACAACTCCTAGGGGTGCTGCCAACAGGTCTCCAAAGGCCGTTCTCAGACATTTCTGGCAGATTTCCAAAGCCCAGAAATCTGAAAAAATAAAAATGAGAAAGAACAGGAAAGCACTAGATTCTCTCTTTGGTGCTCAAGTGGCCAGCCCTGCGGAGGCTGTGGCCATGGCTGTGGGTGAACCAGACAGAACACCTGATTTCACACGTGATGCTAGCTGTCACTCCTGCTGGGTTTCCTTTTGTTTCTAGTCGCCAAAGATACTAGGTCTGACCAACTTGTTTCCTCCCTGGGATTTTCCTTTTCATTAGAATACCTGAGTAAATGCAGGCTTCCATGGCCCCATCCTAGGTGGAGGGAACGCGGCTGAGAAGCATATTAGGGTAAGAATGAAGAACTTGGGCTCTAAGGCACCACTTACTAGCCAGTTCTTGAAGCAGAATTTCTAAGCTTCAGTCTCCGCCTTTGTCAAATGGAAATAAAAACAGTACCCACTTCAAGAGGTTACTGTGAAGATGAAATTCAGTTGTGTCCTTAAATGCCTGGCATATAATAAATATTTAATAAAAGTCAACAGGAGAGCAGAACTCCTTGGGGGAGTTAAGGATTGGCCAGATTCCGGTTTGAGAGGCAGTGGAAGGACAGCTAGGATGGACTTTGTGACTAGAATCCACACACGGGCACTGGCCCTCCCCAACCCAAGCCGAGTCATCTAGGCAGTTACTTCCTCAGTAAAAGTACTTCTTTCTATTCCCAAACCCCAAAACATAGTATTTAAAACAGCACTACCGTTTCATGAAGGTGATGTTTTGGATGTCTGTTTTCCTAAATAGTTCTTAAATTTATGCCTATAAATTCATGCCCTTTAACCACAGAACTTCAGATGTGCAGAAATCTGCTAGGAACGTTATCCGGGGAAAGAATGCTGCTTCTTATGCTCTCGGTTTCCTTGTAAAGGGAACACCAGAGAGCTCGGAATATTTAGGTTATTTGAGAACAGTAGGAAAAAGTGAACTATTAAATAAAAAAAATAAAGACATTGAGTCTGCTTAAACTGATCACTGCAGCTGGCAGCAGCTCATTGAAAGGCAGTTTCAGAATGTGATCGCTTTCAAAGAACCTTTTCATATATTTTCCGAGGTCTCTCTGAAAGGACCCTTTCTTTTGAGCATTGCTGTGAAGGGGGGCCTCTATAAACCAAAATGATTTGGGAGGTAAGCATGGTTCTTAAAGGAACAGAGGCCTGGTTCAGAAATGTTTATCAAGCTGGAAAAACCCAACTGACTTTCCCAGCTAGGCATACCAGTTTTTCTCATCTCCAAAGCAGATGCCATGTCTTCGAGTCCTCAGGTCCCATTTAGGAAATCAGCAAATGGCTCTGCTTGCACAGGCCCAGGCTGAGTCAGTGCACCTCTCTATGGGCCTGGGCTGTAAGTGATATTATAGGCTGCACTCCCTCTGTCCTTTCAGATCACAAGGTCACTTGTGATGGCTGGAGTGGCTTTTCTCCCTTGGCCTCTTGGTTAAACATTTGCTCCTAAAGACAAAATACTCTTTTTCTCTGCTTAGCCTTCACTGACCTTAAGTGCTCAGAACTTTTCAAACAAAGAGAATCAGTTAATAGAAGGGCAGAGATTCGGAGCCTCAGAAGATGAGGTTGGCTGTACAGAAGAGATGTCTTTCTCTGTTCCTTACACGCTTGGAGAGAGATGATACATGCTTGTGTGTACTGGGGACCAGGCACTTTAAAGCTCAACGTGAGGATTAAAGGAGAGAATGCATCAGAGCAGTGCCTGACTCAGCGATGGCGGCAGGCGTTCAGCCATTTTCTCCGGTTCCTCCCCGCCCTTGGCGCTCACTCTGTTACAGAGGTAGATATTGTGTGTCCCCTGGATCTTCTTTTCTCTCAGAGCAAACACCTGTTTTTTTTCTTTTCAGTTGCTGCTCATAGGACAGAGGCTGCGTACCTTCTCAGCATCTTTGTATTGTCCTCAGCTCAACAATATCCTTTTCATTTGGATTGTGGTGTGTGGAACTGAACTCAATACTCCAGGTGAGGTGACCTCCACATAAGGGAGTGGCCTTTATATCCTCTCTGAATGGAATTTCTCTTGCATTTCCCACCAAGGTCATCTTCCTGGCTCATTCAACGTGCTATTGATCTGTATCAAGTCAGCAGAGGCTCCTACACGGTTCAGCTTTCCTGTTCAGGGACCTGTCAGTCCATCAGTTGGGAAGACACCTACTTTATTGGGACCCCAAGAAAGGCATAGTCAAACGCTCTTTGAAGATCTGGCTGCACTCTGACTACGGCGTTGCCTTTATTTGGCAGCTACCAAAAAAGAACGTGGTGTTATTTTCCATGAAGGTGGGGGTTTTTTTCATTCAAAAGATATTTACTAAGTGCCAGGCAAATGGTAGGCACTCAGTAAGTTTTGAATGAATGGATGCCTTTGTACTTCCTGAATTATGTAGGCTTCTATTACTCCCTCTGACTGACTGGTTTTGACATGTATGTTCTATTTTTTCTTTATATTTGATTGGTGAATGGTACTAGCATTCATCTAGTCATCCACATCAGAAAAGTGGGACTCAGCCTGAGCCCCACCCTCTCCTATCACCTTCATCCAATCAGTCATTAAGTTGAATAACATACGTGTTCTAAAGCTAAGCTATGGCTTGTGAAATTTACTTTAGGAAATTGTAACTATAATAAGTCCTACTCTCATCTTCTGTCCCTCAGCAAATATATTTCAGTTCACTTCTCAAAAGTGATTGGAAATGACTCAGAGATCTTAAGAGCAGTTTCCCTGGGGACCCACCACTTTAATTTTGGGGGCGAACGGGTTCAGAGTAGAATCCCCATCTCTCACACAATCTCACCTCTCTGATGCTTCCATATCCTCTCATTAATGGTTGTTCTACCATTCTTGGTCTGAAGTCCATTATTCCTGAAAAAAGTTGAAAACCAAATTGGACAAATTTTATTCCTGCTTTCTCTTGGTCATTTCTGAATACTGCACTACTTGCTGCAAGAAATGAGCCTGTCTTCTCTAGTCTTCTAACTTTGAATACTATTAGTGGGGCAATTTGGTTATCCTCAGGTGTTATGACTTAAGAAACTCTGGTATGAGACAATTGTGTCTTTCAGCTGTTGATAACTTCCAGTAACTAACTGAACCGCTGAGGTTCTCACAGAGAAACCCGGAAGAACTTAGTTGTCAATGAGCTTTAACATTTTGTGTAGGACCTAGGGTGCCGAAGTGGGCAAGTATTTCTAAGTATTTGAGCTATGTTTGTGACTTATAAAACATAGCTTGAAAAAATATAGCATTTATATGTTTTGTTAACTATTTCATATAAAAATATTGTAATGGTATTAGTAATAACTACACCTATAAAACCTATGTTGCACTGGATGCTTCACTTGTAATTTTTAAAATGACAGGATTGTTTACTTTATACGTTTGGAGGAACTGAAGCTTCAGAATATGTAGTAACTCACCCAAGCTCGCCAAACTAGAAAGTGCAGACCAGTACTGGGACTCAGGTTTGCCTACACAAAGCCTGCATTCTTAGCTACTTCCATTGGAAAAATATTTTTTGAGTGCATACTATATGCCAGGCAATATTCTAAGTGCTTAAGATACACCAATGAATAAAGACAAATCTTCCTGCCCTTATGAGTTTTAGATTCCGATGGGACCAATAGATAAAATAAATAATATAATTTTACATAAAATTATATTTGTGTTAACATGGGCTAAGCACTGGGGGAAAAAAGAAAAAAGAGAGCAGACTCAGCAGAATCAGGAATGCTGGGCAGTGGAGGCCGGGGCAGGTCGCCGTATTGAACAGTGGGTGAACCTCATTGGAAAGTGTCATTTGAGCAAAGACTTGAAGGAGGTGAAGGAGGGACTGAGTCACGCAGAGAGGCATTCCAGGCAGGAGGAACAGGGGGAGCAAAGGCTCTGAAGAGGGCACGGGCCTGGCCAGTCCAAGGACAGCAAGGAGGCGAGGATTCTGGGGTAGAGGGAGTAAGGAACAGTGAGGTCAGAGCGGGAGACAGGGGCCCTGCACAGAGCAGTGAATTTAATGGGGCGGGGCGGGGGGGATGGGAACGTTTTGAGCAGAGGTGTGACACACTCTGACCGAGCTTTTAGCAGAGTGACTGCATCATCCACATTGAGACTAGACTATTAACAGGGAAAACAACGTAGAAGGCAGGCCATTTAGGAAGTATCGTAAAATCCAGGAAAGAGTTAATACCACTTATTTTCTGATAATCTAGACTTCAGCAGGATCAGTGAAGGGAGTGAGAAGTGGTCAGATTCTGTAGGTGTTTTGAGGGTATATCCACAGATTTGTTGAAGGATTGGATAAAAGGATTGAAGGAGAAAGAGAATTCAGAATGACACCAACCGTTTTGTCCTAAGCAACTGAATGGATGAAGTTGACATCAACTAAAACAGAAAAGGCCAGAGAGAAGATAAGGAGCTTAGTATTGACATACTGAGGTTTAGATATTGATCAGACATCCAAATGCAGTTGTTGAGTAAGCAGCTGGATATTTCCCAAACAATTTATATGCATCCTATTATAGTTTATTGATAAAAACTATTTATCATATAAATGGTTTAAATTATTGGTAAGCCCTGGATATCTTTGCTTCATAGTCTTTATTGCTTATATTTATGTTATCAAATTACATAATATAATTAAATTATATTTGTTTGTGTGTCATTTGAATAGCACCTTCATTAGACTCTACACTCCACGAGGGCAGGGATCACCTCTGTTGGTGCTCATTTCTTTGTTGTATTTCCGTTGCCTAGCAACAGTGCCCAACAGGGGGTAGTTATTCAAGGCATATATCAACCACCCAATAAATATTTGTTAAATAAATTGATGTTTGTTAAAAGAATGATTTTTTTAATCTAAAAGAGGCATGTTGATCTGAAAATATTTAGAGCTAAGAAAAAAGTTTTTTGAATTTTCAAATCTTATTACCATGATATTTTACCAGAAGTACCCACCAACTTTAATTCAGGATTAAAAATTATTTTATTAGAAATTATATTCTTCAGGGCTGGCCCAGTGGCGCAGTGGTTAAGTTCGCACGTTCCGCTTCTCAGGGCCCAGGGTTCACCAGTTCGGATCCTGGGTGCGGACATGACATCGTTTGGCAAAAGCCATGTTGTGGTAGGCATCCCACGTATAAAGTAGAGGAAGATGGGCATGGATGTTAGCTCAGGGCCAGTCTTCCTCAGCAAAAAAAAAGAGAAGTATTGGCAGTAGTTAGCTCAGGGCTAATCTTCCTCAAAAAAAAAATTATATTCTTCTTAAAAATTAGATTTCAGAGTTTGAGGCATCAGGAAATGTGACTATCAATAGAGCTTGTAAAATAATATATGTATTAAACATATGTATATATAAATATATAAATTAAAAATATATATGCATATGTATAAATTGTCCTCTTCAAATGAGATGCCATGTTTGAAATGACAGTGTAACCTCAAGAAAAAGCATTAATACAATTTGTGAAAATTGAAAATAAGTAAATGAGAACTTTCCTAGAATGCTAGAAACTTGTAAAGAGAGATTCATTTTGTATAAATGTTATGGATTTAAGTTGTTGGCAATGAAATAAGAGAACAAGGAAACAGAGGCGGGGTGGAGTGGTTGGAGGATCTTGACACCAAATCCATGGGGAGTTTGGATTTTGAGATTCTTGGCACCCTCTGTGTCCCTGAGTGACCCAACCACAGGGAAGTACAGAGTGTGTACTTGGACTTATCAGTGTCCCCACAGGGGACCTTTCCTGGAATCTCTGTCTCCTGTGGTTGAGGAAAGGAATGGCGAAAACTCTTTGTGTACATCTGTTTACTTCATCTCTTGGAGACTTTTCTGGATTTGTCACCCTGAGATAGTGAAGAGACAACTCAATCACAGAGGAACAGTGTTGCATAAGCTCCAGCAGGACCAACAGTGTACCGGGAGTGTCTCAGTTCATTTAGCTTATTTCCATGATTTTTCCCTAAGCACACAACTCTGTCCTCCTTGGTTGAAACTGGACTCAGATACGGAAAAAGTGAGATAATGTGTTTATCTATTTTACAAGATCTTCAGGCCAATTGGCAGGCCTGTAAAATCTGAATGTGCCAAGATTTCCTATGGCTTTCCTGACCTACACCCAGCTCCTGAAGGGAGTGTATCCCTCATCCATCAGAGGAATCCATCAGGGAAGAAACTAGATTCACTGTCACAGACAGATCTAATGAAATCAGTCTCCTTGTTGCTTCCTAAGATTTGAATGTATTTCACCGGTTCTCCATGCCTCCCTCTGCAGAGTAAGTGAGATTGTGTGCCTTTGGCAGCTCCACATAGCAACACAGTGCAAATCTTTAAACTCTCTAAGCATCAATTTTTCCATCTACCAAATGGTATAATAATAGAATATATCAGGGTCTTTTTATAGGGTAAAACATGTAAAGAGTTAATTATGTGCTTATCACAGCACCCTGTACAGTCTGAGTGTTCTGAATAATTGCTTTTCATACAGAGAAGTTGTATGAACATCAAGGTGGTTAGACGAAGAGTAGGGTGCACTTAGAATCCAGAGTCCATTCCTCTCTATTTGCTGCTGACTGCTTCCTACCCTTGGATTCAATCTTGAAGTTTTCTTAAAAGGCTTCTCCTCATTAAAAAATTATAATGCCATCTGGATACTATGAAATATAAAATAGTTCAAAAGGTAACACGTCTTAACTATCAAAGAGTTACTGGTTTTGAGAAGCACACATCTATTCAGTGGACAGGAGACTGAAGAGCTGATCTAGGCGCTGGGGACACCTGGCAACAGGTGCAGGCCGATCGTATCCCCTTTAGAATTCATAACCGCCTCTGCCGTGTTCCGTAGGTCGTTATCTCATCTCGACGTCCTTGGTGACATGGCTGAAGAAGGCCTGTCCCTCCGGTTGTGAATCCTCCTGTACACTCCTCTGCTCTTGAATTAACCCACTGAAAAGTCAGCAGCAAACCAATCCCCACAAATTCGTGTCTCCATAGCAGCTGAGAGCAAACACAATTCCTGAGAATTGTGCAACTGCCCGTGTAACTGTCGTTGATCGAGAGGATCGTGCCTTAAATTGGCAGAGGCTGCAAACAGAGGACGGAACGTCTAGGTGTGTGGAGTCAATCCTCTGGCTGCTCGCAGGCGTGAAGGATGTAAAGGCCTGGTGGAAGCTCCCCGGGGCAGCATCCCACAGTGCTGCTCAGCATTTGTGGGATTTGGGGATGGTCAGCGTTGTTTCTCACCTCCAAGGCCCGGGCTCTTTACCTCTTCCACCTCACCTGCTCTGATCTTCCCTCACTAGCTCTGTTCCTGCCACATTGGCCCCCTGAGCATTCCTTGGACGGGCCAGGCAGGCTCTGGCCTCAAAGCTGTGTACTTGCTGGGCCCCTCTTTCTGGAAAACTTTCCCCCCAGATATCCTCCCTCCCCTCCTCCAGGTCTTTACTTAAATGTCACCTCGGTGAGTTCTTCCCTGGCCGCCGTGATTGAAATTGCAGGCACCTCTTCCCAGACGCTCTGTCTCCTCCTCCCAGCTTATTTTTCTTCATTGAACTCACCACTTGCTAATATACTATACATCTCATTTATTTATTTTTCCTGCTGTCTGCATCCCCCACTAAACTCAAGTGCCAGGAAGGTTAGGGACTGTGTCTCTTTCAGTCCCTGTTACATTCCCAGTGCCAGCCATGTAGTGGGCTCTCGATTTCTTTCTCTCTGATACAAGGATGGATGCCCGTGAAAAATGGGCACAGGGGCCTTGCTGGTGGGAGTGGAGATGAAACTAGTTGGAAAGGCAGCAAGGTGGGCAGATGGACCACGAGGTGGGCAGACGGAGGGACTTGAGGACCTGCTGGCCCTGGGGAGAGTAGACCTGCCTCCGACCCGCCAGCTCTAGACGGGAAGTGGATTGGACCTCTGGTGAGGACTTCTGGGCAACTGTGTCGCTGATAGTAAACAAGAGCACAGTTTTCTGAAAACAGAACTCTGAGGAGGACAACCCAGGAACCCCAGGTCACTGAGGTGGAGGACATTATAGGCTGTTCAAGTGTGGATGTGACAGCCTCAGGGGAATAGGGGAGCAGAGAGAGCACTGGGGTGCAGCAGAAACCAAGGCAACCTGAACCCTTTGGGAATAGGAATCATCAATTCACACCAAGGCTGTGAGTGTCCTTAGAGCTTTTCCCCGTGTGCTTTCTGGAACGGCCTACTTCAGATGTGCCTAGCCACTTATTGTGGGTTTTTTCATCCCCTATTGACCAAGGGATGTTCCACCTTGTTCCACTTGCCTCATTAGATGCAGCCTCCTGGTTTATCTTGTTCACTAGTTTCTGCTTCTCTCTTTTATCCAGATAACCTATGCTATCCTGAAGTTGGGGTACTATCAGGGGTAAGGTTCAATAAAACAAAGCTGGGCAATAAATAAGCATACTGTTTTCTGAGTCCACAGCGCCCTTTGTCACAGTCATTTCAGATACTCAGTGCCCTCATCCTCTCTCTCTTTCTTCCCTATTGGAACCAGCTACCGAAAGGTCATAAACTTTTCTCCATTAAGATATAAGTGCTAGGGGCCGGCCCAGTAGCGCAGTGGTTAGGTTTGCGTGTTCCAGTTTGGCAGCCCAGGATTTGCCGGTTCGGAACCCAGGTGCAGACATGGCACTGCTTGGCAAGCCATGCTGTGGTAGGCATCCCATATATAAAGTAGAGGAAGATGTGCACAGATGTTAGCTCAGAGCCAGTCTTCCTCAGCAAAAACAGGAGGATTGGTGGCAGATGTTAGCTCAGGGCTAATCTTCCTCAAAAAAAAAAAAGATATAAGTGCTAGATAAAACATATTCTGTTAACCCTCTCAAGAATATTTGCACTTTGGTAAATAAAGGTAAATAAAGCATTAAACCATTCAAAGGCATTTCTAATGTAGTAATTGTGTAATTCCAGCATCTGCTGGCTAACAGTGGGCTGCTGGAACCTGGACACTTTGGTTTCTGAAATCAGTCTATGTGAGGGAGTGCATAGACGAGACGCGGCCAGCTTTACCTGACACTTCAGATCTGTGCTTCTAAGGCTGAGGATTCTCAGGGTCCTTGAAAGCCTGACCTATGTACAAAGATGCTCGATTTTTGATTAGAGAATGTACAGACCATGAAATCTTTAGACCTCATTCCTCTGGAATCATCGATGAAGAAGAAATGTAAATATCTAGTAAATCTGAGGTATAGAAAGCTAGCCAAGTCATCATCCTTTTGTCAGTTCCCATTGGTTGGTGTGAATGGCAAACTGACCTCCATCTTTATTTCTCCATAATAAATTATCAACGTCACAACATGTGTACATTAACATGTCCTCATAATTCCAGCATATGTGATGTTAACTTTGCCTGTGGGTTTTCTGGGAACTGTTAGTGCATTCTCGTCAGCAGAGCTGTACTCCAGGATTTGGAGACTAAGCAGCAATTAATCATGAAAAATACTTTCTGGCTGTAGTAATGGAGTCTGGCTTCAATAGTTTCCTACGGTTACTTAGCAAAAGGCTTAAGTAAGCCCATGCTGATAAATGGGAGCCAGGCTTCCCCTCACCCTCTTCCGTCCTTCTTCTCTCCCAGGAGAGGGGGGGAGGAAAATTGCTCTGTCTGGGGTGGGAACCCTTCTTGCAGCCAAACTCTCTTCCAGAGCGCCATCAGTTCACTCTGCAGCAGGGAACTCAGGCCTCGCGGGTGACCCTGAGCACTGGGTTACAGTTTCCACAGAAAGGCCGACTGAGGAAGAGAAGGATGGGGCAAACGCAGAGCACCTGTGCCCCGGGCCAGGGAGCTGACGGAGGCTGGATCTCTCTCTCTTGCGCCCTGGGAAGCTGGTGGTGTCCTTGATACCCACTCTCAGTGCAGACCTTGGCTCTGGCATGAGTCAGGCAAATGCTCACCAGGAACAGAAAGGGGAAAAGTCTGGACAGCACTTCAACATTTCTAAATGCGTGCCCCACCTGGAAAAACAAATTAACAGTAAATGATTCGAAATTTCAAAATAAACATTTTTATTTGGTTTTCCAAATATAAAATTGTATCATAAGATTGATACGCTTTGGGGTTTTTTTGAAATACACATGCCTCCCTGACAGTCTAATATACCCCATAGAAGGTCTTTGGTCTGAAGTGTGGGCGATCCCCCCAGGGGTCCTGGGCTTGGGAGTGGGGGGTGGGGGTGGAGAGCCAGTGGAATTGCCTAGTTCCCTGCTCTATAGGGGGTTCATCTTTATAAACATTCCTGGTATTTTGGTTCCATTAGGAGGGTGTAGCATGCCACCCAAAGGAATGCATTTGGCAGTTATCCCGGTGACGTGACCAAAGGGAGCAGCCAATTGGAATAATTCAATTTGATAAGCATGTTTTCTTTCTTTCCTTCTAGTGGCCTGCTGTTTGTGGAAAAAAGGAAATGATTCCCAAATTTAAACTTGTGCATAGATTGATTCTAATACTGGCAGAAAACTTAGAAACATAAGATCCTATGCAAACCAAGTGATTCTTTTTTGTGAGCTTAATCATTTCCCATTGTAAGCTTACTATATATGCAGGAGAGTCATTTCAAAGTGCTGTTTCTTTAACGGGTTGATATCTTTCAAAGACTTCTTTCTACTATTGGCCAAAGACTAATTTAAAATCAGCAAAATCTTTAGTTATTCATGATAATAATAAAATATCTTTGTATTATGTCTAATTATGTTATGTATATCATATAATAGTAATACATCTTTACACCAGACGTGATGTCGAATCTAGCTAATGTACACCCAAAGTCTCTAGGAGAGAACTTCTGGGAGTGTAATAAATCAAGTGAGATGGAATATATATATAATACTTAACATAATGAAATGAAACTTTATCGATATGGGAACCCCCTCTCTTGACACAGGATTTAACATTGCCAGGGTCCACTGAATAGGATGTAATACATGCTAGTCTGGGGAAATGATGGGTCATACTCACTTAAGTAGAAATTCCAGAACTCCATGGTAAATGGTTGAGCAAGGAATCAAGAGGCTCATAGAAGTGGGCATGCTAGAGTGGATGTGCTATGTAAGGCCAGAGAGCCCACCCACGGTAGGAGAGCCCAGAAGAATGCAGTTTACTGAACCTATAAGGAATGCACTTGTGAGGAGGCACCAGTGTTGTTGTGGAGCTCAGATGTTATTTCCTGGAGGCCAGGGCTAAGGATAGGAGCAGCTTTACAGAACCCGGCTCCCTGAAAGCCATGGTGATAATGGAAGCCAGTTCATGGCATTTAACCTTCAGAAGCTAAGTGCATGTGATTATCATAATGAGCAGCATCGCAGGAGTGGCAAGTAGAAGAGCCTGAGCCACCAAGAACTATGCCAGTGGGTGATGGAGCCTGAGGTTACGAGGGCAAGACAGCTGGGTGGACAGCAAGGGTATTGTTCAATGTAAACTGCAAAAGAAATCATGGTGGGTAATCAGGAGGGTGAGGGCAGACAGCCCAATACAATGTCACAATCCCTAGCTTAGTCTCCAGAACCTGTAACATATTGACTCAAGGAGAGGCTAGGTCCCCATGAAGATGGGCCACTATGACACCAGTGCAACTGGATACATTAATGGATCTTTCCAGTTCTTCCTCAAAGGAATTACAGCCATTTCCTAGGTAACTATACTCTGGGAAAGGGGATATGCTTAAACATTTTGAGAACTGTTGAACCTAAGGTCTGACTTGATATGGATAGTCAAAGACCTGAAGCCTCATCCTGGCTTCTCTGGGAGAGTAGAGGTGTACATTGGCCAAGCAATAAATGGAGTTCAGGCTCATGTCCAGCTTATATGGGGCACATGGATTAACAAAGTGCTCAGTTCTTCAGTCGCTGAATGTATAAGTGGAGTGGTTATACTTGGTAGTTGTCAGAATGCTCATTTGGATTCCTTAGCCTGTGTGATAAGAGCTATCACAGAGTGCGAAGGCCAAGTAGAAGCCCCTAGAACTGCCTCCCCAGCCAAAATCCTAAACCTAAAACAACTTTATGTCCGAAGGGAAATGGCAGAAATCTGTGCCATTCTTGAAGAACTAAAGGATTCCTGGGTGGGGTCCCTTTCATGTCCACATTTAATTTACTGGCAAATTAAATGTATGGCCCCTACATAAAGCAGAACAATCCTCCTACACGAGAGTGGACTACTGTAAACATCATCAAGTCATAACCCAGTTACAGCTCCTGTCGATACCTGGTGGTGAGCAGTAGTGGCCTCTTTAGGTAGTTTGAAGGGAGTTGATAAAGATTAGCACAGCAAGAGTTGAAATGGGAAGACCAGAGATGTCTCCAGGTCCAGCTAAATGATGTTAAGGATCCAGCTAAAGTTGAAGGCCATGAATTAGTGGTGGCCTCCATTCTCTGATTATGTGAGTTTTCATGCTCAGAAGCCTAGATATAGGCTCTAAAGTGCTGTACTCATTTCCTAGGGCTGCTGTAACAAAGTACCATAAACAGGGGATTAAAATAACTGAAATTTATTCTCTCACGGTTCTGGGAGGTTAGCAGTCCAAAATCAAGGTGTCAGTAGGGCCATGCTCTCTCTGAAGTCTCTAGAGAAGGATTCTTCCTTGCCTCTTCCAGGTTCTAGTGTCTCTTGGCAATCCTTGTCATTCCTTGGCTTGTACTTACATAATCCCAACCTCCATCTTTACATGATGATCTTCCCTTCGTGTCTTCACATCATTTTCCCTCTCTGTGTGCAAGTAGGAACTCAACTCCTCCTCCTGAGTGTCTCCTTTTCTCTCTCACTACTACCACGCTCACAACACTTCTGACACCAGATGTGTGTGTGTATGCAGGGAGTTTCTCCATACCAAACGATTCTCTGTGGCACCAGCTGGACATACTACAATTTAACTCAATTCTGACACTATATACTTGCAGAGCTTCCGATCCCTCAGGTTAAGGGCTCAGTTCCGCAAGAATTTTCCATCCCATGTCAGAGCCAATCACAAGTAGTAGTTCCCCAGATGTCAGACAGAAGTTGTGGGTAACCCTTCATATGCAAGTGGCATACGAAGGGTGGTGGGAGCAGTCTTGCAGGACTGAGCCCGTAACTTGAGGGAACTGACACTCTGTCTGACTTGGCTACCAATCAGAGGTTCTCATGCCCCCTCCTCAGGTTCAATTAATTTGCTACAGCAGCTCACAGAACTCAGGAGAACACTTTCTTACATTGATCAGTTTATTAAAGGATATGATAAAGGATATAGATGAGCTGCCAGTTGAAGAGATATATAGGGTGAGGTTTGGGAGGGTCCCGGTGCAGGAGCTTCTGTCCCCATGGAGTTGGGGTGCAATCACTCTCCTGGTACATTGGTGTCTCCACCCATCTGGAAGCTCCAGAAACCCTATACTATTGGGATTTTTATGGAGGCTTCCCCATGTAGGCATGATCAATTGTTAAGTCCATTTCCAGCCCGTCTCCCCTCTCTAGAGAAGTGGGGAGGGCAGGGCTGAAATTCCAAACTTCTAACCATGGCTTGATCTTTCTGGTGACCAGCCCCCATTCAGGCACCATCCAGAAGCCCTAGAGTCACCTCATTACAACAAAAGATCTTCCTTGAGTTCTTATCACTTAGGAATTTACAAGGGTTTTTGGAGCCCTGTGTCAGAGACAGAATCAAAGACCAAATATTAGAACAAGAAACGGTCCTAGTGTTCTTATCACTTAGGAATTTACAAGAGTTTTAGGAGCCCTGTGTCAGGAACCCAGGGCAGAAACCAACATATGTATATATTATCTATTATCTCACAGGATGAAAATTCCAGGCTCCTAATTATTGCTCATTTTTTCTGATGACCAGCTCACATCCAGGAGCCCACCAAGAGTCACCAAATTAGAACAAACATTCCTATCACCCAGAAAATATCAAAGGATATAGGAGCTCGGTGTCCGGGACCAGCTCAAAGACCAAATGTTAGACGAAAGATTCTCCTAGTGCTTTTATCACTTAGGAAATTACAGGGTTTTAGGAGCTCTGTGCCAGGAACTGGGCAGAGACCAAATAACATGATTTCTATTATTTCACAGTGTGTCTTCTTTTGGACTCTGTTCTGTGTCCAGATTTCCCTCCTTTTATAAGGACGCCAGTCTTTGGGTTGGAGCCCACCTTGTCATCATGACCTCATTAACTTCATTGATCACATCTGCAAAGACTCACTTCCTAATAGGTCACGTTCACAAGTACCTGGGATTAGGACTTCCACATATCTTTCTAGGGGACACAACTTAACCCATGACTATGGCATAGGTCCTGCAGTCAAGACGTGAAGGATATGATTGACTGGGGGAAAGAAAAGAGGGCATGATAATGTCAAAGAACAGGGATAGTGGAAACGAGGGTGGGTTGAGATAATAAGTGCTCTAGTCAGAAACTAGAATATTGAGGTTTGCATTTCCAGAGGGTGGGTGATTTGGATGGATCCTAGATCCAGAGAACAGCTAAGAGCACGGACCACTGAAGAGTGAGGATAACGATTGTCAGACTTAAGAGGTAAAGGAACATTATCTCTGTGAACATTGGCGTTGCCCGTGATCTTGGCAGGGGTTGGAGTGGGAGGAAATTCTGTGAGCAAAATACCAGTGATATCTGTGAATGATGGGGAGTGAACAGGAGAACTCAAGAGAATAGTCTTGAGAAAGGCGAGAAGGTGCATATTACTAAGGGAAAGAAGCCAACGTGAAAAGGCTGTGTACTGTGTGATTCCAACTATATGACATGCTAGAAAAGGCAAAATTATGCACACAGTAAAAAGATCAGTGATTGTGAGAGGGTAAGCGGGGGGGAGGATGAATGAATCCTTGTGGAGCACAGAGGATTTTTAGGACAGTAAAACTTCTCTGTGTGACACTATCCTATAGTATACTATATACACACCATACAGTGTACACTGTGGTATGTGATATTTTCCAAAGATGTCTTCTGCAATTCTCTTCTTACAATGTCATTTTGACACTTCTCACTTCTAGACGTGGAGTCTGTCCTTCTCTTGAACCTGGGCGGGCTTTGTGACTACTCTGAAAGTGATGCCATGTGACTTTAGAAGCTGGGTTGTAAAATGTGATAACTACTGCCTGGCTCTCCTGGGAGGTTTGCTCTTAGAGCACAGCCGCCATATTCTGAGGAAGCCCAGGCAGACGCACGGAGAGACCACACATGGGCATTTTGAGCAGGAGCCCCAGCTGACAGCCAGTATCAACCACTGAGTGAGAGACCTTCAGAGGGTTCCAGTCCTTAGCTGTCTACTCATCCCAGCCTCAAGGTCTCCCTTGCTGAGGCCTCAAACATTGTGGAGCAAAGACAAGCCTTTCCTGCTGTGACATTTCTGAATTCCTGACTCAAAGAACCTGGGAGTACAATATAAGGGTTTTTTAAATTCCACCATTAATTTGAGGGTGGTTGGTTATGCAGCAACAGTAACTGGAACAGGTGGGGAAAACAGTATTCAATACATGGTTTTGGGAAAAAAAATAGGTAGCTGTTTGAAAAATAAAGCCCATCACTCATACCAAAATAAATTCCTGATGGGTCAAAGAGTGAAATGTAAGAACTTAAACCAAAAAGTTACTAGGATAATATTGGAGAATTAAAAAAAAAATTAGAAGGAAGATTTTTTCTAAGTTGATAAAATCCTAAAATCATAAAACAAAAGATCAATAAATATGACTAATAGAAATAATAATATATTGCTCTGGGGAAAAAAACACCATAAGTAAGAGTCATAAGGAAAGTGAAAAGATCTTAACCATACGATGAGTCAGTCAGAAAAAGACCAACGACCCGTTAGAGAAGGGAACAGAAGGAAGAGCCAATTCACAGGAAAAAAGAAATGCGATTCTGACTGGTTGTGTCACTTTGGGCAAATTTGTTAACCTCTGTTTGCCTCAGACTCCCCATCTATAAAATGGTGATGATAACAACAGGATTTAACTCAGGGTTTTTTGAGGATTGAGTGACTTAATGTATGTGAGGCATTTAGAACAGCATCTGAGTATAATAGGCAGCAGTGTGGGATCGCTATTAGATTTGCTGTATTGAGAGGTTGGGGGTGGGGACGGGAATGCTCTTGCATTGCTTGTGGGAGAGTAAATTTACTCACTGTGTAGAGGGCCATTTGCCAGGAGCTTTAGGAACGAAAAAAAGTGACAATCCAGCATTTCCGTGTGTAAGGATGCATCCTACAAATGTAGTCACACACGCGGGAAACACAGCACGGGCAAAGGTGCTCATTGGAACGTTGTTTGTAGCAGCCGGACTAGAACAGTCTAATATGCCCCTCCATCCACAGGCGATTGGTTTAAAAATGTGCATCCTTGGTGCAATGGAATATTGTGAAACTGCTGAAAATGAGTCTCCTCACGAGTAAACAAAATTGATGAGACCGCGCTCGTGCACAGGCACACGGCGGGCGGCACAGCTCCCAGCGGTCACCGTTTACTGAACTGCCAGAAGTGGAGCGATCACAAGCCGAGTCTGTGAGTGCCTAGCTCAGCGCCTAGCGTACTGAAAGTGCCCCCAAAGCAGTGATAGTATTATTATTTATCGTCATTTATTTTCTCCATAGGATAGAGTCCCATCTCAACCAGGCTCTCTGAGGCACCCATGGTCGTTTGTATCAATGCCTGCCGGAGATGCCACTGGCTTCAGCCTTTGCTCAAAAAGAGCAGCTCCACCTCTCAGCCGCTTGCCTGCCCGGGCTGCCCCCAGCAGCTGTTTCCCAGCCAGCCCCAGGCACGGCTCACTGCCAGGGAGCAGAAGAACATGCCTGAGTGAATCCTTCCAGTCCTCTTTGTCTCTACTGAGGATTACTCCACTGCGTCCACAGCACAGCCACTGCTGGAGAGAGCGCTGCCGGGTCTGCTCACGTGGCAGGCTCGCTCGGAGCTGGGAAGCCAGTTGCTTCCTTGTGGACAAAGGCCTAACACTGTGACCTACGGAGTCCACATTCCCCTGTTTGAAAGACAGATAATAACTTACTAAAATAAAATTTTGATGCATTTTTCAATTTCTGACTTATAACATTCAAATAACCCTATTCTGAAGACAGTGTAAAAATCACTAAAATGAATCTTCACGTTGCATTTTTTTTCAGTTTGCTGGCTACTCATTCCTATGAAATGTCTTTACAAGTTTAGCTTTATATGATTGAGGTGAAACAGCACAAAACATTCAATTTCCTGTTATAGTAGGTATCTTGTTACTAACGGTGTCTTAGGACTCAAATCAGAACAAAAAAATATCTTTACTAATTTCCTTCCTTAACAACATTCTGTGACTTGCTTCCTTTCAAATCTCCTTTCGGATGTATAACTTTTCTAATTTAGTGTGACTCTCCTTATTTTCAAAATATACATTCGAATTTATTTTCAAATGTATATTTTACCTAATTTACTGTTTCTCTTCCTAGTCTCGAAATGTATACACCTGAATCACATTTCAAATGTATGTTATTGTCATCATCCATTTGAAGTTTTGCTTCTTACTTGTCAATTCAAGCACCCCCCTGCTAGCTGGATCCCCATACTGTTTCTGACAATGTTGGGGGGTCTTGAATTGTTCTCCAGTATAAAAGGGAGCACATAAAAGTGGTGGATCAAGAACGGATGTGTGTCCAGTTTATGACTCATCGCCAATCTAGCTCATTTCTTCCTACATAGAGATCTCACATAACCAACGAAAGCTATGTTTCAAAATCATCTGGGTCTGTGGTCTTAGTTCCACTTCCTCTAGTTAAGCCCTACTTACCTCTTACTCTTGGGTTAAGCATCGCTTCCTCAGGGAATCCTTCTCTGACCACATCCTACCCCCACCACAAACTGATCCAGACACTCCAGTTATGTAATCCAGCCTCTTATGCTTTTCACCATAGTGTTTATTACAATTTTTTATTTATGATTCTCAGCACTTATTTGATTAATGTCTATCTCCCTTCACTAGACTCTTAAACTCATTGAGGAGACTGATATTCTCTTACGCCCATGTCCTGAGCCTAGAATAAGGCTTGGCTCATAGTAGAGATTCATTAAATATTTAGTGAATAAATGAATAAATAAATGAATGAATAAAGAGATGAAAAAATGAAAGAATGACTACGGTTCTGGTCACTAGAACCATGACCAGCACGTGGTGGCGCTCAATAAAATGATAGCCGATATTATCATTGTGAGTCTCCACTCCAGAGCAAATCAATTTGCTGAGTGTTTCAGTTTGTTGAAATTGAATGGCTTCAATTCGATGATTATGGCTTCAGAAACTGAAAGTTATGTGCTCCTTCAGGTATGCAGTTTCCTGTAGTTGAACTGTTTTCTGTAGCTTTGCAATAGACAGATATGTAGCTAGAAATAGAATGATTTATATATGTGTGTATGAGTACATGTAAACGTGTATTAATAAAGAAGAAATCAATGAATTTTAAGATGTAAAAATATGTGAAGTAGTTTTTTCTATTTAGTAGTCATTCATATTAAAATGTATATTCACTCCAATTTTATTTAATTTTATTAGAATAAAGTTTTAGTATAAGTTTTTTCAGCCCTTATCAGGATTTCTACAATCAAGAAATATATAACCAGGAGTAAACAAAGTTAATTATACATACTTTTTTTGAAACTTTGATTTTCTTCATTTTAATTTGAACACTTTAATAAAATTTGCAAGTTCAAGACTTTCATTGTTCTTTAGAAAAATACGATAATCTCAATAATATGGAGATTTCTGGATAATTGATTTTTCTGTTATAATAAAGATAATTTCTATTTTTATTCTCAATTTACTGATAGCAAAAACTCAGAATTGCTGAATTTTAGATGCACATGGAAAGTTTGAGACTTGTGAGTAATTATCATTCCATTCATCTTATATTTAATTTCTTTTTAAAATGAATTTACTTATAGCTCATAGACCATGAAGACATGTTGAAAGCATTTTTCCCCCACTGAAATCATTTTCTAGATAGAATATTTACACACAGCAATACTTCCGTAAATTTTTCTCTTGGAACCAGAATATCACAACCAATCCTGTCTTTTAATTGGCTTGTCAAACTTTCCAGTAAACTTTTTATCTCTTATTTGATTTGCAGAAACAGCTTTTTCAAGATATGGGTGGGCTGAGAGTTCACTCAGTCACCTTATTCATTCAGTCCCCAGATGCCAGCGGCGCATCCCCAGTCTCTTTCTCTCCACTGTCATGTGCTTCGGCTGTACCCAACGGCTTGCCCTGCCACTGCTGGAAGGGCTCACACTTCCTCATGCCTGTGAGTCTTTGCATGGGCTGCTCCTCGTCCTGGAATATCACCCTTCTCATTCTTTGTCTCACTAACTCTTACTGGTCTTTCAAGATTTGCTCAGGCATCATTTTCCTTCAGGAAGTCTTCCATGACCCCTGTTCGAGTCTTTTTGTGTAAGGAGAGAACCCCACTCAAATTAGGTGATGGGAAAAAGGGGGGGTATTCTTTCAAGAATACAGCAACAGATAAAATCGAAAGACAGTAAGTGAGGCAGAGCTGAGTTACATGGTCCTGAGCTGGGTGCTGAGAATCAGGAGGTCACTTCGTGTTCTCTCCTGACTCTGCTTCTCTCCAAGTGTCTGCTCCACACTTCCCTTTCTGTCTGTTCCAGATTTCTCTGCTGACTCACCTTGCACACAGCCCAACATGGGCTCCCTCAGCCGCTCTTTCTACATCATGACATTTCAGCTATTTCTGATGTAAAATTCTCAAGTAATAAGAAACCTCATAGCTCAAGCCAGAGAAAACTGCAGTCACAGCAGAGTCAATGAGCAAATCAGTTGTGACTACAGGGGCAAGGCCATGCCTTAGGACATGTGGGCTGGCCCGGCTAGCGGCTCTCAGGGGAATAGGTTTTCTAAAGCGGACTCTGAGAGGAGTCAGCAGTGATCATCATGAGGACTCTGGACCTCCAATTTGGGATTGGTGCCTTTCTATGGGCTCCCAACATGTGCTGCCCTTTCATAACTTTCAACATACTATAGTGTCCTTCTCTTTTTCCATCTAATATTGTGTTATTCGGATCATCTCTTCTCCAATTCTACTTGTGCTTGTGGATTTATGTCTTTAAAAACTCATTCTGGGAGAAAGTGAAAGTAGACATACATGTTTAATCCATCATCTTTTCCAGAATTCCCTGTTTGCGTTATTCCATTTTTATTTTTAAAAATCAGATTTATTGAGGCATATTTTATATGCAGGAAAATTCTTTGATTTTAGGTGTACTCTTCAAGTTTTTTTTTTTTGTAAAGTTTAGCACCTGAGCTATTATCCGTTGCCCATCTTTTTTTTCCCCTTCTTCTCCCCAGAGCCCCCCAGTACATAGTTGTATATACTAGTTGTAGGTCCTTCTGGTTGTGCTATGTGGGACTCTGCTTCAGCATGGCTTCATGAGCGGTGCCACGTCCATGCCCAGGACCTGAACTGGTGAAGCCCTGAGCCACCGAAGTGGACTGTGTGAACTTAACTACTCCGCCACAGGGCTGGCCCCTCAGTGAGTTTTGACATATGTATGCATGCAATCATGTGGCCACCACAATCATGATATAGAGCATTTCTGTCACTCCAAAAAGCCCCCTGGTGCCCATTTATAGTCAATACTGACAACCATTTTGTCACTACTGTTTTGCCTTTCTAGAATTTCACATAAAATAGTTTATAATATTCCCTTATCCTTTTAATGTCTGCAGGATATGTATCATTTGTGTCACCTGTTTCATTCACAATGTTAGGAATTTGTGAATTCTTTCTTTTTTTCCTGATAAGTCTATCTAGAGGTTTATCAATTTATTAAGCTTTTTCAAAGAAACATCTTTTGGTGTCATTGAGTTTCTTCACTTTTTCTCCTTCAATTTCATTAACTTTGGTTCTTCTTCTCTTTATTATTTTCTTCCCTCTGCTTATCTAAATTTAATTTACTCATCTCTTCCTAACTCATTGATTTGAGACTTTTTTCTTTTACAACATTAAGTATTAATGTCATAACATTTCCTAAAAGTATTGGTTTAGCTGTTTATTACAAATTTTGATACATTGTGTTTTCATTTTCATTAAGTTAAACAGATTTTCCATTTTCTCTTGTGATTTCTTCTTTGACCCAATGCTGTTTTAGAGGTGTGCTATTTAAGTTCCAAATATTTGAGAATTTTTAGCTTGAATCTGTTGTGCTCAGAAGACATAGTTTGCATGATTCCAATCCTCTTAAACTTCTTGAAGCTTGTCTTATAATCTATATTGGTTTGTGTACCATGAGCACATGAAAAAAGGTGCATTTGCTGTTGTTGGGTGGAGCTTTCTATACATACCAACTACGTTGATTTGATTGATATTGCTATTTAATTCTGTATCCTTACTGATTTTCTACCTGTTCTATCAGTTACTGAGAGGAATGTTAAAATCTCTGAGTATTATTGTAGATTTGTCTATTTCTTTCAATTCTGTAAGGTTTTGCTCTATGTTCTCTGTTATTAGTACATACATATTTGGGATTGTTAGGTTTTCTGGATAAGCTGGTCCCTTTATGATAAAAAAAATGTGCTTTATCTTTGGCAAATGTTTTGTACTAAAAACTACTTTGTCTAATATTATTATAACTATGCTAGCTTTCTTTTGATTAGTATTTGTTTCTTTTATCCTACTTGTCTTTACATTTTAAGTGGGTGTCTTGTTCATAGCTTAAAAGTTGGGTCTTGGGGCTGGCCCCATGGCCGAGTGGTTAAGTTCACGCGCTCCGCTGCAGGCAGCCCAGTGTTTCGTTGGTTCGAATCCTGGGCGCGGACATGGCACTGCTCATCAAACCACGCTGAGGCAGCGTCCCACATGCCACAACTAGAAGAACCCACAACGAAGAATATACAACTATGTACCGGGGGGCTTTGGGGAGAAAAAGGAAATAATAAAATCTTAAAAAAAAAAAAAAGTTGGGTCTTGCATTTTTATTCAATATGAAAATATCTCCTTTTAATTGGAGCAGTTTTAATCCGTTTGTTTTTCTGGTCATTATCAATATAAGTAAATTTAAATCTACTGTGTTTATTTTCTATTTTCCTATCTTTTTTTTGTTTCTCTCTTTTTTAGGGAGTAATTTGAATAATTAATTATGATTTCATTTTATCTCCATTATTGTCATTTTCACTGTTTGTTTTGTTTTATTTTATTGGTGGTTGACCTAAGATTTACACTATACATCTTTGAACATGACACAGCCTATTCTCCAATAATTTTATACCACTTCACATATAGGACAAGAACTTTACAATAGTGAATTTCCATTTCATGCCCCCATCCTGTGTCATCATGTCTGTTACATCTATATATGCTGCCAACCTCACAATAAATTGTCATTAGTTTTGCTCAAATAAATTATATTTTAGAGAGATCAAAACAAGAAAAATTTCTTTATATTTATCCAAATATTTACAATTTCCTGTACTCTTTATACCTTTGTGTAGATCTAAATTTTGGTTTGGTATCATTTTCCCTCTAATGAAGGAGTTCTTTTTTTTAATAGTATAATTCCGCTGGGGATATATTCTCTTCAGCTTAGTTTGTCTGAATATGTCTTTCTTTTGCCTTTATTTTTCAAAGATATTTTTCATTGAGTGAAGAATTCTAGTTTGGCAAGTGTTTTGTATCTTTCTGTACTTTGAAGATGTTTCTCCATATTTTCTGGCTAGCATAGATTCTAACAAGAACTCTGCTGTAATTCTTATCTTTTTTTTCCTCCTCTGCATATAATGCATCTTTTTTCTCTGGCTGCTTTTAAGATTTTTCTTTCATACTAATTTTCAGCAATTTGATTATAACGTGCCTTGTTGTGGTTCTCTTTCTGTCTATTCTGGTTGCCATTTGTTGAAATTCTGGAATCTGTGGGTTTATAGTGTTCCTTAAAAGTCTAAAATTTTGCTCTACTTCTTCCATTATTTTGTTTTATTATTTTTTCCACCCCCCCGCCCCCCTTTTTCTGAAATTCTAATTATGTGTCTGCTACTTACATGTTTCTGGGGTCTCCGATGCTTTGTTCATTACTTTTTTGCCTTTTTTTCTGTGTACTTATTTTAGATAGTTTCTAATGCCATATCTTCAGTTTCGCTGCTCATATTGTCTGCTGTTTTTAATATTCTCTTAAACCTATCCAATGTATTTTTCTTTTCATGTATTGTATTTTTTATCTCCTCTGGAAGTTGCATTTGGGTTTTTTTGTTTTTTAGATCTTCCATTTCTCTCTTCATCATGCAGATGTTTTCCTCTAACTTCTTTAATATATGGAGAATATTTATAGTAGCTATATTTATAATATTTATATAGTGTTATAATGTTTATAATATGCTTTTCTATTTCTCCTAAGTGGCTACTTAAAAAAAAAAAAAGAACAGAAGGAATTGAGTTGGTTGTCATATTTTAAAAAGCCCTTATCTGCAGTTCCATCATCCCTTTCATTTCTGGGTCTGTTTCTATTGATTATTTTTTCTCATAGTTAAGTCATATTTTTCAGCTTCTTTGAATGCCTACTGAGTTTTGACTGGATGTTTGACATGGTGAGTTTTATGTTGTCTGCTGCTGAATTTTGTTGTATTCCTTTGAATTGTGTTGCATTTTGTTCTGGCACACAGTTGGGTTACCTGGAATCAGCTGGATCTTTTCAAGGCTTACTTTTAAGTTTTTTATGGTGGATCCAGAGCATCCTTTGGTCTGGGTCTAATTTAACTTCATTACCAAGGTGATAATCTTCTGCAGAACCTACCGTGCCCTGTGTTTCCCAAGGTGTTTCCACTCTGGACAGTGGGAGCACAAACTATTTCCATAGTCTTAAGGGCACCTCTCTACAAATTCTCAGGGGATTCTTTCCTCTTTCTCTCTCTCTCCAGTTCCTTCCTGTCTGGTTATCTTCCCCACAGGTTATCACTGTTTTGTCTTCTCTGAACACCAATATCGGACTCTTCAACTCAGTGACACTACATGGTTTACTTGGATTCCTCCTCCCTGCACTGTGGCCACAAAAGTGCCTTTTGGCAATAAGCTGGTGAAAATATAGACATCATTTTTTTTTGTTTCTCTTATATAAAGGATAGTAGTCCTTAGCTGCCTCTTATTCAATATGAAAAAAACACATTTTTAAAAGTATGTTTTGTCTAATTTTATTATATTGGTAAATCAGTGTGTTATTAGCAATGCTCCTATTATTAGTGAGGGCATTACGTTGAATGCTTTCTTGGCCATGTGCTTTTCATTGCTGCTAAGTGGCTATTTTTTTTTAAAGACTTGGGTTGTTTGTCACTTTTTAAAAAGTTTTAAAATTTTTAAATGTCACTGACTTTAAATGACTATAAAGTTCCTTGCATATTAAGAAAGATAATACTTTATTGCTCATATTCCTTCATCCTTTCAAAAAATATTTGTTTGAAAGGACAGGAGCTATAAGGTAATTTTTGATAATCACCAATATTTTCTACATATGCATTTATGGGAACTTTTTTGGTGTATGTATTTACATTTTTATCTTTTAGAAGTTTATTTTGGAATAACATATGAGATATCCCTTTTTCATCCTGTCTTTCCAATATTTTGGTTTCAAGTGGCTTAAGGTATGGAGAGGTACAAAGCTTGCCTTGTAGCAAATGTTTTCTGAGATGGGTGAGAAGGAAGGCCATGTGCCTGCCTAAGGCTTGGTCCTCTGTGTCCAGTGATCATACCTAACCAGTTTTGATGACTACATCAACAGAACAAAATGGAATGTCCCCTACTGGTGAATTAATAAAATGTCAGGATCTTTCATATATATGTATTGTAAGTGGTTACCTACTTGTAGGGGTATAAATGGGTGATAGTTTTGAAAAGAATGATGAGTTTTCTTTTTATTTTTTTCCTATGTGAGTGATCTTATTCCTGTTCAACCAGAATTGTCCCCATGCTCAGAGCCAGGGAAGGCAGATAAGGTAGGGAACCTTGGCTTAATTATGCCACATATATAAAGCTGTTATTATCAGCTTTCACTTATAAAAATATAATTTTAATACCTAGTAAAGCAAGAGTTTTCAAAGCCAAGTGTTGTTAAGACAGAAAATGATTTCTAAATTTCTTAAGCTCCCACAACATATTAAGAGTGAGGCCTGAAAGACTGGACTCTCAAGTTGAGTGTAAAGCATGGAATATAGAACTCAGGAGATGATGTAGGAGAAGTCCTCGCTATGCTGGAATAACAGAAAGCTGACTCTTTGCTTCTGTGGAGTGTGGAAAGGAGAAGAGCGAGAGCATTAAGGGAAGCCCTGGGTTCGACATCATTAGAATGTGACCTGTGTGAGCTAAAATCCTGGGTGGGGGGCAAGTGTTAGGTAGGTCAAAGAGAAAGCCAAAGCAGCAGTGCTCTTACCCTGCTTCCTGATGGGGCCTCATGAAGGGACTATGGGCAGAATGTGCCCCTATCAATGTGGAGGGGCTCCTTCCAAATAAAAAGACACCAACATAGCTTGGCTAGGCAGAATCTGAGGTAGCACTTGAAAGCTTTTCTTGGCTCTCCTGGTGGAAAGGAGCAATCCAGAAGTTCCCACACACCTTTTGGGGATGTGAAAGGTACTTGAGGTGAGAGCCAGTGGACATATACCATCAGCCTTATAATTAAAGACAAGGTGACCCTAACTCAGAGAGCCAAACATAAAGAGCTTAGATTGTGGTCGCATGGAGGATGTGGCCATACTCAGAAGTGTTTGCATCCCTACCATGAGCTGAGGTAGGGTTTCATCAACTATAAAGGATTCCTGAGCCTTGTTGGCAACAAGAAAACGAGTCAGAGACTTACCAACAGCGCTTCAGAAGACACAAGTGAAAAGTGCCCAGGGACCAATCAGACAAAACACCGTCCACATAGATCAGCAAGAGTCCAAAGAACAATGAAAGAGAAGCAAGCCAAGGGAAAGCCCCTCTCACACTGCCACAAGAACCCTGTGCAACCCCTGCCAACCTCCTCCAATCTTGAGGAGCAGAGGTACGGAAGCAAACAGAAAGAATGGGCACCATTACCCCCAAACACTGGGTTACCCCAAAGATACTGAAGGGCATTGAGATAATAGGATCTAGCTCCCGCCCACCTCAATCTAGTTACCCCATGAGATGAGGGCTTAGAAAAAGGCTGGAGCATTTATTTAATATATACAATGAAATATTATATATTTAATATACAATATTATGATAACATAATGATAATATATTACTATCGAACAGTAATGTGTAAATTTGTGTCTTTTCTACAAATATTTCCTAAAATTTTAAGAGACTTCTAAAGAATAGGCACAACGCCCACAATAAGGAAAAGTGGATGATCTTTTAGTAGCAATTTGTTATCTCAGATGAAACCGCCCATGGAGACCTTGCAATGCTTAGAGAGTTGCAACAGCACTTAAGGCACTAAGAGGTTGTGGTGGACACATTATTTTTGCTATCTAGCATCGAATTCCCTTTCTTCTGGAACAACACACTAACTATATGTTGGGGAACCAGTCCCTTCCTCATACCTTAACTCAGCTCACATACGTTTGGCTCTTTATATCGTATCCCAGTCACTGAGGTACCCCAAAGATACAAAGGGATTGAGACACTGTGATTTACCCTTTATAGAGTGGACACTGGCCTAGACAGGGAATTCCTAGCCTGGAGTTAAAACAATGACTGAGGGAGAATTTTTGTGCTTTGCAGGCACACCTGCTGTACTCTTGCGATAGACTTTGTAAATTGAGAGCCTATGAGTCAATCAATGCCTCAGGCACATTTGGTTGGCCTCCACGGTGTATTTAAAAATATTGACTCAGTTGCTAATATTTAAAAATTTAAACAAGTATCCAAATTTCCAGCATTTACTTAAAACTCTTGGATGGATTTCTGGCTACGTTAGTGTGAAAAGATTTGCAAATCCTCACCCCAAAATGCAAGTATAAAAATGGACATAGGCCGGCCCAGCGGCAGTGATTAAGTTCGCATGCTCTGTTTGTTCCACAGGTTTTGTGGGTTCGGATGCCAGGTGCGGACCTACACACTGCTCTCAAGCCATGCTATGGCAGTATCCCACATACAAAACAGAGGAAGATTGGCACAGATGTTAGCTCAGGGCCAGTCTTCCTTACCAAAAAAGAGAAGAAAATGGACAGAATTCGCAATAACAACCATTTCAGGGTTTTGCAAGTTGACTAAAGGCAACAAGTTGAGAAGCATTTATTCTTGAAAAACTTCTAGGGCTTTGGGTAAGAGCTGTGGGAGTCTGTAGCCTTTAGCCACCAGAGGGGTAGATTTGATTTGGTGGGGTAATGTGAGGTGTAAAAGTGACAAAATTGGTAGGAATCAGCAGGAAAAATCTGTAGCTGTTAAGTCCTGGGGATTGCTGAAAAAAAAATCTCGGGAGTGGCTGTCCCTGTGGCTGAGTGGTTAAGTTCGTGCGCTCTGCTTCCTGGCCCAGGGTTTCATGGGTTTGGATCTTGGGCACAGACGTGGCACCACTCATTAGGCCATGTTGAGGTGGCGTCCCACATGCCACAGCTAGAGGGACCCACAACTAAAATACACAACTATGTACTGCGGGGAGGAGGGTTGGGGAGAAAAAGCAGGGAAGAAAAAGAATGAAAAAAAAAGGATTGGCAACAGTTGTTAGCTCAGGTGCCAATATTTAAAAAAAAAAAAACTCAGGAAAATAATCAAAATCCAGGGTTGTTATAACATATGACCTAAAAGTCCAATTTTCTTTCTTTTTCTCTTTTTTAACCCTAGAGGGACTCTTTTCACTTTACCCTTTTGTACCTTTTGAATTTCACAGCATAAGGAAAGGGGTGAAGATGTGGAATGGTCACTGCAGGCAGAGGAGAGGGACCAGGCTGGGGACAAGTCAAGGATTTTCAAAGAAGGCAGCAGCCCAGTGCAGGCTGAAGAGCAGGAATGTCCATGGCCTCAGTCTGTAGGAAAGTGAGATTTTTGTGCTTGCTATTTCTCGTCTTAGCAGCATGCAGAGGCCTGGTTCTAGGACTAAAGAAGGAAGATTGTGGGGTTAGTGTAAGGATGGGATTTGCTGATGAGGGAGTTGAGGTAGCTGGTGAAGTCATCCATCATGGGCTCCAGCTTGAGCAATAAAAGCGAAATATAAGAGCAAACGCGTGTTCGGCATTTACAGTGTGCCACACTCTGTTCTGAGTGCTTATACATATTAACTCGGTTAATCCTCCCCACAATCTTTTTAGGTAGGTATTATTGTTATCCTCATTTAATTTAATTTAATTTTTAATTTTTTTAACAATAATGAGGATTTCATTTTAATTTTTTTTGCCATTTGGATTAGCAAACCTTGAAAAGACTCATAATACTCATTGCTAGAAAGGGTATAGTGAAACAGTTATGTTGGTGGAGGTGATAGTTGGTACCTCCTTTTTGGGTTATGAATTTGGCAATATCTATTAAAATTTTAAGTGTACATATCATTTGATCTAGCTATTGGACTTCTGGGATCTTTTTTAAATTTTATTTTACTGAGGTCATATTTGTTTATAACATTGAGTAATTTCAGGTGTACATTATTATACATCATTTTCTGTATAGACTGCATTGTGCTCACCACCAACGGTCTGGTTTTTATCCATCACCATACACATGTGCCCCTTTACCCCTTTTGCCCACCTCCCACCCCCTTCCCCGCTGGTAACCACTAATCTGTTCTGTTTGTCCATGTGTTTGTTTATCTTCCACACATGAGTGAGATCATGTGGTGTTTGTCTTTCTCTGTCTGGCTACTAAAGAGATATGACCAGTATCAATTCATTTATGAAACAGAATCTTTTATCAAGTTAAATAAAATGAAAAGACTAAGAAAGGAAGAAACTCCCCACGTCAAAGTGGCCGTCCTCATGCATAGCCTGCCATTCCCAGCAGACCTTCAGATGAGTGGAGGCGAATCACAAGATCAGAGGAAAATGGTATTTGTCACATCCAAGAGGCCACCTGGCCTCGCACACAGTGCATTAGCCTAACGCTGGGACACTCCCTCGTCGTTAACTCCACACAGACCTGGAGCGGCCTCACACCGACACGCTCCTGCCCAGCCTGAAGAAAGCCTCAAACTGTCACCACGCGTACTTGTGAATGTGAGCCTGGGGCATGGCCGTGGCTGCCTGGGCACCTCTGGTGGGGTCAGTCGCCTGCCTGGGCCTCAGTCTTCCGCTGGGTCAAGCACTTACCGTGACAATAGTGCAGAGATTAGGGAAGGTTTTGGTTGGATAGACAGGTCTCAGGTATTTTGAATGAATTCCACATGTTTCTGCAACAAAGTAGAGTGGGAAATTAAGGGGTTACTTCCTCAGAAGTTTGTCAGATAACTAAAAATCTGAATGGGAAAGTTTCCCAGAGAAATAGAAATCTACAGAGTGGAATGAAGATGGAAAGAGGTGGAAAGTCTGGCACCTAGAACTCCTCCATTCCAAGGAATGTGAGTTTTTAGGAGAGGAGTGAGCTAATGGAAGGATCTGCAAAATTTCTCTATGAAGACTCAGAAAATAAATACATTAGGCTTTGTGAGTCCGTACGGTCTCTGTTGCAACAGTTCAACTCTGCTTTGGGGCCCCAAAGCATCCATAGACCATATGTAAGCAAATGAGCATGGCTGTGCCCCAGTAAAACCTTATTTATGGACGTTGAAATGTGAATTTCACACAATTTTCACATGTCAAAAAATATTCTTCTTTTTTCCCAACCATTCAAGAATGTAAAACAATTCTTATCATATGGTGGCCATACTCAAACAGGCAGTGGGGCTGGGTGTGGCCCATGGACCACAGCTGGCTGACTCCAGAGCTACATGACTCTAACTTACACACAACCACCTTTGTTTCCTTTGCTGCTTCCCTCTTCAGACCAGGTCACTACGGTGAGAATTTCTGTGTGATGATTGCATCTCAGCTAACAGCTCTTCTATGTAAATTATCCAATATAACAAAAGTCAAAACAACTTTTAAATGTTTAACAACCACCCCAAGTGGTTCTGATGTCCTTCAGTTTGTGGCCTGCTCCGGGGCTTGGCTCATAAGGTATAATTAAAGATTGAAATAACCTTTCTTTCCTTTTTGGTCAATACTACCAATGAATAAAACTTGTCCTCAATCAAGGAAAGACACATTTAATATTGTTAAGAAGTTATATGATAAGAAATTAAAATGACATCTAATCTACTTACATAATTAAAAATTTTAAGTCGGGAAAATATCATATAATACGTAGAAATATAAAGTCAGTTTCTGCTTCTATTTCCTTGAAACATGGCTGACACAGTCAAATTCACAAATGCCTAAAGGCATAGGGTATAAAATAAAATACAAACTAAGCTACTATTTTTGTGAAAACATGCCATCTCCCTAGTTAGGCTGTCCTAAACAGGATACACCTGCTGACTACCATTTCGGACCAACTGTCTTTGAACCAGAGCTATTGTAGAACAGCTCACAGAAAGCAAGGTCTTCTACCATTGTTTCTTCCAGGTCTTAATAATCTAAATTATGACTGAATAGAATAATTCTGGAAGGACACACAGTAAACCAATAAGAGTAGTTGCTTCTGCAGAAAAAAACTAGGAAGATCAGGAAAGAGAGGGGTTTTTGTTTGTTGATTTTTCTTTACTATACACCCATTAATATTGTTTTAAAAAGTTTACCATTTGCATATTTTACTGCTTAAAAGAACATTTTTTCAAGAAACAAGTACCAAGCAAAAGAATCTGAAAGTATAAATGGAATAAACATATATCTGTAGTAACTATAAACTATAAGAAGCAGCAAAAGACTAAAAGGATGAGTAGGTGAAACAAAGCATGTACAGATATAGCAAGAGCAACGCTAGGAGGGAAGTTCATAGTGATAAACATCTACACTGAAAAGGAAGAAATTTCAAATAAACGACCTAACTTTACACCTCAAGGAACCAGAAAAAGAACAAATGAAACCCAAAATTAGCAGAAGGTAGGAAACAATGAAGATTACAGCAGAAATAAATGAAATAGAGAATAGAAAGACAGTTTTAAAAATCAACAATATTAAAGGTGGTGTTTTGAAAAGACAAAATTGACAAAGGTTTAGTTAGACTGAGAAAAAAAGAGAGAAGACTCAAATCAATAAAATCAGAAATGAAAGAGAAGACATTGCAACCAATACCACAGACATAAAAAGCATTAGGAGACTACTATGAAGAGTTATAGCCAACAAACTGGATAATCTAGAGGAAATGAATAAATTCCTAGAAACATACAACCTACCCAAACTGAATCATGAAGAAACAGAAAGTCTGAACAGACCTATAACTAGTAAGGAAGTTGAATCAGTAATCAAAAATCTTCCAACAAAGAAAAGCCCAGATCCAGACGGCTTCACTCGTGAATTCTACCAAATATTTAAAGAAGAATTAATGCCAATCATTCTCAAACTCTCCCAAAAAACTGAAGAGAAGGGAACACTTCCAAAATCATTTTACAAGGTCAGCATTACCCTGATACCAAAACCAGACAAAGACAGCACAAGAAAAGAAAACTACAGGCCAATACCCCTGATGAACACGGATACAAAAATCTTCAACAAAATACTAGCAAACTGGATTCACCAGAATATTAAAAAGAATCCTACACCATGACCAAGTGGGATTTATCCCTGGGATGCCAGGATGGTTTGGCATATGAAAATCAATTAATGTAATACACCACTTCAACAGAATGCAGGATAAAATACACATGATCATCCCAATAGATGTAGAAAAAGTGTCTGATAAAATTCAATACTCTTTCATGATAAAAACTCTCAACAAACTGGGAATAGGTGGGAAATTACCTCAACATGATAAAAGCCATATGTGGAAAGCCCACAGCTAACAGCATACTCAACAATGAAAATCTGAGAACATTTCCACTAATATTCAGAAGAAGGCAAGGATGCCCATTCTCACCACATCTTTTTAGTATAGTACAGGAAGTCCTAGCCAGAACAATTAGCAAGAAAAAAAAAAAAAAGAAAGTCATATAAATCAGAAAGGAAGAAGCAAATTTGTCCCTGTTTGCAGATGACATGATCGTACATATAGAAAACCCTAAAGACTAAAACCACTCCACACACGCAAAAAACTGTTAGAACTAATAAATGAGGGGCCAGCCCTGTGGCCAAGTGGTTAAGTTTGCACACTCTGTTTTGGCGGCCCAGGGTTCTGCCAGTTCAGATTCCGGGCATGGACGTGGCACCACTCATCAAGCTGTCCCACATAGCAGAACTACAAGGACCTACAACTAGAATACACAACTATGTACTGGAGGGCTTTGGGAAGAATAAGATGAAGAAAAAAAAATAAATGAATTCAGTAAAGTTGTAGGATACAAAATCATCACACAAAAACCAGTTGTGTTTCTATACACTAATAACGAACTGTGAAAAGGAAATTAGGAAAACAACTAATTTACAACAGCATCAAAAAGAACAAAATACTTAGGAATAAACTTAACTAAAGAAGTGAAATATTTGTACACTGAACACTATAAAACTTTAATGAGAGAAATTAAAGAAGACGTAAACATATGAAAACACATCCATGTTCATTGATTGGAAGACTCAATCTTGTTAAAATGTCCCTACTACCCAAAGAGATCTACAGATTCAATGCAACATCTGTCTAAATCCCCATGGCATTGTTTATAAAAAAAGAAAAATCAATTCTAAAATTCTTATGGAAACAAAAAATATCTGAATAGCCAAGACAATCTTGAAAAAGAAAAACAAAGCTAGAGGCATCACACTTCCTGGTTTCAAAATATAAGACAAAGCGACAGTAATTAAAACAGTATGGTGCCAGCATAAAGATAGAGATATAGACCAATGAACAGAATAGAAAGCCCAGAAATAAATCTATGCATATATGGTCAACTGACCTTCAACAAGAATGCCAAGAATATACAATAAGGAAAGAATAGTGTCTTCAGCAAATGGTGCTGGGAAAACTGGATACCACATGCAAAAGGACGAAACTAGACCCTTATCATATACCATAAACAAACATCAACTCAAGATGAATTAAAGACTCAAATGTAAGACCTGAAACTGTAGAACTCATAGAAAAAAACGTAGGGGGAAATCTTCATGACATTGGTCTCAGTAATGATTTCACGGATGTGATACCAAAAGCACAGGCCACAAAAGCAAAAGTAGACTGGAGGGGCTGCATCAGAGGGAAAAGCTTGTGCAGAGCAAAGGAAACCATCAAGAGACTGAAAACGTAAAATACGGAGTGGGAGAAAATATTTGCAAGCCATATGTCTGCTAGAGGACTATTTTCTAAAATGCATAATGAATTCCTACAGCTCAATAGAAAAAAATATTAATAATCCAATTAAAAAACAGTCTAAAAACTTGAATAGATGTTTTTCCAAAGAAGATATACAAATGGCCAACAGGTATAAGAAAAGATGATCAATATCACTAAACATTGGGGAAATGCAGATCAAGACCACAACGAGATATCTCTCATCTGTTAGGAAGGCTACTATCAAAAAAACAAGAGAAGTGTTGGTGAGGATGTGGAGAAATTGCAACCCTTGTGCGCTGTTGACGAGAATGCAAAATAGTGCAGCCACTGTGAAAAACAGTATGAAGTTTATGCAAATAATTAAAAATACAACCACCATATGATCCAGCAATCCCACTTCTGGATATTTATCCAAAAGAATTGAGATCAAGATCTCGAAAAGACATTAACACTCTCATGTTCAGTGCAACACTATTCACAATAGCCAAGACGTGGAGACAACCAAAATGTCCATCAACAGATAGATGGATTTTTTTAAAGTTGTATAAATAAATATAATATATATACACATATATACATGCACATACAACAGAACTTTATTCAGCCTTAAAAAAGATACAAAATCCTACAATATGCAACCAGACGGATGAACCCTGCAGACATTAAGTGAAATAAGCCCACCACAGAAAGGGAAACACTGCATGATTCCACTTGCATGAGGCATCTGACAGAGTCAACTCATAAAAGCAAAGAATAGAATGGTGGTTTCCAGGGGCTTCAGGGAGGGGAAAATGCAGAGTTGCTAATCAATGGGTATAAAATTTCAGTTACCCAGGGTGAAGAAATTCTAGAGATGTGCTGTACAACACTGGGCCTGTACGTCACAATACTGTATCAGACACTTAAAAATCTGTTAAGAGGGTAGATCTAAGGTTAAGTGTTTTTGCCACAGTAAAATTCCAAAAAAACTTGAAAAAGGCAGATGTCAAACGGCATCTGCTGTGGAGAATGTGAGTTCTATTGTCCACGAATGTCAGCCTCGCTGCTCTAATCTTCACAGCTCTGCACATGCTGCCTGCAGATCCACCTGTTACCACTAATCTTGTTCTATCCTCAGTTTCCCACTAACTGTCCAGGAAGCCTGACTTCCAGTTCCAGCAGAATCGCTTCCATCTCACCTGACAGTTTCCTGATCTTGGGCCTGGCCCTTCTTTGTCTGCCTGCACCCACACTGACACAAGACAAAGACCTTAGCTCCCCACTAGAGTTGAGTCCCAGAGCCCCCTTAGTCACTGATAGGACTCACTCAGGCTCAGATTCCACACCCACTGTAGCCCAACCCAGGCAGTTTGATGGACACCAGAGATGGGGTCCCAGACCTCCTTAAAGGGATGTCTGCTGTCACATACCTCGCCTCAAGCCTCCCATTCCTGGGAGCCCTAATCCCAGCTCTTCTACCATATCCACTCTTAATTGGATAGCTAAGATAATCTAGTAACTAAGAGCCCCTTTTGGCCTGGTAGAGCTGGTTAGTGATGTCTTCATAAGTGAAAGGATTGAGGTGTTGTCTGGGTGACTACAGAAAGTATTTTAAACCTTAGAAAGAGGAAAGCTCTCAATGGTCCAATATTTCATTGGTGTCATTTCCAACTCTCAAAGGGATGATCAAACCAAATAATTCCACTTCAAAAGGAGTTTAGTTCAGCTTGGCTAGTTAGCTTCCCTTTTGGACACAGGCTATGATATCCAGATGATCAAGGGAAATGCAGATAAGGAAACAGAAACTGAGAGGTGTCAGTTAACTTTACAGGCCAAAGTAAATCAGCAGTAAGCGACAGATCCTGAATTTGGAGCCAGTTCTTGCAGGGCCCCAAGATCTGCCTCAAGGAGTGAGGGAGAAGCTGAAGGGACAAAGCACCTTGTGTTGTACGGGGAGTTTTGTAAGTTGATTTTTTTACCTTGCAACTATGCTGTAGTTGTTGATTATTTCTAATAGCTTTCTGTTGGACTTTTTAGGGTTTTGTATATATAGAATCATGTCGTCTGCAAACACTGAGAGTTTTCCGTCTTCCTTTCCAATTTGGATACCTTTTATTTCTTTTTCTTCCCTAATTGCTTGGGCCAAAACCTCCAGTACTCTATTGAGTAGGAGTGGTGAGAGTGGGCAGCCCTGTCTTGTTCCTGTTCTCAGAGGGATGGCTTTCAGTTCTTTACTGTTAAGTATGATGTTGGCTGTAGGTTTTTCATCTATGGCCTTTATTATGTTGTACTTTCCTTCTTCAGCCATTTTATTGAGAGTTTTTATCACAAATGGATGTTGGATATTTTCAAATGCCTTCATTGCATCTATTGAGATGACCTTGTGGTTTTTATTCCTCATTTTGTTGTGTTGCATCACATCAATTGATTTGTGGGTGTTCAAGTATCCCTCTGCCTCTGGTATAAATCCCACTTGATGATGGTGTATGATCCTTTTAAAGTCTCTCTGTATTCAGTTTGCCAATATTGTGTTGAGGATTTTTTCATCTATCTTCATCATCAATATTGGCCTATAATTTTCCTTCTTTGTGTTGTCTTTGCCTGGTTTTGGTCTCAGGGTGATGTGGCCTCATAGAATGAGTCAGGAAGTGTTCTATCTTCTTCAATTTTTTGGAATAGTTTTAGAAGGATAGGTATTAAATTTTCTTTAAATGTTTGGTAAAATTCTCCAGAGAAGCCATCTGGTCCTGGACACTTGTGTTTTAGGAGGTGTTTGATTACTGTTTCACTCTCTTTAGTTATGATTGGTCTATTCAGATTCTCTATTTCTTATTGATTCAGTTTTGGGAGGTTGTATGAGTCTGAGAATTTATCCATTTCTTCTAGGTTATCCAAAGCGTTGGCATATAGTTTTTCATAGTATTCTCTTATAATCCTTTGTATTTCTGTGGTATCCATTGTAATTTCTCCTCTTTCATTTCTAATTTTATTTATTTGAGCCTTTTCTCTCTCTCTCTTTTTTGGTGAGTCTGTCTAAGGGTTTGTCAATTTTGTTTATCTTCTCAAAGAACCAGCTTAGTTTCATTGATACTATCTTTTTTTAGACTCTATTTCATTTATTTCTGCTCTAATTTTTACTATCTCCTTCCTTCTGCTGACTTTGGGCTTCATTTTTTTTTTTTCTAGTTCTCTTAGGTGTAATTTAAGGATGCTTATTTGAGATTTTTCTAGTTTTTTGAGGTAGGCCTGTATGGCTATAAATTTCCCTCTTAGCACTGCTTTTGGTGCATCCCATAAGAGTTGGTGTGTTGTGTTTTAATTTTCATTTTTCTCCAGGTATTTTTTGTTTTCTCCTTTGATTTCTTCACTAATCCAATGGTTGTTCAGTTGCATATTGTGTAGTCTCTTCATATTTGTGGCTTTCTTAGGCTTTTTCCTGTGGTTGATTTCTAGTTTCACAGTATTGTGCTTAGAAAAGATGCTTGATATGATTTCAATCTTCTTAAATTTATTGAGGCTTGCCTTGTTTCCCAAAATATGGTCTATCTTTGAGAATGTTCCATGTGCACTTGAGAAGAATATGTATTTTTCTGTTTTTGGATGGAATGTTCTCTACACATCTATTAAGTTCATCTGATCAAATATTTCCTTTAAATCCACTATTTCCTTGTTGACTTTCTGTCTTGATGATCTACCTTTCAATGTAAGAGGGGTGTTGAGGTCCCCTACTATTTATCGTGTTGCTGTCGATTTCTCTCTTTAGGTCTGTTGACAGTTGCTTTATATACTTCGGTGCTCCTGTGTTAGGTGCATATATATTTATAAGTGTTTTGTCCACTTGGTGGACAGTCCCTTTTGTCATTATATACTGCCCCTCTTTGTCTCTCATTGTCTCTTTTATCTTGAAGTCTACTTTTTTATCTTGAAGTCTGATATCAGTATGGCAACACCTGTTTCTTTGCTTGCCATTTGCTGGCAGTATTGTCTTCCATCCTTTCTCTCTAGGCCTATATTTGTCTTTAGAGCTGAGATGTGTTTTCTGCAGGCAGCATATTGTTGGGTTTTTAAATCGCATCCAGCCACTCTGTGTTTTTTGATTGGAGAATTCAATCCATTTACATTTAAAGTGATTATTGATATATGAGGGCTTAATACTCCCATTTTATCTTTTATTTTCTGGTTGTCTTATATTTCCATTGTTTCTCTTCTCTTGTATTTCTGACTGCCATTTCAGTTTGGTGGTTTTCTTTGGCAGTTTTCTCTTTATTTATGCAGTGTGTTCTGCTCTAATTCTTGTTTAGTGGTTACCATGAGATCTGTATAAAAGATCTCATAGCTGAGATAGTCCATTTCTGATAGCCTCTTATCTCCATTAGCTTAAGCAGGTTCCATACCTTACCTCTTCCCCTTCTGAGTTGTTGTTGTCACAAACTGTTCTTTTGTGTATTGCAAGTTTGTGACTAAATTGAAGTGTTTATAGTTATTTTTCATGCTTTCTTTCCTTCTACTGTTTACTGACCTATTCTGATATAGAGCTGAAATATTCCATTTCTATCTATTTATCTCCTTGCTCAAGGTTTTGTAAACCTTTGCCTTTTGCTTATAGGTAGGAGGGCTTCCTTAATCATTTCTTTTGTGGGAGGTCTAGTGGCAATGATAACAAAAGTTTATCTGGGAAAGCTTTTATTTCTCTATCATATCTGAAGGATAGCTTCCCTGGTTAGAGTATTATTGGCTAAAAGTTTTTGTCTTTCAGTATTTTGAATATATCATTCCCTTCTCTCCTAGCCTGCAAAGTTTCTGCCAAAAATCACCAAAAGCCTGATAGGTTTTCTTTTTTATGTTATTTTCTACTGCCTTGCTGCCCTTAACATTTTTTCCTTGTCATTGACTTTTGTCAGTTTTTCTATTATATGCCTTGGAGAAGGTCGTTTTGCATTGCTGTAATTAGGAGTTCTGTTGGCTTCAAGTACTTGTGAGTCCAGTTCTTTCCAAAGGTTTGGGAAGTTTCGGCTATTATTTCTTTGAACAAATTCTCTGCTCCTTTATCCCTCCCTTCTCTCTCCAGAATACTTATAATCCTGTGTTGCTTTTCCTAGTTGAGCCAGATATTTCTTGAAGAATTTCTTCATTTTTTTAAATCCTACACCTCCTCCTGCACCTGAAGCATTTCTATATTTCTATCCTCTAAAACACTCATTCTGTCCTTCTTAAAGTTAGCTCTATTTCTTATGGATTCCAGATTATTTTTTATCTCATTAATTGTGTTCTTCATTTCCAGAAGTTCTGTTTGTTTTTTTATAGTTTCAATCTCTTTGGTGAAGTCTTCCTTCTGCTCTTAACTTTATTCCTGAGCTCATTGAACTGTCTTCCTGAGTTTTCTTGTAACTCATTGAGTTTCTTTATGATAACTATTTTGAATTCACTGTCATTTAGATTTTAACTTTCTAGAGTTCAGGATTGGTGTCTGGAGACTTGTCATTTCCCTTCTGCTCTGAAGTGCTAATGTAGTTCTTTATGTGGTTTGATGAGTTGATCCTTTGCTGGCACATTTGTGGGAGTATCAGGTCACAGATTCCACCTTCCACCACTGGGGAGCCAGCAGGAGCTGTGTTTTCTTATCCCATCCCATCTGCTGGAAGTTTAGGGCTGCTCTGCATTTGCCTGGGCTGATGGCAGTCATTCTTCAGGTTATGGTCAGGTGGGCCGGGCCTCTGCACTGGGCAGGCAGTTAGGGCACTGTGGGCAGGCCTCTGTGCTCAGCAGGGGGCTGGCTGAGCTGCTCCACGCTAGGTGGGAGGGGTGCCTATGCAGGGGCTGAATCACCACTCAGTGGTCCCCATGGGTTGCTGTGCTCCACAGGCAGGGTGTCTTTTGAGAAGATAGGGTGCCTTCTCACCTGCGCTGTGCTAAGGGTGGGGAGCACCCACACAGGAGCTGAGCCACCACTTTGTAGATCCCTAGGGGCTGCTGTGTTCCATGGGTGGGGGCACCATTTGAGTGGGTGGGGCACCTTCTCACCTCTGCTGTGCTAGGGGAAAGAGGCACCTACACAGGGGCTGAGCTCGCCACTAAGTGGAGAGCATTCCCACAGGTGGGGCGACCACAGCGCATTGGGTGCTCCCATGGGCTGGGGTGCAACTCTGAGAGCTTTCATGCAGGCCAGGCTGTCCCCACATCCTCTAAGAGTTGTGGGGGGCTGCTGTGTGAGGATTCAAGAACGGGCTCACTGATACTGGGGAGCAGGAAGGGTGCACTTATCTAGTTCCACTCCCTCCTGGGCATCTAGTCCACCCACCTTCAGATGCACAGCTGCATGGATCTCTCAGAAGTCCTGCTGTGCCGTGCAGGGAGTCCTCTGCTGGTTAATGAATGTCCATTCAGTTGTAACTTAAAGGAAAGAGACTGAGGGAACGACGTGCTTCTCCATGATGCTGATGTCAGTCTCTAAAAATCCAATTTTCAGCCAGAAATTATAATATATGCAAAGAAACAAAAAGTGTGACTCATATTCTGGAAAAAACCATCAGTGTGTGTGTGTACCCTGTTCTTAGAAAAACACAAGGTTGGGGCCGGCCCGGTGGCGCAGCAGTTAAGTTCGCACGTCCTGCTTCTCGGCGGCCCGGGGTTCGCTGGTTCAGATCCCGGGTGCAGACATGGCACCGCTTGGCATGCCATACTGTGGTAGGCATCCCACATATAAAGTAGAGGAAGATGGGCACAGATGTTAGCTCAGGGCCAGGCTTCCTCAGCAAAAAGAGGAGGACTGGCAGTAGTTAGCTGAGGGCTAATCTTCCTCAAAAAAAAAAAAGAAAAACACAAGGCTATTTAAACAATGAATGTAACACTGCGTCATTGTCTTTATATAACATTTGGATGATATATATATATACACACACACACATATATATAACAATATAGCAGGAAAGGGATGAAGAAGTAGAGATACAATATAGAAAAAAATGCTATGCTTTACCAGAATTTTCAGCATTAATCTGAAGTAGATGGTAAGTTCAAGATGCATATTATAACCTCTAGAGCAACTACTAAGAAAATCACATTTTAAAAAAGCTAAAACTCAATAGTGGAATTAACATGTTTTAATAAAAATATTTTAGCACAAATTTAAATGTGTGAAGGAGGAATGGAAGGACAAAAAAAAAAAAAGACTTGAGGCATATAGAAAACAAACAGCAAAGTGGCAGGCATCCATTCAGATTATTGGCAACCTTAGGGCTTGTGCAAAATGACGTAAAAGAGACAATGGGGAGTAGCACAGACTGTGGTTTACCAAGAAGTCAAGGATGGGGCAGCAGCTCCCTTTAGAGTGGGCCTGCACTTTACATTTTCCCACAGTCTCTATTACTCTCAGCTGCATGCTACACTTCTGGGTTCCCTTCACTGATTTTGTTACATGACTGATAACAAGGCGTCTCTCTTCCGTCCCAGGGATGAGTGTCCCTTCTCGACCCCACGGCACTCCCTTTGCAGATGCATATCCAACAGCAGTTCTCAAACCTTCCCAGAAATTATGTATAGACCATGCATAACTTTTGCAAAAATTAAATTGTTTTATTTCTTTCTTAGGGTTGAGAACAGGTGATTTAAATATTAAATGGATAAATTTAAACTTGTACATAAAGTTGTAGAAATGTTAAACATTTTGTTGGCATTTAGAGACAGTAGTGTAATTTTATGGTATTATTTGTAACACCATTTTATTAACAAGGAACCCAAGACTCAGAGGAACTCAGTTCTCGTAATCTGTACAAGGTCACGTAGTTAGCCAAGCTTCTTCCAGAAGGCGTGTTTTTCTGCTTACTCAAAAGAAAGAGAAATCAGGATGTCATACAAAGTCTTAAAAATAACGCCAAGGAAAATTTTTTTTCTAAGTCTCGTAAACATTAAAGAGCCGTGTGGTTTTCCTCTTTTTAGACTGGGCTAGATGTCTGTGGTGTTGTACTGGGCACTGGGAGGGAGCTGGAGAGGCTCTGGAGCAAGAAGCTGCCAAGATGATTACTCCACAGCATATCTCACTTTGTAAAAGCCGAGAGCAGTTGTTTCTCAAGTATGAGAAGACATAGTTCCAACACACATAAGTGGGTTTTGTTTAGTGTTTTGGTCTCATCTACATCCAAACTTTCAGGCCCCAAGGGAGAAATGTTTAAATCTCTCTGTTTAGTAAAACTTGAGGAATCTTGTAAAACCTTAAACTATCATCTTTACTGCCGTGCTAGAGCAGGACCCTCCATCACTAACACAGAGGGGTTTAGGACTAAGGATGAAAAACTCGTTGTTCACCTTTGCACGAATCAGAGAAGTTGTGTAGTAGTTGCATGTCTCATAACTTTATTGTCCTTTGGAGCTTGGAGCTGTCCCTCAGACTGGAATATAGACAAGACCAGGCACGACTTCCACAGGCGTTGCTGAGTGCACAGCTAAACAATGTGAGTGCCATACTCGAGCCATTTTTATTCTTCAGGTTTTAGAATTTCAACTGGATTTTTATAGTTACCCATAAAAGTCCCAGCTGGCACAGGAGAGGGAATGAGCATAAGGCAGAGACCACATCCTGGTGGCCCATGTGCCAGGCCCACCCTGCAGATGTGTTACATTTTGTTTGGCCGTTTAAGTGTTTAAAGAAATTGCTTTTCTGAGTTTTGTAGACAAAATTTTGCAATCTGGAGCATTCACACAAACATCTACATTTCCTGTTTCTCTTGAGAAATCTCTCTGCCCAGAGTGGGCTCTCAGTGTGCTAAGTGAACACTGCGCCCTTTAACAGGGCACACAGTTCACCTGCAGGGGGCGCCTCCATCATCAATGCTCCTGGAGACGCCCTGATGTTTGAGTTTGTGACCCTGCAGGCTGTATGCTGACTTTCCAATGGGCGAAGCCTTTACAGCGAATTTACAGCGACTTTACAGCGACTGGGTGTGGGTGGGGTCGGGGAGGTGCAGACAATACTCTGATTGCGTTTGTTTTGTCAGGTTCAAAGCCACTTTGGAACGTTTCCGTTGAGCTGCTTTCAGAATTTTGACACTCATTTGATCAATCTCTGTGGAGCAAATCTTTGTCCTTGAATCTGATTTTTGGAAACAGTTAAAGGAAAAGCTGGAGCCAAGTTTGGGGCAAAAAATATGTGTGACTAGGAAATAGTGAAAACCTGTTTCACTTGGATGGTTTGTAAGCTGACTCAACGGTAATTGAAAAAAAAAAAAAAGGACTCAATAATGGTTTGAGGGATGGCCTTTACTCCTTCCAGATGTCAGTTACCCTGTCCACTAAGCTGTCATAATATCTTATTTGTGACTCCATTATGCAGAGATGACTTGGTTTAAATTTTTTGTTTATTGCCCTCACCCCGTTCCACCAGACTGAGCACCACCTGGGAAAAACATACTTTTATTCCTCTTTGAGATGGTATGCTTAGTTGGAGGCCAAAAGACTGAAGGATTCATTATTGAATGAATGAGTCACTATAAATGGAAAGCACTCCAAGACGACTATTTTAAAGACGACAAGACACACTATATCTGTTAAAAGTCCATTCTCATTTTTTAAAACATTTGTATATATTCGTGTAATCAAAATGAGTTGACAACGAACTGTTTAAAAGTCACTGTATTCCCCTTGACAGGCAAGACGCACTCCGCTATACACTTGTGGTTTTTCTATGAGGAAGGAAATGTAAAAGTTGTAGATTCAGAGGTGAATCAAAACCCACTAAGATTACAGCCCACTGCTCGCATCGGTATCAGAGTCTTTCAGACTGTGTTCAATTGTCCGATATTGCTAACCAAGCGTCAGCGTCAACCCCAGGACGGCGCAAGGCTGACACTTTGAAGCCTTCAATGCAGCGAGTCTAAAAGGACTAATTAAGTAAATAAATTAAAACGACAGCAGTGACAAAACCCCAAAAGCCACATAAAACCGTGAAGAACTCAGTGTCTCTCGTATGTGCGCGTATTTATAAAGGGAGATATTTTAAGGTTGGATATTCCTTTCCCAGAGCAGCGTAGGCAGCGGGTGGCAGGGCTTTAGGGAACTCTCGCTTGTTTCTACGTAGGAGAAAAGGTCGCCTCCCCCACGCCCACCCTATAGGCTATTTGCATGTCCATCCAGAAACGCAGGGTCTGTCCTGACCCCGCTCTCCTGCCTTCGAGAAGCTGCACAGCCTGGCGGCCGCATCCTCCTCCTGCGCCCGCTCTATTTGGGGCCTCATGAGCTCATGGCCTGTGCAGACCACACTCTGCGCTTCCAGTCCCGCCCGCGCCGCCAGGCCACGCAGGGCGATTCCTGCAAGTGCGCGGACGGTGCCCGGGGCGCGAGCAGGGGCGGCTGGGGGGAAGGTCAAGACGGGCCCACGCAAAGGACCCGAAATAACCGACACGCCGGGAGCCCGAAATCAGACAGGAAGCCAAATAATCCGGGGCGTCGGGTTGCTTTCCCCTCCCTCGGAGGTCGGGGCGCGGGCGCGGGGCCAGGGGTCCGGCGGGCGGGGCCGGGCCGGGCCGGGCGGGGCGGGGCGGGCGACTGGGCCTATTAAAGGCGCGGCGGGGCGGCGGGCCGAGCCGGGTCTCGATGGAGCGCGACGGCTGCGCGGGGGGTGGGAGCCACGGTGGCGGCTGTGAGGGCGGGCGCGGCTCCCGGGAGGACCCGGCGGGGAACGGCCGCGACCCGAGCCGCGGCCACGCGTCCCCGGCTCCCGGGGACCCGCAGGCGGCCGCGTCCCTGCTGGCCCCCATGGACGTGGGGGAGGAGCCGCTGGAGAAGGCGGCGCGCGCCGGCGCGGCCAAGGACCCCAACACCTACAAAGTGCTCTCGCTGGTAGGTCGGCGGCCCGGCCCGGGGGCGGGAGGGCGCCCGGCTGGTGCGCCCCGAGCTCGGTGGGCCCCGGGCCGGAAGGAGGCCCCTCTCCGCGCCCCTCTGCGCAGCCGTCCGCGCGCGTCCCCCGCCTCCTGCCTGTGCCTGGGGGGCGTTCCCGCTCACCTGCGCGCGGATGCTCCCGAGGGCCTGCCGCGGGCGCGGGCTGCGGGCCAGTGTGGTCTTCAGAAACACCCCCTTCTCCCCAGACACTGCGAAGTTTTCCGAGGGGAAAACGACCTGCCCGAAAGTTGGTCTCAGGAAGGAGTAACTGGGTCCCCCCCCCGACCCCGTTTGGGAAACTCTGGGTGCAGGACTGATGACTTTCCTCGCGCGAACTGATTCTGCTTGTAGGATTTAGCGGAGCTCCTGAAGTTATATCAGGACCTTTAGAAAATATCTCTTCTTTGGCTCTATTTAGGAATTTCCTTGCAGCTGTTCAGAAACTCCGTCAATGTGCATGTTATGTGAATGTGAAGAAACGTTTATGACTCTTCGTCTGCTCTTTTAACCATGGGCCACACGGTTTTTGTTGCTAACAAAAGTCCCCAATATTCCTCTGCTATTTTATCATCATAGTTACAGGATCCGCAGTCAACTTTATGAAATGTGGAAGTTGTTTTGTATTCTGGATCTGTGGTCGGAAGTGCTGGACTGAGAGTCAGAAGCCTGGGTTCTTGGTTTCATGCCCGTTATAAATTGCTGAAGCCTTAATTCTCCCCAAACCTCAATTTCTTCTGTGTTAAAATGTTAAAACATCAACTCCATTGCGCATCGCGGAGAACCGTAGTGAGGATCAAATGGAACAACGTCTGTGGGGAAGTAAATTGAAAACTTCAAGGAGATGCTGTCATTTTTATTGTATTTATGGAAGTAGATTTCTAGGCATGGTTTACCCTAAAATACATTGTCACTTACTAATAATGATTGGACAATGCTATGGAGAGAATATCTTTTCTTATTTTTGAAATCTTTTTTCCTTTGGGAAGCATTTACACTTTCACTATATTTTGGGTATCGTGGAGAGGTTACACTGCTTTGAGGAACCAACATTCCTGAAGAGATAGTGTCGTTCACTTAGTACTTAATAAGCCTAAGGCTCAAAGAGTGAGTGCCCCAAATCACGCAATGTGTGCACCTCAAGATACATTTTTGCATCATATATCACTGTTTGAATTTGAACGTGTGATATTGATGAGAACCTAGTTTTGTCTGTTGTCACCTTTTTTGTTTTTGTTAATACGAGACCTTAGCTTATTTAGTATCAGTACTTTCATGTTTAGCACACTACAAGATAGTCAGTAATTGTACCTTGAATCTGCATGTCACTCCAATGTGAAATCATTTCTAAATGCCTATAGTCCTGAAAGGTTGCTAAATTTCCAGTTGCTAAATTCAGCTTTTAAATCGTTCCGTTACAGTAGGTATCCACGCAAGTCTCCCTTTTGGAACGTGCATTTCCGTCTTTGACCTGCAGTCTGCTGGTCTGACAGCATTGTTACGCTCTGCTGCTGCACCTCTGGCTGTTTGAGACAGAAGTGTCTTAGGACTTGCTTCCTCTAGTAGGACAGTTGTGGATACCTTCTGTCCCATTAGGTGGGGTCTTCTGCTGTAACACGGATTGAATTGGAAAGCATTCTTAACTCACATCGTTTTTTTTTCTTTTTAGATCTTCATTCTGGTTTATTTCTTGCCAGACCGAATAGTTACCTCATGTCTTTTGATGAAATACTGTAGGACATTAATATACACCAAAACTCATTGCTGTCTTTTTGAACCTCTTAATTAATGATTGAACTGAAAGTGAAACCTCTTATCCCCTCTTCTTTCCCTTCCCTGCTTTAATACCCTTCCTCCCCCCAGACCTTCCCCAAATGACCCACTTACACGGGGAAAAGTCTCCAAGAGGAGCTTGCGTTGGCATCAGAGCACTCAGGGATGTGTCTTCTAGAAAGGAGCTGCAATGATGGGATTCCTTTTTCACGTTAAACATCAGCATGCTTTTCAAAAGCTGAAGAAATGGATTGACTGATTGTGTCTGGGGTGGGGCTTAGTAGAGGCCAACTGCTGAGGTGGTCCTCAGCCACACAGGCTTTATCCAGTGGGGTAAATCCAGCAGTTGCCTTGCAGACAGATGATCAGGGGCAGTGTGACTGCTGCATTTTTCTGAACATATTTCAGGTAAACCTGGACGATGTAGGGATGTGAGAGTGGAGGCAGAGGGAAGATCCTGCCCCCCTTTGCCCCTCTGCAGTGTGGTGTTTGATCCCAGGGGAAGACCAGCGTGTTCTGCTCTGGGATTTTGGGTCCCGGAAATGCTCGTGCCTGGGCACTGAGCCCGACCGTGGGAAACACCCAGAGGGCAAATCCAGGTGTTATTCTCCACATGGTTCAGGGGACATGGTAAATATTGATGCCTTTCCTTGGTTCTGAGCTAAGTTTTGAACTGAAGTGTGTCGACAAAAATAATCCGTAAAATTTGGGAGAGTTTATTCTGAGCTAAAATCTGAGGACCATGGCCCGGGGCCTTTCTTCCTGAAGGAAGAAAGGGCAGCGAAGAAGTGAGGTGTACAGAGTGGTTATATACCCCCAAACAAGATGTTTCACAAAGGATTGAAATGTCCCCCCCCACAATAGTGACAAGATTGCTTTGTTGGCACAGTGCTTGATGGACACAGCAGGTAGTGGGTCTGCTATCTTGGCAAGGAAGCAAGTCTCTTGTCTCGAGCTGGGTGGTCACAGCTGAGTGCAGCAATGAGTTCCTAGCCTAAGGAAAGATGCTTAATCCTTAAGGGAGTGCCAGTGTTGGGAGGGGGAGGGAAGTTGCACCTGTATCTCAAGGGGCTTTGTTCTTGCCATAGAGAATATCTAAAGCAGATATACAGTGCATGCTCAATGGCCATGGTCAGGCCCTTTTGGAAAGACAAGGTCAGGCTGAATTAGGTTTACACCAAATGGCTTACTCATATACTCCAATATATCCTATTACTTGCCATTTTTATTTGTCAAGTGTCAGCCTCCACTGAGGCTGGACTTGAAGATTTCTTTGAAACGCCCGTCTTGTTCCCTGGCGTCGTTTAAAAGGACAGGTAATTTTCAACCACATTGTGATGCATTTCTCCCTTCTGCCGTGAGCCCTTCTGCAGCAGTATTTTGTGTGTGTGACCTTCTGTGCCTATGGATGCCTGTACCTGTGTATGTGTCAGGGGCCCTGTGTGGGTGGTGGTGAGTGAAGATTCCTTTCACTTTTCAGTGAAAATGTTTTTTGTGAGTGGCAGAAGTTGGCGTTGTTTATCAGAAATTTGGGTATGAAAATGATTAATTCTGTTGTTAGCTCTCTCCCCTTCCTCTTTCAACACATTATCTTACCTCTAGAATGCAGCCTGGAGAATGTTCAGGGTAGTTCTCTGCTCTTGATTTGACTTGGAATTGACATTGCTCTTTGGTTTGTAAAATTTAATGTCCATCCAGCCACAGTTTAGCATTTTACTTCAAAATGACCAGAGCGTCTTAGAGGCCAGAGAAGTCTCCAGTTTGCCCCTTATGCTGTTTGTGTCACGTGTTCTAATGAAGTGCTCCAAAGATTTCTAGGAACCCAACAGACTGTTGTGTTTACTACTGGACCTGAGACAGTGCCTGATGGTCACTGTCACTCGTGGTTGAATGAATGAATGCATTGCGTTTTTACTTAGCCCGGGTGACATTTTGACTTGGAAAAGGTCAAGATGGGCAGACTGAATACACAGCCACAGACCCATATGTCCAGTTGAAGGTCTGGAATCTAAATACAGATGCAGTAATAGAGATGACGCTTGGGTGTAAATTCAGGGATGAGATCCACTGGGCTATGATTGTGTTAGCGCAGAGGGAGACGGCAGAGGCGGTGAGTGAACTATAAACACAAGTTCCCAACTAAGGGCCGTGTACCTGAGGGGCCACAGAGGGCCTCCGTGACGACCTGGATTCAGAATCAGGGTCTAGCCACTGGGCGCTCCCTCAAGTACAAACAACCCGTGTGTGACCATCTGGCAGGTACAAGTGAGGCCATCCTGCTGGTACCAACGACAGTCTCCCTCACTATACCAGGGCCTCTCCTTTTGGGTGCCTTTGCTGTCACACCCCAAATTCAGTCTCTGTGCTTCTTGTAGGGAACCGTTTTCTCCAGCCTTGCTTTCTATTACTTGCTGTCTCTGCTTTGAGTCGTGTTCTGGTCTTTCTCTCGCTCACCTCTTACATCTGCGCTATGTCCACTCCATGCGGTCTCTCTCTCCTGGATACACAGCCACCCTTTCAACACCTTTCTCTTTTTCCCTTCTCTTCCACTCTTTCAGTTCACTCTGGACACTCAGGTTTGCCGTCTCCTCCCCCATCGTATCCTAGTCTTGACTCTGGAGAGAATCCTTAGTGGCCATGTTGAAACCTTTGTGTTCTGTATCATAAAGAAGTGGGACCATTAACCTTATTAGAATATTTACAGAAATTTTTATCTCTCAGCTTCTCATCTTCCTCCAGCTAACTCTTTTTTGTCTCAGATTTCAGTATTAAAAGTAAACAAAAATAATTTTAGATTTAGTTTTGTTTTTGAGTTTGATAAATTCCATTGCAAAATATTTGTGTGACTTTTAAGGCAAAATAAATGTATTTCATCTATGTTATCGGCTTTTTGGACAAGCCAGAAAGCTTAATTGTGGTTTATAACTTTTTTTTTTCAGTAGAGGAAGAGGCATTTCAAGTTTCAAACAACTTAGGAATAAATAAGCGTTTGAAATACAACTTGTGGTTAGAGATATGCCCTGGTTAAAATAAACACGCCTCTGTCAACCATGAAATGTGTCCCAAACAACAAGCAATAAAGAAGAAACCTTTTAGCCCATGAGGTCAGGGCAGAACGTGGGTTACTCTGCTGGCCTAAGTCCTCTGCAGCAGGAACGGATGTTCAGAATGCTGACCCCAAATGAAAACCCTTTGACATTAAATAAGATCCAAGTTATATATTCGCCAAGAAAGTGTCATCATATATTTAAAAGGGCTTTTCGAAAGAGTGACCGGAATGTTCAGCTAAATATTAACTAGAACACGCGATTTCCTGAGTATTTTAGTTATCTGAGGTTCAATTACAAGAATTAAGATAACGTCTAAAATATTTTTCATTTTATCCTCCTTCACTTTAGTTTCTAGGATAAGATTTGCTGGAAATATAGGTGGTAAAGTTTGGATGATTGTTCTTCACATAGCACTTGGCATTTTAGAAAGCATTTTCCCGTCTATTCTTAACTGATCCTCAAACAGCAGCAACTCTGAAACAGGAAAATCTGGTGACAGTCAATCCTTCTTTACAGATGAGGAAACTGAGGCACATGGGGTGGCAATCGGGTTTCTTAAATGTACATAGGAGCCACCTGGGAGCTGTTGAAGACAGATTCCTGGGCTCCCATCCCAGAGGTTGTGATTTAGAAGATTTGAAATTGTTATGGACTGCATGTTTGTGTCCCTTCCCAGTTCATGTTGAAGCCGCAGCCCCCAGTGCCATGGTATTTGGAGATGGGGCCTTTGGGAGCCAGTTAGATTTAGATGATGTCATGAGGGTGGGGCACTCATGATGGGATTAGTGGCCTTGTAAGAAGAGGAAGAGAGAGGATGCGCCCCCTTCTTCTCCCCCTCCTTTCCCCTCCCCCTCCCCTTCCACATATGGAGCAAAGGCCACCTGCCAGCTAGGAAGAGACCTTCACCAGAAAGCAAACTGGCCAGCACCTTAATCTTGGACTTCCCAGCCTCCAGAGCTGTGAGAAGTACATTTCTATTGTTTCCGCCACCCCGTCTGTGGCATTTTGTTATAGCACTTGAGCAGACTAAGATAGGAATGGAAGCAGAGAATCTGTAGTTTTTAGACAAGCACCTCAAGTTACTCAGATTTCTAGAAATAGTGAGTTAGATTTATAGGCAAAAGTCACACCATTTGTAAGTAGAAGACTGTGTAACTGACAGGACTTTTTTTTTCTTTTGGTGAGGGAGAGTGGCCCTGAGCTAACATGTCTTGCCAATCTTCCTCTCTTTGTTTGAGGAAGATTGTCCCTGAGCTAACATCTGTTGCACATCTTCCTCTATTTTATGCGGGACACTGCCACAGTGTGGCCTGATGAGCTGCACTAGGTCCTCTGTCCAGGTTTCGAACCTGTGAGCCCCCGGGCTGCCAAAGAGGAGTGTGTGAACTTAACCACTATGCCACTGGGCCAGCCCCCCGGCAGGACTTTTAACTATAGATTTTTATTTGGACTAATGGCTAATGGCATCCCATTCTTTGGCCTTTATCAGTGTGAAATCAATAAGCATGGTGTTAGGAACTTCCAGCGTAGATATATTTTGGGGAAAGTGACCTTCTTCTTAATATGTTTCCTTCTTAATACATCTTTAAATGTCCTGGAATAGGAAAATAGAGAGTCGTGATAGAAAATCATTTTGGAGGGAGTGAATTTTTGCAGACATATCTCAGTTGTGGATGGATCATTTTCTCACCATATCCTAGGACTTTACACAGATTTAGGGGGCAAACATTCTATCACAGGTGTGGTTGAAACCCTTCAAGATCGTTCTGTCTTGGTTTTTGGGAAATATTCCTGAGAAAGTAGCTCATTCCTAAAGCTGACTTCTTTCGCCTGAAGAACTTTTTGTCATTAGCTTGCATGTGGACCCTGTGGTCTCTCATGGAGAGAGGAACTGAGAAGGAACTCAGGTAGTTTCTTAGGATGCTGTTGGGCAGCAAAACACATACAACTGTCATCATGAGATTTTTCCAAATAGAATCTCATTTCTCCACAGTAACTTTATGTGATTCTGGATAAATATTTTTGTAAGCAAAAGGCAACACAGGTAGGACAACGTTTCAGCCAAAATATTTCAGACAGCAGTTCTCAAAGCGTGGTCTCTGGATCCCTGGGAGGTCCCTCAGAGTCTTTCAGGGGGACCTTGAAATCCAAACTATTTTAACGTCAATAGTGCGATGGTATTTGCCCTTTTCCTTGTGTTGGCGTTCACACTGATGGTGTTAAAGCATTGCTGGGTAAAACTCCTGGCTCCTTAGCATGAATCAAGGCAGTGGCTTCAATTGCACAAGTAGTCATGTACTTGCAATTAAAACAAAAGAAGTCAGTTTCACTTGAAAGAATGTACTAGATGAAGCAGTAAAAATGTCCTTGGTGAAGTGGATTTCATTAAATCTCAACCTAAATTATCTGCCTTTTTAATATTCTGTGTGACCAAATTGGAAGTATGCCCATAGCCTATGCAATATATGTATTATACATATATACACACATGCATATATGTACACGCTATACATAGGCATTACATACATGCACATATAATGCATGCATGTCACACATCCACATCTGCTGCATACTGAAGTACCGTTGTTTTCTGGAGGAAAAGCACTCGTACTGCTGTTGGAGTTGTGAGCTGAACCAGCTGCTTTCTTTCATGGAACGAAGAACACCTGACAAACTGGTTATTCAGAATTGGGCATTGGCACACATTTCTCAAAAATGAATAATGTTAGCTTGTCACTTCAAGGAAAACAAGTTACTTGTTGCCTATGATAAAATCTGATCTTTTAGGCAAAAATTAGAATTTTTATATCTGCCATTGTAAGCTTGACAGCTTCCCAGTCATTAAAGACTTTTCTGATGAAATCGATGGAGACAGTAGGAATGTGATTTTTTTCATATGGTTATAATGACGTGTTATAATTTGGAAGAACCGTGTAGCTCCGTGAACTAATCTTTTCCAATGGATGAATGGATGATTTACGGAATTATGCATGGGTGTAAGTGCCATTCAAAGTGAAAGATAGACTAATGTATTTTAATGTAACAGGATGAAAAGATCATCTATATTGTTTCAAGTTTCATCTTGCATTTTGCCTTTAAGAAATTATCAATTGTAGAATTTTGGTGTGGTTTTAAAGAAGAGTGTCCACAGTTATCTGAAAAGGGTTCTTAGGGTCCTCAGTAATTTTCAAGAGTATAAAGGGATTCTGAGATCAAAAGTTTTAAGAATATCTACTTTAAGGAAAGGTGTACATTCAATACTATTTTAAGAACTGGGGAGAGGAGGAAAGGAGATTAAGACATGTAAAAAGAATCAGCTAGTTACAATTGTATCCTTATTTATGTAAAGTCGTTTATAGATTTCAAAATACTTCCACATCTGCTACCTCTTTTGGTCCAAATCACAGCTCTGCCATTATCTCCATTTTAGAGATGAAAAAATCATGCTCAGAAATTTGGAGAACTTTCCAAGATCACAAAACTAATCATTCTCTTAATGCCGTTGCTATAGTTTATAGACAGATGGTTTTTTCTTTTTGAGGAAGATTAGCCCTGAGCTAACATATGCTGCCAATCCTCCTCTTTTGCTGAGGAAGACTGGCCCTGAGTCAACATCCATGCCCATCTTCCTCTACTTTATATGTGGTACGCCTACCACAGCATGGCTTGCCAAGCGGTGCCATGTCCGCACCTGGGATCCAAACTGGCAAACCCCGGGCCGCCAAAGCGGAACATGCAAACTTAACTGCTGTGCCATCAGGCTGGCCCCTAGACAGATGGTTGTGAAGTCAGACAGAATTGGGTTTAATCCTGGTACTGTTATTAGCTGCTTGAATATCGGCAAATAACTTGTTTCTTGAATATCAGCTTCCACAACCATAGAACAGAGATGATAAAATGATGTTAGGTGTTGTTAGGAGAATTAAATTAGGTCATGTATGCAAAGTGGCACATAGTGTGCCCTGAATAAGTGGTCACTCTTCTTATTGACAAGCTTCAGTGGGACTGAATTGTTTACTTCTCCTTGTTCAGAAGACATTTTACATCCTTGCTACCCAAAGTGTGGTCTGCAGACTAGCATATCAGCGTCACCTCCTTGGAACTTGTACAAAATGCAGAATCTTGGGCCCCACCCCAGGCCTAGGGAACCAGATCCTGCATTTTCACAGATGCCCCCAGGATTTGTCTGCACATTGAAGTTTGAGGAGCAGCACTCCACAGGGCTATGAGGTGGCACAGAAAGCACACCAACCTGAATTTCTTTAGCTGGGCATTCTAATCAACCCTTCTTTGTCATTAACTTCATACACGATGCTATGATAAAGGAAAAAAATTACTAAGTGTTGCTTAATGACCTCAACTGCGTTGGTGTTGGGTTGAAGTGGTGCTGCGCCTGTTGCATTTGGCCCCTTTCTTTCCTTCCTTGGACCGCAGAGGTGCGTTGATGAAAGTAGCCCGTCGCTCCTGGCAGGCGTATGGGACTCTGCGCACGGTCTCTTCCCGCCCTTCCCGGTGCCGTTTCCATCTCTCAGGAGCCTACCTTTGCTCTCATTTGTTTCCTGTACTTGCGTTGCCTTTTCCTGCTCTGCCCTGGCTTGTTCTTGAATGGCTCTTGATTGCTCCAGCCGTGCCAATCTGCTGCCTTCACTGTGATCTGATCGCATGCCCATTTTCTTTCCAATTCAAGCCTCCATTCATCAGCAAGTCAAGTAGATTTCACTGCGCATCACACCGTGAATAGAACTCTTTGGTTCCAAGTTTCCACTGCAGTGCCTTCTCGACAATCGGCGGTCTGCTTGACGTGAAATTAAAACAAAGGAATCTTACACCAGGGCGTTTTCAGGTGGTGTTGAATCAGGTTAAATGGCCTTGGCACAGGGTTTATTCCATAATACTTCGTTGGCCAAACACATTGGCTTCCTATAAAGTGCCACCCGGGAGCAATTAGGTTAGAATCTTCTGGAGACAAGGAAACAGGTGAATGAAGTGTATTCAGGTGGGAAGGGTGTGGCTTAGGATCATTATGAATGGACTATGTTGAGCTTATCTCTTTTTGAGCTAACCAGAGAAATAAGTACAAAACAACTTCTGCCTGTACACTGTTTATTTAAATACCTTCCTGATAGCTCACAGGAAGTAAATGTGAAGAATGTTGACATATAAAAGTATTTATACATTTGTCGTCTCTTGGAAACTTTCACAGAAAAAGGGAACATTGACTTTTCTGGGATGATTCCGGCAAAAATCTTGAGAGTTGGGGGTTGTGTAAAAACTCCTAAAGTTGGAGTCACAAGAATTTTCTGCTGTGTGACCTTTGAACAGTCACTTTGCTTCTCTGACTTTGTTTCTTTAACCATCATATGATGGGTTTGGATTAGCTGACTTTCTCCCAGATCTAAAATCTTTGTATAGAGAGCTTATAATATTTTCCTCTTGTTATAAAAATACCACCTATTGCAGGATGTTCAGAAAATGCAAAAAAGTATAAAGAAAATAAAGATTGCATTCTTCTTTGCTATTCATATTTTGTTCTTTTCCCTCAGGACTTTTCTATGTGCATGAATCACTTTTTTAACAAAAATGGGATCATACTACATATACGGTTCTCTTTTCTTTTTTCATTTATATTCCATTGTGAGATTTGAACATTGCCAGACAGCTTTTTTTTTTTTACTGAGGGAGATTAGCCCTGAGCTAACGTCTGCTGCCAATCCTCCTCTTTTTGCTGAGGAAGACTGGCCCTGAGCTAACATCCATGCCCATCTTCCTCTACTTTATATGTGCAACGCCTACCACAGCATGGCTTAACAAGTGGTGACATGTCCGTACCCGGGATCTGAATCAGCGAATCCCAGGCCGCCGAGAAGTGGAACGTGCGCACTTAACTGCTGCAACACCAGGCCAGCCCCTGCCAGACAGCTTTTTAAGGCACCTTTCACAAATTCTTATTTTGAGACTTATTTTACTAGCCCTAGTTCATGGGATCATCTTTGAAACCATCTTTACTCATAACTCAGGCATTATCAGTCCCCAAGAATATATATTTATTTTTTTGGTACACATTTCTGTGTTATGCATGCCTCACCTCCATCTCTCGTGTCTCTTCTTTATGGTTCAATTATTAGTTTTCCCAATATAATGACTGTCTTTCATTATGTTTCCACTCAGAATTCCCCAGAGACTGCCACGACGTGCGTGGAAAAATGTGTGCCCCTACCCTCAGTCTTCTTGACAGGCTTATTTGTCATCACTGGAGTGACAGTGCCCCGCTCGCGGGCTTAGCACGGACAGTTCCGTGCATTCCTAGCAGCCTGCAGGCCTGAGACGCAGCTGGGGAGCCATTTCTTGGCCACTGTTGGCCAAGCACTTGGAGGACACCCCCGCACACAGGCGGGGCGTGAGCGCTCGTGGAAGACACGCACGCCTGTGTGGCTCTTGCTTTGTCAGAGCTCATGGTAAACCCTTTAGCTCCTAATTTAATTGGCACAGCTGTGAGGGAGGAGGGAGCCACCCTGCTGGCTGGTGACTGAGTCTGGTCTGGGACCCGCACCTCGGTGGGCCTCTGTGTGCCGTGTGGCAGATGGACGTGCATCTGTCATATGCAGAACTTGGGTTAAGAGTCCGAAGGCTCAGGTAGTTTTCAGCGACTTCTGCTCTTCGGGTGCTTTGCCGCTTAGAGAGTCAGCTCAGACGCACATCCCACACATCCCTCACCGACGCTGCTGCCCTGCGGGCACACACCTCCCACTGCAGGCCGCTAGGAGGCGTTCTGTTCCCCAACAGGTTTGGGATAGGGGATTTCTGCTCTCTGCCCCAGGAGCGATCTTTTCATTTCCCTTTTTCTTAACAACAGCAGATACCCCCCTGGGATCCAACTCAATTTATCCTTCCACATGAAACATTCCTTGGCTGCTCTTTGGGCCAGTCTCCCCTGTCCTGAACCATTCAATTGCCACTTCATCTTATAAAGGCCACAGAGGTAGTGGTTAAGGGTTCTAAGGGCCACACTACTGCAGTTGAATCCTGTCGCTGCCAATAATTGCTGTGTGTCCTTGCACAAGTCCCTTAACTTCTCTGTGCCTTCGTTTCCTCATTTGTAAAATGAGGATAATAATAGTACCTACCTCATAAGTATTTGAAGGTTAAATGAATTCATGTTTGTAATTATAAAAATTGTAAAAATGCCTGAGAGATAATAGATGCTAGATTAGGGTTTATTGTTATGGTTAGTAACTTATTCAACAAATATTTATAGTTCTCAATGTGTGTGCAGTCCTGGGCAAGAGGCTTGGGGCTAAATGGTGACAGAGAGACTTAGACCCTTTCTCGTGGTCCATCCCCGCAGGACCAGATATTTATCAAAGAATCTCATAGGATTGTCTCATGTTGCAGCTTTGCTAAGTGCCGCCTAGAAGCTGTCCGCAGGGCTGTGAGAGAGAGTAGTGAGGGGGCATTGGCTTAGTTATAGAGATCTGAGAAGGGGTCCCTGGGGAAGTGACAGGTGAGCAGAAGAGAATTCTGTGGGAAGGGAGCAGCACATGCAAAGGTCCTGGGGTAGCAGGGAGCACAGTCCATCCCAGAATGGGAGAAGGCCAGGCTGGCTGGTGTGCAGACAGGTAAGTGATGGTGATGAGGCTGAAAAGGTGGGCAGGGATCAGGTCCGGCAGAGCCTTGCAGACCATCTTGGGGATTTTGGTTTTTGTTTTAAGAGCATTTAGAAATCACTGACATCTTTTTCTGTTTGCTTGTTTTTATTTCTATTTTTGTTCTTGGCAACAAAATCTCATTTACATTTTGGAAAAGTCCTTTTAGCTCCAGCAGCAGGAAAAAGTTAAAGAACACGTTGGTTGTCAACAGCACAGGCCTGTTTTTTGACTTGGCCATTTCATAACTACTTTCTCTTTTCTACTAGAGTTTAAGTTCCATGTGTGGCTATTTAAATTAAAATTTACATTAATTAAAGTTAAACAAAATAAAAAGGAATTCAGTTCCTCAATCACACCAGCTACTTTTCAAGTGCTCAGCTTCCTCCCGGACTGGGCAGCACAGACACAGGGGCAAATGATCCTCTTAAAAACTTGGATTGCATAGTGCTTGAAGGTTGTGAGATCATAGGGTTTTTTAACTTTTATAGTTCCTCCAGCCAGTAATAGTGAAAATGTATGCAGAACAAGTGTTCTTTGTTCAGGAAACATTTGTTAGAACAAAGTAAATTGCTTAAAAGGATTACATTGTAAATGTTCTTACAAAGGTAATTTTAAGATTCCTTATCCAAATGAATGAGTGTAATTAAGTTGACTTAAGCCTAAATATACACATTAAAAGGCGACACATTTCTGAAATGATGTTCCCTCCTAAATTATACACCATGTATCCATCCCCAGTTTTTAAGCTACCACTGTAACTGATTGAGTAACCCCTGGGTCATTGCAGGAAGTAAATGTCATTTGTCATCTCCCGTTATCCCATTTCTTGTCCTCAGGAACAATTACCGAAAGTCCTCTCGATAGTTGTCTTTTTATTGTCTGTTTCTAGAGAGTGTGTTTTTTGAGAGTAAATGCAAGGTGCTCTAGTCATCATGTTCCAAAAATTGTTTCAGAAAAAAACACAGGAAGAAATCACATAAGCGTAACTGAGCACAATGTTCTTTCTTTCCCATTGTTTCCTCTCTGACCTCCCACCTGCGTAGGTACCACACCTGCCTGGGCAAGAGAAACAATGTCTTTGGCTAACACCCGGGATGCTTTGCCCTTCTGTCCATCTGTTTTGTCCTCTGCCTGAGGGTGAAAGGGCAGTCCTGTGCCACAGACAAACTGCTTTCCCTCCCCTTCCCATCTCATGAGCTGAACGGAACTGAAGCCATTTTTTTCTAGAATTATTTAATACACTTTTATTTAATGAGTCATATCTTTCTTGATGGTAGCTTCAAAAGAAACAAACTGATTTCAGGATTATTTTGGCAGTATTTTTTTTTTTTCCTTGAAATCCAACTGAAGCAAGATCTAATTAAAATATTTTTTCCATCCATGAGATTGATAATTAAAAACAAGGGAACCCTCAAAATGGAAATTTCTTTGCCTATATTCCATTTAGCTTAGATTATGCCTTGGGATATGGGTGTGTGGGGGTGTGTGTGTGTGTGTGCACACGCCCACATCTGTGTATCTGATGTCTGATCATTTGCTATACTGGCCAATGTCCAATCAGAAAAACAAAGGCCATACCTGGTAATTTAATCTAGAGAATTTAATAGAAGGAACATGTTACAAAGCTGTTGGAAGAGCTGAAAGCCAAGTGGGATGGTGTGGCAGTGAGGCCACCCAGAGCAGAGTGAACAGAAGGAAGCTGCTACCACCTGGGGAGCAGGAAGGGCCAAAGGAAAGGGCGTTGAAACCAGAGCTGGGAGCCAGGACTTCCCTCTAAGAGCGGGGACCCCGGAGAGATGCAGCCACTCCCGGGGTCCTACCTGAAGCCAGGAGAACAGGGGAGATAGATTCTGACTGCCCCCTTCTTCCTACCCTCCCATCTTCCGTCAGTGTTTCCCATTAGCTTACCCCGGCCTGACGCCTGGAGTCAGGGAGCCGGGGCAGTGTGATAGTCAGAGGTCGTTTCTCTGAGATGGCCCCTGAGGAGCAAGGCAGTGTCAGATTTGGGTGCTCGGGAAGCAGACTCGGAGATGGAGGAGCACACGGGGGTTTCATCAGGGTGTGCTCTTGAGAGCCGCTCCGAGGAGGGGATGCAGGAAACAGCAGGGCGGAGAGCGTCAGGTTGAGCTGTGATGCAATCTCCATGGCGGCCTCGCCCACTCTCTGGGCTGGTCTTCTAGCCTGACCCTTTAGAGTCACCAAGAGGGAGCAAGCTTTCCCCGGAAGGGGTGTGACCTCGGGCAGGTGCCGGGTCTTGTCGGGTCGCACTCCCAGCAGTTGGGGGAGCGATCCCTTCTTTCCTGAAGGGGAGTGCCAGCCCCTTACCAGCGCCCATCACGGCAGGGAGCAGATGTGAGAGCAAGGTCTGCACACGGTTTTCTAAAACCATCGGTTACTGAAATGTATGAAGTGGAAGTTCAACTTGCTTTTTTCACTTAAGAATATCATATATTGTTGAAATATTTCCATGTCTCGACCTATGGATGTACCTAAATTAAAAATAGATATTTTAAAAATTTATTGGTAAAATAAGAAATGCTTATAAAATAGTATTACATGCAAAAAGAAATAAAATTGTATATAGAACAATTTCTCAGTTGAAAAAGTTGTATAATTTCTCAATTACGTACATACGTGTGTCTGTGTATACAGGCAATTTTTAAAAAATAGACCAAAATTTTTAAATAGTAGAAATTTTGTGGTAGAATAATATAGATTCATGTCTATTCCTTTTTTTTAAAAAAATAAACATTTTCTTTATGGAATGGTTTTAGATTTATGGAAAAGTTGTGAAGCTAGTACAGAGAGTTCCCATACACCCCACACCATTTCTCCATCACCGACTTCTTACACTGGTATGGTGCGTTTGCCACACTGGTGAACCAACACTGAGATAGCCTTGTTAACTGAAGTCTGTGCTTCATTCACATCTCCTTAGTTTTTCCCTGATGTCCTTTTCTGTTTGTTGTTCCAGTACCACATCCAGGAATGCCATATTACTTTTAGTTGTCACTTCTCTTTAGGTTCCACTTGGCTAAGTTTCTCTGACATTGTTGTTTTTGATGATCTTGACTGTTTTGAGGAGCCCTGGTCATGTATTTTGTGGAATGTCCCACAGCTTTGATTTGTCTGGTGTTTTTTCTCATTATTAGACTGGATTTATGTGCTCTGGGGAGGCAGACCACAGAGGTAATGTGCCATCTCAACACATCGTATCAAGAGTGTGTGCTATTAGGATGACTTAATCCTCAATGATGTTAGCTTTAATTACCTGGCTGAGGTCGTGTTTGTCAGGTCTCTCCATTGTAAAGATACTCTTTTTTATGCGTTTCCGTCCCGTACTCTTTGGAAGGAAGTCACTCTGCCCTGGCCACACTTACAGAGTGGAGACTTACGTTCCGCCTTGACTGTGCAGTATCTACATAAATTATTTGGAACTCTTCTGTACTAGAGATTTGTTTATTCTTCCCCACTTATTTATTTATTCAATCATTTACTTATATCAGTATGAACTCATTGATATTTATTTTATACCTTGAATTTTATCCCAATAATATACTATTTACAGTTTTCCTCAAATTGTTCCAGCTTTGGCCATTGGGAGTTGGCTCCTGTATCCGTTTGACATGCCCCCGTCATTATGTGGGTGTGTGTGTGTGAGTGACTTCCTTACTTTCTGGTCCTTCAAGATGTTTCAGACTTTCAGGCTCATCTTGTCCTATTTTTTTTTTCCTAAATGTTTACCAATACTCTTCATGCTCTAAAACTGTTAATAATAACCAAAGTCAACTTCTCCATCTGAAAATTAGAAGTGGATTTATGTAAACATTTGTGCCTGAATGTGCATTTACCAAAGGAAGGAAAGTACACATCACACACGTCTTCATATCACCGTGTAGTAGTTTTCAGGCATTTCTCTTCCTCCAATGAAGTGATGAAGAGAAGAACTAGGTGGTTACTTCGGAATGAAGCTGCCCAGTTGTGCGCTCTCAGCAGATTGAACTCTTAGATTCCTTCATTGATCATTTTTACCTTGGGAATGATTTTGGCATAAAATCTGGGAGAGGGAGAAAAAGGAGCATGTTCTCTTGTGGTCAGGGAGCCCTATTGGTTAGTACTGCCAACTTGATAAATTCATCTCTCTTCAGCATCTGGTCATCAGTTCTGTTGACTCAAAAACCCCTCATGGTTTTTGATGGATCAGGAATTCGAGAAAGGCATGGCTGGGCAGGTGTGGTTCAGGGTCTGTCGTGTTCTTGCAATCAGATGGTGGCTGGAGTTGCACCAGCAGGGAACGGAGCATCTAGATGCTGGCCGGCATCTCTCTCCCACTTTATGTAGGTTCAGGAGCTCCCCATGTGTTCTCTGTGAATGGAATGGTTTGGGCTTACTCACAGCATGATAGCCTCAGCGTAGACTGCTTCTTACGTGGGGGCTGAAGGCTTTAAGAGTAAGTATGCCAGTGATGGATTTACATAATTTTAAAGTAATTGGATAGAAATTTGTATTGTTTGGATTTACCGTAATGTATTATATTTAGTCAATTGTTTACTAACAGAAATTTAGGTTGTTTGCATGTTTTTGCTATTAAAAATGATGCTACAATAAATACATATCTCTATGCATATTTTTATGTGCTTGTGTGAAAATTTCTATCAGATAAATTAATAGATTTGGAATTGTAGGAGTGGAGGATATGTACATTTTGAATTTAGATAGATTCGTCTAAATTATCTTTTAAAGAGAAATTTATATTTCCATGAACACAGTGTGGAAGCGCCTGTCTCTCCTTGCATCCTTGCCAGCACGTGTAATTATCGATCTTTTTAACACTCGTCAATTTCATTGGGTTAAAAAGGGACTCTGATTTTTTAATGAAGCTGAATGTCTCATGTTTTACTTCTTTAAATAGCTGTTTTATTATTTTTGGTATTTTAAACTTTGGGTTATCTTTTTCTGCTCGATTTTAAACACTCATTATCTATCATGGACATTAACCTTTTGTCATATGTTGAAAATATTTTATCCTAGTTCCCTCCCATTCCAATTTTTTTTTGTCATAGATGTTCTTTTTTTGGTTTCACAGAAATTCCTAATTTTTATAGACTCGAATGTATCAACTTTTCTGTTATAATTTCTGGATTTTGCACCATGCTTTTAAAGACATTTCCCACCCTAAAATTATGAAAACATTTGTCCATATTTTCTTCTAGTGATTTCATGTTAAACCTTTAAATATTTACTCCATCTGTTATTTTGTTGTAAAGCAGGAGATGAAAATCCAGTTTTCTAGACACTTTCCTCAAGATCTCTTTTCTCAATAGATTACTTTTCTTAAGAAGCTAAAGTGAATCAGACATTATAAAAGAAAGGCCACAAAAATGTATTTTGCTTACTAACAGTCCTATTGAAGACAGAAGACAGTTAAATAAGCCATCAGACCCAGAGCAGTGTTGCTATTTGATGCTGCTGTGACCACTGTGGGCGTTATCCATCTGTGGATGTGATGGACGCTCTAGGGCAGAAGGCTGCGTCTGAGGAGAGACCCCCACCTTATGAGCGATCCTGCTCTGTGTTGAGGTGTTTTCAGTTCCTGATCTTGTTGATTAGATGCTTGTGTGTTAGGATTCTGTGAGGTGTACAAGTCATGGGGTGAGGGTTGCCCTCAGAGCTGAGACCCTCCTGAAACCATTACTTTGGACTACCAAGTGAAAGTTGTGTCCTTTGACCTTTAACTTCAGAGAGAAATGGTCCATGGGAGCAATCGGTGAGATCTGGAGCAGTGATTGGCTCGCTTAGGCAGGAGTTAGAAGTACTAGATATTCTTTCCTTTTTGAAACAAAAATAAAGGAATATGTTTTTCTTTTTTTGGTATCTGTTTGAGAGAGTGGATGTTAGCTGAACCTATTGTGGTTATCATCTCACAATATATGTAAATCAAAACATCATGCTCTACACCTTAAACTTATACAGTGATATATGCCAATTGTTTCCTCAATAAAACTGGAAAAAAAATGAATGAACGTCTTAGGAAAGGAGAATCACTTCCCTAGGTAAATCAGTTCTCTGGAGGCCTTGCAGGGTCCCAGGCAAAATTTCTCCTGTGAGGAATATGGCTCAGGTGAGTTCCCAACCCCCTTTCTGCTTCGCCTGGGGAAGGAAGGCTCCAGGGCTGGTGTGTCAGGTACTTCTCATGACAGGCCTAATAGTGTATTCCATGGGCCTCTGTGCAACGAAGAATCTTGATACATGTGCATATTTTCAGTAGTGTTCCTTAAGACAGGAGGGTACAGCCTGTGGGGTAGGGAGTGATCTAAATAAAAGTAGGATCAGTTCTCATGGAGAAGTAGATTCATAGACATTTTAGATTTATTAGGGACCATGGAAAATATCCAGTCCAGCCCAATGGACGGACCATAGATGATGTGGCTTTTTCAGTATCACAAAGCTCCAAATGTAAAACGTGTCTTAATCTGGACATAAAGGCATGGGCGTTGTTGGTCCCTTTGTGCTTACAGCCACAATTTTGCCATACTTATATTTTTAATTGAAAATGGTTAGAATTTTAATAATTTCACTACAGTTTATGGTAAAGTACTAACATTGTTTCTGTTTTCTTAAGCCCATCTTTTAATTTGGTATTTCATTTTAAGCTGTCCTCCAAAAAAATTATTTTCAGTTATCATTATCAGCTCCCATGGGCTGCTGATGTGCTCTTTCCATGAGACTTTTCTTCAAATGCTTATTTACCAGGATAATTCGTTGAAAGTTAGGGAAATGATGAAATGACTATTTACTTAAATAGCAATGGTTCCAAAAAGCCTTTTCTGGACTGTTCCAGTTTAGAGAAGAATCTCATAGTTTTATCTGCCCAAGAGACTAGTTCAACCAAATAGGTACTATGCTTATTTAAAATAACTGTCTTGACTGTACTTTCTATTATCAGCGACTCCTAACAGATTTATATTAGAATGGGGGTATTGTCTTCTCTATTTTTCATGTACATAGCGTCATAGCTGAATAGTAAAAAGTACCTATCTGCTATTATCTTTCTTTGTCACTTAGGCAAGGGTTAAAAGCCCAGACACCATGAGTGACACATGGGAACATTTAAGAGAGCCAGTATTTAGAGAAATAATGATTTAAGGATTTTTATTTTGTGCCTTATGAAACTGCTGTACCTCCTTCTGACTTTATTTCTCTTCTGTTCTTTTAAATAAAGATGTGAGAAAAATAAGAACCTAAAGATCTCCCCAAAAAAGAGTGTGTGGTTTTTCAATGTGAATATAGTTCTCTTTACTTACAACTAGCATCCACTTGGGTAAAGTCTGTTAAACTCAGCCTGCTGCTGATTGTCCCCACTGACTAAGTGTGAGAAGTATTTGCCCTTTTAAAAAATGCACCTGATTCATGGCACTATTTCCAACGTAAATCAGAAGTGAGTACTGTTTGAAGTGACGGCATGCATCCAGCGATTCTATTAATCATTATTCTAAAAGACTAGGTTGATGGTGGAGTCTTAGAAAGTCAACAGAAATTTCTGTGATATGTCTTCGAAGCTTGTTTTTGTGGACTGCTGTATGAACTTCTCTCGTTTTAAAGCCAGTGTTTTTCCTTTCGTGTTTGTGGAAAGTGCTGGACTGGTATCCACAGAGCAGAGATTCTTTTTATCCCCGGGAGTGGGAGTCTTTCTGAGGGAAAGTGGTCGGGCTTGTGATCTGCGCTTGCTTGTGAGAGATCCTAGAAGCGCGTGAGCAGCTGGGTCGGAGCTGGCGGTGACAAGTTCTCTCTCACACGTCTAGATCTGTGCAGAGACCAAGGACTCCCCCGTAGTGTCCCCCTGTTACACTGTCAATAGCCTTTTGATGGGTCCTGCCAGTTACTCTTCCAAGCCGTGGTTTGGTATAAATGGCCTTGTCCACAAAACACTAGATATTTAGGTGGGTTTTTTGTCATTCTGTATGTGTGTGTGTAGTTTAATAAATCGCTAGTTATTGCTGCAAACTTCCTAAGTTGACTCTTCCGTTACCCCTTTATTTTAGCACCTCCTCTTCCTTCTGTCACTGTGGTCTTCACCCTGTGCTAATTGTAAGTTGCTAGATATTGCTATAGTGATTTCTGTGACCTTCATTGAGACCTGTTAATGTGACAATAAATAATATCACTATTCCCATGATTGTCAAAGCTGACATAATTGTGAGGATAAAGGACATTCTCCTAAGACAGTTAGTGTATTAGATGTTCCCTGGCACAGTATAGGCAGGCATTAATATTTCTTAAATTGAGTTTGGTGAGGTTGAGCATGGGTCGGACAGACAGAGATATAAAAGGTATGTTTTTGGAAGCCATGAAATTAGAAATGAAGATGAAATTTTGAAGTCATAATTTCATTCTATAAAGAAATTGTGCATGCTTATCTTATGTGTTTTGTATTATATATGTATTATGTTGTATGAAGTTAGAACACTATCTGTGAAGGACGTAGGTATTGTCTAATTTATAATATATTCCCATAAATAAAGATATATTCAAGTCGATCTTACTGTATTACCTGGAGTTGTGAAGGTGGTCTCAAACTTGAAGTTTCCCCAGTGTTTTTGGCAGAAACAAATATAAATCGTTTCTGTAAGAAAACACCTTTCTCCTAGGCTGCAAAGAATCCTGAAAATTTTTAGCATAAATGAACAGAAAACAGTTCTGTTCAAAACAACCAGGCACAGAAAGGAAAATGGCACCATAAGCAAAAACCAGCAGAAATATCACACAGCAGAAGCAGACAAGCAGTGACTTCACATGGTAGCTTTATCAGACACAGATTATGAAACTCTTGCCTATTTTTGAGGAAAATATGGGAAAAAAAATAGTGAATTGGAAGAAGGATAATTTCTTGTGATCTTTGTTTCCATGTTGCATGCTAGATAATGTCTTCTGAACTATCTTCCAATTCGTTACTTCTGTTTTCTGCTATGTCACTTTTGATGTGAAGCCTAATCACTGAATTAATTTTATTTTTCCATTTCTAGAAATTTTATCTGGTTCTTTAAAAAACTTTCTAGGTCACTTTTTATGGTTTACTGTTTTCTGTTAATATTATCCTTTTTTAAATTTTGGATACTCTATGAAGAGATGACAGTTTTCTAGAACGGATGAAAGGTGTTAATCATCAGGTTCAAGTAGATCATCGAATCTTAAGCTGAATAAATAAAAGAAATATATCTCAGCAAACAGAATAACATTGCAGAATACAAAGGAAAATAAAAATTTTAAGGGTATTGCAGAAAAAAGAAATTTTCTTCAAAAGTGTGACAGATTGACTGCTGAATTCTCAATAGCAATGGTTAAAAACAAAGATAGTGTAAGATATCTTCGCTGTGACAAAAGAAAATAATTGCAAAACTGGCGTTGTATACCAGGTTGAAATATCTTTTGAGAATGAGAGCAAAATAAAGATATGTGTACACTAATACTGAGAGAATCTGTCATCTGGAAAATTCTAAAAGATATACTTTAGGCAGAAGGAAACTGATTTCAGATGATTCCAGATGAAAGGCTTGAAGAAAAATGCATAAAGTCATAAATATTTGAGTAAATATAAATGAACTTATAAAACAACAATATTTTAAGGGGTTTGAAAGTTAGAATAAAAGTAATGTTAAAAGAGAAGGAAGTCTAAAAAGCATCTAAGCATCTATATCAACAACTTAGTAAAAATTCCCAGAAAATTATACCGAGGATATGGAAGGAAAGAAAAATAAAGATAAGACCAGAAATCAATAAAATAAACATGTTAAAGAGAAGATTGACAAAGCAAAAAGTAAATTTTTTGAACAGGTAAGATCACCCCTTGGTGTGCCTGATTAAGCAAAAAAAGAAAGAAGACAAATATAGATATTACAGACAAAAAATAACAAGGGGCTATTATAAATCACTTCATACCAATATATTTGAAAATGTAGGTGAAATGAAAAACTCCAAGAAAAAATATAACTGATCAAAAGTGACTCAGGAAAAATTAGAAAGTCTAAATAATTCTATAACACATGAAGAGACTGAACCAGAAATCAGTAAACTTGCACAGATCTTTTTAGGCCCAGAGAGCTTCACCAGTGAGTTCTACTAAACCTTCAGGAAAAAACTAACTCTGATCTTAGATATCTTTATTGCTTATTTTATGAAGTTTGCATAGCCTTTCACTTTAAGATCTTTTTATCATTCGTGTTCTGGAATTTTACAATGATGTCAGTAAGTATGAGCCTTCTATGATTTATTTTTTCTAGATACTTGATATAGGACCTTTCGATTTGAAGATTTGTATATATCTTCTTGAATCCCATTTGAGAATACTAACTAGATGTGTTTTTCATATTTTTTTTCTCTTCTCCTCCCTCTTTTTCCTTTGTGTTGATCTTAGCCCTTTTCTTTTTGTTGATCTAACATTGTAGGCTTACCTCCAATGACTGATGAGTCATGGTTGTTCACGGATATTTGAGAATGACAGATTAGGTAGGTTGAATGGAAGCAGAATTCTTTGATTGGAATTTGCTTAGAGTGAGTTTGCAGGGAGGAGCTCCCTGTTATGCTGAAGATCCAGAAAATACCAGAATGAGGACAACTTTCCTCTGGATCGATACTATTCACACTAGCCCCTTTGGTTCTTCTATATTCTGATTCCGAAGGTATATGAGATCATTGTGGAAACTTTGGAAAATAAACGTAAGTACCAAGAAGATAACAAAAATCACGTTTGTAAGCCCATCAGCCATAGATAAAACTGTTTATAAAACACATCCTGTTTAACATAAAATTAGGACCATATTGCCTATTTTGTTTTATAATTGGCAATTCATACTCAACAATGAGCCTTTCCTGTCATTAATTATTCTTCTGAGTCATCACTGTTAATGGCCGTAGAATATTCAATTATATAAATATTCCATATTTAGCCATTTTCCTACTGGACATTGTGTATATGTCCATTTTTTCTTATAAATAGTACTGCAGGCATATATTTGTACATGATCTTTTACCTTAGGATAAACTGCAAGAAGTGTAGTTTTTGAGCCAAGGAATATGGATATGTTAAGGTGTTTGTTTTAGAATTTGTCTACAGCTTCTTATACCCGCAGTGCTTGGATCAGTCTAAGGCTGTGCTCTGTTAACTGTGTGGACATGAACCTGTAGTCCCCTCTAATACACAAACTGGGGTTTACACGGATCCTTTTTCAGTAGCATGGGCTCCAGAGCTGCTGTATAGATAGAGGTAAAATTAGCAGCACCCTCATTCCCTGATAAGTAATCTTTTGCCTTTCTTCTCTCTCTGTTACCTCTTTTGGACAGATTTTCTTTACCAATGCCTGGTCTTCAAGCACTGTTGAAAATAGATGACTGCAGAATCAAAACCAAAAAAAAAAAAGAGGCAAATGTTAATATACTAGTTTATGGCATTTCTTTTAAAAGCAAATAAAAAAGAGTGCCCTGTAGTTTCATTAAACACTGATATAGTTATATTCTCCCTGTGGAAGAATCCCTGGTGGGCTCGTCCTTAGCGTGTTGAATATCCTAGTAGGAACTGTCCTTTATGGAGCTCCTCTGCGCCCCAGGCACCAATCTAGGCACTTTCTGTACATCATGCCCAAAGCTTGTACCAGCTTTGTGAAGTGGCTGTTAACATCATTCTATAGATTAAAAAAAATGAGGTTTAATGAGGATATGCAACGTTCCCAAGTCACGTGGGCGGTGGTTGTCTAGAAGTCACTATAATGTCCTTCTGTGAGAACACTGAAATTGTTTTGTTCACTGGTGTATCCCCAGCGCAGGATCCGTTTTGACATGTAGTAGGCTCTCCAGAAATATTTGTTGAATGCTGAAAAATAAGTTAGCAGATGTGCGATTTGAACCCTAGCCGTTTTGAACCTGAAACTCCTTCTACCAGACAGATATGATGCTACTTCAGAGTTTCAGTGTTTCACTGAGAGACTGAGCGTGAGGTTTGCCCCTAAGCGGTGTGCTTATTCAGTGCTTGGTGTCTCCTTTCCCCAGTTTCATTGGACCAGTTGGATAAGTTGCTTCACATACATTTTACTGCCATTTGGGAGAAGCTTCTGTAACTAAAATGATACTGTGTATCTAAAAGGCCAAGCGAAAGTTAGAACCTTTCCTTTAAAATGTTCCTAAAGCCACAGAAGCAGTTCTAACTTCTGCTTTGAACTCTGTGATCCTTAAAAGTTCCTCGAGAACGTGACACTGTCTTTGAGTCTCCTGTGGAAGCTCCTTGGCACTGGACTGAGTGCGCTAGGATCTAATCCTCATCCTCTAGGAAAGGAAACCCCTGAAGACTCATAGCCGTGTGCAGATCTGAGTTGTCACAGAGCTGCATTCAGAAAGCATGCAGCTTTGGTCAAAGGGCAGAGGACTGATGGGCAATGCGGCCAGCTAATTCATCTTCACCTTGGATGGGCACTTCTGTTCCATCTGTCATATTTGAGTGCCAAATCCAGCAATCTACCATTTCCTAAAAGAAAAAAAAAATATTTTCCATGTATATTTATTACAGCCGTCCTTGATATAAAGCAGTCACAAAGGCTCTTTGACATTGCCAACTCAGATGACGACTAGGGGGAGGTTTATGGGTTTTCCCCCAAATTATGTTTAATGAAATCACAGTTTACTGATTTTCAGCTTAACGATTATTTGTTGAATGTCTACTATGTTCTGGGCACCGTGCGAGACATGGAAAATACAGAAATGGGTGAGTTACTCCTTCCTGGAGCTCACAGTCTAGGCAGAGACAGACGAATAAACACATCTCCCGGAGCGTTGTCAGGGCTGCAGTGACGGGGGCGAGGAGAGACCTGGAGGAGTACAGAGTGGTGGTGTGTAACAAAATAGTAGGTAATCTAAATTTCATCTTTTATGGATGTGACTACAGCTGAGAAATTACTGATTTTATTGTCATGCTTTTGTTTCAGTTTCATGCTATGCATTATCATATAAAAGGTAAATCTAAGTAATATCTTTTAGCAGTAAAGAGGTGATTAAAAAACCCCAGCCTGCCTCTTCTGCAGCCAAATAAGAGGGTAAAACCCTGCATATGCCTTGTGTGTTTTCAACCCCTGCTTGCAGTTTAAATGCTTGTTTACCACCAAGTCTTTCCATAGTTTTCCTCAAGATGAGACTTATTTGTAACAGGACTGTTCGCAAGTTCTGTTTTATATTCAGTAAGAATATTAAAGTTATTGGTAATACGTCTTCGTGACTGAATCTCCTACAGCAGTGAGGGAATCTGCATTTGAGTCAATAAACTCCAGAATATAAAGTTCTCTTGTTGTGATTTTCATTTATCCGTAAGTGGTTAACTGGATTACTCATGAAATTACCAGCACTTTTGGGTCTCCTTATTCCAGCAAGTACTTTATGCCAATTTCAAGTTTCTGCTTTGATTCCAAACTGTCTCACTTCTGGGAAGTCAGAGTCTGAAGTTCTTTTCAGGGCTCTGAACTCCTGTTCTTCCTCCTTCCTCGCTCCCTCCCTCCCTCCCTCGTCATCGTCATCCTTCCCATGCCCTGACTCTCCCAACCCCCTCTCTTCCAGTTCTCCATTCAAATACCCTTGTCCATGTGCTCCTAACCCTGTTCCGGCCAGTAGCAGCCACACCTCAACTCTCTTGTCCCCTTTTCTGCTCTGTTTTCCCTCCTTCCCATCTCCCCACGCCACATTATCTTTTTATCCCATTCCTCCACTCCCACTCCTGGAATTCCAGGCCCGTTGGGTCTGTTACAATCCATGATCTCAGGTTCAGCTGGCTCCTAGAGCTCGAGGGTCTTTTCACTCTTCCCTTATTGACTCAGTCTCCGTTGTCCCCACTGATTTGCTGCCATCCTTCACGTGAGATGTCCTAAGCTCCCTGCATTGCTTCAGAGCTCCGCCTTGATGTCCTCACTCCCAGCAGATGCTGCTTGCCCACGAAGATTGAGGAGGTCCATCCTCAGCTGCCTCCAACTTCCTGTGGCTACACCTCAGTTTTTTTGCTTTTATATCTTCCTCTCAGCCTCTTCTGACATGCCTATCTCTGAGGCCAGCCCCCTGAGTATTTCATTGTATAGATTAAACTGACTTTTTAAACCAGTTTCTTAAAACGAACTTAGGTTGTTTCTGTTTTGTTTTGTTTTTAATGAATACAAGCAGTTTTGAAATAAACATCCTTAGACAACTGTATTGCCCATTTGTGAGAGCACAGGCAGTCCTAGCCTTGCATGACTCTCTGACATGCACAGTTTCACTTACCACAGTTTAATTAAATCACACCAGTCCCCCAAAAACATGGTTCAAATTTCTGTTACCAGGATTTATTGACTGTGAGTAATTACATGAAGTACAATCTTTGCTACTAGCTTTTTTAGTCCACAAATCCCTATGTAAGTAAGAGAAGTGTATCTGTGGTCAGTGACCAATGTCACTTCTTTTCAATTCTATCAGTGATTGATTACTATGCTTCTGTTGGTCAGTTCAGCACAGACAGCAAAGCAAGTAGTTGTGTTGCTTCTTTGTCTCCCAGTGGTAAATCTACGTGACATTTTATAAAACTGGATAACTGAAAGAGGGACTTGGCTGATAAAGATGAAAGTGCAGTAAAGAAAAATGATAATGCTGAAAGTGAAATTCAAATCAAATGTAAATGGGGTTATGGAAGAAATAGCTGACTATGAGAATGTTGACACTGCTGCTGTTCAACAGACTCTAGACCTGCCCCGGAGGAACACAGTGACAGTGAGTTTATTGACATAATGAGGAGTGTGGTTGGGATGAAAAGGATGAAGATGTCCCTGAGGAAGGGACACTGGCGCAAAAGTTCATATTAGAGGGACTCTTGGAGGTAGTTCGTAATATTGAAAATACAAAGGTTAAAACATTGGAAACTGATCTAAACTTAGAAGGGAATGTGACAATTTGCTAAGGCGTAGAAAAGATTCTCACTCTGTATTCTAAGTTACATATTAAGAAGAAGACAAAGCCCTGTTCAAACTATTCTTGATAAGTTTATTACAAGGAAATGGAACTTTCATTCTCTGTGTTTTAAATTACAGTATATTAAGTATAGATTAGCTTTACTATCTTTTCATTTCCTTATGTAATTGACAGTAAGAAAGTTGTGAGTGTTTTTGACATCTGCTTTAAAATCGCCCTGCCGTATGTTCGTGTCGGTTTACACCACCATCAAAAGTTTGGGAGAATCCGATAGTCTCTTCTGATGCCTGTTCTGTCAGTTTGCCAGCGTTTACTTGTCAGTTCAAACTCTCCCTCTGATAGCCCTCTAGTTTCATGGACACACATACACTTAGTTTGGATTTCCTGACGTAGATCCTGTTGCGTTTTACACTCGCTATACTCTTGCACTCTTTTCTTTATCTCCATTTTCTTTTGATGTAAATTAGACCTGCTGCCTCAGCTTACTTATTGTTCACTTCCTCTTTAGTTGTTACATTTACTTGACAGTAGGCACATTGAGGACAGAGGTCATGTCTGCTTTTTGACTGAGTATCCAGTATCCAGCCTAGAGACTGACGTATGGTCACTAGTCAGTATGTTTTATTGGAGGAAATGAGTTCACAAAAGCCTGCATCCACCATCCCCCTGCCCCACTCACTTGTTCCTCTTGTCTCTCTTGACTCTTCGCCTTGGCTTTCAGGAAATACCACTCCATCTTTCCATACTGTGTCCATTCTCCTTTGGATATTCTTTGTTCCAGCCAATTAGGCTGCTCATTATTCATCTGCTGCCTACCATATGCCTGCCTGCCTTCGAGCCTTTCCCTGTGCTGGCCTTCCTCCTAGAAGTTTGCTCTGGCCCCTCTTCCCTTCCCCCAGCTCTGCCTGGCAGGATCCTACCATCAGTTACCCTTCAGAGCCCAGCCCAAAGGCTTTCTTTATGAAGCTGTTTCTGATCTCCCTCTCCCCAACCACCCAGCATTTCTTCTTCCTTAAACAACTATAGAACTGCAACTGCTTCCTAGAGCCTACCCAATATGAGCCATTCGTGCTGTTGTTTTTACCTTTTCCCACACAAATTGAAGCTCCCCGAGATATCTCTTATTCTTCCCTTCAGTGCCTGACATAGTGTTTTCACATAGTTGGTACTCAATGCATATTTTGTTGAATTGCCCTGCAAAGTGACGCTCCAGAGAGCTGTCAAGGAAATTCCATCCCACTAAAAAATATTGAAGATTGTTTTATGGCTTATTCTGCCCCAGTTTTTTCTAACTCACAAATAAAAGTTCTGTCATTGTTCTTAGGAGTTGTATGGGGTATCCATTTATTTTAAAATGTGAAAGGCCAGAAGAGTGGAGAATGGGAATGTGATGAAATGTGAGAGCTGGGAAGATTTTGAGAGGCCCATGTAGTCCAATTCTTTAATTTATAGGTTAAGAATCTGAGGTCTAGACCGCTTGAGTTATCTGCTCCAAATCACACAACCAGCTTGTAGAAACATTTGGGCTCAGGATGTGGTAGCCTAGCCCTGTCAAGTGCTGGTCCCCACAAGCTGCCACAGTGCCTGGGAGGCTATTGTTTGGGTGTGGGTGGCAAAGCTGTTCAGAGAGGCATCTGAGATTCTCATATTGCCCTCCATGGATTAACAAATAAGAAATTGAATCTCTAAGTAGATTTTCCTCTCTCCCTCCCTTAATCATCACAAGTTCTCTGACTAGATTCGTTTATATCAGTTGGGAAATTTCTGGCAATATTAGCCTTGGATGGCATAGATTTGTCTGCTAACATTTGAGTACACTACATAGAGAAAAGCACATAAAGCGGAAGTGTGCAGTTTGAATTTTCACAGAGTGCACACATCCGTGTGACCAGCCCCTGGATCTGCAAGCGGAGCAGCACCAGGACATTTAGAAACATTGGAAGAGATAAAAAGGTTTTGAAGCTATATAATTTTCTTTTTTCTCCCCACAGGTATTGTCAGTCTGTGTGCTAACAGTAATCCTTGGTTGTATATTTGGGTTGAAACCAAGCTGTGCCAAAGAAGGTAATTAGTATGGTGTGTGTGTGTGTGTGTGTGTGTGTGTGTGTATTCAGCCTTCTTCAGGATGTGATAGATAAGCGCCGTGTCCCAGTCCCATGGGTACTCCAGAGATACTGCCCATTTCATGCTGGTTTGAGCCTTCCTCTTAAAGCTCTGATTATTTTAGCCACGTAATGCTTTATTTACTTGCAAAATTTCATCCTAAAACATTGAAGAGGGACCATGACCACAACACTAACCAAACAAAAGGGAAAACCCCCAAAACAACAAAAATAAATTAAGGACAAAGAGACAAACAAGCAGCCTTGGCCAACAGGTTCTGATGGTGCGCCCCTGGAGCTGTCCCCTGCCTTCCTCCAGGGCCTCCCAGGACACTCTTTCCCCCAAGGAATTAGGCACGGAAGCAGCTGAGGAGGTTACCAGGTGACCAGCTAGCATCCCCGGGCAAGCAGAAACTTATCAGTATGTGCCCTTAAGGCTCTTAAAATTGCGGACATTGGTAGTTTCAAAGAAATAGAGATATTTTTAAGTTTCTTTCTGTATTTTTTTCTTTATATCAAGGCAGAAATCTATGCAGCACTGATGAGATTACTATAAATAATAAAACTCTGAATCACCGTGCATTGTAGTCGGCATTATTTTGGCTCCGAGGTTGGTCTTTTTTCCCCTTGTAAGATCGTCCACGGTCTTCCTAGGGAATTCGGTTTTGGAAATTGAAGAAATTCTTTTTCTGTTCAGTTCTTCTGGCATTGTACTATTAGTCATTTAAAACAATTTTAATGATTGTTAAGCTATCATTTATTGTTGAAATGAATAAAAGGTAGTAATTTTATGTATTCAGTCAGCAGTCTATTCAGAGCAATGTCTAAGTTTAACAGAACTAAGAAGCTGCAGACTTGAGTGGTCCCCTGTGTGGTCTTTGAGTATGGAGCAATTCACCTTGGGTTCAGCTTGACACACAAAAATAAAACTGAAGGATTAAAAATAGCAATTTTAATCTAAACCTAACATAGTACACATACATTTTTTAAAATTACTAGGTGCATCTTAATGAGCTTCAAATAATAGCTGTTATTTTAAAAGGTTCTCCCCTGCGGCAGGTCAGGAACATTAGTATTTCTGACTCTAGAAATTATTATTGTCATTTCATGTCCTTAAAATTGCCTAATTTCCAGTGTCATGAGAGTTAAATCCCATGGCAGTGTCATACTGGGTCTGGAGACATTAAAGTCAAGAGCTAGGATAATTCCTTTTTTCTGTTGCACTCCTATTATTTTACAAGTGGATTTTTTTCACCATCCTGACTTTTTAGTAATCCAATAAGCACCTAGCTTATTCCAGATGTCTAGTAGAGAGTTACAACATAAAATTGTGTTTTTTTAATGAAAATTATTCTTTTGCCATATCTGCCATTGACTATTTAATAAAAACTTACTGGTACCAACTCTAGTCAAGCACGTTGCTGGGTACCAGGGATGCAGGATGCTGGGCAAAATCCAGGTGTAGTCTTTGTTCTTAAGAAGTTTGTAGTCGAGTGTGAGACTGGGGTACTAACGAAATAATCTAGTTGTAAATGGAATTACAATGACTGAGGAGAAAGACAAGATTTTATAAAATCTTAAAAAAGGGAAAACAAGGGGCTGGCCCCATGGCCGAGTGGTTAAGTTTGCACGTTCCACTTAGCGGCCCAGGGTTTCACTGGTTTGGATCCTGGGTGCAGACATGGCACCGCTCATCAGACCATGCTGAGGCAGCGTCCCACATGCCACAACTAGATGGAGAGTTTGAGAAGGCTTCCCCGAGGGAACTAGGCTGGATCCGAAGGTGGAGCAGGTGTTTTAGGTGGTGGTGGGAGGGGCAGTCCCCCAGCGTGTGTTCTGCACAAACAGATTATTTCTTTTTTACGTCAAGACTGAGGGTGAATTAAGTCAGGTCCTCTTTCTCTTTCTGAAATATTGATAGCTAATCACTTTTAAAATCTTTTCTCACATTCTGAAACTTTAGAGAACTCTCTGGATGTTTAAACCAACCTTTTCAGAGTATAAAATATTCAGAACAAACTCTTATTCTGACATTTCTTTACCATAAGTATTTAAGTCTTATCAGACCCAGTAGGGTTTGTCATAAATAAAAAAGCTCTTTTTTTCCTATGGCAAGAGATAAAATTGCAAACTCTGTACTTAAGGTTACCTTCTATTGGTGTCACTTTTTATGTGTATTTGTGAAAAGATTCTTGGGTAATTTTATTACTCCATCTATGTTTCTAAAGTAGTATTTGAATCTGCCTTAGGTGTATTGGTTGATATTTACTTTGTAATTATATGATAATTAGAAACATCTAACTTACTACTCAATGTTTTCAGTTAAAAGTTGCAAAGGTCGCTGTTTTGAGAGGACATTTGGGAACTGTCGCTGTGACTCTGCTTGTGTTGACCTCGGGAACTGCTGTCTGGATTACCAGGAGACGTGTATAGAACCAGGTAAAGATGTTCAGGGGAAGACGGAGTCATGGGCGTTAGTAAGAGATCAAAGGAAAGTTCTAGATCTTTTGTGGAAGTGATCTACCTAACTCATTTGAGATTTTTAAAAATTTGGCCTTTATGTTTCCTTAGATAAAAATGATCACATATTTTGCTTTCATTAAACGTTTTATGGATAGCAAAGCCATGCCTGTTTTTAATGTACACTGAAAGCCTATATAGTCTAATTTGCACTTTAAGTTCAAAAAGGCTCCTTGAAATACAGGAATACTTTCATTTTGGGCTTATTAAAACAAGAGTTCTAAGATGTCTACTTAAACTTTAAAATATAACTATTGGAATATGGAAATTTTCTCATTTTGATTTGGACTTCTCTGCATATGACATGGAAAAATATTTAAATGGGAGTCAGTCAGATTTCACTTAAATTTTGAGAACTCTGAAAATGGCTGGTAGAAGAAGACAAGATCTACGTATGAATTATGTAACAATAATTGTGTTTGTCCATTTAAAATGATGAAATTCTGTTTTTTTAGTGAAATAATAATAATTGTTGCCTGCATGTTTTTTATCTGTCAGTTCAGATTGAGCACTGTGGTGGCAGGTTCTGTGAGTGACTAGGAGTTATGAAGTAGTTCATTGTCTCTCATGGATCATTTTCCAGAAGATAACAGTTCTGTGCTCACTTTGGATGTGTTGAATTTGGACCGTAAAATGTATTTTGTTGATGTTTGTTTCCAGAACGTATATGGACGTGCAGCAAATTCAGGTGTGGTGAGAAAAGGTTGTCCAGAAGCCTTTGCTCCTGTTCGGATGACTGCAGGGACAAAGATGACTGTTGCATCAACTACAGCTCTGCATGTCTAGGTCGGGTTTCCATGTACTCATGCGCGGCTTCTACAACAGCCTGACATCTTCCTAGGTCTTAGCTGGGTTTTGCATAGGTGTTATTTTTTACATCAGGAGTCATATCGATTGACCAACTATGTTAGCTGGAAAAATATTTTTGAAACATTTTAGTAAAGAAAATTTCAAACATATATGTGAGTAAAGAGAGTATGTAGTGACCCTTGTACCCATCAACCAGCTTAATAATTATTATTATCTACACATGGCCAGTCGTGTTCTATCCATAGTCACTCACTCACCCGCTACCACCTTCGCATGTTATTTTGATATTAGCTACATATTTTATGCTGTATTTGTGGAAAGATCGCTTTAGCAGTCTTGCTGACTTCTGTGTCCCCCTGGTTCCCTCATAGTAAATGAGGACAATGTCTGCCACACATTGAGAGAGTGGATACGAAATTACTGCCCAAGATTATAGGGTATTATGTAAACTGATGTTATTTCTATGTCTTGTCTGGGTGTTACAGGGTTCCTTGAAATTCCTTGACAGAACTTGGCTCTCTATGAGAGGAACTAAGACATCAAGGGTTTAATACAGAAAATTTTGTTGGGTGGATAGAAGGAGGGTTGTAAATTTGGCCTGAAAATATTAACAATTTGAAAATAGAAAAGATGTCTTCAAGTTCTCATAAATACAGTAGTATATTTTAGTTTTGCAATTATACATTCATTTTTTCTCCCAGTTATCAACTAACTCTTGTTTGAAACAGAGTAGCCCCCTGTATTTGTTATATTTCCCTGGAATCATGACCCATGTTATCTGTAAATCTGTTAACATATTTTGGTTTTGGAGTCGGTCCTAGTCTGTCTCACAGCATCACAATTGTTGTCACTACCAAGTGTGTTCAACTCGTTTTATTTCTTGAAAATATTTTAGGTGAGAAAAGTTGGGTACAAGAAACATGTGAGAACATTAATGAGCCACAGTGTCCAGCAGGGTAAGATTATATTCTGAGATGCTGATCTTTTCTTTTTTAGAAGTACCATGTTTTTCTTTTTCCAAATTGAAAAGATAAAAATAATAATTACTCGTTGGTTCACTAAACATTGTTTTTAGTCAGGCCTTGGGTTTGCACTGGTGGGATAGAGATGCTTGTGGCATGTGTCACTCTGGTGGCTGGTGGAAAAAGAGGGGTCATGCGTATTTAGTCTTTAGTGTTCATGAGTGTTGGGTGGCAGTATTTGAGTCTTCCTTCTTGGGAAGGAGAGCCCTTTACTTTCATTTAGAGTTTTTTTTTGTTTTTTTTTTAAAGATTTTATTTTTTTCCTTTTTTTCTCCCCAAAGCCCCCGGTACATAGTTGTATATTCTTCGTTGTGGGTCCTTCTAGTTGTGGCATGTGGGATGCCGCCTCAGCGTGGTCTGATGAGTAGTGCCATGTCCACGCCCAGGATTCGAACCAACAAAACACTGTTCCGCCTGCAGCGGAGTGCGCGAACTTAACCACTCGGCCACGGGGCCAGCCCCTCATTTAGAGTTTTGGGAGTTGAACTTGTAGCAAATTTCTTTACGACTTCTTTTAATTTTTTTAATTTTGATTCATTTATAAATTTTTAGGGTAAGCAACATGTCTGTAAGAGGATGTTACATAATTTTTAGAATTTCTGTTTGTTCTTTTTGTCCTTAAAGTATTTTGCACAGTACCGTATGTATACCAGGCCATCAAGAGAAGTTTCTATGGAATTCAAAGGGTGGAAAGTTTATGAAAGCATTAGATATATTAATCTTTGCTCAACTTGAGGTCTATTACCTCATATAAGTTGAATTATTCATCTTCAGAAAAATATTTTCAATTTTTAAAATAATTTTTCCAAACAAAAATTTTAAAGCTGTATTTTAGCTTATTTTGTTTATGTATTATAATTTATTTTTGCTATATAAGGTGTATTTTTTCTTTTGAATGGGAGAGTATTTTTTTTGTTTAAAACAGCAGAAACAACAGTAGCAAAACCCAAACCAAAAACTTCCAGCAGAAGAGACTTTTTTCGAAAGGGACTTTTCGTGTACCCTAAGCTGTCTTTTAAGTCGGAGGTTTACTGGAAATTTTAGACTTAGTGTGTTTTGAATCTTTCTTTTCCTTCTAAACATTAATCATTATTTTTTAATTGTAATGTCTTTTTTAGTGGAAAATATAATTCCTCCTTTCTTTATAAGATCGTAATTTAGAACACATTTTATTATACTGGAAATTATTATACCAGTATATTTACCTGGTGGCCCAGAAAACTCTTATGTTTTCCGTTGATTGAATATTAATAATTTTGTACAGTTATGGACCATTGAGACTAAATGCAGCTGATTCTGCAGAGTCTCCCAACAGAGCCTTGGCACGAATATTAGTGGAAATTCTATTCAGATTTTCTGCTTTTTCCATTTGGGTTGATCTATGAGAGTAAGCTGAGGAGGAGGGAGAGTTGAAAAAGACAAGGTAAGATGAGCGTTTGCTCTCAAATTTTGAATTACTGAGGAAACATGCAGTGGAAAGTTTTTTCACGGTTATCCAGGATATCCAAGTTCACTGCCATCTCCCAGATATCATTAGAAGCTGCAAAATTTCTGAACCATGCCTGGTTTGATGTAGCCATGTATCAGTTGTCCATAGTTCTCTCTTGCTGAGTCCATCATGGTATGTGTTTTTTTGGTCTCCCTCTGGATTTCCATACTGCACACATTAACTCTGTGTGTCTGTGGGCGTGTGTGTACCCTCATTGCTTGTTTATTCCCAGCTTTGGATCATTTCTTTGTTGCTTACAAATTTAAGTGTAGTAAATACTTCTCAAACTTCTCTTAAATATTAGTATCTTTTAAATATATTAAATATATTAAACTTAGAAACTAAATATTGTATAAAATTTGTGTGAGATGAGATACCATCTATGAGATTCAAGTAAAGACAATAATCCGAAAGTTGTTGTTCAGGAAAAAACAATTAGTGGAAACAAAAACATAATTTCAAAAATGCTGTTTCAGTTTATTCTCCTGCAAATTGGGAAAATATCATTACTTTTTAGAGCATTTAGTCTAGTTTTTGGAATGGCAGGAACCATGAATGATGTTCTCTGTATGGTAGCTCAAAATGCTATGAGTGCTTAATAAATACTATTTTATAAGAGATATGTAATGAAATGTAAAAGCACACATATGAATATAGATGCTTGTAAAGCATCCTTTGCGAGGATGCTTGCTGAGCTTGTTGGCGCTCTGTAGATCACACACCGACCTCTGTGGAAAATCCTCCCTGGATGCCTGCCCAGAAAGGAGGGGATCTTGACTGAATGCTGTCTTCTTTCTGCTTCTTTCAACGTTCTCTTTTTTCTTTCTCTTTACCCAGGTTTGAAATGCCTCCTACCCTCTTATTTTCTTTGGATGGTTTCAGGGCAGAATATTTACACACTTGGGGTGGACTTCTTCCTGTTATCAACAAACTGAGTGAGTAACTTCAGCATTTACTGTTGGGGTGTCGTGATTTTGTGAGACAGCCTAGGGAGGCTGCCTTTTTTTTGGAAAAATACCGGCAGACCCTGTTTTACCAAACTTCTCTCTTGCAAAGTAGTTGAATTTGATGATAAGGAACTAGTCTTTCCTATTGTAATTACTCTGAAACTGCCTTTTAAATACTGCTAAGATAACACCGTTATCTTAGGATTTTTATCCTTTGATTAAAAAAATATTTTATATGTAAATATAAAAAATATAAATATATATTAATATTTTTTCTTAGAATTTGGGATTCCTTCTGTGGGAAAATCGTTTATTTATTTAATAAGTATTACATCTTAAAAGTGGAATTTCAAAAACTGAAGGTATTTCTGATATGATACTAGTAGCATAGACATAGAGTATTTGCCTCTCATGCTAATGTAGCATCCTTTCAGTTTCTTTGTCTCAATAAAGGCCTTAATTGAATGATTATTCTATAAGTTATTGATGCAATAATAGAATGGGTACAGTTGTGTGTCACATAACAACGGGGGTACGTTCTGAGAAATGCATCAGGTGATTTTGTGGTGGTGCGAACATGGTAGAGTGCACTTACACAAACCCAGGAGGTATAGCCTACCACACCCCTGGGCTCCGTGGTAGTAATCCTGTGGACCACTGTCTGTGTGTGGTCTGTTGTTGACAGAAATGTTGTTGTGCAGCGCATGACTGCACATAATTAGCTGGAGCCCTTGCTTTGGGTAATTGGGGAATGTAGCCTGTAATTCTGAACTGTTTGGAAGTGAAATATAGAGATACGTGCCAATCCAAGGAGCATTTTTAGGCAATGAGGTATTAAAATGCTGGAATCATTAGTTGTGTGTTCCTTCTCCAATAGCAGAGGCAGGAGAAGAGCGTGACGCCAGGGATAAATCAGGAAGGCTGACTTCCATGCTTTCTCTGACTTGAAGCCAAAAGATGCCTTTGTCTGTCGAGCAGCGTTGAGTTTGTACAGAGCTGGCCGGTCCTGGATCAATGGGTTGGTCCACTGTCAGCCCGGCTACTGCTTCACTTTTGTTTTAGTTTTGCAGATTTAGCTACTAGACAGTTTTTTTGTTTGCTTTGTTGTGGTTTTTTTTTGGTACTACTTCTTGTGATTTGGGTGTGTGACCACTAAGTAGTATCAGACAACGATCTAGCAAGCATCATTGCTACAACTGGCCCATCTGGAACTTAATGTTATTGATAAACATGGGATCATTCTTCATTGGCTTAATTATTTTAATATTTTTCTGTCTAAGAAAAAACTAACTCTTAACATTGAATTTGAATCTAGTGTTGCTTTATAATTCACTCTGAAATTTTATATGGCTATAAATCCCTCCTGGGTTAATTTTTGTATACTGTTTAGACTTCCGTGGTACCAGAGCTAAATGAGGTAAACAGATTGTCAGTTGTATTCAATAACAACCTTTAATTTGTTTTCCTTGTAGAAACCTGTGGAACTTATGCTAAAAACATGAGACCAGTGTATCCAACAAAAACTTTCCCCAATCACTACAGCATTGTCACAGTAAGCTCCACATTTCAGCTTTTATGGGTTCACAGACGTGAGATGTAAATGTAATATTTTTCAAGTGAATAATTAGATATCAGATCAGAAAAAAAATAGCTTCTTTTCCATTGTGTAGTTAGCAAGGAAACCTGGGTTCTGGTCTTTGCTCTGCCACCAGCTAGCTGTCGCCTTGGGAAGGTCACTTTACCTTCTGGGTCTCTGTTTCCCTATCTGTGAAAAGAGGTCATGACTAAAGATCCCAATAAATTGCTTCTTGGTTTCCTCTCTGTTTTAGGATTGTGATTCTGTGCCCTGTTTTTTCTTGCTAGTTTTAAGGCTTAGTTTATTTGGGCCCCTAACCTCCCCCACACTCACGTGTTGTCAACTTGTCTTTCCCATCATCTTGGTGTATGAGTTTGAGCCTGCCGCATTGCCTGATGTTTTGTTTCAGTAAAAATTTCCAGATTTCATTTGAATCCGGGAAGAAAGTAGAATTCATTAGAGCTTAGGGTTGAAGCCAGAAAATTAATACTTTAGCTTGTATTGATGTAAGCTGTTCTCAGACCCAACCAAAAAGGAGTTTTTTCTGCAGAAATGCTTTACTCAGCAATGCAAAAGGACAACAGAGTACTTTTTTTGAAAATTTGACAGGCTGACTATTTATACAGACCTTCATCCTTAGCATTCCTAACTGATTTTCTCCTATTACATAATTTGCAACACAAATACTGCATAAAATCATGAGGGGTTGGTTGTGTTTTGACAATACCCATTATTTTATTCTTCCCTCCTTAAACTATGTTAAGTTCTTTGTAGCGTCGATAATCTGTTTCTGTTTGATGATTTTGTCCTGTGACTTTATTTCACATTAAAAAGCTCATAACTTGCATCAAACCTGTATTTTGTATTTTTTAGGGACTTTATCCAGAATCCCACGGCATAATTGACAATAAAATGTACGATCCCAAAATGAACGCTTCTTTTGCACTTAAAAGTAAAGAAAAATTTAATCCTAAGTGGTACAAAGGAGAACCAGTGAGTCGTTTGTTTGTTTGTTTTAACTACTAAAAGAGTTTTATTTTTTGTTCTCGTTTATTTTAATCAGAGTAAAATATCAGATTCCCTGGAGTTTTTAATAACCTACTTCATTTACTGTATCTCTGGCCATCCTTTTCTGAGTGGAGATGAGTGCTGATGATCCTAAATACAGATTGTATCGTTGTGTAACGAGAGTAGTTTATTTCAGAGCTGAGTTTGGGTTGGGCTGAGCCATTCTTTGTCCTCGTTGATTCTGCCTTCTTGTACTAGTGGCGTGTGGCAATAGTCTGGGGGTGATATTTTGATCTACACAAAGCTAATTGTTTCTGAAGGAGGTAACCTTGGACTCCATTTGAACATGGAAACTCAGAAGATTCTCTTTGGTGGTCATTTACCTGTGTTCTCCTTTTTATTTTTAGTTTTAATTGCAGCAGTAATTACACAGGGTCTATTTGGGTAGTCTTGATATTCCTCTTAGAAGAAAAAAGAGCCTGATGTTTAGTTTGCAGGTTATAAATTCAAATTTTAGCTCTGACGTTTAAAGCTGTGTGACTTTGGGCAAATTATTCTTTCTGTGTTTCCATTTTCTCCTATCTACACTGTAGGTAATACTGTTAACTACATCATAGGGTTTTCATGAGGATTATTTAAGTTATAATCTAGGATGCTTATAGCAATGCTATTTAGAGCTGTACTTGGCAATGATAAGTTCTTCATGTTAGTTACGTAAGCAAAAATGTCAGTCAATTAAAGATATGTATATTTGTGAATACTTCTTTTAAGGAGAACCTATTAAGTAGAGGGATGGCTCCAAAAGTTGCAGGAGTTAACCAACTGGCTTAACTCCATATTTTTTAGGTTAATTTAATCTAATTATTTAATTTCTTTTTGTGGCTCTTTGGCGTCATATTACATGATTAATTTGTAGTCTAACTGCTGGAACTTGTTAATCTTAAAAATGTTCCAGCACTCGAGAGGAATGCGTTGGTGTCACATGAGCACATGCTTTCCTAAGAAGTGAATATTTGCATGATTTCCTGACTTTCCTTCTTTATCTTCCCCAGATTTGGCTCACAGCTAAATATCAAGGCCTGAAGGCTGGCACATTTTTTTGGCCAGGATCGGATGTGAAAATCAATGGACTTTTCCCAGACATTTATAAAATATATAATGGGTATGTGCAGATGTACATTTTTGAGGACCCGTAATGTGTAGAACAGATTATTTTTATCTCAGTCTCTCCTTTTTATCAAGCCCTAAGCTCTAGCATTGAGTCATATTTTGGCTAAAACATGAGAACTGTCAGAATATAGCACTCTGGCTCAAACAGTTTTAGACGGTAAATAGTAAAACAAAAGAAGTTTTCTTCTAGAGGTTTTCTAGAAAGCACTGGTTATGCGGGGTTTGTGTTTAGATCTTTGGGCAGAAATAAAAAAAATGAAGTCACGGTGAAAGTACGATGTCAGAGTGGACGCACCACGCATTTTCACTGTAAGGAGAAAGAGCGAGGAGAAGGAGATGAAAGTATTAGAGGACACAGAAGGAATGACTCTCTGGTTTCTGGAAATATGATTTAAAAGAAGATGCTAATAGCATGTCTGGATGTGCATTTCCAGATTACTTTAGTAAATAAGCCATCTAATGTGAGAAATTGATCATAACCACCTCCCTATGATATTCAAAAGCAATGATGTATTGAGAAAAAAATCAAAGACTTTTTTTCTGGAAGACTCTCTTTGGATAATGTTAGTGAGTCTTCCAAAATAATTTTGTTTATTTTACACTTAGGAAATTTTTTTCACAAAATTACTACGACAGTGTATTTGGGGGACTAACAGAAAAGACCAGAAATTCCGGACACGGAATGCATAGTGATTTTCTTCGGCGATGTTATGCAGTTGTTTATTCTTTATGGGCCACATGAGCACAGTGCAATGCCTCTTCCCACCATATTGTTTGCCCTTATTTTCGTTCCATGGATGGCAATTGAGATTTTACATGCCATGCACTGTACTTGGCATAGGGTATTCAAAGATTAGTGATATATGTTCTCTGGCTTCTCAAGGGCTAATAGAGAGTGCAACTAACTGTACTTGGGTTGGGCAAGCACTCTGATGGGGTTGTCTAAACCAGATCCTGTACCCAGAGGAAGGTGTAATTAATTCTGCCGAGGAAATGTTGCCTGGGGAACCATCTGCTCCTCAGGAGCCCACTTCCCAGTTTTCCTAAGAGACATCAATGAGTGACTTCTTTGTAGGTACCCTTTAAAGAGTGTATCGGCACATGGGTTTTTCATGGAATAACAATTGCTGTTCTCAGGTATGGGAATAATATCCTCAAGTAGAGTATAGGAAGCAAATTTTTAAGCCTAATTGCAACTTTCATATGTTGGGAAAAGTATCTTTTGTTCCTTTGTTGGGAAAACAAATTTAAGTTTTCAAATAAAACTTATATTGCTTCAAACACAATTGATACATTGGATTGTTTTAGTCTCTCTTAATGTAATTTTTGATAAGACAAACGTTTAGATTTTAAACCCAACACTTGTCACGGATTTGTTTCATTTTGTTTATCCTTAATTTTAGTTCAGTACCATTTGAAGAAAGAATTTTAGCAGTTCTTAAGTGGCTGCAGCTTCCTAAGGATGAAAGGTATGTAGATAACTGATTTCTGTTGTAAATATGCCTTTTTTTTAATAGAAATTACCCAATATTTTAAAATAGATGACAAGAAAACCTTGTTATTGGCTATGATGTTTTATATCCAAATGAACTCTTTAGTGAGCTATTACAGCCATATTGTGAAGAATTCCAGACCTGTAAGTCATTTCTCAGCAAGTTTAGAAATGTTACCCCCTGTTGTATAATTTGTATTCGCTATCGGTTATTGAATTATTCTTTCCATTCTGTTTGCAATGTGTTCATAAAACATTACGTTTTGATACTGTTTGATTTAGACCCCACTTTTACACTCTGTATTTAGAAGAACCAGATTCTTCAGGTCATTCGCATGGACCCGTCAGCAGTGAAGTAAGTATATTTTTATCAGTGATTACTTTATTAAACCTGGTAACATCTAATGGAACCTTGCTTTGAAGCAGGTTTCTAGACCATTCTATAAGATTCCATGATTTCTGGAAAGAGTGAGTATGAAGGACATTTTTACTAAACCAAAGGATGTACTGTAATCATAAGAGTTGGGAGAATTGTTTTGTTTACATTTTCCGCAGTGCTAGATTGAACTGATGATGAATTAAATTCTGTATTTTCGATTCCAAAGCCTTTATCTACTCCATATCTCCCTACATTAGCGCAAAAAGGAAGTGCTTTTTGAAAATTTTGTAAACGAGTAAGACTCCAATTTTCTATGAAAGTGTAGGATAATATGTCATATAGCAGAAGAAGCCTCCTGTGAACTGTCCTCCTTAGGACATATAGCTCTGACTTTCTGAGACCATGCTTGCTACAGAGCCTGGGCATGAAAGGGTGGGAGATTTTCTCAAAAGTTTAGGGAAATTCAAGTAATCGTTGTATTGAGTCATTGCTAGGAGAGTAAACATAAGGAAACAGTTGATGGACTAATGCTCTCAGTGTAACTTCTTGTTTGACCTGACACTCGTTCAGGATCTTAGCCTGCTCCTGGCTATGTTTATAATCATATACTGCTTTTAGTTTTTGTGTGGCCTCATCATTTTTGTATATTATAGCACAGGAAGCATTAGAGCAGAAAATGATTTGAGCTTCTTTCCTTGTACCTCTAAAGCTGACTTTCCTTATAATTTATAGTTTACCTGTGACCTAAGATATGAAAAGAAACAATAAGTAAGGATCTCTAAATGTTCTTGGTCATAATGAAAGGGAGAAGAGGTCTGGCCAGGATCCCTAATCTCAGAATCCACATCTACTTACCTTTTGCCCCAGATGATTCCAAGAGATTAAAGACTAGGAAAACACAGTCTTCCTTGATAGAGTTTCACTCCCAGATCCTCATCCCAGGTAGCCCAGGCTAGATAGGTCATGAGCCTCGGGGACTCTTTAGCACAAGTCCAGACTAAACCTTGGCCTGACATATCCATTGTGCGTGTTTCTGAGGATGCCGCTCCTCTAAATGCTTCAGCAACGGCAGAAGGAAGAGAGTGAAAACGTACTCACTTTTCTCACTTGAATGCAGCTGCCTAAGCCATCTCCTCTTGGTTTCCCTTATGTGGGCCTACCCTAGATTTGCCCCTCTTAAAGAGTAGGTTCCTCCTGGGTACCATCTCATCAGATACAAGATGCCAGAGAGAGAGGGACACTGACCCTCATCTGGGTCTATGTTGACCTTTGTATTCTTTCTCTCTGGCAGCTCCCATGTAGTTAGTACCCTGTGTCCTTCCTTTGATTCTGCCCTTCAAGCAGCAATGCTCCTTTTTAGAGGTGGGTTAAGGAAGATGCGAGGCCAGCAATGTGGCCAGTCATAATTGGTCGAAGGGAAAAGTTTCTTGTAGCTGTTGTCTTGGTTTGAACAATTAGCTAGATGCTGGAATAATTTTATTCTTTCACTAAAGTCACTGACACTTAGACCCATGTCTAGATCAGTCTGGCTACAAGTAAATCTAAGGGTTATTTTGTAATTGTTTGATTATCAGATCATAAAAGTTTTAATATCAGTGCTACCTTTTTTAATTCACTAAAGATTTTCCAAAGTACCGTCTTTTCTGATTCATCTTCATTCAAGGTTGAGCCCATTGCTTTCCAAATCAAATTCACCGACTTGTAAACTCTGTTAAACTCTAATATAACTAGCACATCAAAACCCACTTTATCTTAATACTTAAAAATTCCAGTTCATGTTGCTTGGATATGTTTGAGTGAATGAAAAATCATATTGAAAGAGCCTTTTTACATTACAGTGAAATATACTGACCATAAGTAAAGATTAGACTGATTTGATCCATTACAGAAAACACTTGCAAATATTTCACGCCCTTCTTGTCTTAGCCTGATGCGAATCAGTTCTCATAACATTTGCATCCACTGAACTTTTTCCTTCTTAGCAGAGATAGCTTTATGTAGAAATAGCCTTTAGTATGTAACGCATTACAGGAGATTGCGTCCCTTTCTTAGGTCATCAGAGCTTTGCAGAGGGTGGACAACATGGTCGGCATGCTGATGGATGGTCTAAAGGGGCTGAACCTGCATCGATGCCTGAACCTGATTCTTATTTCAGATCATGGTAATCTGAATTTCCATCGTTTACTCTTCAAGTTAAATGGTGCCCCCCAAAAGTTTACTTGATAATTCTTTCATTATTTCCTCTGTTTGTTTTAGTTAATTCTTTTTTTGAAATGTAGTTTCTCGTGGAAAGTTCTTAGGAGAAAATTATATTCAATATAAAGTGCAAGTGAAATACAGAATTCACAGAAACCTGGGAGCGTTTCAACCACAATGCACCCATGTTCTGATTTGGGGAAGGCTTACACCAGGAATTTGGATAGTTAAAAAAATTTTTTTTCAATATTAAATTTTGGTAAATCTACTCTAAGAATTTTAGATTTAATTTGTACAGAATATTATGGATTTCTATTTTCTTTAGCATGATAAATCTGAATTTAGAGGGGATATACATTAATTTTGGCAATATTTTAATTTCGCTTTCACTTACTGTGCTCTTTTATAACACGTTTGTGGATGGCCTTGGGACTGTAGAAATGGTTTGTATGTAAGAAAATAGAAAACAGATTCTTTTTATTCATTTGTTTTTTCTTATTGTTATTCTTGTTTGCTTCGTCAGTAACTATTGAAAACTATTTCTAGAAACAATCCTAAGAAGCTAGATTCTAAAGAAGCTCCAGTCCTGGAGTGAGACTGAGAGCTTTATACTCCCAGTTAATGTCCTAGGTGATTTTGAAAAAATAACCAGGCTTTCATATTTGGTCTAAAACTGTGGTCTTCCTCCTCACTCACATGAAGAAATTGTAATAGATAAATGAGAAGAAACATTAAACTAATTTTGAATGAAGGAAAGGGAAAAGATTTTTTTAACTTTTTTTTTTATGAGAAAGATTGGCCCTGAGCTAACATCTGGTGCCAGTCTTCCTCTTTTTGCTTGAGGAAGATTGTCGCTGAGCCAGCATCTATGCCAATCTTCCTCTATTGGGAGAGTATTTTTTAAAAAGTGGTAGAAAAAGTTGAAATTCTGTGTCTTACTGATTGGCTGTTCAGCTAACATGAATGCTGAACAAATGTTTTTGAATTAAATTCTGGAAGTAAAAGAAATTCTATTCCACGTATTAAATTTTTTATTGAAGTTGCAACATGTTTGGGGCTTTTTTTCTCCTAGGCATGGAACAAGCCAGTTGTAAGAAATATGCGCACCTGGATAAATATTTGGGAGATGTTAAAGATATTAAACTTGTATATGGACCAGCAGCTCGACTGAGACCCTCTGATGTTCCAGATAAATACTATTCGTGTAAGTATATCTCTATTCTAACTGTGGATATGATTCTAGTCAGAATACATTCCTCTAAGTCATCATATCTCTAAACCAAAGCAGATCAGTTGATTTCCTTTTCATGATGAAGTCTCCAGTGCAGATCTTTTCCACCTAAAGAGATTTAATGGAAGTGGATGTGACGACACGAGTCCAATCACTTATCTACTTGTTGTTCATGGCTGAGCATGTTATTTGATGAACTTAGTACAATTTTATGTTGTAGTATGTTTTTTGTTTGTGTTAGGATCAAGATTACTTGTACTAGAAAAAGAAAACCCTAAGAGAAAAGTTCAGCTACCTTTATTCACTTCAATTGATGACATTCCGTTAAAATAACTTACAGATGTTATAGAATAATATTCTATTATGAAGAAGAATGTGGCAGAGGTGGTGAATTCTATAACCACTGATTTCTGTCCTCGGAAATGACTTTCTTAAACCATTCCAAATAACAATAAGAAGGCATTTGTAAACAGAGAAGAAGAAGAAATTTCATGTTCTCTCTTGACCATATCAAACCCAAACTGCCAAGAAATTTTAAACATTCATTCTTTTGCAAGTCAAGTCTGTTTCATAACTGTTTGCACCTCTGTTCATGCCCCTTTTTTGGATTGCCATCCTTGGTAACTTTCAGATCCCGAGGACCTATTTTGTTTATTTTTTTGTTAGACCTAACTTCAAAGAAGGAAGAGAAAAAAGCTTTTCTGACAGCAGAATTGGGTTAGGTTTGGTCATAGCAGTGCTGTGTTTCAATGGATGCTGTTGATTATTCCTGGGGAGAGAGAGATTTCACTGTAGGAAAATAATTTTGCAAATATATTAACATAGTGACCCAGAGCACAGACTCTCTATGCATGATAAATTTTAATTAATATTTTTTAAAAAATTATAAAAGTAGTATACAACTGTTATAAGACCTCCTATAAAAACTATAGGGGCAATGGCAGTCCCCAGAGATGTTTAGAAAGGGAGGACCAAGCTTTAGCCACACCTCTATCTCAATTAGGCCCCTGAGTTTCCCAAATTAAGTAAAAACTATATCTGTCTACATACGTATATAAAATATGTGTACACAATACATATTCTTTTATCTGGGTAGTTCTTTCAAACTTATCTAAAGTATAGTTAAAAGAGTCTTAGAAAACTAGACAGTTAATTGATTTGTAGGACAAAGTACGCTAAGTGCACTGTGGGCTTGCTATGCAAATTCAGTTTTGAAACTATTCTACTTGCCCTCTCTTCCAAATTCTCCTGTGTCCCTCTTATTTGGAAATTCTGGAATTATCAGTGAATATCAAAGTGTATAAAGTGAAAACTAACAGTTTCCTCCCCTAAAACCCCCTAATTCATAACCTAGTTCCTCTCTCTAGAGATAAACTCTCTTAGGGTTGGGATCTGTCTTCCCAAATATTTGCCATGCGTGTGTAAAACACGTTCAGTTCTACTTTTACAAAGTGAAATCATACAAGATCTAGATAGATAGATGGATGGATGGATATTTGGATGCATAGATGGATGGATAGATGGATGGATAGATAGATAGACAGGTAGATGGATAAAGGGCCAGGTGGATGAATGGACAGACATATGGATGAACAGATGGATAGATAGATGAATGTTCTGTAACTTGCCTTTTTATTTAACAATATGACATAATTTCACAAGCATGCCAAGTAGAGCAGTTCTAAAGATCTGTCTTATTCCTGTAAATGGCTAATATATAACGATTTAAATGAGCTGTTTGAAACCTGCTTTGGTATTTAAATATAGGATTTGGGTCTGACATTCTATATTTTTGTATTATTTTTATTTCTAATTGTAACATACCATCAACTGTCAATTCTTATCTTTATCCCCCTTCAGTTAACTATGAAGGCCTTGCCAGAAATCTTTCTGTGAGTATCTTCATTTTTCCATTATCTAATTATTGTTAGTTTTGTATAACGTATATTTATTAAAAAGTTCAGTATTTATTCTTGGGATTATAGGATTAGAATTTTTCAGGATCTGGGCCAACATTTAAAGGCTCTGTAGTTTTTAAAGTTCTTTCAGGGCACATCCCAATAATCTAGATTTGAAAGTTTTTAAGAATTCATTTATGAACATTGTTAAATTTATATGACAGGACAAGAAATAATCGAAAAAAATAGAAGGAAAAAGCCTATAGCTGTGCCACCATAAGCACTGTTAACATTATGATATACTTCCTACCAGCCTTTTTTAAAGTAAATTTTTGTCCTAGTGCTATCTATAGTAATTTTTTTTTTGTACTTGATAGAATACAAGAGTCTTTGAAAATAGGATCATCAGTAGTAACTCGAATATAATCTGGTGACCCAGTCTAAGCATCCTGGGACTTTTATGCAGTAATTATGATTTCCTGTAAAAAGAACAATATTCAATAGGTGGAAAGATTCGACTTGTACATTATACAAGTAGTAAGAACTCAGTTAATTTTGCGTGTGTGACTTAATGGGCATCCTGGAAAAGTGTTTGTGAGAAAAAATTCCTATGGAGTTAGAAAGCAATTTCAGGAGATGTTTACACTTCAGAAAATATGGAAATAATGTTTTTTCTTTGCCTTCTACAATTTTAGTGCCGGGAACTAAACCAGCACTTCAAGCCTTACCTGAAACATTTCCTACCCAAGCGTTTGCACTTTGCCAAAAATGACAGGATTGAGCCCTTGACGTTCTATTTGGACCCTCAGTGGCAGCTGGCATTGTAAGTTCTGACAGTCCCAGGTAAACTTAGCCCAACCTGTTAGGAATTCAGGGTGACCGTGGGGCCCTTTCCAACAGTACTGTCACATGCAAACTGCACGAGGATGATTCTCTTCACTCTATCCCAGGGTTTCTCAACCTGGGCCTATTGACATTTTGGATCAGATCATTCTTTTTCATGGGGAGCTGTCTTGTGTATTGTGGATTGTTTGAAAGCATCCCTGACTTGTAGTCCCTAGATGAAAAAGCACCACTTTTCTATAGTTGTGACAACCAAAAATGTCTCCAGACATTGCCAAAGTTCCCTGGGGTGGGGGTTCACCCTCAGCTCAGAACCACTGCTCTGTCCGCTCATATCTGTGTTGATTACATCTTATGCTTCACCTGTGTGTTACCACTTGTCATTGCATCCTTTCTGTACATTACTGTTATGCCTAATACCTTCAAAGTCCAGCAATAATTGACAAAAGCTCTTTACTGTATAATAATGAGCAATGACCTTCATCATTATACAGAGTTTTTTTTTATTCCTGTTTACTAATCCATCAATAAACCTCAGTTTATTGGTGTCTTTGGCAAATTATTTGGATGGTTAATATTATTAACATCTCAAAAGTTTGTCATTAACTCTTCTGTTGGTTGCCAGGAAGCCAGGGTGATGAATACCCTGTCAAGCAAAGCCTAAGCAGTGAACCAGAATTCAGTCAACAGAACTGCACTGTCTCTACTTTAGTGGAGAGCTGAACTTCCAGTGTTTGGAAGGAGGATATGAAAGAAGGGATGACCCTTCCCCTCCTTGGAGAACTAATATTTAGTAAACATCTACTGAGTTCCAAGCATTTCTTTAGGTTAAACTATTTGATTTTTAGAAACAACCCAACATGACAAAATTGAAACCCAGAGAAAGTAATTAAATTGCCAGTCCCAGGTAGTAAATAGCATGGTCAGGGTTCAGAACAGTCTGTCTCAATGCTAGTGGTTTTACTTCTCTGTACCATATTGCTTCTAGTTGATTTGTCAGCAAAATAGAAGAGAAAGGTGGCCCCTTCATGCTTCTCAAAGCCAGGTGGTTTTATTTACCTTTTTTGATTTAACAAAATGGTTACTTCTTCTTTATTAGTGAAAATAATACCATGGTTATCAATTTTGCTTTATGAATTGACTTATTAATTCACATTATGTAAAAATTAGGAATCCTCCGGCAGAGAAACATTGTCAAGGTGGATTTCATGGCTCTGACAACGTATTTTCAAATATGCAAGTGAGTAAACCTATTTTACTTTTTAAAAAAAATTGATAGTTTATATCTGAAGAAAAACTGATATATGAAGTTTTAGACTTAAAAACACAGAGTGTAATTATGTCTTGAATGAGAAGTAATGAAGCGTATACTTTCATATAGCTATCTTTCTCGGGACATTGAATTAATAGAATTTTATTAAAATTTTGTATTCTATTTCATAAACATGTCACTTATACCTCCTACTAAATTTCTAATAATTTTTTGTGTATATTATGCTCTGTTAAGATTTTTGCTCCACAGTAAATGGAAGCCAGTGATTTAATAGGTGAAAAGATATCATACTTATGTTCTAAATGAAGATAAGACCTTACACTTCCCTAGCACTTTAAAATTTTTTACATATACTCGCAATAATTGTCTACTTTGATCCCTACAGTGCCGTGTGGGATGGGCAAGGTGAGGTCGAGATCCCATTTCGTCATCCATTCCGTTCTGATTGTCAAGTCAGGAATTGTAGGAAAGCTGAGAGAAATACCCTCCATGTCCTAGACTAAGTGTGCGGCAGGGGTTAAAATAATCTCCTGCAAAGTCCATTGGAAAGAGTATTGTTCCCCTTCTCTTAACATGGCCAGTTTATATATGTACAGTATGGATAGTATGAAATACTTTTTGACCAATTGCATATGTAACTGAAATGATTTGATAAATGGTTACTTTTCTGGCCAATCCAGGCCCTCTTCATTGGCTATGGACCTGGATTTCAACACGGTGCTGAAGTGGACTCCTTTGAAAATATTGAAGTTTATAACTTAATGTGCGGTAAGTGTGCACAGGCAGCTTTCATCTCTTCAGAAAACAGCTGGAAAAGGATTATCCAAAGTAGGTCACAGGGTGGGCATATGGAGATGATGACGAGGCAAGACAGACCATGGAATTTCCACCTTTCTTCCTCCTGACCCAGAGTTATTGAAAAATTGTGCAGAACATAGCATCTGATTACTCACCTGTTTCTTCCCTAGGCTGCATGCTGGTGGAAGAGCAGGGTGCTCTGTACATCCCCAGTGCCTAGCAGTAAGCCAGGCCCTGGGCTTAATTACATGACAGTTGAGTCAGATCAGGGGTGGAGGCCAGAGAAAAAGAGTCTGGGACGGTTGGGGGGGGGGGGGGTGTGTGTGTGAAAGGTGAACAAACCAGGCAAAACCTCTGGTAGCAATAATAAGTGAATGGATGGCAATGGCAAGGTTGTAGAAATGGAGGAGGACCCATTATATATATTTTTGGTTTACTCTGTGCCTTCCCAAATAGAGTTTTTATGGTTGGGTATTCTATTTGAAATATTACTTCCTTTTTTGAATAATGATACTGGGCATTTGAAAAACCTTAAATATGTCCAAAGCAGAATTCTTTTGGTGGGAGCCTATATGCTTAAATGAGATAGTATGTCCTAAAGCACTTAGAACAGGGCCTGGCATATCCTAAGTGCTTTACTATATAAGCATTTGCTGTTGTTATTATTAAGAGCAGGAGTCTTAGACTCAGACAAAGCTGGTGTAAATCCTGGGTCAACTACGTTGGTAGCTCTGAGACCTTGAGCAAAGCACTCTGATTACTCATTCACCAAATACTGACAATAACTTACTAAAGTGTTTTGAGGATTACGTAAGAAAGACATATTAGCACAGTGATTGGCATATCATAAGCATTCTACAGGTGGAACTATGGTTATTATGAAAAATCAGAAATTTTTATGGAAAAGTACAGTATACATATCAATATTTACAAGAAGAGTAGCCTAGTCATAAATGCTTTAAAACCCAGGAAAGTTTTATAGTTTTATCTTAGGTAAAAAGTGAAGGACTTGCATAGATTTGGTTTTGAAAAAATGGTAGACTTGTACTATGGTTTTTATTTCTTTGATTTTGAAACTTTTGATTTGAAACTATTTACCATTCTTGGAATTATGCAGATTTACTGAATTTGATACCAGCTTCCAATAATGGAACTCATGGCAGTCTTAACCACCTTCTAAAGAATCCCATTTACACTCCAACACATCCCAAAGAAGTTAGCTCCTTGGTACAGTGCCCCTTCACAAGAACCCCCAGAAATAACCTTGGCTGCTCGTGCAATCCCTCAGTAAGTATTGCCAAGAAGTTCAGCGTGGTGTGTGTCTGATTCTGTAGCACCCTTTACATAGCATGTGCTGTAGGAATACTTAATGATCAAATTGAAGCTTATGAGTGTGAGTAAACGCATTTATTTTTAATTCTAGTGACACATGCAGACCTTTTATTATTTCTTTTTCTTCTTCCTAGTTTTTACATTTTCACCTCTATTTTTATCCCTTGGTGCTGTGACTTAACTTGGGTGCAGGTTGGAAGAAGTCTAGCTGAGTCCTTGAGCATCCAGAATCCTAGAGTCTGTGTGATATCCTAGCAGTGAGGTCTTGATTATGGACCAATCACAATATTCCTTCTAAGGAATACATCCCAACCTATTTTACATTTAGAGGGAAAACATCTTTTTTTGGTATGAAATGGATATATGGCACTGTTCCTTTTTTACTCCTATCTTAATATATAGCTGTAAGAAGATAAAAATATGTGACAAGGAATAAACAAAATTGATAGCATCCATAAAGATAGAAATTTGGGGAGTAGCTGATTTGATGCTTTCCATTTAGTTTTAGGCTTGTAGAAAGACTGTAAGAGTAGAGACAAGAATTTATAAAGCAGCAATTATATTATTTTTCAGTTAACAGTGTGCTATGCTAACAATTTTGTCTTTTTGCAACCATTGTTCCTATCCTTTTATCTTCTTCATCAAAACAATAACTTTCACTTGTACAAGATGATTTAAAATGTTATGTTTTTTCTATGATGGAATAATTAAGCTATGGAAGTTGTTTGTTATAAAATTAAAACACGTTTGTTTTTAATCCTTAAAAATAGTGTTATTAACTTTTTAGATTTTGCCAATTGTGGATTTGCAGACACAGTTGAATCTGACCATGGCAGAAGGTAAGAAGTGTTTACTCTTGAACTTGGAATTTGGGAGCAGGCTTTTTCTGAACAGTGTGAGACGTGGAGAGTTGGTTTGGAGGCATTGTTTGAGAAAAACCAATAAAATAAAGGGATAAATGGAGGACCACCTGCGGAAACATGGAGATTTCTTTGCTTGACAGTCTAGATTATCAGTCATAAGGAAAGAAGACATAAGTGCAGTGGAAATAGCATGGAATGTATGTAGTGGAAGCTGAATCACTTTTTTATGAACATAGCGGAAGTGTTTTTATAGGTTTATAATTAATCCTCAGATTTCCATTTAAAATACTATTAAATTTCGATCTCATTTGGTTCTTAGTAAATTACAACCTAGTATAAATTGATTTATTTATCTAAAGTTATTTCTTCATAACTTTTAAATAAAAATTAAGTTGATTTGGATCCCTGATGAAATGGGTCAGTTGTGGCTTTAATGTTCAGCCTCACTTGGATACGGTCTCTGATCCTTAAGTTATTTTCCTCCTGGAATAAAAAGTGAATTCTGCACTATTCCTGATTTAAACTTGTCTATATAAAATTTCTGTAAACATTTGGATTAGAGTCTTTGATGGTCCCAAGGTAGCAAAGTGTTGTGCTGAAGAATGACACTTTTGAAATTGAATGGATCTGGGTTTGGATATGACCTTAGGATCTGTGTGTCCACGGAAAAAGTATTTACTTCCTCTAAGCTGCTGTTTTCTGATCTGTAAAATGGATATGTAACCTTAATTCATAGGGATCTATAAGAATTTAATTAGATGCTATAAACAAAGAACTCTACAGAGCACTTGACACTCGGAAAAACCGCAATAAACAGTACGTACTATTGCTGTTTCATTTGGTTGAGTCTCATAATTTCAGTTCTGAACTTTTGCTTTCCAAACACATACATCATTCAGAAAATTTACCTTCTGGAGTGTGTCATGAAAAATAAGTAATTAAAATAATTGAAAGAATTTTAGTAACATAAGTCCTAATTGCTGAAATTTCTAGCAATTTCATATAGTGTTTTCTTATGATATCTTGCTATTGCATGGATCTTTCGGAATCTTCATAGGCAAAAACTACAGTGAATCCCTTTTGTTTTCTTAATTGTTTATTGTTCTGCTCTTTGTAATCAGATTTTTTTTACAGTTAAAAATAATTTTTTGATACGGTTAAGTGTAAGAAAGAATTAAATGAATGTATCATTATATATTTTATCATATGAGGCACACTCAGTATGTTTAAATGGTGGTTTCATTTTCCCCATGCAACCGAAGAGAATATCATTAAGCGTGGCACTCTACCCTATGGAAGACCCAGAGTTATCCAGAAGAACAGCACCATCTGTCTTCTTTACCAACACCAGTTTGTGAGTGGTTACAGCCATGACATCCTAATGCCCCTTTGGACGTCCTACACCGTCGACAGAAATGCAAGTATTTGGTACCTCTTTAGCTATGGGCAGTTTTTCAAATTATCATTAAGCAAAACATTGAAAGCATAGTTTCTCATGGTTAATCTTGGCTCTATAATCAGTCCCCAAAATAGAAGATCTCTGAACCAGGAATCAGGAAAATTAAGTTCCAGCTCTGCCACTAACTAGCTACGTGACTTTGAGAGTCAGAGCAATTTCTTTTCTTTTCTGGGGCGGGGGGGGGGGGGGTAAAGATTAGCCCTGAGCTAACATCTGCCACCAATCCTCCTCTTTTTGCTGAAGAAGACTGGCCATGAGCTAACATCCCCATGCCCATTTTCCTCTATTTTCTATGTGGGACGCCTGCCAGAGCATGGCTTGACAAGCGTAGGTCTGCACCTGGGACCCGAACCAGTGAACCCTGGGCCGCCAAAGCAGAACATGCGACCTTAACTGCTGTGCCACCAGGCTGGCCCCTCAGAGCAGTTTCTTATCCTGTGAAATGAGGGGAGTGCAGTAAAGAATTCTCCCTTGCTTTCATTTCTTTTTAAAAACAAAAATTTTATGATTGCAATTTATAATTTCATGAAATCAGTTTTAAATCAGTTACAATTATTCATCTCTAAATACATAGCTGTGTGAGCACAAGAACTTCCCTCAGGTGCCCAGTTCTTTGGGGGTCCTCACTGATGGAGAAAGAAGGCCCTTAAAACTCAGTAACCCCACTGTATATACCGTCTATGGGAAGGCTCCTGAGACAAAACCAGGGAGAGGCTCAGGATCCTGTTCACTACCCAGAGCAGAGGAGTTAAGCCTTGAAAGGAGTGGGGAAAACATCCCGGGACAAGACCACCACCCCCCACCCCCACCCACTCGTGCTGTGGTGGAAAGAGGAATGGTGAAGGAAATAGGCCTAGAAGGAGAGAATGAGAGGAGGAGATGAGATTTGCATCTCGCCTGGAATTGAGATTTTAAACTAGACTGACCAGATTTTCAGAAACTGAAAGTATCTGGCAAGCTACTGGATGCCCTTGGGAGACGGAAAGGGGATTTGAGAGAGCTTAGTTGAGTTGGATTTAAAAAATAAAGCTTTTATTAATACTCACTGAGATAGGTAAATAAAAAGATAGGGATATGTGTGTATATATGTAATTTCTGTGTTTAAAATATATATATATATATATATATATGTATGTATATATATATCTCTTGTACACACACATTCACATATTTACATAAAGTTTCTACCTTGAACTTGATTTTTTAAAATTTTTGAAGACTGTCCCCAAGCACTTTAAACACTTTTTCCTTGACTTTGTAATATACAGCTGTCTGCACAATGTTTCGTGGGTCCTTATCCTATTTATGGTTGTGTAATACCTTAATTCTAGTGTTCTTTGATTCTGTTTGAATTTTCAGTTTTCCTATGTAATCAAAGCTGCATAAATTCAATCGTCACTATTCCTGAGGTTTTCATATTCATTGTTATTCAGTGGCTTTTTCCCCCCCAACTTTAGCTAGTGTAGTTGAATGTGGAAGATAGACTCAGATCTCTAAAAATACAGCAACTTACTGATACAGCAGCTGCTAAAAGTTTGAAATTGAGTAAACAAGAACGTTCTAAACAAAATCAGCGCGATGTCAGTGGAGAATGTTTGCACATATATGGCAACTGGTTAATATCCTTAATATCGTAAAGAGTTTTGGCAGTTCAGTTAGAAAAAAGATGAATACACCACTAGAAAAATGGAAAATGGTGCAGGCCGTGAACAGCCAGCCAGCGCTCTGTCAATTTATGGCATGGTTCGCCTTTCACTATTCACAGGCAGTCTCCTCTTCTGTATGCCTGATGCCTGACGGTTTCTTAACCATTTTGTTCTTCAGGACATCTTCTCTACAGAAGACTTTTCCAACTGTCTTTACCAGGATCTTCGAGTTTCTCTTAGTCCTGTCCATGAATGTTCATTTTATAAAAATAATGCTAAACTAAGCTATGGGTTCCTCTCCCCGCCACGTAAGTTTCTTCCTCCCTGACCTTTCCTTTCCCTCTTTCTGTCTTCCTTTTCCTTTTCTTTCTTATGGGGCAATACACATTGCCTTATTTATTTATTGCTGAAAATTGTAAAGGAGAAATATAACTATCAGGGAAAGTTTTAACAGTTTAGCAGTTTAAACAGAATTTGAGAAAACTCAGGGAGGGCAGAAGGATGCAACAGGGTTCTTAGGAGGTGATATCATTTTGGGGTTTAAAAAGAAAAATGTAATTTGCTGAAGAATTAGGTAAAGGTAGAGACTAAATGTGCTTGCCTTTTAGGGGTTCTGATGCACAGCCCCCAGGGAATGGCTTTTTTGAAGCTGTGTTCTGTTTTTTCAACGGGCAAATGTGTATGTTAGTGAGAAGACATTTTGAGGCTGACTTTAAAAGGCAAAAATCAGAAGTCTCCAGGTGCTCAAATATCCTAGTCCAGTCCCCAGAGTAAGTGTCTGAAGTCAGAACTTGGCTATTGCATTATAAAAATAGACACGGTCCAAGCTGAAAATTCATACAAAGAAGCCTTGTACAGCATGTCGAGGCGAACATCCCATGATGTTTTTTCTGGGTAGTAGGGGTTGTTCTCAAGCCAGATATTCTCTTTTTTTCTTTTCACTGTGAAAGCGTTTAAGGAAAGAAGATTGTCAACAAAATACACTGTAGTTGATATAAGGCAAATAAGGTAAAATTTGAATATATTTAATTTGGGCCCTTATTAAAATTTTTGTGTCTTTGATAAATTCATCTTAAAGAATAAAAGACTACATATTTTATTTTGATTTGAGGGACTTGAGCAAACACGTTGCATTTTCACTTGACCCGGTACCTGGGGAAGTTTTACAGGTTTAAGACGATACTCAGCTAAGTTTTTTAAAATGCCCCTCATGAGAAAGTATAATTTCTAATGTTATTTGTGAAGAATGAAATAGTTGTTCTTTTTATTTTCTTTGTAGAACTAAATAAAGGTTCAAGTAAAATAAATTCTGAAGCATTGCTTACTACTAATATAGTGCCAATGTACCAGAGTTTCCAAGGTAAAAAATTTTGACCCTGTATCTTGTAATTTTAATGAATTTCTGTAAATTATCAGTATAACTTGTATGTAACAAGATTGATGCTATAAATTAAATGACTTAATATTAAATACATTCTTATATATTTGTTTTACTTTGAGCATACCAGCACACAAAAAATTCTGCAAGGATTAGAATTATGATCTATTCCAATATCTCTTATTCTGCTTTGTATTTAAATGTTTATAAACATTTTTGGTGGGAAAAGTATGTAATGTTCTTCCTAAGTTATCCAACTAATGCAGTCTACTAATGCTTATGTTAATTTTTAGTCTGTTTCCGTATTTAACGATATGGAAGTTCTTGATAATTGTTTTTGAGCTTAAAATGAATAGATTTTACATCCTTAATTATTGTAGTCTTTGGTTCCCACAAGAATAAATACACATTTACATTCCAAGTGACATATAGAATTTCAAAATATAGAGCCTACAAGGAGGTTTTTACTCTACTTTTTATCTAGAATACTTGTGAATATTTCAAAGGAAATATTCAGATATTAACAGTGCATCTGAATAACTTGCCTCGTTTGTGTTCATGATGTTTTTATGCTTCATGAAGATACGGGATTACAAATTCATGACGATGCACATGCTCAGGGATGCCTGAAACAGAGGTGAAATCAACATCTGCCTGTTAGTCCTTCCAAAGGCCAAAGCCGAACAATGGATTTTTGGCCTCAGGCTGAGACTAAAGGCAAACTCGAGTTTATCTCTAATTATTACCAGTGCTCATTTTGAGTCACGATGTTGATTTATTTCACGTGATGGCATGGCGCCTGTTCTTCTGAGACTATGCTTCTTCCTTCTTCCAGTTATCTGGCACTACTTTCATGGCACCCTACTGCAAAGGTATGCCCAAGAAAGAAATGGCGTCAATGTTGTCAGCGGTCCCGTCTTTGACTCTGATTTTGATGGACGTTATGATTCCTCAGAGACTCTGAAACAGTAAGAATATATTTCATTTACTCTTAAAAAATAGCTGTCAAGTGGGATTACTATCCAGTTGAGTCAGCATAATCTTTTCTATCCGATGCTATTCATCTTTATGTACGTGGCTTTTCTGATTATGCTGGAAACCCCTTGGAATATCTGATTGATTTTGGTGTTTTGCTCAGTGCTTAAACAATATTTTTTAGGGGCTGGCCCTGTGGCCGAGTGGTTAAGTTCGTGCGCTCTGCTTGGGCGGCCCAGGGTTTCACTGGTTTGGATCCTGGGCGCAGGCATGGCACCGCTCATCAGGGCATGCTGAGGTGGCATCCCACATGCCACAACCAGAGGCACTCACAACTAGAATATACAGCTATGTACTGGGGAGCTTTGGGGAGAAGAAGAAGAAGAAGAAAAAAAAAAGATTGGCAACAGTTGTGAGCTCAAGTGCCAATCTTTAAAAAAATATATATATATTTTAGATGAAAGAAGCAGTGTTTCTCTCCCACTCCACTCAGATGAGTACTTCTTGAGCTACATTAAATACTGAACTCTGCCATGTGTTAAGAAGGTAACGTCAGTATTTAAAATATCTCTGTGTGGGTAATTGTTAAGACACTGTCTTAATTAACATACCGCCAGCGAGAAGGTGCAGAACCATATGGCGTGGCTAGAGGCATCCTGAAGCTAGGAATCAGCAGGGGCATAAGCTGCCATGCCCAGGTGTAGGCCTTGGGTGAATGTCCCAGCTTTTATCCAACTCTGGCTGGGGGGGGTGGTAGGGTGACCGTCTTGAGAAAACCAGCAGTGGTGCTGTTTTTATAAAGGAGAGAGGGAGAACATTTTAGCAACTGGTTGGTCTTTATTAAAACAATAATTGCAAGATTTTTTTGAAGCAATTTTGCTATTAAGACTACTTAAAAAAAGAGACTGAAACCTCCGCTGAGATTTGGCCCCTTTCTGAGCTCCACTCTCCCAGGCTGACTTAGGGGTCATGGCTTACACACATGTATCTGTGACCACATTAGTCTGTAAAGTTTGTTGTTTTCTATGTCACTTGAGGCATAAGGGTCCCACATAACTGCCTCGTAGGTCACAGCAGAACGGGTAAAGAAGAGAACTTCATACCTTTCCCACTCACAGCTTCAGCCAGAGTTCTCTGTTTTAATCTGTTTTATGTATCATGGTTCCACATCAGATTGTATTTGAAGACAATGATCCCACCACCTTAAACTTTGAAAGATGCTTAAAAAAGCAAACCAGTCATCCCAGCTTTGAGACCAAAGGAAACAGGAGAATTAAGATGAGGTAAAGGTGTTACTTGGGACATCTTTGAGAAGATGCTACAATTAAAAAGAAAATCAAGTTATTGGGATAGGAAAAAAAAATCCAGTTAAAACAAGGGAGAGTTCCAGCAATACGACTTCTCTAAAGGAGCTGGAATAAAAGAACCCCAAACCAGTTCCGTCCGCTGTCCACAACTGCAGAGAGTTTAAGACTGTCAGTAGTGCTTTAGAATCTTGGCTTAGTCTTCCAAAATAATATTTTTTTCTTTAGCGTCTCAATTTCAGTGCATTAAGGTAGAATTTTTAAAAACTCCAAAGTTCAGTACATTTCTATAGAAAATAAAAATTATTTGGATTATGTTTATCTGTCTTCTAATTCTTACTCTCTCTCAATCTGGCAGAGTATGTTGAGGTATTATGATTCCTAATGACAATACATTTAATTATTTGACTGAGTTTTACTTTTAGATGTATTAAAAATATGCTTTCCTGAAATATTCATTAAAAGGAAGATAGCTATTTCGTTCTTAAAGTGAATATTGCCATATTTCACAGGAACAGCAGACGCGTCCGTAATCAGGAGGTTCTGATCCCAACTCACTTCTTCATTGTGCTGACAAGTTGTAAAGATCCAGACCAGGCTCCCTCACAGTGTGAAAATTTAGATGCTTCAGCTTTCATTTTGCCTCACAGGACAGACAACAGTGAGAGCTGTGTGGTAAGTAGCCTTTGTTATTTTACTTTAAAAATTGAAAATATGAATATAAGTATATTTGTGTGTGTCTTACATCTGACGTTACTGTGGGAGAAACCATAACTTGAATATATATGTACTTTGAAATTACAGGATGGTTTTATATTTGATCCTCTAAGATGACGTATCTTCGAAGACCACCTTGTCTATTAAAAACACTAAACGTCAGATCGAAATGTAAAAACTGAGTGCCTTCATGTAGCTTAGCTACTAAATTCTGGGTTTATTTCAAGTGTGAATTCACTCGTTTCAAAACTGGATTTATAATTCCAAAAGTGTCAGCCCTGTAAATTAATCTTAAGGTTGTGGTTAGGCAATATTTCAAATTAATTTTCTATATATCACTTCATTATAAAAAGCATGTTTGTCTCTATCTTTTCTTATTCTTTTGTCATTCCAGTGTTTGGAAATAATTGTTTTATGTTATCTTATTTGCTCAGAATTTTAAAAATCTGAACTGCAGCCTTTGAACATCAAGACTGCATTAAAATTTTAGCAATTTTTAAGGCTTTTCTTGTGGTGAGCCAAAATATTTTTCTTTCAGGGTACTTTCCAGATTTCCTAGTTGGTTTTTTTTTTTCGTCCATTGAAGTTACACAAAGCAAGTCTAGACCTAAGCTGGCAAATATATTTGGCTTCCCACCAGCCTCAGTGGATGGTTGGTGGATTCCTGGAGTCCTGGAGTCACAGGATCTTGAGGTCCAGTCTGAGCTTGGCAGGAGAGAGTACTGTGATTGCGCATTCATTCATTTATCCCTTCTTTGATCCAGTTATTCATTCCTTTAATACATACTTATTGCCAGGTACTGTAGGTGCCGAGGACCAGCAGTGAACATAACATTTAATTGGCCAGTCCTCATAGAACACATTTCTCACTATTTTTTGCTTATTCTTCAGAATTGAGTACAGAATAGCAGCATTTTAACTATTTGGATGCCTAACGTTGGGCATCTAACTGCTAACTGGCCGGTATTGTGGACACTGTTGGACACATACCTAGTATTCACTTCTTCATTACTTTCTCTTCCTTGAGAGATTAAGTTGTCAACAAAAGAATCAGTTAGTGTCATGTTCTGCAGCAACTAACAGAGGACCCAGGTGCAGTGACTTGAGCAAGTGAGGGCTTCCTCGTGTAGCTGAGCCCAGAGGGAGCCAGTCTGGGCTGGTGCTGTGGGGCAGCAGCACCTTTAGGGATTCAGGAGCCACTGTCTTTCCTGTCCTTCTGCGCCACTATCCTTAGCAGTGTGGCCCATGCAGGCTCAAGATGGCTTCTACTTCTCTAGATGTGTCTGCACTCTGGGGCCTCCCCTCAAAAAAGAAAGCAGCAATCGGCTTCTGCTGACATCTCATTGACCGAAATTCTAAGTGCGATGAGTGAAGCGTTGAGTTCCTTTTCCGTCTCTACCGTTCCAAAAGCTGTTGTGCCAATATCTGAAATACAAACATTTTATCAAGTTCTATATGACAGTGTACCTAGAATATGTACCTCGGTAGGGTGATGGTAGAATCAGAACTTGATTCCGAACAAGAATCAGAACAAGTTTCTTGATGCTAATTCCCATGTTCTTTCTACCATTCCATGTTGCTTCTGTTTTTGAATATTTTTTAACCCTACCCTGTTGCAGTTTCTTGCATTACATGAGCATCTGTTCCAGGCATACTTTCCTCTTCCCAGATTTGATACATCTAATTAAACAAATATGCATGGTAGATATTAGATGGTGAGCTACTCAAGAGCAGAGATTATGTCTAACAAATCTTGTGGCGTCTGCCATTTGCAAGCCAAAGTGCCATGGATGATTGAAGTGGGGAGATGAGGAGGTTGTAGGGAAGTGGACTGACTGTTCTCCAGTGACTTTTCTTCTTTATGTCCCACCCCCTAGCACGGGAAGCAGGAATCCTCATGGGTTGAAGAGTTGTTGAGGTTACACAGAGCTCGGATCACAGATGTTGAACAGATCACTGGACTCAGCTTCTATCAAGAAAGAAAAGAGCCAGTTTCAGACATTTTAAAGTTGAAAACACATTTGCCAATCTTTAACCAAGAAGACTGATTTTTTTATTCCAAAAACACAGGATAAATCTTTTTGAAAGAACCTTCTATTTTCTACAGTCCTCTATTCACACTATTGCGTTGTTTGGAAACTGCCAACCAGTTAGACTGGGAATCCTCTGTGATACGACCATCTCAGGGAAGCTTGTGGCCTCAACACAGCAGTAGGAGAGTGTCCCTTTGGAGGCTCACACATGTTTGAATATGTGAGAGCTGTATGCGTTGTTCAAGTTTGGGGAAGAGAGACAGACCATACCAAAAACTGCTCCTACTTCTCTTCAGGGCAGAAGTAGCTGTGAACACTGTCTGGATGCCAGATAATTTGAATCTTCTTATCATTAGTAAACTTTTATGGAGCTGGCAAACACTAATGGACAGGATTGAAATAGTCCATGTTACATTAGTATCTTCACACAAGTTTAAAAGAGATTCTGGATTCCTTTTAACTTGGAGTTTCATTTCTCTTAGTTTTAATCCAAAAAAATTAATGGAAGCAAAAATATTTCTGAGGTCCTATTTCTGTCTTTTCTGTACACTCCCCTCAAAAGCCAAAATATGTAATCCTGTGTTATTTTTTTTATTGTGATTGGGCTTTTCCAGATTTATTGGCTCTAACAAGTTAAACTTTGAGGGAAGATCTGTGAATTGGTCATATCTACCTGTTATAAAATTTTATTCTACATTTGTGCAAAAGAAAACTATTCCCCTCCTGTTCACTGGTAATTAACATAGGTTGAAAATAGCTCTACAGGTGGTTATTTTAGACTGTTAAAAATGTGTCTTATCTTGGTGAAACTTCAGAGAACTTGTCAACATATGCAAAGTGTCATTTTTCATCGAGATGGTAGGAGTGTTGTCCTCTGTGTGCAAAAATAACCCGACCAGCAGCAGAGCTGTGCTGTGCTGAGCTGTTCATTTGAAGTTTCGTAGATTTGAAGAGAACGTGTTGTCATCACTTCATATCTTCTTGGTGGTTATGATAAAAGAACTTGATTTCTCCTCTGTATGGACTATATGCTTTAGTCCCAACCTGTGAACCCTCAAATACTATAGTCCCTATTAGGTTGCTGGGGTCTGATTTAGGGGTTATATTAGTACACCAAAGATTTGTATTTGTCCTTTATGTGATACTCATTCTTCAACAGCCTTGGGATCACAAGACCTATAGATATTACAATTTGCATCTGAAAATTATTTAATAATTTAGAAAGTTTCATTGGTTTTTGTTTTAGTCTCACAGGTTTCTGAGGTTCTGTACATTGTTTTTTTTCTGGTCTGTTTTCTCTCTGTGGTCCAGATTGGGTAATTTCTATTGTTCTATCTTCAGGTTCACTGATTCCTTCCTCTGTCTAATGCATTCTGCTGTTGAGCCCATCCATTGGTTTTTTACATTTCAGTTATTGTATTTTTTATTTCTAAAATTTCCATTTGGTTCTTCTTTATATCTTTTATTTCTTTGCTGAGAATTTTTCTCTTTGCTGAGACTTTCTTACTTTTTTTGTTTCAAATATGTTTGTAATTGCTCATTGAAGCATTTTTATGATGGCTGCTGTACAATCCTTGTCATATAATTCCAATATCTGTGTCATCTTTGTGTTACCACCTATTGTCTTTTTTCATTCAAAAAGATTTTCCTGGTCCTTGGTGTGATGAATGATTTTCAGTTGAACCTTGGATATTCTAGGTACTATGTTATATGACTATGGATCGTATTTAAACCTGTTTTAGCTACCTTTCTCTGACATCACTCTAGCATGGGAATTGGGGGCACTGCCTCATTATTGCCAGATGTGCTAGAGTCCAGGTTCCCTACTCAGACTCCACTGACACTTGGGGTGAAGGGGACCCTTGTTCCAGGGCAGGGTAGAAATTCATCTCCCCAGTGGGTGTCCATTGATGCCTCCCTGATTGGGATGTGCTTGGCACCTTGTTACTGCTCCCACGTGCTCTCCATGGAAACTGTGGACAAGAGTGGCTGGGTAAGTTTTATTCTCAACAGGTGGGGAAGAAATTGCCATTTCCCTACTCAGCCTTCTCTGACACCACCACACTTGGGGCACCTCCCCGACCATCCTTCTCTGACACCACCACCATCCTTCTCTGACACTACCACACTTGGGGCACCTCTTTACAGCCTGGTGAAGGTGGAAGTCTAGGCTCCCCACTCCGTCTTTGCTGGCATGGGTGGGGTCATGATCTTTTCTGTGGTGTTTGGCTGGAGTCGAGCGCTTCTTGTTTTCTCTCTTGCTAGGCTCCTCCTCTCTGGTCCTTTGGCTAGAGAGAGAGCAGGGCTCTCAGGGCTTCTTTCCATCTGCACTTGTGGGCGTTTCCCGGTTGCTGACTTCCTCAGCTCCAGATCTGGGATATATGAGCTGAAAAGCAAACTTGGGGGAGCTCATCACAGTGTTGCTCTTGGGGTTCTGAGGTCTCTATCCTGTCTACCTTCTCCTCCCCACCTGTCAGAATCTTCCTATGGTTGTTTTAGATATAGTATCCAAGCTTTTTATCTGCACTTAGCAGAAGGATATCTACTTCTTTGTAGAAGTGTCTCATTGATTTTTATATATTCTTCAAAATACATGCAGACACATGATTGCTTCTACATAAAGCATCTTAGCAGATCTTAATTAAATGGATGGATGCCTCTCCCCTTTGCCAGACACTGGGAATACAAAGAAAAACAAGTTACAGTCCCTACTGTCCTGGAAAGAGAGGGGAGGCAGCAGAAGTATAAATGATCCCTAAAGGGTGGCACATGTTACAGTGGAGCCATGGGTAGGGTGCAGGGAGCACAAAGAGGCACTGGGTGCTGCTAGGCAGTGTCAGCACTGGCTTCCCGGAGGTGGTGATGTTTGGGCTGGGACTTGAAGGGTGCACGGGAACTCTTCAGGTGAACAGCTGAGGCAAGGGCATTCTGGCCTCCCTTGGATGGAGACATTTTTGGCATTTTCCCATTAACAACTACTTCTGATATTTTCTACAAGTGTCATTGTGACCAACTTATATAACTGTTTCAGTTTTTTGCTTTGTTAAAAGAATCTCCTGTTCTTAAAGGAAATGTCAGATTGAAAAATTCTGTGCTGACTTTAAAGGAAAAGACATCCACATCTGTTCCTACTTAGCTTTGTTTTTCAGTTGCTCTGATACGGTATTCTTTTTTTTCTGTTTTTGTCTCAAAAGAACCCCTCCTTTCACTATTTCATTGACTTAAAACATGGGGCTGCTCTCCACTTCCCCGATTTGAATGGTAAATTCACGACCATCTATGGAAACACCTTTATCCTACTTTTTTCAATAAAGGCTATTCTTTGTTTTCCAAATGACAGCAAAAGCTTTATTTATCCCTAATTTCACTTCCATTCCTCCAATCAGTATTTCTTAATTGAGGTAAGTAACTTCCACACAGAATTTCATGGCTAGTCAGTTCATTCATGGAGAGCGACGAACCAGGTGGAACTTAGAAATAGTTCTAAGAATCAGAGAAAAGAGGGCAAACCTTTGGGGGAAGAAGGTGACTGCTCAAGTTGCAGCAGGATAAGCAGATGTGGAGGACCCTGAGGCCAGCTGGCCTGTTCTGTCTGAGGAGATAGGACAGACGGGGATGGCGCTGACCATCTGCTCCTTCAGGTGAGGCCGTTACCCCTTCTGACTTTTGTCCATCATTAGCTGCGTCACTCTCCCACCCTGCTCTGTAGACACACGCTTATCTACCAAAGAAACTGTTGTTTGAACTTTGAAACTAAATGTGGCGGTTACACTTCATGCTCAAGCCTCTCTCAGGAATTTGGTGTGGGAGCTTTCACAAGTGTTAGGTAAAATGTTGCCATGGCTGCAGTCCAAGGACATTTCCCTTGTTTTTTGGGCCAGTCTAAATATTGTATGGTAGGGAAAAAAAACCTTCTACAAGATATAAGCGTCTCTAAGCTAAGAAATGTGGATTTACAAATAAAAGTTGTATGTACAGAAGCCTGGTTTCTTCCTTGTGTGGATGTGTGTGTGTGTGTGTGTTGTGTTTAGAGGGTGAGGGCAGAAATGGGTGGTGGTGTTTCTCATGGGAGTGATACTGAGTACAAGGGTTGTGGGCAACTAGCTACCACTGTATTGTTGGAAGGAGAAAAAAGATCCAAAGTTCATCTCAGATTCACAGAGTAACCATCCTTTCTGGTGGGACCTATGTTCTTGGTTTTGGTATTTTAATTACATTTAATCATACTTCCAGGAAAAAACAAGTGACAGGCATATATAAACATCCTTCGAGTATTTAGAATGGTCTGAAACCAGAGGGAAAGTTTTCATCTTGTAACTTCCATAGTTTTTTTCAACATGAAATTTCTGCATTTATCTTCTCCATTACATTTAAATAGTGATTGAAGGAAAAATAAAGATAGTTACTAGAAATTGTATCCAAACCAGAAATCATAGATGCTCAAATATGCCTTAGCCTACTAAAAGTGAAAAAATGTCTGGGATGGGTACTGGATCCATGGGATGCCAAAGGAAGTGACAACCTAAAAGAATTCCCCTTCATTCCACCCCAATACTGTTGTTTTAAATTTAACTTCATCCCTGCCAATAAATCCTCAAATCAGGGGACAACTTGAGGATTTTAATAAAAGTAATACATTCACTTAAAATTCATGTCCTATTTTACCATGTGTCAGAAATTCAGAACTCAGAATAGACTTCAGCTTTCACAGAATAGACATACGAAACGATTTAATGAATATCGACGAATTGAGATTTTTAGAACATTTGTTGATAATTTTGCCCCATGATGTCCAGGTATTTTTCACAATTAAAAATTTTTTATGCCTACGGTTGTGTGGCATCATGTTGGGTGTATTATAAAGGAAGTGAGGCCGGGGTCTTGGAACTGAAAGTTTATAAGTTAATAAAAGCTTGAGAGAATCTCAAAGAGACCAAAATTTTCTCAGTCCCACGAATGGATCTCATTGCTCAAATTTTCACAACTTTTGAACTTTCAGCTAACATTTAGCATTTTGGATTCTCTACCAGAAACTGTTCTATACCTTGACACAATCTTGCTGTCTTTGCTTTGAAGAGTTACTCACTTGTGTTAAGATCCAAACAGAAACAGGGTGTAAATCTGTGGGGCTTTCTGTCGTGTTCTGGCTTGTTTAAGATATCACCAGTTTAACTCAACAGCACGCTTTAAGACACTGCAGCTGAGTGAGAGGCAATTAGATCAAGATTGACGATAGATTTCAGAGCCGTGCTTACTGTTCGGCAGGGAATGAGGCATTAGGTGTAAGTTGGAGAACAGGACAGACGGGATGCCTGCTGCCTTGGTGCTCACTTATCAACATTCACCTTTATTTCAAGGTCCAGCCCAAAGCCCCTGTTCTTATGGCAACAATCCTTTCCTCCATACTCCTCAAGCACTGATCATGTGCTTGGACTCTCCTAGACACTGGAGGTAACAGATAGCCCATGCCTGCAGGCTCGTTGTGGTTATGTCGTTGCAACTAATTGCTCATATGTAATGCAATTTATTGTTCCATAACCTGTGCACAATGTGGTTAGATGGCCTTCTGACCTACTAAGAAATTGTACCCAGACCCCCCAGTGCTAGATCCAGATACATGGCTTGCTAAGGGCAGTCTGAAACCATAAAAGGAAAGAAAATAATTTCAAGGTGGTGTGGTTCTAGATATAAGACGATTATTAGCCTCCACTTGGGGCCTCCAGGGACCTGTCAGGATCCTATCCTCAAGAGAACACATACCACAAACCTCATAAGGAAATTGAGAAGCGCCAAGAAGCTGCACTATCTAAACATTTCCCAGTCTGTGGTCTCCCATTAAATTTACTAAGACGATATCCTTTGAGCTTGTTCCCCAAAACTGTAACTTTGATGATGTTTATGTCAAAAGTTATGTCTAGAGTGTGTTGTTTCACAATGACTGCAACTCAACACTTTTTCCAGTGGTTGTAACTCTCATTTGGCATTTAGCATATATTTCTTAAATTGGTAGATTCTGTTTCATGTATTTATTGTCTTGTCTCCAAAGTCATCTGTCATTGAGACCAGAAATAATCTTCATACCTGCTGTTTCTATCACAGTGTCTGGCATCTAGTCATTGCTCAGTAGAAAAAAATGTCCAGACAAATGAAAACCAATGAGATGATCCTACAAAAACATCCATTTAAGGTAGCTAAGAAATCACAGGTTACAGAAGTGCAGCTAGAGCAATCACACAAATATTAATTATTCTTTGCGTCCCTAGTTTTTAAGTGTCAGAAGGTATTTTCAATGGGATATTTTTTAAAGGAGTTCATTTATAGATATCTTCCTGGTGCACAATGCAGACTTTTTAAAAATAGTAAATAAAAGAGCAGAGTGCCTTTCAAGGGCCATTCACAGTTATTTCATCAACTTCATCCTGTGGAAAGCATGATGCCTGGTGAACTGAAGAGGAAAGAATGAACTTTTTAGAGTTTTGACATCTCAAATGAAAATCTCTCTACAAAGCACATAGGGTTTCTGCAGCAACAAGCTGCCGTTGTAAACATTCACTGGCAGAGGTGGGGATGCGTGGGCGCATCTCTTAGTTCTCACGTCTATCAACTCCAGGTGACATCTTCTGCTGTGAGGAAAAGCACATCAGCCTGGAAGGCAATAAGTAGCTGGTAGCAACCACATTGGAGCATCTGGAACAGATTTCAGGCAACTTCAGTTTACCAAGGAGGAGAGAGATTTTCCCACCCCTTCTTCCTGTCTTTGAAATTCAGGGCCATGAATCCAGCAGTGGCTAAGACAGTAGGGGACTAAGCAGGGTTAGGGATGGTGAAATCATCCCATCCGTCAGGTGTCTGATGGCAGGTTGGTAATGATTAAACTTAAATTTCCACATACCCAATGAATCAGTAATATGATTGTGATAGCAAAGATCTCTGAAACTAGGTCAAATATGATAACTGTAATAACTCCCCATTACTGGGTGCTTATTTTGTTCCAGACATTGTGCTAAATCATTTACATGTATCTTCTCAACAATTCTGTATGTGAAAATCCTAATCCTAACCCTGGCTAGTGAGTTATCCCCGGCAGGCATTTGAACCTAGGTCTTGGCACAGTTCGTATGTTTAAACAGTATGTCATATTGGCTCCTTAAAAAGCACATTGAAAATGTTCCGGTTCATCAAGTTCCACTCCCTCAGTAACTGAATTCTAAAACAGTTCTTCAAATAAATTTATTAGTAGTGCATTAATAGCATGAAATATCACCAATAGAAAAGGAACATTTAGAAACAAAGCCAAAAATGTTAACTTTCAATTGAAAAATGGGCAAAAGCCTGGATTAAGACATTCGTAGGAAAGAAATGCGAAAAGTGGAGAAATATATAAAAATGTTTTAGCTCATTAATTAATTCAAAGATATGCAAATGACGTATTTTTATGCTTACCATGTAGAGAAAGATTAAAAAGACGTCGATCTCCAGTGTTGCAAAGTTAATAGGAAGTCAGACCTTGAGAATAGTGGCCCAGGATGCTACAACATATCTGAAGGCAGTTTGATAATTGTGTGCCAAAAGCCTCAAAATTGCTCATAAACTATAACTCATATTTGAGTTCTTCTAATTTCTTCTGAAGAAGCCATTGCAGGAAGACACACAGTGATGCTCGGTCTAAATGGCTGACTCCTGTTAGAGAAGGGGTAAGAATATTGTAGATTCATGTAATAGAATATGCCTCTAAAATTCGATGTTTATCAAAATTTACTGAACTGGAAAACTTCGTAATATAGGAATTGAAAATGATGGCTTCTGAAATAGCATATGGTAATATATCCATTTTAGAGAAAAGAAAAATAGAATCCCTTTTTCCTCCTCTTTCCCCTCCTCTTTCTTCTCTTCCTCTACTTCTGTATCTCTCCTCTTCGGTTTCTCCATGCTCTTTCTTCTCTCTGGAAGTTAATGCACTAAAATATTAACAATGATTATATATGCATGGTGGGATTTGGGGAATCCCCACTGTCTTGTTCTCGTATAATGCATTAATTTTATAACCTGGGAAAAAAGCGCACCAGTGAAATTCATTTAGGCAAAAAATATTTTTAAATCTCAAAGTATTTGAAGTGTCTTTGCCCATATCTATATGTGTGGTAATGTGTCCAAATAGCAGAACATGTCCGGTCCCTAAGGATATTGAACACCCTGTAACTAGCAGCAGAGCGTTGGCTGACACAGCACCAAAACGTGAGAGGATGGTGCAAAAAGACTGGGCAGGGTTCTGCTCTGCTTTTCACAGGGTCTCTGGGAGTCAGAATCCTCTCTATGGCACTAACGACAACAAAGGATATTGGTTAGGTGCAGATTAGAGTCCATACGTCATATTCCTTCATTACATTGCTATTTGCCATGGAGATGTTAACACAATTCCAAAAGGCCCATTCTGACTTGAATTCTGCCATCCTGCACAAGACGTTTGTCTTTTATCATCTTCCTTTCCACTTTCAAGCGTTTCTGTCTTGCACCTGCCTGCCTCCCTTCTAGTCCCTCACAGAGGAAGTGTGATTCTTTTTCTTCAGAGCTGAGTCTGCACTTCCTCCAAGGCTCTGTTTTTGTAATTATTACCCTTGTTTCTCACGCATGCATCTGTGATTCTTGCCTCTGTGCCACTTCCGTCTCTCACGGTCTTCTCCTTTCTCTGTGGGACAGGACAAATAAGTGGCTAGTTCTCATTTCCTGACTTTATTTCCTCACTAACCTCTCCCCTTTTCTTTGAAACTTCCATAAGTTATTTTCTGACCAGCTCCTTAAGCCTCCCCCCTCTCATAACCTCTCTTTTAAAAAATGACAATGATTTCCTAATTGATAGATTTTATTTTTATTTGGGAAATTAAAAAAAATAATGTAAAGTGTGAGGAGCAGAATCACAGTCATCCCACACAGCCTCTTACTGTTAGCATCCTGTCTACTTTATTAGCTTCTCAATTATTGCATTAATCTTTTCCTTTTATGTTTTCAATCACTGTGATTATCTCAAGCATCCACATCTGCCCCTGATTTCGTTTTTCAGTGATGTTTATTCTCCTCTTTGCTATTGGTAACTTATTTCTATATTATTATTTCTTTGGGCCTGCTTTCCCCTCTTTTAAAATATCCTATTGCTTTATCATACTTTCTTTGGGTTTCTTTTTATTTATTCATCTTTCTATTCACCTGTTCTATAAAGCAAAGTATTTCTTCAGCATTTCTTATCATTCTTCGGCTTATGTTTTCTTCTAGGTGGAATAGGTGGCTCAACCCTCCATTCCTGCTTTCCTTCCATCCTTCCTTCCTTCCTTCCGTCCTTCCTTCCTTCCCCCTTTTCTTATACTGTAGTTTATGTGCTGAGTTTAATGCCATTTCTTTTTATCTTACTCTTGGTTGACAGGCTATTTTACTCTAAGAAGGAGTGAATGACCATCTTCCAGTTGTGTCTGAGAGTCACTTGTTTTTTCATTTAAACTACAGTGTCCAGGAGGACTGTTTTGTGTCCTATCCATTTTTTGAAGCCCAAGGGTAGAGTAGGGGTGGGAGAAGAAATGGACGGAGGTTTTCTTAGAGTTTCTGTGATGGTTGGGCTCTTTCCTGCTTCAGAGATTGTGTCACACACACAGGTTCACTTCATCTGAGATATAAACAATTCCTGTGTTGAATGCTCTTGGACTTTGGCTCATTTCCTCAATTTAGTGAGTACCTGGGAGATTTCACATCTCTATCAACCCTATTTTCTCTGCCCCTGTCTCACTGGTTTTTCTCCCAAAGTCGTACCCATTATGTTCCCATTCATATTGTAGTAGATTGTTTACTTTTTCCATCCTGCATGCCTCTTTGCGATATGACTTTGCTGGTCTATCCTTTGAATGTGAGCTAGCCTTGTGACTCACTTTAACCAATAGAATGTGGCAGAAGTGACATTTTTCTAATGATGAAGTTGTCCACTGATGAGGTCACCTTCCATCTTATGCTTTCGGCTCTGAAAATCCTCCTGCCATCATGTAAGGAAGCCCAGGCTAAACTACTGAATGACCAGAGACTACATAGGAGAGAGGCTCGACTCGCAGCCTGCGCCAAGCCCCACAAGAGAGGAATGCCATCTTATGTCCCCCAGCGCTAATGGAGTTGCTGGATGACTGCTGCTGGATGAGTGGCCCCAGGTGAGACCAGCAGAAGAACCACCAGCTGAGCACAGCCACAGAATCATGAGAAATCTTGAGTCATTCTTTCAAGCTACTGCATCTTAGAGTGGTTTCTATGCAACAATGTATAATCAGTACCTGAAAGTGGGACGTACTCTAAGTACAACTTAAAACATGTGGCATTGGCTTTGGGACCAGGCAGTGGAGCAGAGACCAGAAAATGGTAAAGAGACTCTTGAAGGTGGCAGAAAGGACTACCTGAGTTACGTGTTAGGTAAACTCGTGATTCCCCAAAATTTATCTCCAGTTATTGTGAAGCATCCTGAAGGTGACAAGGCTGAGTTAAAAATTGAGACAGTCATTTGTGTGTGTGTCTATTGATTCCACATTTAAAAGGACATGTTGATGCCCACTTGTGTGCTTAGCAGCATTATTCATGATAGCCGAGAGGTGAAAGCAACCCACATGTCCATCAGTGGGTGAATGGATAAACAAAATGTGGTATATACATACAATAAAATATTATTCAGCCTTAGAAGAGAAGGAAAATCTCTCATATGCTGTAGCACAGATGAACCAACCTTGAGATATTATGCTAACTGAAATAAGCTAGACACAAAAAGACAATATTGCATGGTTCCATTAATACAAGGTAGCCAAAGGAGTCAAATTAATAGAAACAGAAAGTAGAATGGTGGTTACCAGGGGCAGCGGGAAGGGTAAGGTGGGGAGGTGTTCAATGGGTAAAGAATTTCCGCTTTCTAAGATGAAAAAGTTCTGGAGATCTCTTGCATAACAACGTGAATATACTTACTACTAATGAACTATACACTTAAAAATGTTTAAAATGGGGGCCAGCCCTGGTGGCCCAGTGGTTAGGTTCTGTGCACCCCACTTCAGCAGCCCAGGTTTGATTGCTGGGCATGGACCTACACCACTCTTCAGAGCCCATGCTGTGGCAGTGACCCACATACAAAATAGAGGAAGATTGGTAACAGATGTTAGCTCAAGGTGAATCTTCCTCAGCAAAAAAAAAAAAAGAAAAGGTAAATTTTATGTTGTGTGTTTCTTGTTTGTTTTACCACAATTTAAAAAATAATGGGGGAGGAGGAGGAAGGATATGTTGACAGGATAAGGGGTAGGTCCTGATTGTAGATGAAGAATTTGAAAGTTTATGAATGTGCTTCACAACAATAATAAATATAACAACAGTAAAAGTAACAAAAACAGTTGTCATTGTATAAGTATGCTTTTTGGTGAGGAAGCTTGTCCCTGAGCTAACATCTGTTGCCAATCTTCCTCTTTTTTTTTTTCTCCCCAAAGGCCCCCAGTACATAGTGGTCTATCCTAATTGTAGGTCATTCTAGTTCTTCCGTGTAGGACACTACCACAGCGTGGCTTGATGAGCGGTGTGTAGATCCATGTCCAGGATCCGAACTGGTGAACCCCGGGCCGCTGAAGTGGACTATGTGAACTTAACCCCTTGGCCACAGGGCCAACCCTCCAATTGTCATTTTAGGAACATTATTAATTCTTTTTCTTAAAATTTTTTCAATTTATTTTTTTATTGAGGTGACATTGGTTTATAACGTTATGTAAATTTCAGGTGTACATCATTATATTTTGATTTCTGTGTAGATTACATCATGTTCACCACCCAAAGACTCATTACTATCCATACACATGTGCAAATTACCCCTTTCACCCTCCTCCCTCCCCACTTCCCCTATAGTAACCACCAATCCAATCCCTGTTTCTACGTGTGTGTTTGTTGTTTTTATTTTCTATTTATGAGTGAGATCATATGGTATTTGACTTTCTCCTTCTGACTTATTTCACTTATCATGATACCCTTAAGATCCATCCATGTTGTCATAAATGACCAGATTTCATCTTTTTATGGCTGAGTAGTATTCCATTGTGTATATATACCACATCTTCTTTATCCGTTTGTCCCTTGATGGGCACCTAGGTTGCCTCAAAGTCTTGGCTATTGTGAATAAGGCTGTGATGAACATGGGGGTGCAAGTATCTTTATGCATTCATGTTTTCATGTTCTTTGGATCAATACCCAGCAGTGGAATAGCTGGATTGTATGGTAGTTCTATTCTTAACTTTTTGAAGAATCTCCATACTGTTTTCCATACTGGCTGCACCAGTTTACATTCCCACCAGCAATGTATGAGAGTTGTTCTGTGAATGTAGGCATTGGATAAAATTGAACGTAGGAAGCTCATGTAGCCACACATAGTACTTGTTAGATTCAAACTCTTAACTAAGGAGTAGTTCTCCCCCTGCTGGTCATCTTGGAATTGCTCATTTTTAGGAAATAACCAGGACAGCTGGAATAAGCATGTTTCTGCTAAGATTCAGTGCTTGCGTTCGCCAAAATATTTCCTGTAGAGACACTAAACTCCCATAGCTACTATCTGAAACCATTCATTTATTCTTCCATTTCTTAAAATGAACACACAGTTTCATTCAACAACCTTTCTTAATCCCTAATGTGTGGCAGGCGCTGTGCTAAACACAGGTTTCAAAGGTGACATTTGGTGTGGACAAAGAGTCCACACCAAACCTAGGTTTTGCCATCCACTAGGGTAACACAGACAGGTTAATCATTAAATCAAATGCGGTGGAGAGCTCCACGGGTGATGGAAGTCGTCCACACACTCGAGTGAAAGAATTGGGGCACAAAGGAGGCAGGAAAGGGGTTCGGCAGAAATATAATTAGTAAATTGGACTCCTGCCCTTAGAATTCACTAAGAAGAGGTAAACTGGTCATACATAGGCACGCAAATATATTAGTTGTCAAAGAGCATTCTCTTTTTTTTCTAGTTGAACTTTTTAAAAGCAGCTTTTTATTTTGAAAGAATGACAGACTCACAGGAAGTGGCAGAGGAAGCACAGATAGTCCCTGTATCCTTCACCCAGTTTTCCCAGCGATCACATCTTCAAAACAGGAAGTTGGCAGTGGAGTAAAGTGCGTGCATAGTTCTAGGGCACTTTATCCTATGTTCAGATTTGGTAAGCACCAGTACGATCAAGATGCGGAAATACTCATTCCGTCACCACCAAGACCTCCCAGTGCTACCCCTGGACAGTCACGCCCACCTCCTCCCTCCACCACCCCTAACCCCCCACCAGAGTTAATCTCTTAAAAGATGACATGAGCCTCTAGAGACAACATCTAATAGAGAGACGTAGAAATGTAAATCAAATGCAGGAAATAAACTAAGGTATATTGTCATTTCAAGAATGCTATATAAATGGAATCAGGCAGTATGTGACTTTTTTATATTGACTTCTTTTTTTGCACATAGTACAACGTCCTTGAGGTTCATCTAAGTTGTTGCACAAGTAACTAGTCTGTTCTTTTTTTTTATTGCTGAGTAGTATTCTTGTTATGGATGTACATAGTTTGTTTAAACAGTCACCTATTATGGGACATTTGGTTATTTCCAGTTTTTAGCTATTACATATAAAACTGCTAAGAACAATCACATGCAAGTTTTTGTGTGGACATAAGATTTCATTTCTCTGGGATGAATGCCCTTGAGGACAATTGCTGGGTGGTATACTAAATGTATGTTTAGGTTTTTTTTGAGACACTGCCAAGCTATTTTCCAGAGTGGCTGTACCATTTTACGTCACCACCTGCAACATACAAAAGATCTGGTTTTTGCTCTTCCCAGAACGCCAGCATTCTGGGTTTCCACTAGAGTTCCTTTCTGTTGTTTTGATAGGTGTGTGATATCTCACAGTGATCTCAATTCGCATTTCCCTCTTTGCTAATGATGTTGAATATCTTTCCATGTGCTTATGTGTCGTGTATGCATCCTCTTTAGTAAAATATCTTTTCAGGCCTTTTGCTTATTTTCTAATTGGATACTTTATTTTTTTACTATTGTGCCTTGAGACTTCTTTGTAAATTCTAGATGTGAGTTCTTTATCAGATATGCGGTTTGCAAATATTTTCTCCTAGTCTGTAGTGTGTCTTCTCACCCTCTGAACAGGGTCTTGTGAAGAAAAAATGCATTTAATTTTAATGAAGTCTAATGTATCCATTTTTTTTCCTCTTATGGATCGTGTTTTTGGTGTCAGGTCTAAGAAATCTTCACCAAGCCTTAGGCCCCAAAGATTTTCTCCTATGATTTCTTCTTAAAGTTTTATGATTTTATATTTTATATTTAAATCTATAATGCAAAAATTTGAATTAAATTTTGCGTGAAGTCTGAGGTTTAGGGCAAGGTTCATACTTTTGTCTATGAATATCCACTTGCTCCAGCACCGTGCGTTGAAAAGGCCATCCTTGCTCTTTTGGACCTTTGTCAAAAATCACCTGGGTGTATTTTTATGGGTCTATTTCTGGATTGCCTATTCTGATCCATTGATCTATGTGTCTATCCCTCCACTGACATCACAGTCTGTTTACTGTACTCATATAGTAAGTCTTGAAATTGAGCACACTGGATCCTCCCACTCGATTCTTCTTTTTCAAAATTGTTTTAGCTATTCTGGGTCCTTTGCTTTATTCGTATAAACTTTAGAATAATCTTGTCCTTATAAACCAAATATCTTGCTGGGACTTTGACAGCAATTGCAATAAACTTATACATCAGTTTGGGGAGAATTGATATCTTGTCTATGTTGCGTCTTCCAATCCATGACCACAGTGTATCTCTGCATTTATTTAGATCTTTGATTTCTTTTTTTTTTCTTAGATTTTATTTTTTTCCTTTTTCTCCCCAAAGCCCCCGGTACATAGTTGTATATTCTTCGTTGTGGGTCCTTCTAGTTGTGGCATGTGGGACGCTGCCTCAGCGGGGTTTGATGAGCAGTGCCATATCCGCGCCCAGGATTCGAACCAATGAGACACTGGGCCGCCTGCGGCGGAGCGAACGAACTTAACCACTCGGCCACGGGGCCAGCCCCAGATCTTTGATTTCTTTACTCATTGTTTCCTAGTTCCAGTATGTTTTTATTAGAGATACACCTAAATATTATTTTTAGCAATTGTAAATGGTATTATATTTTAAATTGGGGTCTTCAAATGGTCTATACTAGTGTATAGAAACACAATTAATTTTTGTATATTGATCTTGTGTCTTGCAACCTTGTTGAACTCTTTCATTAGTGCTAGGAGGTTATTTGTAGATTCCTTGGGAATTTTTAGGTAGACAGTCACCCCATCTGCGAATAATGAGTTTTATTTTTCCCTTTGTGATCTGTATGTCTTTTACTTCCTTTCCTTGCTTTATTGCACTGCTAGAAGTTACTGCACCGTGTTGAGTAGTAGTGGTGCGTGAACATCCTTGCCTTGTTCCTGATCCTAGCAGAGAAACACTGTCATTCACCTTTAAGCACGATGTTAGTTGTAGGTTTTTTGGCAGATGTTGTTATTCTCTTTTGACGGAAACATATGTAACACTTTAGTTTATCCACCACTCTAACATGTAAGAAACTATTTTATTTAATTTTTCTCAATCAATTTAAATCTGAACATTAGTTATGTTTATGATGAGCATCCATTTTTTTGTATAAAAAGAGTAGTTATTTTTTTAAATACTAGAAAAATTATTAAATAATAGAAAGAAAAACTTGCACTCTTGGTAAAATTTTATAGCAACCATTGGCATATTAATAAGTACTTTTAAATTTCACCTTGTAGCCATTATACGAAAAGCAGTCATCACATTGCTAATTAGCTGATCAATTACTTTAAAATATTTTTTGTGCCTTCTCTTGGGTGGTATCTTTTCCTTCTCATAATGAAGTCTTCATCCTTATGAATTAGATTAAAGTAAGAAAAGAAAAGAAGTTAGTAACTATAGTTGTCTCTTACAATTATGTTTATGTAGGATTGATAAGTTATAATCACTTTGCCAAAAAACTGAGCTGACTCTCATCTTATTGATAGGATAAAGTGGATGACACAAAAACTTTCAAATATTACTAGATTTCAGTGAAATATCATCACAGGATATCTTCAGTTTAGGAAATACTAGGGGCGTATGATAGTCATGACCTAGATATACAGATGCCATGGGAATCCCTTGGCAACCATGCCTGTCCCTTTGAATATCCACAGGGAGCACTGACCACTGGGAGGGACCATTTGCAGGAGCATCAGATGAGACAAGGGCCCTCGCTTGTATCTCGAGGTCACTGAAGTCTGGGCAAGTCAGTAGAGACCTTCCCCAGGCATGTGGAAGCTCTCAGAATGGCCGGCAATGGCTGCAGATGCCACTGGGCACATTTCTGTGAACTGTCTGAACCATCTTTTTTCAACTAGCTTTTGCTTTAACACCAACAGTGACATCAGAGGACAAAGAGCCCAGAAGTTATAGCTACTTAGAGTTCAACTGGTTCTTGAGATACAATTTGTCCCTGAGTGCTGCATCTCTCCACCCAGCAGGTGGCAGTAAGGGATCATGGGAAATGCTGTAAGGAGCATCAGCGTAAAGGACCTTGGCATTTACTTAGGGCTATTTGGAAAGGTAGTTCCCAGAGCATATAGGACATCATGCTAATCTGAAGGTAGCTTTTAATTTGAATATCACCTGATATGCTGTTTTATTTGGTGCCTCTAAACTGGTGATGTGGTATCTACTGTTTGAGCATAAAACAAATTTACAGCAGAGCTGCTTTAGTTGAATAGGGGCACGAAGCCTGGAGCTTAACTTAGTGCCACTCTGCCCCCAAACATCAAACCTTTGGGAGTTCGAAAACCTTTTTCTGCCTCAGCCTCTCATCGGAACAACAGACTGTAATTCTTACTAGTCACTCCCACCTAGGTGTCTGACAGTCATCTCAAATTCAACATGTTCAAACCAGGCAGTGGTGTGCTGGATCCAGCCTCTATGGGCTCATAAAAGCCAGCTGATAATTTTTCAGAGATTTTGCAAGCTGATTGACTTTACATTGGTAGTTTAAAATTGACTGTCATGGAAGCATTTACCATAGAAATCTATTGCTACAAACCAGGACCTTCCACTTCCTCCAGCTGGTTGTTACATATTTACCAATATTCCACTGATCCAAATACACTTGCAATACCTCTTCTCCTGCTCACATGTCCTATCAATTCCTAAACCTCTGATTATCTCATTCTCCAAAGCCCAGTTCAACTTCACCTCCACCCATGGTCAACTGATACTTGACAAAGGGGCCAAGAGTACTCAGTGGAGAAAAGACAGCCTCTTTAAGAAATGGTGCTGGGGAAATTGGATATTCATCTGCAGAAGAGCAAAACTGAATCACTGTCTCACAGCACTCACAAAAGTTAACTCAAAATGGATTAAAGACTTAAATGTGAAACCTGAAACCATAGAACTCCTAGAAAGAAGCATAGGGGAAAAGCGTTTTGACATTGATCTTGGTAATTTTTTGGATGTGACACCTGAAGCACACACACTCACACAAAAGCAAAAATAAGCAAGTGGGACTATATCAAACTAAAAAGCTTCTGCCCAGCAGAAGAAATAATCGACAAAATGAAAAGGCAACCTACTGAATGGGAGGAAATATTTGCAAACCACATACTTGATAAGGGGGTAATATTCAAAATATACACAAAACTCATACAAGTCAATAATAACGTAATAATAATAATGAAATTTAAAAACAGGCCAAGGACATGAATAGACATTTTTCCAAAAAAAGATATTCAAATGGCTAGCAGGTACATGAAAAGGTGCTCAACGTCCTTTGAGCAAGGAATCATCAGGGAAATGCAAATCAAAAACACAAGGAGCCATTACCTCCCACCTGTTAGAATGGCTATAAAATCAAAGAGACAAGAGATAACAAGTGTTGGCAAAGATGTGGAGAAAAGGGAGCCTTGTGCACTGTTGGTGGGAGTGTACATTGGTGCAGCCGCTATGGAAAACTGTAGAGAGGTTCCTCAAAACATTAAAAATAGAGCTACCATATAGTTCAGCAACCCCACTTCTGGGTATTCATCCAAAGGAAATGAAATTACTGTCTTGAAGAAATATCTGCATATTCACTGCAGCATTATTTACAAGAGCCAAGACATGAAAACCACCTAAATATCCATCGATGGATGAATGGATAAAGAAAATGTGCTATGTGTATATATATACAAAAGAGTATTATTCAGCTATAAAAAAGGAGGAAATCTTGCCATTTGCAACAACATGGATGGACAGTGAGGGCATTATGCTAATTGAAATAAGTCAGACAAAGAAAGACAAATACTGTGCGATCTCACTCATATGTGGAAGATAAACAAACACAGAGATGCAGAGAACAGATCAGTGGTTGCCAGAGGCAGAGGGTGGAGGGAATGGTGAAGGTGTTCCAAAGGTAAAAGCAAAAAACACAAATTCACCTCCTCCTGCAGTGACATTGAACTCTCCCCACTGCCCACCCCTGGCCACTCCCCCCCAATGCTTCTGGCTTCCTAAGGCACTTTGTTTACGTCTCAGGGTAAAATACTCTTATTTTGTAAGGTGTGTTTCTCAAGAGTTTAGTGACTAGGCACTAGACGGTGAGTTCCTGTGGGGCCTTTGAGGCCTGTGACCGAGACATCATGGTGACCTCAGTGCCCATGGAAGAACTTGACACATGGTTGACGCTCCATGGTTGTGGTTTTGGTTTTTGCCACAGAATAACTTTGCAATTCTTTTACGTTCACCATCTTACCCTGACCAAATTGTTAACATCATTTTTCACTCCTCATCTTCATTCATCCTGCTGTATTTGTTACAGTACTCAAACCATGACCTGGGGTGTGCCCCGCAGCCACCTCCCGTCTTCTTCTCCATCTTTGTGTGTGCTCTTCCCTGTCCCTGTGGAGTGTCTGTCTCCGCTTCCCTCAAGGTCTTCTTCAAATGCCATTTCTTCTACGGAACTTTTTTCTCCTTCTCCTTTCAATTCCGCTATGCCAAGTAATCTGATCTCTCCACAGCATGAGTCTTTAAATTTGTCCACTAACTCCTAAAATTCCGTTAAAAGGGGAAACTGAACTAATCCGCTGTGGTTGACTAGACCGCAGAGGAATGCTTGAGTTCATGAAGAATATTCTGAGAGCCTTGCCAAGGTCACTCCCGTGTCCAGACCAAACAGGAGTGTGAATGATGGATAGAGATTTCGGATGTGGGGTATCAGGAAGGGGAGGAGGGCAGGGCTGGTGGGGCTCGTTCTGCCTGTTTAAAGTGGTTGCCTTTCTGACAGCTCCCCGGAGGTGAGAGGGCTGTTTGTGCCCTCATCCATATCAAAGGTGCCCTCAACACCCTGCGGGCCAGGTCTGTCAGCCTTCCTCATAAAACCATGTTTGGAGAGATATCTCTGGGGAGGGAATTTTGGTTTGAAACTGGAAGAAAGCAAGCCTGAAACTTAATTGGGAAGTAGGAGATATATCGAGGGGAAAAGGCAACAATTTTGAAGTGGAAAATGTCTTGGGGAGTAAAAATAGTGGCTTTTAGGAGGCATCTGAGGCAGTTCTGCCGCTTACCCTCTCATCAGCTGACTTCCTGTGCCCCACTGGGACTGTCTTCCGAGGGCTGATTGCTGTCTTTGATGCCTCTAACCTTTCTAACCTGCCCGTGTCACTACTCAGGCCATGGATGCTAGGATTGCAGGAAGACAGACAGCTTAGCAAAGAGTTAAAGAAGTTCTGTTTTGGGAAAGCTGACCTATCAATCATTTATCAAGAATTCATGGAGCATCTGTTCTGTGCTAAGAACAGTGACAGGTGCTGCGGTGGAGAGAGGATACAAAAATAAATATGACGTCGATTTTTGGGGGGGTGCTTTGGGTAAAGTGAACGGTTTTCATTTGTCTGAGAAAACAACATAAAGAATGAAGTCATTTGGCCAGCCCAGGGGCAAAGCAGTTAAGTTTGCACATTCCACTTCGGCGGCCCAGGGTTCACTGGTTCGGATACCGGGTGCAGACATGGCACCAATTGTCAAGCTATGTTGTGGCAGGCGTTGCACATATAAAGTAGAGGAAGATGGGCACGGATGTTAGCTCAGGGCCAGGCTTCCTCAGCAAAAAGAGGAGGATTGGTGGCAGATGTTAGCTCAGGGCTAATCTTCTTCAAAAATAAATAAATGAAAAAAAAAAGAATGAAGTCGTTCCTTACTTTAAAAGGGAATTTACTTTCTGACTTTTAACTCCCCTCACTCATTCCTCTTCTTCCATTCAATTTTGCACTTTCATTAAATCCATGCTGTGTGCTAAGCATTTTGATAGCTCTGAGGGATCCCCACTTGAACTTTTTTCCTGCAAGGAGCTCACTGCCTAGTGCTGGAGGCAGATCCACGAACTTCTAGTCTTAATCCCTGAGAAGTTATAATAAACGGGTGTGCACGGTGCAATGAGAACATACAGGAAGGAGGAAGTTGAGAAGGCATTATGGAGAACGTAACATTTCACTGCTACTTCTTTCTCTTTTAGACATAAACTTTTTCATCACTGCCTACTTGGCAGGTCCTGGCATGCCTGATCCAGAGAGAGAAAGTAAACAAACTTTTCCAATAGGAAGAGAACACTCCATGTGACAATCACACTTTTCCACAGGGCCTGGACGCGGGCTGCTCTCAACACAGAGCACAGGGGGCCACCGCCCATCATCCACCACCTGCATTGAGCAGAGACCTATTTCTCACTCCCATCTCTGTCCCTAATGGATGTGCTGCTCCTTCTTTCTGTTAATTCTAGGGGGTCTAAAGTTCCTGTTTTTGTGACCTGACATTCCTTCATGAAAGATTCTTTTAGTGTATGTTTTGTAATTTTGAGTTGTGAACTCATCTTTATCTGTGGAAATTCTCCACTGCCTGGCTTGGGGATGTGCCTCTCTACAAAGGATTCCAGTTTGCTTTAGTCAGGCACCTTGGACATATTAGCATCTTGAGACTAACTTTTATATTAATCTCCCAGCTTGGGGGTTTCCAGACCACATAAGTAGTGCTGTTTCAAATCTCAAACTGCTTATGAGGAGGCCCACAGTGACAAATGCCAGAGGAAATTTTTTTCCTATCCAGGCAAACCAAACTGCTTCTCTTGTGCCAGTGGGTGGATTTTTCTAGTCCACCCGTCCCTTGAGGGTTTGGTTCAGCAAGTGTTCTGGCTTTACTGGGGCAGGAGCATGGGATGGTTTGTCTTATTTTCATCTCCACCTCCTGGCATCAGACCTTCATATTTGGTGCTCATGTGGGTGCTAAGACCCCAGACTCTTGGTTCCTGGAAGAGAAAACCCTCTGCCCTCCCAGGTAGACTCAGTGTTATTTTGCATTCATAGCTGTAGTTTTTAATTTTTTATGATTTGAAAACCCTATAGAATTGCCTTTTTTTTTCTTGAGAGCTCAACAATACATTTTAACGAATGTTGGCTATACTTTACCCAGAATTTCTGGGTTCATAGTGGGAGAAGGTTATCTGAGTTATCTACCGCCCAGAAACAGAAATCCATCCAGAAAATCCTTAATATCGAAGGATTATTCAAGCAGTCCTGAGCATGCACAGACACATACAACAACACGGTGGGAACCGTGGCAGCTGCCCCTGACCTGATTATTTGTATCTCTATAGGAAGGCAGAGATTCAGGAGACTATGCTCTACAATCCTGATTCTGCCTGATCCTCCCCCTGGCGGAAACAATTTATTACAGGCATGACCCCAATCACCAGTTTTAGTGTACAAATATGTTCATTTTTCTTTGTAATCATTTTAAATCTAACTACCTTTATTAAAAGAATCTAGGGGCCCGCCCCCGGGCCGAGTGGTTAAGTTCGTGCCCTCTGCTTCCGTGGCCCAGGGTTTTACGACTTCAGATTTTGGGCGCAGACCTAGCACTGCTCATCAGGCCATGCTGAAGTGAGGCGGCATCCCACATAGCACAGCCAGAGGGACCTGCAACTAGAATATGCAACTACGCACTGGGGGGCGTTGGGGAGAAGAAGAAGAAAAAAGATGGGCAACAGATGTTAGCTCAGGGCTAATCTTTAAAAAAAAAAAAACGAACCGAAAGTCTCTCTTTTGAGGCCTCACCCTCCCGAGAAAATTATTCAAGAGCTCCTGGGGATTTTAAAAAATTTATTTATATATGTTTTAATTTTTTATTTTTTATTGCAGTAATAATGGTTTATAACATTATATAAACCTGAGGTGTATATCGTTACGTATTTCGATTTCTGTGTAGACCACATCATGTTCACCACTCAAAGACTAATTACACTCCATCACCACAAACATTCGCCTCATCACTGGGGATTATTTAATTAAAGGGAGTCAGTCCTCTTCCACGCCCCCGACAGAGCATGTCCCTCAGCACAGCTATTATCGGTCACTGCCACATGGTGGCGCTGTTGAACATGGATCCTGCAGGGTCCAGAAGCCGGTTATTGCTACAATTTCAACCTTGCTGGTGCCTCGTTTGGACAGCAAGGATACAGCTCTTCTAGTTCACTACCAGATTTACAGCAACTGTTTTCTAGACTATGACAGAGTAGCTGGTCCTGAGGGCTTTTTAGCCTCAGCCAACTGCTGTGCGAAACCGGCTCTTTCCGCCCAGATTCCCCCTGCCCTCCTGCTTTGCGGTATTCTTTAGACTGCAGATATTTCTTACAAGGATATTAAACTCCCCATTTGTTTCACTTCTCACTTAATACTAATAAAAATAATAACTTTCGTTGATATAGCACCTTACCATTTCATAATTTATTGATACTCAAAAGCCACTTTATGCAGGCAGCACTGAAGCCCAGAGAGGGGAGGTGACTTTCCCGGGAGAATTCTATAAATCGATACAAAAACTGGAACCCCACTGTTCTGCGCACCAACACCATGCCTTTCTGACACTAACTCTTGCCGTGTAGTAAGTGGTTTGAGTTAAAAACCAGTTATCTCTTGTACATCTACACACATCCTGGCTTGTTTAAGTGTGGTTTCCATCACTAATGATGTGTTCTTAATCGTCTGGATTCTGTAGTTGCAAACACAACAGTAGTCGTTCTCAGAGTGTGGTGCCTGGAGCAGGTGTCTCAGCATCACCAGGGAACTTGGTAGAAATGCAAATTCTCAGGTCCCACCCGAGACCGACTGAATCAAAAACTCTAGAGGTGGGGACCAGTGGTCTTTGCCTAGCAAACCGTGCAGGGGTTCTCATGATGCTAAAGTTTGAAAAGCCCTGCCCTACAATGCACACAGGCTTTCATCTGTCAGGTGGTCGAGATACAGAGCATGCCCGGAGACACAAGATTTTGAAGGCCTACAAAGTGTTTGTAACTTGAAAAAAAAGTTTATCTCCAAGTGACAAAAAGAAAATACCAAACTGAAATCAAAATTAACAAACAGTTCACTAACAATCCACAACCCAAGACAATATGTCAATTAGTGAACTAATTTCAATTCTTATCATTATCTATGTAATGTGTTTCATTAGGAATGTGGATGCATTTTAATATCTTTTACATAATGAGTAATAATGCCTCTGAAATAATTGTTTTGTTATTTAATTCTTGAATGTTGAAACTTAACTCCTCGTCATCTCTGTGGATGAAGTTTAAAAATGTGGGAAGATCATTAATTCCCAGACATGTGGTCAGAGGACCACAAACATCTGTGTAATTAAAGGAAAGAGTCAGTGATGTATGACAGTGAACTCCCACTAAAATGTCTAAAACTAAATTATTACAGGCAAGTGAAATGAGGAAAAAAACCCCAAAAGTATGTATAGTCCTATTGCGGTGGAGGGGGCTGTGCTTTCTTTCTCTTTTCTTCCTTTCTCTGCTCTTTGACCTGTGTATTCTCTAATGTGAGCAGGTAGATGTTTGAGTAACACAAGGTGCAAAGGAAAAGGAATATGTTTACAGATTGCTTATTATATGTTGGCTACTGTGCGCTAGCACATCATAAATGCTTAGAGGAATCCACTGAATGCAGTACTAAATTTGATATTCACATTGACGTACAAGGCATTTATTATTGCTTCCTTTCACAGATGGGGAAACTGAGGTTTAGGAAGGTTAAATTACATTCTAAGGTCACCCAACCAGTAAATGTGGATCCGGGCTTTAAATGCCAGTCTTTCAAGTGCTAGAAACTCGTGATTTTTCCACAGCCCAAAATACCTCTCTGAGCAGTAACAATAATAGTGAATATTGTCCTGGATAATTTTTACTGTGCAAAGACTATTGATGCCATTAACTATTGCTTTGGGATCTGGAAATTTGTAAAGAAATGTAGACTTTCTATGCCAGTCTATGTAGGCATATGTACAAAATAATTATTCCTTATGTCTGAGAAGTCCAGATCTGCTATATTTGAGTCGGACTTCAAAAGCTGACATTGAACGGAACAGTTTCTTATGAGACCATCTATTCTGGGGCTTTACTACTCCCTGCTCTCTTCTAAGACTTTCAAGGCGGCGAGTCCCATCAATCTGTTTGCGTTGGTTGCTTAGCGGCAGTCTGTGGCTACTGCGGGATTCGTCAGCTCTGCAGTCACCTCCTAAAAATAGTGCTAGTACTTGATCATAAGCCTGTGTGAGAGAAGAGCCATAGATGCTATTGACAGACAATAGTCTGTTATTGTTACTGCAAACAGGGCCAGTGTCATATGAAAGGTTTTGCTCATAAACACTCTTTTCATCCAAGTCTCTACTCAGATTCTGGGAAAAACATCTCATTGAATGGTTTGGGGCTCCCCCACCTGCTAGCTCGCTGCCCTCAATATTTTAGGAAAAAGTCTAATTAAGGAATGGAGATTCAGCTCATATAATTGACTCTGCAAGAAGCTCATCCTAGCCAACAGGGATCTTTCGTTTATTTTAATCCTTTTGAGGTTGTAGATGAATACTCGCTATTCATATGACAAGATATTCTTGACATATTGAGAAGTGGAAAAAAGGTTATTAAATAGTTTGTACAGTATTTGACCATTAAAAATTCTGTTTATTAAACAATCTAGAGGGTGTACATGAGTAGGTAAGAAAGCAGCACTGTTCAACAGAAATATGAGTCACACGTGTCACTGAAAATTCCCTAGAAGTCATATTTAAAAAGTAAAAAGAAACAGGTAAAATTAATTATAATGATATGTTAATACAATCTAAAATATATTAGTTTTACACTTGTAATTATATAAAATTATATTTATTAATTATGTTTATATCATAAAATTATATTTCACATAGAAATATGTGTTTAACATTTATATTTAAGTATATTAAAAATTTAACGTATTGATATATTTTAACAATATATTAATCTATATAATGAAATATATTATTGATATGTTTTATTTAACCCAACACAATATTATTATTTCAACATAAAATCAATATATTTTACATCTTTTTCAGACTTAGTCTTGAAGTCTGGTATGTATTTTACACTTACAGCCCATCTTAATTTGGACACTAAATTTTTGTGGGAAATATTTGATGTGTTTAGATTTCATAAAATTTATAGCTGAAAAACTTCATATACCCATGTTATTCCAGTCACCCATAAAAGTGTTCCAATAACTGAATTGAGTACCAATTTCAAAGTCGAATTAATTAAAATTAAATAAAGTTTAAAACTTAGTTCCTCAGTTACCCTAGACACATTTCAAGGGCTCAACAGTGTCATGTGGCTGGTGGCTCCATTCTGGACAGTAAGGTTATCCCAGGAAGTCTCAAACTGCATGACTGCTCCCAGGCCTCAGAGCATGGCTCTTCCTGTTCTAAAGCCCAGGACAGCTTAGGCTCTGCCCTCTCCTAGCTTGTCCTGCTCCCAACACCATTGATCTGTCTCCGGGCTCAGTTCCCTTGTCAGGCTCACACTGTGCAATTACACAGATGGCACACTGCATAATCCCAGGGGACACCACTCACACTGCAGTGCACCACTAGTGGCCTTCAGTGATGCTGTCAGCTCAGACAGGCTTCTCACCTAAAGCCTGGTTGGTTACAGGAATCCAGAACACCCTCAGCTCCAGCTTCTCCCTCCATCGGCCTCTCTCATGATGCGCTCTGCTCCGTCTCCTCAACCTCCCTCCACATCCACCAGGATTGGACATGGCCATGTCTCCTCTGATGATACTCCTCTCCAGGAGAGCTCTTTACCATGGACAGACACCTCCATCATAGCTCCATGATCAGGGCTCACTTGAGGAAATGTCTTGTCCTCACCTTCCAAGGTAAAGAAAGGATAAGGTCAGACTCATAATCTTGGTCCTTATCAATCAGGGCATCATCATTACTAAAGGTGGAAAAAAAAATTTTGTAAAAAAAGTGGAACAGTAATTACATTCCAGAAGTGAGGTGAAGGGACACCTTACTTTATCATTAGGGAGAAGCTGTGGGAACAGTTGACTGATGGTATATCAATTGTCTCTCTTCAAAATCAGATGGAAACCTAGTGGTCTCCTCGAGACTGGAAACATGAGAGGCTCCATTACAGTCAGCGACATCTCTCATCATTGAGGCCACATGACTCTAAGAGTAATAGAGTTAGCACGAGTATAAGGGAGTGTGAGTGCACACGGAAATCACTCCGGATCCTGGGAGCAGAAGTGCATCTTCACCTGCAGAAAGGATCTGCCTCAACAACTCAACGGTTTCCGTTAGACAAGTCAAATCAAGAAGAGAGAAACACATCAGGAAGGATACAGGCTTTTCTGGGATCAGAGTCAGCGACCCTTCAATGAAAGTTCAGGACAGCCAAACCTCCAAGGGAGGGGCCCTTGGGGCCACTCAGGAAAGGAGTACCTCCCGCAAGGAGCCTGGAAGGGGAGCCACAGAGATCTCTCAGAAAACTGGAGAGGGTAGGAATGGCATCAGCGCAGGAGTTTGGAGTCTAGGAGCAGTCATTTGGGGCAAGAGAGTGAAAGGCATATTTTTGCCCCAGGTCAACCACAAAAACGGGCTGTACTTAAAAGGCAACTTTACAGCAGCTGCCACCTCCACAGAAGCCAGAGGCACAAAGCCTGCAGCCATCTTACTGCTGAGCATCCCTTACACCTTTCCTCCCACTCACTCATATTTCTCGGGTTTACTCTCAGATTTCTCACTTTTGTCCTGCTGTCTCATGCATAGATTCTACTATTTGACCTTTGGACAATATCTGACTTTTTATTTTAGTTTCTTCTCAAGGCTCTGGTTCTGGGCTCCATGTTTTGAGGATGTGTTTTTCCTCACCCAGAATAGTTCTGGCATAAAGCATCACCAGAGCTATTTAATCCATTGGGCAGCACAGACACAAATCCTGAAGCCTATGAGGTTTTCAGAGGCCCACAAAAATGTTTGAGTCCTGAAAAAGAAATGTATGGACTGCAAATAATATAAGAAAGCTGGAAAATTGAATTGACAAATATAACACTATGTCAACTGTATTAATTGTTAAATTTAATGTTTAGACAAATTTCACTGCATTTGAATACAATTTTGGAAATTAGACTTTTTACTTTTTTTTTATTGAGGTAACATTGGTTTGTAACATTGGTTTATAACTTTATATAAATTTCAGGTGTACATCATTATATTTCGATTTCTGTTAGATTACATCATGTTCACCACCCAAAGACTAATGACCATCCATCACCATACACGTGTGCAAATCATCCTTTTTACCCTCTTCTCTCCCCCATTCCCCTCTGGTGACCATCAATCTAACTTTTGTCTCTATACGTTTGTTTGCTGTTGTTTTTACCTTCTATTTAGAAGTGAGATCATATGGTCTTTGCCTTTCTCCCTCTGACTTATTTGCTTAGCATAACACCCTCAAAGGCCATCCGTTTATTGCAAATGGCAAGATTTCATCTTTTTTATGTCTGAGTAGTATTCCATTGTGTATATATATCACACCTTCTTTATCCATTTGTCCCTGATGGGCACCTAGGTTGCTTCCAAGTCTTGGCTGTTGTGAATAATGCCACAGGAATTTCTTACTTTGAAGCTCTTCTTTCCTGAGTATACGTGGTGATAGCTGAGAAATCATAACCAATCAAAAGTCAAATGCTACCTGTAGCCAAATAATTTCAAAAGTAAATTTATAAACATCCTTTCAAAAAATTTACAGTCAAAAATTATATTTAATGTGGGATGAGGGTTTGTTTTGATATGTTTCATATGATGCAGAGTGGAACCTCTATCGTGAAGGAACTCAGGGCCCACCAAGGCCTTAATATGACCCTGACAACCCCTCTCCCCCGAGCCCATACTGGGCCTTTCCTGTTCCTGGATAAGACAAGTCCATATGGTAGGCAGCATGGTGTGCCAGAAAGTAGGTGGAATTCCAATCTGGGACATACCAATTTCTAGCAGTGAGAAGTCTGGCTGCTACATTAGCCTCTCAGATCTTCTATTTATTTGAATATGCAGAGATTTCTAGGAGGATTACTTAAGATAACAAATGGGTCTGGTACCTATTGGGTTGGTAGTAAGGTCTAGGAAAGAGGGAAGATGGGTTAAATCCTTGTGCCCATGGGAGAACAGAATTGAACAGAGAAATAGAATTGAACTCAGGATCAAGGACCTAACTAAAGAGTTAGAAACTGCAGGAAGCTTCAGAACCTCAAATCTTATCAAATTCAGCTAGTCTGTTGGGGGAAGGATACACTTAGGATGATTATGCTAATTGGGTCTTGTGGTAGGTTGCATTATTGCTGCAAAAGATTCATTCCCTTCTCTTTAGGATAATTATGTATTCCCACCCATTGCCTTGCAGAGCCACCCTGGGGGCAGAATACACTTCCTGCACCAGAGCAGCTTGGTCATGTGACTTGCTTCTGCCAGTGGAAGTGCAAATGCCACAATGGAACAACAGCTTTAAGAGCAGGTAGGTTTGGCTCTCCCACTTGCCCTTTCCCCTTGGCCTTGTAGGGGAGGAGGGCATTTCCTCTCCCCAAATGGGGGTTCGTCTGGCTGGAGAACGAATTAAATTCACATGAGACAGAATAGCAAGAGAAAATTAAACAAAGCTTTATGAGGAACCATGGCCCGGGGCCTTTCTTCCCGAAGGAAGAAAGGGCACCGAAGAAGTGGGGTGCACAGAGTGGTTCCATAGCCCCCAAACAGGGTGTTTCACATCTGATTGAAATGTCCCTCCCACAATAGTCACAAGATTGCCCTGTCGCACAGTGCTTGATGGACACAGCAGGTAATGGTCTGCTATCTCGGTGGGCGTAGCACGAGGCAAGTCTATGTCTGGAGCTGGGCGGTCACAGGTGAGTGCGGCAGCAATCGGTTCCTAGCCTAAGGGAAGATGCTTAATCCTTAAGGAATGCCAATGTTGGGAGGGGGAGGGAAGTCAGTTACAGGAGGTTACCAGACTAGCACAATAAAATGCAGACTTTAAGTCCTTGCCTTTGGTATTGATTAAGAGTTTTTAGAGAGACGGTCATCTCCTTTCTTCTTCCTGGTACAGAGAGGGAGGCAGCTTTTACAGATAGAGATTTACCTTACAAATGTAAATGTGTCCTAAGGAAGGGCAAGTTCCATTCCTCAGAGCCTCCTTCCCTGTCCCAGTTTATCAAAAGCAATCAGCCTCAAATAATCCTGATGCCAAAGAGACATATCTTGGGGTGGCCAATTCCAGGTCCCCACAGCCTCAGTAAGGATGTAGTGTCCCAAAGAGGGGCTGTTCTTTGAGCTTGGTTCTTGGCGTGAGAGGGCACATGAAGCAAAGCCACAGTGGCTGAGGGACAGCTGCTAACCTGGAACTGTGAGAGAGAGAAACGCTCATTGTTACAAGACACTGAGATTTGGGACTGGTTTGTCACCACAGGAAAGCCAATACAGGTGTTCAAGAGGAAAACGCCCCCAAACGAGAGGGTCAATGGTGATGAGGATTTTTAGGCTGCTTAATTTTAAAATGGCTTATGATGAGGATTCTTTAGGCTGGTTAGTTTTAAAACTACAGATGAGATTCAGGCTCCAAGGAGTGGAATTTGTTTGCCCCTTTGTTGGGAAACATTTACATTTCTAAGGGAAACTTCTATCTGTGAAGATGCCTCCCTCTCTGTGCCAGGAAGAAGGGGGAATGGTCTTATCTCTAGAAGCTCTTAATGGGGAAGGCAAGAATTTAAGTTGGTTGCTGTCTGGCAATCTCATGTAACTGGTTTAGGGTGGTCGCGTCTAACCTTTCTAACCTTTACTTAATCCGATTTGATTCTTGTCTAAAAGTCACGGGATCACCCAATGACCAGACCCCACCTGCACTGATACCATTTTAACTTTTTTTCATGTTCTTTCCTTTGTCTTGTAAAGAGATGAATCATATACCTATGCCTTAAATTTAGCCCTAACCCTCAACTCGGGGCAGCAGCAGGAGCTCTGACTGCCCTTGGGTCCTGTCCCCATGCCAGCGGGGGCAGCAAAAGCGGCAGCAGCAGGAGCTCTGACTGCCCGTGGGTCCTGTCCCCACGCACCAGCTCTGCCTGCCCATGGGTCCTGTCCCCATGCCAGCGGGGGCAGCAGCAGCGGCTCTGCCTGCCCATGGGCTCTGTCCCCATGCCAGCGGGGGCAGCAGAAGCGGCTGCAGCAGAAACTCTGACTGCCCATGGGTCCTGTCCCATGCTATTCTACTCTCTAAATAAAAGAGCACTACTGCCAGATCTTGAGAGTCTAAGAAATCTTTCTCTCGACTCCTCGGCTCACCGACCCCGCATCAAATGGCATTGTTCTTTTATTGATCCAATTTGAAAAAGAGGATTTTTGCATTAATCAGCAATAAAGAAAACCAGCATGTTCCATCCTCCCCTAAATGGAGTTGTGCGTACTTTATAGTAATTAGCACTTTAAGAGAATTAGAAAGTTAACATTAAAGGTAATCCCTATGTGGCCCATGTCACAGGCCATGTGGCTCCATGTCAGGATGCTGGGAGTAAAGTCATGGAGAAATCTGAACGGCCAATAAAATTCCTTATTTGTCCCTAGTGACATCTTCTGGGATTTACTGACATAGGCATTTTGCGTTTTTCAATTACAAGTGTGAAATATTCTTTGTTGCCAGTTTGCTAGTGTTAGGAGTTCTTTGCAAGGTTCTTTCTTCACATCTTAGAAAATCAGCATTAATTACATCAACTCATGTCCCAGGGGCTTAATTTAGCATACTACTTATTTCTCTACCATGGGTGTGAATCTCTTCTTTCTTCTCTGATCTCTAGATAAATGAGTTACATTCACTCAGAAGAATGTAACCTTTCATCAATTATAGCAAAGTTGCAACCACTAGGATTTTTTGTTGTTGTTGTTTCTGGTTTGTTTTTACTTATTGAGTGAATGCTACTTTTAAATTTCCTTAGTGTAGCCATCCGACCAGGCATTGAAATCTTAAATAGAGAGTGTGTCTGGCTTTCTTTTGGAACCTTGGAATTATTACACTAATCTGAACATTTCTGCATTATCCCATTGTCTATATATCTGCCCTCGTTTGTCTCACCACAATTGCCTCATTCAGTCATTCAGAAAATATTTATAGACTCCATGCAAGTACTGTTGCACACCTTATGATACAGTGGAGAATGAGAGAAACAACATGCTGTTCTACTGGATTTAACATTGTTAGAAATGCTTAGGAAAAGATCTACGTTAGTACAGAGAATAGAAAGTCCAAAGTCATGAGGCAGGGCTGAGCTTAGAGCATCAGAGGAACAGCCAGAGACAGCATCGCTGGAATGGAGCTAACAAGGGGAGAGCGTTAGGACATGAGGCTGGGAAGGTTGAGAAAGTCTAGATCATGCGAGCTTGTGAGCTATGCTAAGGAGTTTAGATTTTATTCTAAGCTTATTGGGAAGCCATGGGAGGATCTATATTTTAGAAAGATTACTCTGATGCTGCATAGAGAAAGGAGAGAAGAAGAGGAAGCAGGAGAGAGACTCATGGGGACGCAATTGGAGGAGTCCAGGAGAAGGACAATGTGACGTGGCCTGCAGTTGTGGCAGTGAAGGTAGGAAGAAGTGGTCGATTCGGCATGTATTTTGAATGTACAACTTGCTGACTGGCTGGCTGTGGAGTGTGAGCAGGAAAAAAATCAAGGATGACACCTCAGCTTTTGGCCTGAGTGAGCGCATAAGAGGCAGTAACATTAGCTGAGGTGGGAAAGATCAGGAAAGAACCAGGTTGTTTTGGGGGCCTGAGGGAGAGATTATATATTTTAGCATATGAAAGTGTTGTATCCAGAGGCAAATTATCTGTTACTGAAGCTGCTACAGCCCACAAGCTGGTTGCCATAAAGGCTGTCACCTTTCCTCCTGGGTTCCAAGTGTTTGCAAGAGTCACCTGGACACTCAGTAGACCATTTTAATTTGAAGCCAAGTGAACTTGCAAGAAAAGAAGGCTCGTAAAGTCATCTGTTAAGATTCTCATTATAAAGAGGGAGCAGTGCTAAAGACCGGAGAAGCAGGCATACCTGTGTCATACTATGCAGGTAGTAGACCTCTCTTGTTTGTTTTTGTTTTTGTTGCCTGACTTCCATCCTGATAATTGTACTCAGTTTCTCCTTCATGCAGAGATTGGCAAACTATGGCCTGTAGGCCACATCTGGCCTGCCTCCTAATTTTGTAAATAAACTTTTATTGGTACCCAGCCATCCTCATTTGTTGATGTAGTGTCCACAGCTGCTTTTGAGCTACAATGGCAGAGTTGAATAGACAGAGACTCTATGGCCTGCAAAGGCTAAAATATTTATTATCAGGCCTTTTACAGAAAAAGTTTGCCAATCCCTGCACCGGTGGAGCCATCATCCCCCAGCTCTCAGCCCAGGCACTTTGGGTGAAGATGACTCCACTCATGCACTCCAAGGTTCACCTGGACTAGACCAGGTTCCACATTCCCTCCACCGGCATGTGGATCGGTTCAAGGGTGAGCCTTGACCCTAGCTTGTCTAATTCACGAGAGCTCAGAATTTTGCCTGAAATTCTGGGACAAGGACTATAGCTTTTTGTGCTGGTTGTGAGTCCAGAAGGATGAGCCCTAGGAGTGCTACGTGGGACAGCTTGTTGGAGACCGATGTTAACACAAGACTGAAAAGAAGAGTTCTGTAGAGAGAGAGGACTAAATCCTGGTGAGGTATTTTGAGTTCCTTCATCAAGTCCCATCTGAAGCCAGTGTACCTAGGGCTCTCCTGTTAAATTCCCTTTTCCCCCATCTCTTCCCCTTTTGCTTAAGCCAAGTTAGATTGAGATTTTTGTCATTTGTAGCTGAAAGAAACTCAATGGATATAAGTGGATATGATGCTGGATCATAATGTACCTGATTTGTTTGATATCAAGATGAAATTGATGCGGGATCGGTGAGCCGAGGAGTCGAAAGAAAGATTTCTTAGACTCTCAAGATCTGGCAGTAGTGTTCTTTTATTTACAGAATAGTGTGGAATAGCATGGGGACAGGACCCATGGGCAGGCAGAGCTCCTGCTGCTGCCCCCGCTGGCATGGGGACAGGACCCATGGGCAGGCAGAGCTGGTGTGTGGGGCCAAGACCCACGGGCAGTCAGAGCTCCTGCTGCTGCCCCCGCTGGCATGGGGACAGGACCCATGGGCAGGCAGAGCTGGTGTGTGGGGACAAGACCCACAGGAAGTCAGAGCTCCTGCTGCTGCCCCGAGTTGAGGGTTAGGGCTAATTTTATAAGGCATGGGTACGTGACTTATTTTTACTGGAAAAAAAAGAAAAGATGATGTAAAAAGTCATTAAATGATTTCAGTGCAGATGGGGTCTGGTTATTGTGCGGTCATATAACTTCAGATACAAGTCTGGCCATATAGATCGGCGTGTAGGTGAGGATGCCCTGGGCTTCGCTCCCTGGGGCGGTCCTAATTCATACCATAAAAAAAGTCCACTGGGTCGTATAGTTTGGCATGTAGGCCAGGTCACCTTGGGCTTCTCTAGCTGGGGCAGGCTTAATCCACATCAAAATTAAGAAATGTATGCCTTTGACATTCTCTTTCTTATATAACCCAGCTCAACTGGTTCATTTGTCAAAAAGTATCCCTGAAAGTGCGTTTTCATTCTTTTATCCTCCTATAGGTTTTTTCCCCATGCATCTCTCAGGATACTAACAGATTCTACCTTATTTCATGGTTATTTGAAGGGAAATATTTCTACTCTATTTGTTTTAAGGTCTTTGAGAGCAGAAGCCACATCTTACTCACCATTGCAGCTCCTCTAGTACCTAATGCAATGCATAGTATCACCACAGTCAGGACTAAAAAGATGATGTGTGCCATGGTAGCACTTTAATTAGAAGCTACAAATTAAAGATGAGGCACAATGAGGTCGAGTAAATTGAGTGAAAGAGAAGACTAGTCCTGTCCCCTCCCCACCACACTTCCTTGCCACTTCCTGGAACTAGGAGGAGAGAATGTTTAAATTAGATGCCAGATTAAAGTTTGGATTTAGATTGGAATAGATTTTTTAAATACCTGAATATAAAAATAGTATAATAGCCAAAAATAACTCAAAAGCTCTGGGATCTCCCCAAAATGTTGTAAAGAAATAGGATCAGCATATCTATCAAAGCACGTTTAATGGTTAGGGCCTGGGGTGGGTGGGAAATGAAACTATTTCCTAAGTGTATTCTACTGAATAGTCCATTCTGTAAGCTATTTACATATTCTATGCCTGACTGTTTTGTTTTGCATTTCTGGCTTTAGAATTTAAATGCAAAATATCAACTCTTTAAGAAGATATTTAAATTCTTTAAATTCTTTATTAATAAATATTAGGCCTGATGGAATAATTTATTTTTACACCCTTGACCCATACATTCCTAATAATATAATTAAATAACCTATTTAATCTACGTTTATTGAGAATCTTCCACATTCGAGATGAGGTTGAGTCCAAGAACTTTGGAGCTGATGGGGAAGAAATAGATCCAAAAACAGCTAGAGCAGTGCTTTCAAGTATGACTTTCTGTGATGATGAAAGTGTCCTATGTCTGTGTTGTCCAATATGGAAACCACTAGTCACAGGTTGCTTCTGAGCAGTTGAAATATTGCTAGTGTGACAGAGATGCTGAATTTTACGTTTTATTTAATTTTAATTCGTTCAAATTTAACAGCCATATTTGTCTGCTGGCTACCGTCTGGACAGCAAAGAACTAGAATGTGGGCGAAACTGATATAAGTGACATAATACAGTTATAAACAGAGTGTTTGTTAGAGCCTTTTAAAGGAAAGAGGACTGCCAACAGCTTGGGGATTCAGGAAAGGAATCCTGGAGGTGACTTCTGGGAAGACCCTTAAAAGATGGGTAGGGTTGATTTATATGTAAATGTGTGTATACTTGAATACACACACACATGCATTATGGAAGGAGCAGAGAAAGAATTTTACAGGCAGAGGGGTTAGATTAAGCGAAGGCAAAATGTGGAAACTATTTGGGAAATATGAGTAAGTCCAGTTTGGTTTTGGCATAAAAAGTATGTACAAGAGTAATATGAAGTTATTCTGAGCAGGTCCTTTGACATCATTTTGTCGAAGATCGTGAATACCCTGCTGAAAAGATAGTATTTACCCTGATAATAATTTTTGCATCTTTTTTTGGAGCATCAAACTTACATGACCAGAGATATTGTTCTGGTGGCAGTAAGTAAGAAAGAATTGTGGCTGAACAGGAAAACTAATTCGCAGCCTCACACAAACATTGCTGGCAAAAATAGTGAGATCTGCAATAACAATGATGGAAATGGAAAGTTGGAGGTGGTTCGAATTCTCTGAGTTTGGAGGCGTGTGCACAGAGATTGGTACAGATTTCTTGTCTAGAGATTTCTGAAGATAGGATAGCTTGCAGTGGTAGTTTTCACTATCAAGATTAGAGGGGACCTTTGCACTGAGAATAAGATGAAGGAAACCCCAGCCTAGCATCAGTTTTATAAAGAGAAAGGAAAGAAGTGTTTAGCAGTTTCCACTGTTCATTGAGACATCTGTGAGGGTAGAGAAGGGGCAGAAGTGGTTGAACTACCTGGTGACTGCTTGGGCCCCTTAGGAAGCCCACTTAGAGGGTCATTTAGTTCAAAATACTTTTTAATTTCTCTTGAGCTTTCTTTTTTGACCCATGTGTTATTGAGAAGTAGGTTGTTTAACTCTCAGATATTTATTTGGGGATTTTCTAGCTATCTTTCTGTTGATTTCTGGTTTAATTCCACTGTAGTTTTTGAGCAGACGTTGTATGATACTTATTCTTTTAAACTTTTAAGGTGTATTTTATGGCCCAGAATGTGGCCTATCTTGATGAATGTTCCGTGTGAGCTTGAGAAGAATGTGTAATCCGATGATGTTGGATGAAGTTGTCTATAGATGTCAATTATACCCAGTTGGTTGATAGTGCTGTTGAGTCAACTGTGACCTTACTTATTTTCTGAATTTGTCCGTTTCCGACAGAGAGGTGTCAAACAGCTCAAGTGTGATAGTGGATTCATCTATTTCTCTTTGTGCTTCAGTTAGTGTTTGCCTTTTGTATTTTGATGCTCTGTTAGGCACATACATAATAAGGATTGTTATGTCTTTGTGGGGTATTGACCCCTTTATTACTATGTAATGCCCTTCTGCATCCCTAACATTTCTTCTCTAAAGTCTGCTCTCTCTGAAATTAATATAGTTCCCCCTGTTTTCTTTTGATTGCTGTTAGCCTGATCTATGTTTCTCCACCTCTTTACTTTTAACCTATATGTGTTCTTGTATTTAAAGTGGGTTTCTTGTAGACAACCTATAGTTGGGTCTTGTTTTTTGATCCATTCTGACAATCTCTGTATTTTAATTGGTATCTTCTAAACATTGACATTTAAAGTGATTGTTGATATAGTCGTATTAATAAAGGTGTATGATTCCATTTTCTCTCTTTTCTTAGCATATCAGTTATACTACTTTTTAAACGTTTTTGGTGGCTGCCCTGGAGTTTGCACTACACGTTTACAACTAATCTAAGTTCACTTTCAAATAACACTATTTCACTTCACGGGCGGTACAAGTACCTCATAATCACAAAATAATCCGAATTCCTCCCTCTCGTCTCCATATCATTGCTGTCGTTCATTTCACTTATACATAAGCATACATAATTGAACACATTGGTGCTATTATTATTTTGAACAAACGTTATTTGTTAGATTAACTAAAACAGGAAAAATAAAAGTGCTTATTTTACCTCCACTTTTTCCTTCTTTGTTGCTCTTTCTTTCTTTACGTAGATCCAAGTTTCTGACCTACAGCATTTTCCTTCTCTCTGAAGAACTTCTTTTAGCATTTCTTACAAGGTATTTCTACTGACAACAAATTCCTTCAATTTTTGTTTGACTGACAAATATTTATTTCTCCTTCACTTTTGAAGGATAATTTCACAGAATTCTAGGTTGATGTTTGCTTTTTCCTCTCAACACATCAGTTATTTTACTCCCTCTCGTCTTGTTTGCATGGTTTCTGAGGAGAAGTTGGATATAATTTTATCTTTTCTCCATAGGTAAGGTATTTTTTTTAACCTTCTGGCTTCTTCAAAGAATTTTTCTTTATCTTTGGTTTTCTGAGGTTCAAATGTGATATGCCTAGGTATAGGTTTTTTGTTTGTTTGTTTTTTTAGCATTTATCCTGCTTGGTATTCTCCAAGCTTTCTCGATTTGTGGTTTGATGTCTGACATTAATTTGGGGGAAATTCTCAGTCATTACTGCTTCAAATACTGCTTCTCTTTCTTTTCCTTTCTTCTCCTTCTGGCATTCCCATTACATATATGTTACACCTTTTGGAGTTGTCCCAAGGTCCTTGGATATTCTGGTTTTTTTTCTCCAGTCTTTTTTCTCTTTGCTTTTCAGTTTTGGAAGCGTCTATTGCCATATCAAGCCAAAGAGTCTTTCCTCAGCTGTGTCCAGTTTACTAATGAGCCCATCAAAAGCATTTTCATTTCTGCTAAAGTGTTTTTGGTCTCTAGCATTTCTTTTTGATTCTTTGTTAGAATTTCCTTCTCCCTGCTTACATTGTCCATCTGTTCTAGCATGTTGTCTATTTTTCCATTAAACTCCTTAGCATACAGATTATAGCTTTTAAAATTCTCAGTCTGATAATTCTGACAATCCTGACATATCTGACTCTGGTTCTGATGCTTGTTCAGTCTCTTCAAACTGTATTTCTTGCATTTTAGTATGCTTGTCATTTTTGGTCAAAAGGTAGACATGATGAACTGAGTAAAAGGAACTGCAGTAAATAGACCTTTGGTAATGTGGGAGTAAGGGGTGGGGGAGGGAAGGTGTTCTGGACCTCTGGTTAGATCTCGGTATTTCTGTGAGCCTGCATCCCTTCACACTTCATCAGTATGCCTCAGTTTCTTCCCCACCTTGGGTATGAAAAGCTAAAGGGAGCTAGAGTTAGGTATTTCCCTTCCTCCACGTAGGTTAGCCTCTGACAAAAATCCCACTAAGTTAGGTTCTGGTAAAATAAATTTCTCCTGAGGGTTGTCCTTATTAAGAAGAACAGAGTGCTTTGGTGTATTTAAAAATAGTCATTTTTACCTTCCTCCTGCATGAGTCAAGAGGGGGTTTTCCTTTAATATTCACAGACCTCCTCAAGGTAAAACTCACAAAAGCATGGACCCCCCACCCCGTGGCTGGGTCTGGGACTACTTTCTCTGTAAATGAATTTCTAAACTGAAGTTAAAATACTTGAGCGTGGGTGAAAGGAAAGTGGAGGGTTCCATGATAATGGAGTGTTTCCACTTGGGTAACAAGTAGATTATTAGTGCTATTAATAGAAATGCAGGATCACATGGAGAAGCTTGTTTTGAAGGAAATGATGACTTTCTCTTAGGGTAGAGCATCGTAAAATCAATAGTATTTCTCTCTTTGCCTAACATCAAGGGTGATTCACCTAAGCATGTTTAAACAAAGCAAACAACCTCCTCCCCCAAAAAACTCTTCAAGTAGATGATTCCCAAACCTAGCTCTCTATTAGATACACCCAATGGTGTTTCCAGTCAACATCTCCCAGTAGAGACTCTTGGCAGTTGCTCCTGGCAATGAGAGCTGCCACTGGCCACTACTTCTAACAGTGTTACCATGAGTTTCCATAGCAGCAGCTTCTACTGGCCACCCATATTGTCACAGATCCTAACCAGCAGCAACCCTTCCCAGCAGATCCTCCTGCTGGTGAACACTGCTTCAAGTGATTGCTATCAGCACCTGACTTCTCTGTCCCTGGAATCCCATTGAATTCTAAAAGGTTCAATTTTAAAGGACCTCAATCCCAAATATCTTCTGAAAAAAGCTCTGGTTTCCCTCAGTGACTAATGGGAGCATCAGACTTCCAGCATTCCTCCTCAAGACCACCACTCTCCAAAGGCTCCCTGTTAAGCCCTTTAGGGGCAGTTAGGATGCCACACTGTTTTTCCAAAGCCCTTTATATCTCCATCAGCTGCTCTACATACCTCTGGTAGAAAAGTCCCACAGACGGAGATGCTGGACTTCTGGCTTGAAAGATTGATGAGTGTTTTCTCACTGTGGGGTCCTCTGCGTACTCCAGCTAGCTGAGCAATCTGTGTGTGTTAGGTCACTAGGCAACCATATTTAGAACAGTGTGAGAGAGAGGCTACCACAACTGATGGCAGAAAATTGACAGATTCATACGAAAAGGGATGAAAGCCACCAAGAGTTGTATGAGTGAAGTAAAAGTGTGCATAATATTACACAGGACCCTGTTTCTGTTGCCTTTCCCACTTTCTTTTGCTGTTCACCAAGGCAGAACACATGAACTCACTTTGCCAGAGCTGCTGCCTTCCCTAGAAGGTATTTTCCAAAGGTCACACTAAAAAGCCCAGGACTCCCTCCCCAGATCCAGGGAACTAGAGTGTTGGTTCATGCCCCACACAGCCCTTCTCTCACCACATCCCTACATCGAGGCATCCACGCAAATAGAGTCCTGGGAACTGCCTAGACCTCTCAGAGCTCCTTAATGTAAGCATGCAAACTCGCCTAACAGCCCTGTGTTAAAGATTATGAATGACATGAAATAATCTCTGTGCTGAGATTCATCAGCCCAAATTATGGATAAAGTTTAAAACTCAAAAAATGCAAAAAGCAAAACAAAAAAAAAAACCAGTCATGTAGAAAATATTTCCTAAGCTGTTGGATTTAATGTCATTTTCAGTACTTCCTAATAGCTCACTAGAGAGGGTATAACACATACTGACCACAAATCAGAAAGAATTTAGCTAGAGAGGAATTCAGACTGGGGAGAAAAATAAGGAGTTGGGCCTATTCTCATAAAAAAAAAAATTCCTCTGGAATGATATAAAAGAATATTTGAAAAAAGAATCAAGAATAGTAATCTTTTATTTTTTTTTAATGCTAAGGGTTTCAATTTTAAAGGTCTTCAATCCCAAACATAGAATAAATCAGTATAAAATAACTTGAAAAATGGAGCCTAGGCAACATTGTTAGCAGTGGAGGAAGATGCATCAGTTAATATTTTTGTCACAATTTCCCAGTTCAAGTTGCTCTACTGAATCCTGGATTACATATCCTTTGTGTTAAATCTATCTGTATTTCCTAAATTCTAACTTCTTTGTATGGCACCCAGCACATCAGGAGTTAGATTTAGGTACTTTATGTGCTTTGCATCTTATTTTTATAAAGATAATCAGAGACTGGAGTTGACATAAAAATGCAAGGCATTGACTACAAAAGGTGCCTCAACCAATCAGATTCCTGGACCTTATTATTTCTCCCTTTGTCTTTATTACATCTTGGACTAAATTGTAATCACTACAGTGTTTATTCATAGCCCAGCCTTTTCAGCGAAAGGACCAAGATGCCCTCAGTGACATTCATGAAGCCTGATTTCTTGTATAAAAGTGAGTCTATGCAGAGTAACTACTTTTTAAAAATCAAACATCTGGGCTTGGTTTGAAGTTTTTATTTATTCACATGTGGGTAAAAATTATTGAAAGTATCACCTCCTCCTCTCCCCTTCACTCCTCCCACGCTGCCCCAGGATGCTAGAGCTGGTGTTTCTGGTTTTTTGGGTTTGTTTGTATTAATTAGGTAAAGGCAGTGTGGATAAGAGCAATTTTTGTTTTCATAAAAGTAGTGTTTTCTGTCCATTTGCCTTCCTGTGTCCTGTTGAAATAAACACACACATAATTTAATGTGTTGATAACACTATTGCTAAAGTGGAAACTTACTAGTGAGACATTTTCCACATAGGACGCCAGACACCTTGAAATCTTTTTGTGCTCTATAACTAAGTGATGTTCATCGAGTCCCTTTAAATATACATCAAATATACAGTTTCATGGATTCCATTCATTGGTTTAATTTTGGAATTATGTTTTAATGAAGGAGACTGCTGATAAGCTAATAAATAAATAAATGTTGGAAGAGGTCAATCTGTCCTCTGAGATTAAAATAAAAATTAGCATGAGTCCATCTGACGTTAAAAGGCAAATCCAATGCCTCCCTAAGATATTTGTGCATTTTGGGGGACTTTCTTCTTACAAGTGCTTCTAGTTTTGAGGTTCTATCCCATTAATTTCTCCATCTCATTTTCCATACAGATGGCGGCGTAGGCGTTCTGTTATGTAGGCGTTCTGTTATGCAGTAAAACTTGTTCTACACGCTACTTGTTATCTTTGGGGAGTTATCATTTGAAACATTAAAAACAGTTTTATCTTTTTCCAATTATAAAGTAATAACTATTATTTGTAAACTATTTGGGAAATCTAGAATGTTATAAAGATGGAAAAAAATACCCCCCAGATAATCTCTTTTAATGTTTGGAAAAAATTTTTTCAAAAAAGTGCTTGAATTCACTTACTTAATTTTTAAACCTTTTAATTAAAACATGATATACATGTAATAAATGTATGCCAAGTTTTCTCATACTCCCAACTCCAAAGTAACTGTTATTCTGAATTCCACCTCTGTTGATTAGTGTTGCCTATTCTTCAATGTCATTGTAGATGAGATCATATGGTGTGTATGCTTTGGTGTCTGACTTTCTTCACTCAACATAATGTTAGTAGTTCTTTTTTATTGTATGTTATTTCATTGCATAAATAGTCTACATTCTATCCATTCTCCTATTGACACACATTTGGGCTGTTATCAGTTTGGAGGTGGGTAAAACTGCTTTGAGAATTTTGTATGTGTATTTTGTTCATTTCTCTTGGATCTAGACTTAGGAGTGAAAGTTTGCTGTGTTGCAGGTTCTTTATGTTTAGCTTTAGTAAATACTGATATACAGTTTTCTAAAGTGACTACGTTTCTCTAAATTACACTTGTTAACTGTGCTGACAAAACTGTGTTAGAATTCGTTAACCTAATGCAAGTCTTAATATATTTTATATTCTCAAGATGTAAATTCGAATGCATCAATGAAGCTCTACATTTCTTACTAACTCTTTGACTATCTTTTAAACATCTAATATAGAAAACAAGTCTCCATATCTGTTACTTTGGGTCCTATATTTAGATTTTGAATTTGACTTAGTATTTTAAAGATATATTTTACGTTGTTTACTTTATTCTTAGTCTTAGCAACAGTCTATATATGATCAGTATGATTCATGAAGGAAAAATAGTTATTATAAACTTATGGAGGAAAATCTTCCATGATTTTATTTATGGCATGAGAAAAAGAGGTAAGAGAATGCGCTGAATAGACATGAATATAAATACGTGAAGGTTATATGTGTGTTGTACATGCTCCTAGGTACACGGCTTATTAAGAAACTGTGGTTTAAATAGCTAAGCTATTTATTGATTTATGTATTAGAAACTGTTTATCTAAACCAAAACCATGAAAAACTCTATATTTTTTGGCTGTTTATTTATTTATTTATTTTGCCGAAGAGGATTCACCCTAAGCTAACATTCTGCCAATCTTCCTTTATTTTTTAGTATGTGGGCCACCAGCATAGTATGGCCACTAACAGAACAGTGTAGGTCCACACCAGGAAACCAAACCCCGGACACCAAAGTGCAGCAGGCTGAACTTAGCTGCCAGACCACCGGGGCTGGCCCTCCTTGCTATTTTTTAATAAGGAGAAGAAAGGTTTATTTCAAAAATCTTTTTTTTATTATAAAATAATACATGTTCATTTCAGAAAATTTTGAAAAGTACAATTATAAAAAAATAACATAAAATTACTTTAACCATCATGAAACCAACACTATTGACTAAGAGAGTTAGTTATTTTAAAAGTCATCTCTGGACTACGTCTGGGGCTGGTACAGATTGGGCCAATCTCTTCTGAGGCACAGTTAGATGTATGGAATACCAAAAATAGGATACAGAAGTGATCATAGAAAGATTACATTTTGTGTAAAATGAATAGAGTCCCCACCATTCTCAGGTGACCAAGTAGGATTTTTCTTTAACCATCATAATAAGCTGATGAATTCAAGGATGGTTGATATGCTTACTGCACTGCGATTCCGACGCTGACAGAAGCTCAGATTGCCCTGTCTGTAGTAGGAGTCTCTTCACTTTGCCTCCCGAATCCTGTTAATATGATCTTAATTGTCCTTGTTAACTTCATTATCGTGCAACATGAAAAGATACACCCTGCGTAAATGTATTTATCTTCCACAATTCTTGCCCCAGACCTGGAATCAGCCGTTCTCCAGGAAGCCCTAGTTTCTTTTAGCGGAAAGTAACAATTCAAGAGCACAATCGGAGTCTAGGGATGGCCGTTGCTCTTAAGTTGTTGTTTTATCTAAGCCTTTTCAGTGAGCTCATGTAAGAAAAATACATGTGTATGTATGTGTGCGTGTGTGTGTGTGTTTTAAAAGATAAAATACATCATAAATTTATGCTGCTGTTTCTAATTCAAATTCAGGATTGCAGAACTTAACTGAACCCCTTTTATATCACATCTGTCTTTTCTGACTTCCTCACCAAGAATCCCAGTATTCACCAACAGTAGGGATAGAATTAGAATATTCGTAGTGGCTCATTTGCTTTATCCCACATTTCAAACCCACCAGTCTCGGAATAACAATACCACCACCACCACTTATAAAAGGAGTTAAATATTGGGGGGGAGGGTGGACATGTGCTATCTCTATTCTCTCCCCAAATCTTTCATGGTTGCACACTACGCTGTCAGAGCATATGGTCACTGTATACCATACTTTCTCCTCTTAACAGTCCTTTAGTCTTAGTTTTAAAGGTAAGCTATAGTTAATACTCACCACCAGTTCTTATGTTAATATCTCTCATACATTTTTGTTTTCTGAGCTGCTGTAGTAGAAGGGCTCAGAGGAGCAATATGCCCTGAGTTCTACATTTCTGACAGTTTGTATGTGTTTTTTGTTCTTGAATGTCAGTTTTGGAGGATAAAACTTCTTTGGCCCACATTTCCTTTCCTGAAGTACCTTAAATATGTTATTCCAGTTTTTTTCGGATAAAGTATTGCTGTCCAAAAGTCTGATGACAAGTTAATTTTCTTTTACTTATAAAGTTTGTATTATTTTTACCCAGCTATCCTGATGATTTTTCCTTTTTCTTTATATTCCAGTAATTTTACTAGAATATGTCTTGGTGTTGGTTGATTTTATTAGGTACATGTCATGTTCTTTCAGTATATGCCTTCAAATCCTTTTTTATTTCAGTAAAGTTTTCTTGATTTCTAGCTTTTGTTTTTTTTCTTCCTCAGGAACTCCTACTGTCCATATATTGGCTCTTCTTTGCCTGTCTACACTATTTATCACTTTTTCTTGAAATATTTCTATTCTTGTTTTATTTAAAAATTTTCCCTCCTTCTCACTAGCCATTCTTCTTAAGGAATTCTCAGTTGTGTTTATTGACTCTTATGTTCCTTCTAGTTTGACATATTTCTTTTATTTCTAGCTCCTTCTTGAGTTTTCTCTCTATATTCCTAAGTTTTACTAATTCTGATTTATGTTGCTATTTTATGTCATTAGTTGTTTCCTTTTTATCATTTCTAATGTCATTTTCTCAATGTTCTTTTGAAATAGTAGGTTATAATTTTGACACGTTTTCTGGGCATGTATTTCTGGCATGCTTTTATTATCTGTGGGGATGTTATTCTGCCCTTTATTATTTTTTTTCATGTAATAACTGCATGCGGTTTGGCTTTGATAATTTTGTTTTCCTATTTTTTATATGAAATTAGTTTTCCCGAACTTTGTTCAGGAAGGAGGCTTGGTTTAGATAGCTTTGCTATCTTCACAAAGCGCCTTCTTTTGTTGTTTTCAGGCAGTATTAAAAATATGGCAGTTTGCTTCCAGAGATTTCAAACCTCTATTTCTCTCCTCATTTTTATCTGGACCTTCTCTCTCAACATCTTTATTGTCTCTGACCTGCTCAGTTTTGATTCCACTCCCAAGATGTAGAGTCCTCACATGGGAGAGAGCCCCGTTTCTAAGTTTTGTTGGAGGACAAAACCCCTACCGGTTTCAGAAGCCGTTCTAGAGTTGGCGTCCTGTATCTCACGGTTGGCTGTTTTGGAGCTCGTCGCTTCTCAGAAGCAGCAGGTATGCTGTTGTGTCCCTCTGCTTTTCCCACACGTGCTGACACAGTGCAGGTCTTGTGATGGTGGGTGGTTTTCCCCCACTCATATTTTGTGGGTCTATGGATGCCTTGCCACCTAATTTTGTTACAAATATTTCTCATGGGGTTTTGATTTTACAATCTAGTTGTTTTGTTTTTGTGTGGAGATTTGGAAAATCTAAACTGTATGCTTCTATTATTACTTCTATCTTCCCAGAATTCTCAAATTCCTTTTAAAACAGTCCGGCTCATTTACCATGGCCCTTCATCTTTGCAGTTAGGAGACAATTGACAGAAAGGAAACGTGAAGCAAACAATGTACTTGGGGTGTGTGCGCGTGTGTGTGTGTGCATGCCGGTTTATTTGGGGAAGTGGGGTGCAGCTGCTGACAGTGTTACTATATACATACGTGGGTGTATCCTAAAAGTCCAATGTTTTGAACAGAAATACTTTTCACATTTTGAACACGGGAAGTTTTCCCTTTGGTTTGTGGCATGGGCACTGTTTGTAGAGCTAGTCTTTATTTTCAGATGTATTTTTGTCTCTTGGAATGACACTGGCACTACAACATTGCTAATTACCCTGTGATGGGGCTAGTCTGTCTGCAACTATTTTTTTTCCCTAGAATCCACAGCTATTCTCATCTGGAAAAAATTGGGCTTCTATTTGTCCTTGGAGTATTTCTTCTGTTTACCACTTACTTCAGTACTTGTCTTCTCAGTAGAGGCCTGGACAGATCCAATATCATGTCCACACCAGGCTTCTTGAACAATTCCATTTTGTCCCTTACAAACCACGTGGTAAACTATTGATCTTGAGATCTGTTAAAGTCAAAAACTTGGGGAAACGGAGGAGTTGCTTTTAATTTAAGATAAATTTCTATTAATGTTAGTGAATGGAAGACCTGCTATTCCTCCGTTTTCCACTTGTGCCCCCTCTTTTCTACTTATGCTGTCATCTATTTGTGATTGGTTATCTGGCAACCGAAAACAGAATTATACAAAATAAGACATTAAATGGCTCCATTTTAATTCAGATTTAAGGTTCAGAAATAGATCTACGGTAGAGTACACAAAATAAAGAAATAAATATTTTCTATATGCAAGGTTAGATATAGAGGGTTAGAAATTAAATGCCTGCAAGAAAGGCACTGAATGTAAACAGGACCAAGTGTAATACAATAGGGGCTGGTGGAGACAAGAAATCTAGAAAGAATTGAATTTAAATGTTTATAAAGTACTGTGATGATAAAAAAAAAAATGCCTGCGTGCCCAATATAGTGTGTATGCCTGCAAGTTTGTGCTACTTGATTCAGTGTGAAATGTTTATGTAAAAATTCCATTGAAGTGATTAACCAATTAATTAGGATGTGATGAAAGATATTTACAAAATTATTGGTGATTTATTTTAAGGCAAACAAAAGCTTCCCATTTATACTCAAGAATACTCAGAAATGTTTAGAGAATAAATGAATAACCAAGCACTTTATAGAAAAAATATATACTTTATTTTCAACTAGAAAGGTGCAAACACGTAACTTTTGGTCACACTCTCAACAAATAAACTGTCCAAAAAACAGTCGTAGTCAAAATAGAAACAAATGCTTCCAGGTGGAAAAACTGATCAGCTATATAGAGCCACTCATTTTTTAATAAAGGCCATTTGTTTACTCAAAGTGAGGCTCCCATATTGCCAGCCTACAAATCAGACTTCAAGGACACTGCTGCCTCACCTTCAGCCAACACTCTGTTTTGATGGACTGTCCCTCCACCTGAGCAGGATCTCCATTTCATGCTTTGAATTATCAGACAAGCTTTACGTCCTACCTATGGTGTTCAGAACTGAGGCTAACATTTGAAATATCAAAGCATTAAAAACATAAACATGGGCACAAACAACTTTAAATTAACTTAGGTAACTGTACAAATATATATATATATACACACACAATATTTACAATATCAATAAAAAAAATCTGGCTTGTTACAGGCAAATTAGCTTGCCACAAGCTGTCCAGTCTAATAGACAGGATTCTGATTCCCGAACGCTGTCATTCGAATCAGAATGTCAGAGCTGAATCTGCTGTCCTGCCTCGGGGCTTGACTCAGCCCCTTGATGGCTGGAGAACACACATCCTAGCTGTCGCTGGAGCTACAGGCAGTCAGTGAGCGTGCTAAAATTTTCTTTCTTAATGACACTCCAAATAGCAGGCGCATTCCAACTTTAAGATGACAAGCCTTTCTACTGGTGCCCTCCCACCGCTCCTCAAGCCACACCTTAGTGTACATTCTGGTGCTATACGCTACTGTAGTCCCACGGTCAAGTCTCACTTTCTTCAAACCAGTGTCTGGGGTTGATAGACTATTTGTTTGAATGTCACATCGCACAGTATTTTGAATTTGGTGGGAATTTTTCTTTTCCCCCAGTTAGAAAAACAGAATTAAATAACTTGTGCTACTGAAGTCATCATGTTTACACAAAAATGAGATGTGAATCAGTTCAAGTTACAGCCTAATGAGTTCATGTCTCTCACTGTCTCTGGCTTTATGCCATGTCTCCATACATCTTCCTGTAGTACAGTGACTCAAAGATGTCATTGTCTCCGGGACAGTTGTAATGGCAGGCACAGGTCTTGATGAACATCATGCTCTTCTTCATGACCTCGCCGTCAGGACACTTGAACTCCACGGGAAGGGTGGTGGTTCTGTGGGGGGTACAGCACCGGCCGTCGGTGCACACTCCGCAGAACTTGGCCCTGTATGTCTTCACGCTGCTGCAGCCAGAAAGCTCGAACTTGACAGGCTTGGAGATTTTGGGGGTACGGATGCACTTTTTGCCCTTCTAAGGAAGCAGAGGGAGAAGAGAAAAATCAATGACTGCGAGGGGAGTGGCTTTCTTCAACCTCTGTGTATTTGGGTTTTTCTGACTTCTGTTTATATTCCGAGGAGAGGAAGTTTGAGTTTTATTTGCTAGTTTTCTAAAAATAGACACTGCCTCTCTTGGGATGTCTTGAATTAACTAACGACTGCAGAGGATTTTGTAGTGGAATGCTGGTGGTTCCTATTACATAACATCTCATTCCAGCAAAACAGCTCAATGGTTAGATAATTTTGGAGATAATAGGTCTATAATAACAAGGGTGGTAAGAAACCTAAATTTGGTCCTCTCCACTATCATTCCATGAAAGTAACTAGGAGCAGAACACGTACCTTAATGTTCTCCTCCAGGTCAGCTTCGCAAGGCCTGACCATGCAGAGGCGGCTCTGCTTCTCCAGCCTGCAGAAGGCGTTGTCATTGGTAACGCGGGTGGAGATGCCCATCCCACAGGTCTTGGAACAGGCACTCCACTCTGTGGTCTGGACCAGGCAGTTGGCCCGAATCATAGTTGGATCTGGGCCAAACGTGTCTTCCAGTCGGTAGGCTGTGAGAGCAGAGGACACAAACACAAGGTAAGACGCCAGGATGAGATATTTCCCCCTTCGCTTGGCAGAGTTGGGACTCAGCCCCCGGGGGAAGAATCACATGTTGACTTAGGGGACGACTCAACTCACCGGCGAGGGCGGGGCCAACCACAGTGTGGTCCTTGGGCTCGTCGCACACCCACTCCTCGCAGCATTTCCCGGGCAGCTTGACCCTCCGCGGGAAGGGGCAGTCAGGGCTGGGCAGGCGAACGTCCATGCTGCACAGGGGCACGCAGCCCACCGCCCCGTCCAGGCAAGTGCACTGGTATTTGCAGCTGCTCTGGAAGGACTCTCCGCTCCGGTACACCGTCCCTCCGAAGATGCAGGGGGCACCATCTTTGGCTGAAGGAGAGAAGGGAAAAAGGGAGGATGCAGGGGTCAGGCATCCAGCAGGGAGCGTGTCAGGGATGCGAGTTGGGAGCAGGGCTCCAGGGGGCGGGCTGGAAACAGCCAGAAGAAGGGACTCAATTCGGCTGACTTTCTGGCGCAAAGGTGGGCGTGAGTGGGGATGTGGCCGGTCCCCAAGCGCCCTGGGCCCTCCGGCCGGCGCGGGGCGCGGGGGCTGCGGGTCTTACCGGTGCACACGCCGATCTTGCGGTTCGCGGGGGAGCCGAAGTCGCAGAAGAGGCCCTTGTGCGGGTCGCAGGGGTCGCGCTCGCTGCACAGCTCGCCCAGCTGCTTGGCGCACACGCGGCAGCAGCCGCAGCCGTCCAGCACGAGGCTGACACCGGCTGGGCAGCGCGGCGCCGGGGCGCCGGGGCACTGGCACCGCGCGCTGCAGTCCTGGCCGGCGGCGGGCTGCGGGAGGGAGACGGGGCGGTCAGCGGGCGCCGGCTCCCCCTCCCTCCCTCCCTCCCGTCCGGCCCGGCCTCCCCGCGCCGCCGCGATCCGCCGCTTACCCGGCTGCACAGGGCGAAAAGGAGCGCGAAGGCGAGGCGCACGGGGCCCGGGCCGGCGGCGGACATGGTCGGGGCGCAGAGGTGGGCGCAGCGGCGAGGGCGCGGGGGCCGGGCGGGCGGCGGGGGATCCGGATCCGGCTCGGGCTCGGGCTCGGGTCGGCCGGGGGCCTGGCCGGCGGGCTGTGGTCGCGGAGTGTCTGCCGGGCGGCTGCCGTCGGGGGAGCGGGCGGGCCGGGTTGGGCGGCAGGCTGCTGCTCTCTGCGGGAAGAGTGGCGGTGTGCGGCTGGGGCGGGCGGCCCCGGCTTTTATACGCTCCGGGCGGCCCCGGCTCGCCAATGAGCTGAATGGAGTCCTACACAAACAGGGACATTCCTCGCATTCCTCCCCACCTTCCTGCCTCATCAACTCACACCGGATTGATCCTGACCCCTTGACACTCAGCATTCCTCCCGTCTGAAAAAGCTGGCACACTCCAGCTCACCAAAAAAAAAAAAAAAAAAAAAAGAGGCTCAGTATTTCCAGCACCAAATAGGATTTCTTTTTCCCCTTGCCTCTTCGCACCGCTCCTGATTTATATCATTTAAGAACACATCAGCCGTTATTTTTTTCCTACACTCACTTCTGTTTCTAATAGCTGGGCCTGTACTACCCGGTGACATAAATCCTTTTAAGGGGGTGGGTAGCTGACAGCAGGGATTCCTAAAACAATCGAAAGGGCTTCCTTTTTATTATTTCTGTAATGATTTTACAGAAAATGGGTCAGTTGGTTTTAACCAGCTGAAATCCCCAAGAAGCCTACTTGCAAGCTCCTGGATCCGTCCTGGAGACGGGAGGAATCTGATCTTTTGTCACTTGAGATAACGGTTTGGATGCCCATTGCCAGACAAGAGAGAGAACAAAGCCAGGGGTCTGAGGATGCACGCAGTTTCTGGGGGAGATTTCCAGCCCTCTTGCTTTGTTTTTTCTTAGTCTATCTGGCAGTTTTATTGCTGGGGATAGAGAGAGGGAAAGGGGATGAGTGGGCATCAGTATTTCCAGAAAAATGGGTCTATCATTATGTCAGAGCAAATGGCTACATGGTGGGTAGGTGGAGGCTCTGGGGTTTGGGGTGAGAAAGTGGACAGGAAGAGAGGGGACCAGACAGGAGGGGCCAGCAAGTTTGCTCTTTACTTGGGGCATTTTAAACACAGCTGTGGGTCTTTGAGAAATTAGAGATTTTTCTTATACTAAAACCTATAATCTTCAAACATGGATTGGACTTGGTTTGTCCTGCAGTAAAAAATCTGATTATGCAACAAGAGTGGTGTACTCAGTTGTATCTGGTTATAAACTAAGTGTCAATGAAGATTATACTTTATGACTCTCTACACTTCTATGAATCACGATTGTGGTTTCTTCTGACCCAAGGAGCATGCAGCCTAATGGAGTGACATCAGGTCAAGGGAGGAACAGGTTTTATTCCCTCTGCTTGTGTGCAGATGTCAAATATGGCCCATAATGTCTAAGCACATCTCCATTTCTTATTATTGCTAGTTAGCTTCACTGAAGGCTCATTAATTGTGCTTTCCTTCAGAATATATAGAAGTGCTTTTTTGTCAATATCTCCAGTTACCATTTTATGGAAGGAAAGTGGTTCCAGGCCATCCCTTGTCTTCCTATTGTAATGCCACATCACTTGACATTGATGTTACCAATGAGTAGATTCATTTCGGTTGTTGATGCCTCAGTGTACAGGTTTCAGATAAACATATCTATTTCTGGTGCAAAGACAGGCTTTAGAAACAACACTATCGATTTATAATTTGAAAACAGCCTGTTTAATCTGGCCACGTTTCTAAAAGTTTCAATTCATTCTGCTGAAAAATAGCCAAGGAAAAAATAACCACTCCAACTTCAGCATAGACCACATCATCTGTGCACAATTACCTCGTTAAGCAGTCCACATGTCGTACAGTGCAGTTGCATGTCAACAGTGTGAATGGCCAGCAAAGGGGGCCTCTGAAGCTCAGGAAGAATTTTCATCATTGTTATTTAATGTTCTTTCCAAGCATTCCTCAAAGAGAAGAGGCCTAAAAGTTCCTATTTAAAGAAGGGACATTCCAAGTTGTGTTAATAGCCACATGCGTATTAAAGGCAACTTGGCCCCCAACTTCTTCTTCCCTTGTGGATGATTTTAAAAGTCCAAAATATGTGGGAAGCCACAGTGAAATCTTTCAAGACCTAAACCCCCAATTACATGTACCACTAATGGTTGGAAAGGTGTGGTAAATGGGGAAAGGTAGGGATATGAAGCTGCAGCCTCGCCTAAGATGGGATGTGGGCTTGGTGGTGAGCTCTCGTGGCTTGCAGGGTGAGGTAGATGGGAGCACGGTGGGGAATTTTTGAATCCTCTGGAGAGTTTGAGAGCCACCGTCAACAGCTTCAGGTGAGGCAGACTGGAGACTCTCATTCATGGAGGGGATAAATTGCTGGACTCAGTTACCGTTGGGTGACCGGGGCTGTATTCTTAGAACTGCCATTCACAAATCTTAGAGAAGTCACAAGTAGGAGCCGTATTCCCAAGTTTCCATTTATAAAATGATGATAATAATGAGATGTTTTATTTCACTGGGTTTAATGATGGTTAATTATATCAAAATTCTCAGGGAATTAGTAATTTATTTTTTTCAGTCTTTCTTGATTTTCTCTTTCTCCACAAACAAAACAAGGATATTACTATTCTGCTGGGTTGTTAAAAATATCAGATGTATTATAAAAAGAATTTGGTTTTACTGTAAAATTCACATGGTCTTTTTGAGACCTCGAAGTCTCAAAAAGTCCCTAGTTAGCTCCAAATGGATGGTTTTAGCACTGGCTAAGAAAAAATAAGCATACTGAAATATACAGAACATGGAATCTCAGAATAGAAAAATATGTTGTGCATTATAATGTTAGGTTGAGGCTTTAGGATCAAAAAAAAATTTTTTTTTTAAGATTAGCCCTGAGCTAACATCTGCTGCCAATCTTCCTCTTTTTGCTGAGGAAGACTGGCCTTAAGCTAACATCTGTGCCCATCCTCCTCTACTCCATATGTGGGACTCCTGCCACAGCATGGCTTGCCAAGTGGTGCCATGTCTGCATCTGGGATCCGAACCAGCGAACCCCACGCCACCAAAGTGGAACGTGCAAACTTACCCTCTGCACCACCAGGCCGGCCCTCAAAAATCTTTTGAAGGGTTTATAATAAAAGATTAATAGTAAGAGAGTAACAGAGAGAGAGAGGAGACACCCAAGACATTCACAGACTCAAAAGTATGTTTATATTGTGATACGGACCATCAAGTGCCAGGAAATTCAAAGGGAAAGGCTGACACTCTGTCCTTAACTCATGCCATGGGATCTGAATTCTTGCACTATTATAAATGACTCAGCAAATGTTTGTGTGCGCCTGGGCGGTAAAGTGGAAATAGTGGCTTCTTATAACTTTGTCCAACTATGACTTATCCCAACCCTTTTGATTGACAGCAGGTCAGAATTGGGAGAAAAAGTTCTTTGAATTTGTGTGCAAATGGTTAAGATGCACTAATTTTGTCTTGTAAGCAACTGTTTATCTAGCAAATGCTTTTTGGAGAGCATTTTTTTCCCCAGTGAAATGAGGAATTCACTGAGCTGGCCACTGAGTCCTATTTACAGAGCTATATAAGGTATGTGTGTCTACCCGGGCATCATTTGTACAGGACGTTTGGTTAAGTCTTGTAAGATGTTCAGCTGTGGATGTACTACATTCCTTCTCTTATGTTTTTTGTTGTTTTTTCCCCTTAAAAAAAGGTTACTTGATCAGGTATCAGACATAGAGAAAGCCTGGCAGGACTACAGGAAAGTGGCCAGACTTGGAGTGTTTGTGTACTTAAAGAAGGAATCTTGCACATTTTCAACTTTCAGTCATAGACATTTTCTTATAAGAGCCAGTAGGAGTCTGTGCCAGCCCTCAAAGCGGAAATCAAAGCTCCCAGGGAAACATACCGGAGGAATGTGACCCAGAGCCAAGACCCATACGCAATGCATACACTGAGCTGTCCCGGTTATAGGAAGTCTGGCCGTATAAGGGCATCTGGACACTGAGAGATGTGTTGTGATGCTGGGTTGGGAGTGGGCTTCCGATGTTTCTAGCATGCCTCAAATTCAGTCATGTAAATGGATTTCACCAAAAAAAAGGATGTGCCAGGAGGCTTTTTGCAAAATAGTAATAAATATTATCCTAAAATCTTCAGGGATGCTGGCTTGGCTTACGTTGCCTTATATTTGCTTAAAATGAAGGTTAAAGAGAGGGCGTACAGGCTGGGAGTTCAGAGGTAGGAAAGAAGCCCGGATGTTTACTATCTAAATTACATTCATTTTCTCCTGCTTTTTCCTGCTTATAATTAGTTCTCTGACTTTCCTAGGATATTTTCCGATGCAAAGGTGTTTGTCACAAGGTAGTCAGGGCTGTTCCATGTGGTCTGTGTCTTATGTTTGCCTCTTTATTTGCTTGCTTGTAGATGGAGTTGAGGGTTAGAGAAGAGAGAAAGGAAAGAAATTTAAAAATATGGTGTTTATTACTTGTCGCACTATTTTATTAGTTTAATCAGAATCCTGTGTTGCCTCTCCGCTGCTGGCATTAATCTGAGATGGTGCTGGAGGACGTGTGTGCTGCTACTGATGGAGTATCTCTAACACTTCCCCTGACGGATGGGTGACTCAAGTTTATTACAGTTTAGCAACCAGGAGTATTTACAACTGTTTGTTTTTTCAACCTAAATGGGAAGAGTCCCCTTGGGGACACTCAACAGTGATAAGTGAGTGGGAATGCAAAGGGGGGGTGGGTAACCATTCTTTCCAATGAGTGATTTGGAGAAACCAGATCCATAGGTTTAAGAGGAAGAGAGAATTTGAGACTAGATAACTTATTTCCAAGAATGAGAGTAAGTGAAAGGAGAGATCATTTCGAAAAGACTAGTGTAAAATATATGTGACTACGTCCCTAGAGATTCTGCTGGGGGGAGTGGGCAAACCAAGCTGGCCCCCTCATTCATCCTTGGAAATGTGCTCCTACCTCCTGCCAAGAAACCTGAGGCCCCTTCTCACAACATCAGGCCTCCCTGGAATACTTTTTGAGAATCACTTGGTAGAACGCGCGGAGGACTGACTAGAAGCCTGGAGGTGTGAGTTCCATGCCCGCCATTTACCTGCGGTGTGAGGTCAGGGCAGCCCTAATCCTCTCTGAGCCCCACATTTCCCACTTGCTCAGAGTTATTTTTCAGCCCAAGGAGACAATATTTATGAAAGTACTTTTACATGATGTATTAGGATTTTAAATTGATCTATCTCTTCTGTTCTTCACTGGCTCTTCCTTGCCCTTGAGACTAAGTCCACCTGAGCTTTGAGTTTAAAAGCCCATCACAGTCTGACTTTATAACACCATTCATCTTCGTGGGGATTTTAGGGGGTTTAAACTCTGTGAGAGCTTAGAGAAAATCAAATCCTACTTCTCCCCTTTAAGTCAGATGCCCAGAATTGATAGAGACGTTGAAAAAATGAAACTTTTTGATTTGTCTTATGCCTCTTATATCCCTTACATGTCACCTGTATGAGAAAAATATGATAAGACATTTCGCTTTTAGTTTTCAGGATACATAAAAGGGAATTCTATATCCTGCTTACTTTAATCACATGATAGCATCTGTTTCCTTCATTTCCATTTCATAGTTTTCATTCCATTTTTTTGGGTGGGAGGAAGAGATTTCAAAGAGTTCTCCTTTCCTCAATGAAAAGTTTGTAAACTGCCACTAATCCCTAGGTAAGAATATGGTGTGTAAATATTAAAAAAAAAACTAAAAATGTATTAATTGCCTCTGTCCATGATATTTTCTTTAAATTATTTATCTCTCAGAAACCAAGATGCGCCCTTTTCCTTAACATAATGACACAGACATTTTACACTCCACATATATTTGGGTTGACGTTTTTCTTTCATTTCATTTTATAATGTGAACTGTGCTACATAGTTAAGTTTTCAAATTAAATGGAAGTTTTAATTTTCAAGTTACACAGAAATCTTCAAATTAAATGGAAACTGATAGCTAGTACAATCTAGTATGCTGACAACAAAGTTGTTTCTGAAACATTTTTCTAAGCGTGAATTTTTAAATAACTGCCTATGGGAATCACATATTCAAATCTGAACACGTGCATAAGGCTTTTTGAGAGGGTGTCTTCCCTTCTAGATTGGGGCTTGCACCATATGTGAAGAAGACAAGCACACTCTAGGTAAACTCTTGACATCATCAGATCTGAAGTAAAAGTGAACTGATGCATTGTTTAATTTGACATTAGGATGCACAGCGCCAATTTTGTCTGATCAATTTAACAAGAATGCTTCTTAGAGCTCTGCCTGGATGCCTGAAATGGATGCCTATATGGTTGTTTCACCAGAAATTTATGTAGAAAGTTTATATACAAATCCCTTTCACATACACTGTCTCATTTCGACTTCATAACAACCTTGGGAGGTATTATTCTCCCCATTTTACAGGTGAGAAAACTGCGGTCCAAGAAGGCTAAGTACCATAACACAAGCTTGGCTAGAGGTGGAGCGGGCATATGTGAATTTGAATTCTGTTCTTCTAAAGGGAACACCCTTCCTCTTCTTCCAAACTCCACTGGCTTCTTTTCTTCATATTCTATCTACAGTGATCTCTGAACACCGTACATTCTTAAGACAGTTATCTCAGATCTCCTTAAACAAAGCACACACCCTAGAAGGCACATAAAACCCGGTGGGCTAATTGGCACCATCAGTATTATCCTGTGGTCTGAGAGAAGCCTGAAGTAGAAAGATAATGTTTACTGATCTGTATTAGGAGATCCTTGGGCTTAGATAAAGACTTATTTTTTTGACAATTAGGATTTTTGTGATTTTGCTGTGTCAACCGATGTGCTGCTTCTTATCCACTAATAAACTGATGTAGCTAAAAAAGGAAAAATGAATCAAGATGATGAGTATGCTCTGGGAAGCTTAATATCAGGGTGTATACTACTGTGACATCAGCCTCAGCCCACACTGAAAATGTGCAGCCTGTAGCTCAGTGCAATCTTGTTTATGCTGAGGCTCCCACCAACCACACGCATCGTAAAAGTCTTCTTGAATAATTGCATCATTCACTGATAAGCTATCCTCATGAATTAATACCATGACCAAGTCTTAGGCAGGCTGTTGGCACTGAAGCAATATCTACTATCAACATAGGTTTTTTCCCTTAATAGACATGTCCCAGCATGCTATTGACATAGTGCTTGTTTTATGATCTTCATCCTCAGTGAAAATGCACTGTCCTTAAACTGAATACAGTTCATCTTTCAGGCTTGTAGCTTTTCCCTTCTGTCCTTTTGCCATGAAATGATTGCATTTGAATCACGACTGATCTCATGTTGTTGATGAAATGAGATCTACGTGGTGACTACCCATGGCAGAGATTGAGAGTGTTGTCTAGGAATGGCAGGTTTATGAGGGAATTTTCTTATTGACCCATGCATGTGTGTGAAAGTTAACAAATATAGGGTAAAATTTCATAGAACCCGAGACTTGCTAATGTCTGCAAATATTTCACCATTAAGCTGTTTCTCACACATGGATGGTGAAAGCTTACTTTGTTCAAATGAATCTTTGTGGCGTTTTCTTCAGTTCTAATGGCTCTCTGTTGATTCTTCTGACTCATGTGTTTTCCCCTGCCGTTTCCATATATGGCCGATCCTGAGACTCCGGGTGCTTGCCTTCAGCTCCGGTAGGTGAGTGAGCAAACTTCCCGGCCAGCGTCAGGTAGACTTTGAACCAGTTTTACTTTGCAGTGGGGCAGGGCACTGCCACAGCCAAATGTAGCCCCTGTTGGCTTTGACTGCTTTCCAGGCAGGCCCCTCCCTCTCCAGTCAAGCCTTTTCCTGGCCAGCTTCCGAAGGAGCTGCCAGAGGGGGCGGGCCCACGGCGTGGTGGTACCACTTCTGCTTCTCTGATGTTCTCATCTTACTCACTGAAGCCTGGTCTTAAGTTCGAGAGGGCTCAGGAACTCTCATCTTCTACATTTCTCATGCATCACATTCAACTTTCCAAGACGGGAAAATGACCTTATGTTGAGCAGAAATGGCAATCTGAAAGCCATTTTGTCTGCAGTAAGTGCCAAGGACTGAGGGAATTCTTAGACTCTGTGTATGTGAGGGCAGGTGACCCATGGCAGCACCAATGCACCAAAGGCAGTGATGGGCGCATCATCTGGCATCCTTTAGAGGAGCACTGATGACGGTTGTCACTTTGCTAGGGTTCCTTATTGTTCCTGGCAGTGGTGGTGGTAGAGAAATGCTACTGTTTTACTATTGCAGGCAGCCCAATATTCAATCAAACTAGGCCTAGAAAAACAAAGGAAAAAGAAGAGATATCAATAGATCATCTGAAAAAAAAACTTTGGTGTTTACATCTTATTTTTAAGATCTCAAGAATAAAGCCTCACAAAATAAACTTGATTCATATGTAATTAAACAAGGTTTTCAACAATTCTAGTTTGACATTCTAGTATGAAATTTTATTACTTAAAATAGGTTAATGCTATAGTTTAAAGCGTTTCATAAAATTAGCCACCATTTTGGATTTAGCTAGGCCAGATCAAAAAATCAGTTGTTTAATAGAAATAATATGAAATTCATTTGAATACAGAATTTGCTGGCCTTCGTGTTTCTCTTTCTGACTATTTCAGAAGAGGTCTTTTTTTCTTCTTTATTTCATTATTTCACCATTTTATGACATGTGTAACGTCAAGAAAACTCCTTGATTCCGCTGAGCCTCAGTTGGCTCCTCCCAACTTGGAGATTCTAACAGTTCCTACCATATAAGATTGTTGTGACAATTTGTGAGGATTAAATACCCAATATATTGTAAAGCACCAAGGAAAGCTTGCCACAGAATAAGTGCTCAATAAATGTTCGTTAAAGTAAAATAAAACTTTCCTTTTAGTTCATCACTAAATATTTTCAGATATTAAATTTCTGCCTTAGCACATTTGCCAAATGTTAGCACTTAGCCCAGTAGGTTTCGGGGTCATGCATATGTAGATCACACAGAAAGAAAGGAATGTTGTGACAGTTTCTGTTTACAGCGTTTTTCTAGCAAGACACATACCATTGTTATGTCACTTTGAATGATGTATGAATTGTGATTCTGTCCTTAGAATCCCGTTTTCTGGGTTTTTTTTTTCTTTTTTGCCATCAAATTGCCACAGGGGGGAGTATAAGTTCTTGAAAGAAGCAGAGAATACAGTTAAGGAATTTGATACCAATTATTATTATTATTAAGAATGCCCACATCTAAAACATCACAACAGATTATATTAACACCCATGAGAAAGTAGAAATATTTTATTAATAAATAATAAATTAGGATTTGATAATCCAATAAATTGGATTTGATAATTTTGTGATAGTTGCAAGAACAATACCTAGAAAATGCCTCTGTGTGACATGGAGAGGTGAGTGTGTGTGTGTGTGTTTGTGTGTACACACATGGGCAATATTCGTGCTACAGGAGAGGGAAGAAAATTTAAGTTTCTAGTTTTTGCCATTAAAGTCGTGAAATAGAGAGAGGAAGAGAGAAAGAAAGTGAGGAAGAGCTAATATATATAAAATGAAGATGAGAATGGCGTGGGTACAGTAACGTGACACAGCCTCGCAATATGGATGGTAGGGATCCCATTGTGCACATATGGGGAAATTTAACCTTATGAAACTCAAGAGCTAGATAAGACAATTCCAAACCAGAGAGAACTGTACAAGTGGAGAATGAAATTTCCCTTTGAATAATACAATAGCGTTTGATAACTACAAAAACTGTGACCTAATTTTACAATACTAATAGCCAGAAACGTGGTTATTTCTTCTGTCTCTTTGGAGAAAGAGAGACACAACAAAAGTCCTAGGGAAGCGGAATAGAGAGATATAAAGGGTGGGCAGGTTGACTATGGCAGCAATGAGACCCACCCCAGTTGGGAGATGATCATCTTTGCAGACAGTTGGTCAACCTTCCTTCTATGTCTCTGCTTCTCCCAAAAAGTCCTCCTCCAGGGCCTCCTGATATGCCACAGCTGAGACCACCTTTCCCCTGCTCTTCCTCGCTTGCCCCCCTCTCCAGTTTGGTGCAATGTTCTGAAGAAAGCTGCCCTAAAGATTCTTATTCTGATGGGCTTTCTTTGGGTATCTCCTTACAGCACACTAACTGACTTTCTGACTCAAGGACTTTGTAGCTGGCTCATGCTCTTCCATTACAGCCCAGCTCCTGCCACCATGAGGGGTTACCCCAATATCCGCCAGAAAAACTATCCAAAGTTACTTCTCATTTCTTGCTGCCTCTTCCGTTAAGCCAACTAGGACTCGCTCCAAACCTTGCCATTACCTTGAACTGCTCCATCCTCTCGGGTCCTAAACCATCTGCCCTCTCCTGCTGTATCTCACTCACTTACCTTTTACATCACTTCTTTGACCTCATGGAGACCTGGATCTCTTGCCTCCTTCTTTTTCTTATGACCACATGGCTTTGCATGGCTTTGCTTCCTTCTCTGTCTGTCATACCATGTTTTGTGTCAACAGTCTATTGTTAGTGCTTCTGGTATTCAGCCTCCCAACCTTTTTTCAAGCCAACTCCCTACCTTAGTTGTTCCTATGCTGCCTGCCGTACGTTGTGGTCTCCAGTCTCAGCTGGGCCCTCAGTTCTGCTGTGTTGTGCTTTTAGTTGCTCTGGTCAGCTCTTTCCTACCTTCTCCTTGTGTCCCTTCCAAACCTCCCTGCTTCCCTCAAGGTTCCTCCCCTGTCCTCCACCTCTCAGGACAGCCGTCCTTCCTACACAAGACTGTCAGGCACGAACAACTCAGGCCTCCCTCCCCAGGGTTGATGGAGCCTCAGCCTCATATTCACTCTAGAGTAGAGCTATTTAAATTTAAATGAACCAAAATTTAAAATTCCATTCCTCTGAAAGGAATGGGCAAAAGGGGTTATAGTGGTACCTATGTATTGTGATTGGATAGAAAATTAGACTATTGGTGGTGAGCACAATGCAGCCTGTACAGAAACTGATATATAATAATGGGCACCTGAAATTATACAATGTTATAAACCAATATGACCTCAATAAAATAATTGAACAAAAAAAGATAGATTAACAAGAAAAAAAATTCAGTTTCTCAGTTGTACTAGTTGCATTTCAAGTGTTCAGTAGCCACGTGTGGCTAGCAGCTGCTGTACTGGATGGTGTGTAGAACCTTAACATCACTGCAGACAGTTTCATTGGATAGCAGTGGTTCAGACAGACTTCTACTTGTGCTTTTTTTTGTCTCCAGTGGAACCATGTTCTTTTCACATTCTCTTGTCTTTCGATTTCCTTTTCTCTAGTAGCTTCTTCTCAGCCTACAAAGATGTGCACATTTTCCTCAAATAAAAAAGAAAAATCCCCAAACAAAAGAAAACAACATTCTCTTTGTCCTACACATCCCTCTATATACTGCTTTCTTTTTACTCTGAAGCTCCTAAAACACACACGTACTCATGCACACAATGACACACACACACAAATCGTCTGTATTTACCTTTGAGTTACCAGTCACTCCACTGCAATGAGGCTCTAGCATTGCAAATTGCCGCCAAATAACCTCTTTGTTGCCAAATCCAGTGGCTTCTTTTCAGTCCTTAGATAACTTCATCTCTCTGTGGGCATTGTAGTTGAGTCCCATCCTCTCTCCATCTCTTTGATCATTTCCTTTGGTCTCCCTTGAAGTGTTATTTCCCTCTGCCTACTCCTTTGATGTTGGTGACCCATAGTTTTTCCCTGGTCCTCTTCTTACTTACATGTTGTTCAGCGGCCACATTGTTGATGGTTCACTGCTCTCTGGCTCTCGACCAGAAACTCTGTTCTGAGTTCATCTGTGCTGCGTGCGGGACCTTAGTCTGAATGTCCTACACAGATCTTAAAGTAAGCATATTCAAAACCAAGCTGATTCTCCCCACCCCCAAATCTGCTCCCTGCAACGTGTTCCCAGTCTTAGTGATTGGAACCACCATACCAACTCTATATTGAAGCCAGTACATTGTTCAATATTCTTTTTTCTCTTTCAACTCTTATACTTAATCAGTCATAAAGCTCTGTGGATTCCATCTTCTCATTATATCTTCCCAACACATCATGCCATCAGTGTCTTCTTTGAGAATCACTGCATTAGTTTTCCTGTTATTAACTGGTCTTTTGACCTACACTGTTTGCCCTCTGCAATGTATTCCCTCCAGAATTTATCAATGTGAAGCGCTTACTCACCTAACACCTTCGCTTAGTTTCCAATGCCTCCAAGATAAGGCCTTTTGTCTGGTTCTATTTTCTCCATTCTTATCTCTCACTACCCACCACCCCTGCCCTATTGCCTGTTTTCCAGTTCCTGATTTGCTCCAGTCAGTTTCAATAACTTACAGTTTTATCATGCTATTTCGTGCCTTTGTAACTTGCTCACGTTGCTTAGCCAGCACTCGGAGGAGCTGTAAGGTGCGTTTATACTCAATGAACTTTTGACGGTAGTAGGAGCTGATCGTGTGCATATACACTCACACATGGACATACTCAGTGGAACAAACATTTTATAGAAACGGTATTTATTGTTACTATATGTGATACCTTTGATATTTTAAAATCTATTCCATTCCATTTTAGCAAAATGCTGGTCTTAACCTCCAAGCTTATGTTACTGTCTAATTGAACTCACATATTGAGAATGAGATACACATATATGTGTGCGTTTGTGTATGTATGTATCTATCTGTCTGTCTAAGGATGGGCTACCTGAATAAGCAGTGGAGGGACATGGGAGATATTGGGGGGATGTGGGATGTGAGATTTGGGGATCCTGTGGGCATATTGGAACCACTAAGGGAGCACCTGTAGTTGCTGTGAGACCTCTGTGTGGAATCCAAGTGAAATCAGAGCTGAGACACAGAGAAAACCTGAGTTCTTGGTGCTAAATCAAGCTTATTGGTTTCATGAACAAATACGGCCCCTTTTTTTTTGTTGTTATGATTTCTGGATATTGCAGTACAAAATGTTCTAGCTGATACAGCCTTCACCAATGTGAGAGAGATATAGTTTTACTTTCCCATTTATATTTTCTAATGTGATTGCTTATAACATTTTCTAATGCTATCATAGTATTAGGACATAACAGTACTTTCCAGGCTTAAAGAAAAAAAATGTTTTAATAATGGAATACATAGAAAATGATAACATTTTAATGGCATTTTGGGGCAAGGCTTTCTAACAGTTCTAACATTTTGGAATTTTAAAGGTATAGAAATTCCTTTGGTTTAAAGATATCAAAGATCATAGGGGCGCTTACTGGCAAATTGCTACCTTTTTTTTAAGTTTCTAGGTAATTTAAGGTATTTCTTGGAAGTTGACTTCTGAGTATTTGTGAATAACCTCTCACACAGCATCAAGTACAAACAAATCCACCATTGAATGAATTTCTTATGTAAAATTTGGGAACTAGCTAAACTTTAAAATATTGTATATTTAGCTAGAATTGTATAATTACTAATGTCTTAGGAACTATGGTGATTTATACTATAGCATATTTACATCAATTCACAGGAATTTTGTATTTATTGATTATGTAAATAAAATTTCTGAGGCTCATGTATTCATATCTGGTAAATGTATGTTTTCAGAATACTAGGGAATATAGTGTTTGTTTTATTCAAGCCATAATTTATTAAAGTAAATAATTCTCTAGAAAATTGAATAGTAACTCTAGTAGGTGTTTAGGAAAAGTTGCTGATTAGTTGACTGGCTGAAATAATTTTGAAAATTAATGCAATTGTCAAAGTTACCTAACCTTAGACCAAAGAAGATCTTTGAGGGAAGTTCTTCCAGACTAATAAATCTATGTGAATGCCCCAAATTAGAAGTGGATCAGTCATTGTTGTTTCCCTCTCGATGAGGCAAATAATTCACATATATTTTGAGCATTTGATATATTTCTAACATTGTTTTCAGCACAGGGGGATATTAAAAGATACCTAGTTCGTGTTTACAAGGAGGTTACAATCTATTGGCAGCAGCAAGTTATACATGACTAAGCGTTAAACTGATGATCCTCACAGTTGTGTGACGTGGGAACCACAGGACATTGAAAAGTCTAGAAGATTGGTGTGATGTAATATTTCGTGACCCTGAACTTAGAACTTCTGAGGAACTGCGAGGCATGGATTCTGATAGAGCCGCATGCAATGAAGCCTGGTGCTCTCGCTCAAGTGTTGGTGGGTTGGTGGCAGGCCATTAAGTGTTTATGGAGGAGCACAGCAGTAACATTCCACAGTCAAGAGGAAGAAATAGCCAGTATGGAAAAACGTGGTGTGACTTTTTTATGGACATAAGCTGGGATAAAGGACAAGGAAGACAGGAACAGCACGAGCATTCCTGACCTTCGGAATGGCGTGAACAGTCTTGACTTTGCAAATGCTGCGGCATAGATGGAAGAGAACAGATGGGCTGTTTTGACCTCAGCCACCCTGGAGATGAATTGGAAAGATTAAGGAAGGGACTGCAGTGTAGGAACCAGAATCCTAATTTCTTTCTTTTTCTCTAATGTTGAATACCTCACTTTTATTTTTAGTCCTCTAGACTTTTAAAACATATATATTTTGCTTTATAATTTTCAGGGCTTGGAATGTTAACAAGACTTTTTGCAGACTTATACGGTAAAATTAAGACAGCCTCAAAACTAAGACTTAGTAATCCTGAAATTGTTGTTGGCCTCCTTCTGTTTGTCCTCTTGCTTCAATACATAGTATCTATTATTTTTTCTCTCCACAATCTAAAAAGTGCCTGGCATCTGGAAAAAACACAAAGCGCAATAAATATTTGTTGAATTAAGGCATCTTTCTTGAGGGCAGATATTATATTTTTTCTTCTCTTTATGATTCACCATGACTCCTACGAGGCTGTTTTGTGCACAATGGACATCCAATAACTATAAAGTATTGAAAATGTTTATATTGTTGCGGAGCAAGCATGACTACAGTGAATATTACTTGGCCAAGCTGTCTCACGAATTCATTCATTCAGTCAGTCAGTGATGGGTGCATTCATTGGACACTGTGCTAATGTGGGGGCGATTAATCTAATGGTGGTTGTAGCAGTATTTTCATGTCTTTGTGCCTTTGTACAGGCTGGCTGAATCTTACTCATGCTTCAACTCTCGGCTCACATGGCACTTTCTCCTTTGGCATTCCAGGCTGGGGTAGGTGCTTGTCCTTTCATAGTCTTTCTCTAACTGGGTGGTGACTTGCCTGTAGCCCTTTCGGCTGGAGCTCCACAGATCAGAACTGAGTCATTCACCTCTGTATCCCTAGCACCAAGCCCAGTGCCTGGTTTACAGATGTCACTTGATGAAAGTTTGTCGAGTAAGTGTTTGTAGAACACATGGAATCTTTAATGATGGTGTTGTCAGATACCTGGCTTTGAACTAGCAATTTAACTTTTAAGTATTGAGCTCAGAAAACCAACTAAAAAAAAACCTAACAGAATTATAACTATTTGGAGACAAAAGATGAGTTAACAAGAAAGAAAACTTGAAAAGTCACAAAAATGTGATATAAATTATAAGGTGAAATGTATATTACCATTGATAAACTATTCATGTTGGGTGGCTATGTACACTTTTTATTCTGGCAAAGTTTTACTGTGCATCTAGTGTTTTTGTTGAAACAATGCAGGCATCCCTGTCAGTATGCACTGAGCCTGAGAACAGGGCAGCGGAGACCTTAGAGGTCATTCAGTCCAAATACTCTTAACCAAAGAAATAAAACCAGATTTCAGAGTGCACAAAGGCAGGCACAGTTCAGTGCTACAGTCTTGTCTGTTCCACAGTGGGCAGAGGAGCCCCTCTAACTCTGCCACCACCAGTCCTTCCACTACGTCATCCTGCTTTCCCAGGAACCACCCATGTGCAGTCCAGGAGACAGCTGTGGGGGGCTTGGTGGATGGTGGGTGATCTCCCTCTTCATGCACACAGCTTCCCTGTGGCCATCCAGGTGCTGTGAAGGAAGAGGGGAGTTGCCATGCTACAGGTCTCCCCACAATCTACAAAGATGACCCTCACATATATGGCTAATAACAGTAGTGGCTGCCATTCATTGAGGACTCTGCCAGACTGATTACGTAGGTTAACTCAGATCCTCACATCGCCATGCAAGTATGTAAAATTTCCTCCCTTTTTACACATAAGGAGAGTGGGGTTGGGGGAGACTCTGTAACAAGTCCATGTCACAGAACCAATCAGTGGCAAAGGCAGGTTTCCCACTAGGCCTCTCTAACTCCCCAAATTCCATAGGTTTTTCCAGACACCACATCACCTTATAAAGGAAAGAGAATATAGTGACCTATCAATATTTGTTAGGTAATACCGTATATCAAGAAGAACAAAGCAGAATGCTTTCTGTAGAGTTTAAGTACTTACCTACCTGAATGTGTATGTGATTCTTCAGAAGAAAAAAAATCACCCTTTCATATAGATTTCATACCATTATAGTAAGTTAGAATCTCATGTAAATATGAAGCAGAATGACTGAATTCAGGAATTTTTAAATTTTTCTTTTTAGTAACCATTGCATCAGTAGAGCATACATTTTTTGTTTACTTGTATAATAAGAAAACTACCAGTTTTTCCTAGAATTTGTTAATTCCTTGGAAGAAATGATAGAAGTTGTCTAATGTACACAATATTCTCCTTGAAGCCAGTGTAAATGCCTACCACATTATTTTTAGATTGAACTGGATTTTTTCTAAATTTAAAAAACCTAATTAAAATATAATTGTTAATGAAGGCATGATGTTTATTCAAAGTTTAAGTTAATAAAAACTGTCTTCTTAAATTCCCAACTTAACACTCAAAAAATTTATTTTTGACCCTCTCAGAACCAAATAAGTAATGATTGTTATCTTTAAGTTAGAAATGGGGACTAATTAGTTTTAAAATATTTTTCAAAAACTTGGCAATGTTGTTTGTAACAAATACAATGGAATCTACTACCATGTCCTTATTTATTTGATTGTGAGTTTTTTCAGTCCACACCAGAACTTTTTGAGAATAAATAGAATTTCTATATTAGGTAAACATGATTTTTTACTTTCTATGAAGACATGTGCCTTTATTCAGTTGGAGGCTAGAGACAGCTCACGTATCTTGGGTTGGGTGATAGTAATGATTTCCTTCTGTCCTCAGAACGCTGTTTGGAAGATAAGTCAAAACAAATGCAAAATGAGGAAGAAGACTAGTTACTCTTAGCACGAGTGGATTTTTGTCTCACAAGGGGATTTGATGAAGTCTATTATTTTCCCCAGAAACGCCTCAGGCCCAGCTCCTACTTGTCTTTATTTTCCCCATATCTCTAGAGGAGAGCTTTGCACATTAGTGAGTATGAGTTGACTTGACTTGACTTTAGCTTGGCTGGATCAGGCTGATCTTTAGTCAACTGGTACCCTAAAGGTGTGGAGTTACAGCATTCCCTTCTGCTAACTGCTGTGTAGAACTATTTCCTTCTCCATATAACTCTTGGAAATTCTCTCAGATAGTCACGAAGGGTGTGAAGTGGCTGGGAATTAATGCAGGGTATTACAGACTCAATAAGCCACCCTTGTTAGATTTCTTGTCCCTTCACCTTGAATTAGAGTATCAGAAGCTATGCATAAATGTAAACTCTGAGCTTCACTACTCTTAAATTCTGCTGGATCATTTAGGTAAAGAGTTTGTCTTTCATGTGATGTGTTTACATATGGATGAAGGTGGTGCAGTCACTTTCACAGAGAGCTTTACAAAGTAGAGACTTCTACAGCTGTCTGAATGTTATGAAGGTGAGTGATTACTGTTATCAGGCAATCGAGAGAACCAACACTGGCGTTAGAAGATGAATGGGTAAAACAATATAGAGTCAGTGTTTTGTGGGTGTATATATAAAAAAAGGCCTAGAATATTAAATCAAAAGTAAACCAAACTGAAAATTCACTAAAATTGGTGGCTTTTTCCTTTTAATTTTATACTCATTTGATGTGTGAACTCATTCTTGATGCATATGTTTAACCAAAAATTTAAAAAACAAAGGAAAATTAAGGTCAAATTTCTACCTCTCCTCTCCACCCCCAAAGAAGGAAGTTAGAAGTATTTAACCCACACGTTTTAACTGGGTTGACCGCTTACAGCTGAGTTGACCTAAATGGTTATAAAAGTTCTACATAGAAGTGTTAGTAGAGATTGTTGATGGGCAAATCTTGACTGGAAGGAAAATGTAATTTGCACTTTGAATATACAACTAGGAAATTTAGGAACAAGAGTTTTCTGTTTAGCTTGTTGTGAAAATAACACCATGTCCTTTGGTTCCAGGTAGCAGGATGAAGAAACGACTGAAGGAACCTGACTTCCTACCATGAAAAAGGTCTGGTGTGAAAGAAAGGAATACCTGTGAAAAGTCAAACATCTCATCACATACAAACCAAATCTTCCCAGGTGGTATTTCCATTTGTAAACTAGATTTTCATTCGACATAAATATAGCAAACAATATGTGTGTTTAATTTCGGTTTCTTTTTTCTTGAAAACAAAGGCAAAGCCTCTGTCCACTAAGATGAGTAAACCTTAAGCAGTGTTTGCTAACTACCCTGTCTTCTAAATGTGGCCTCTCTAGGGTGTATTTAATGTGGTTCATTTTCAGGAAGTGGCAGAGGAATGAAGAGTCATTCAGGAAATATTGACAATTTTACTCGTATCTATAGGAAAAGTCTTGTGAAACAAAGGAAACCATTTTTTAAACTGTCTTAGAATAGTTTTTTTAGGCACAGTTTAGGACAGTGTAATAGAAATTAAAGCATGAATGTTATTTGCAGTTATTCCTTCAATAACAATAATTATCATACCGGTTTTGGTGATTAATACTACTACTGACGTGACTCCATAAAACCCATGTGGATTTTTATGTAGGTAAAATTAGAGTTGTTTTTTTCCCTCTTAAAGCTTGGACTATGTATTTAAAGACTTGTCCAAAGCCACATAGCCACTTAGTGGCAGAACTGGTGCTAAATGCAGATTTCCTGATTTTAGCTCTGTTGCCATTGTTTTTTTTTTTTTTTTCCCCATTACTTTAGCCTATTTTATTTAATTTACTGTGAGGAAATATGTTCTGAGGAAAATAAAAATAAATGGAAAAGAGTAAAATGAATTCTAACTTATGGCTGTTGTTTTTAGTAATTTTCAACATTCTGGTTTATTTCATTCCCAAGCTATTCGTGTCCCGCAGTGGACGTCGATGTGCGGCACTGTGGCATGGTGGTTCCGAGCATGGGCTCAGCAGTCAGACCACTTGGGTGAGGCTGCTGCTGCCCCTCAGTGAGTGTGAGAGCTTGTGTCTCAGCTGCCCCTCTGGAAAACAGGGGTGTAGTAAAATCTACTTTTGGGGATTGTTGTGAGAATTCAAAGAAGTGTGGTTTATTTAAAGTGCTTAGGATAGTGTTGATGTATATAGTAAGTACCCACAAAATGTTAGAAATTATTTTACTTACTTTCATATTATCAAGGAAGATGAAAGATTTACTATCCCAAATTAAAATACAAAAAAAATTAGGGATCAAGTGGAAATTCACTTTCTGGAGAAGGGCTTCTCAGTATTCCCATGACCTCTCTTGTAGGCATTGTTAGATCATGATGTGAGCTCATTAAGGCCATTAAGTGAGAAACAGGAGAATAATGTTTTCAACTAGTAAAAACTTCATAAACCAGGTTAATTAGCAGCTTAGTTACTAAGTTAAATTATTTTCCTTTGAAACTTAGGCTTTATGTTAAAAAAAATTTGTTAAATAGACTAGGAAGTCCTTTTAGATGTGACATTAGCTCTCAGAAAATAAGCATTGTGATGAATTCTGGGTAAATGAATTTAAGACATGGATTCCATATTCATTAAGTATGGAAGTTTAAAAATTATGAAAGTCTTGGGAATGTGTCTTAGAAAATCCACCCAAAACTAAGCAACATGAAAGTAATTTCTTTTTTGGTCCTGATTATAAAAGTTGACAGCTTCTTTCTTTTCTCATCTGGTTAAACAGGTACGTAGAATTAGAGACTTCTGGAGTTGGAAAAAATAATTAGGATCACGTGGTCTTAAAGTTTTTCAAATTTCTAACCATAGCACCTATTGAACAAATGTACCTTTCTACAGAAGATTCCGTGCAAAAGGAGCTCCTGTGGTTGTTGCACTTAAAGCAAAAACATTATCTTCTTGTGAATGATTTTTATTGAGTAGCTAATTTGGTCATTGCTGTGAGTCACAATTCCTATGGGCTGGAGGCCCCCTGATCTCTGATGGATGGCTAGGCCACTGATGAGGTTGAATAATGCTGAGGATGAGGGAGCTCTCTTGTAGTCTAATCCAGTGGAACCTGAGCTGGTGGTAGTGGATTGTAGATCTCTTGACAGAAATATATCTCTTTATGTAATTAGCGATGGCCAAGGTCTCTGTTTACTCTAACTAGTCAAAATTGATTTAAGCCTAGAGTATTTCCTCTCAGTGATTGGGCCTCATTCATTAGCCACGATGTAGACAAAATAAAAGACTCCCTTTGGCAGGGAAAATTGATTGAAGCCCCAGAGACCCATGCAACAAAGCCAAGCCTTACTTCAGGATTCCTTGCCTTCTTGAAGCCTTGTTCATATTAAAGTTCAGGATTCTGAGGGTTACCCAGCACCCCTGACACGAGTGCTCACCTAATTGTCTGCCACCCTGACACTGAGTTGTGCCTCTCCTTGTTTGCTACAGTCAGTCAGGTTGTGTTTATTGCCTGCTAGCATGGTAGGCTGCTCACCTCACAGTGAACCCTGCATAGCCTTATTCTACCATGTCAAGCTTGTTTACTGATCCGTGAACCTTATGGAGGGTGTCTGGTTGTCTTTTGATACCTGTATCAGGATCCATGCATCTGTGCTTGCTTTTGCCTGAAAACTCACCTCATTCTCTAAGCATTCTATGTGATAAAGTTTGTATTGAAGACTTCAGTTTCTGTGATGGAATCACCTGTAATGGACAAATCCTTCTGCAGTCAGTGACGATAAAGCTGGACAGAATATGTAAGACAATAGATTGAAGGCATTAGAGAGCAACCAACATAGTTACTAAGACATGAGGGGATTATGATCCTCGAGAGAAATGGAGCACATAAGCTGAGGTCAGATTCTCCCTGGCTTCTTCTATGACTGCATTTTCTAAATCACAGCACAAGTGAATGAAGTATAAGAAGAAAGTGGCATTGTTACTGGACTAGGGAGAAAGAAGTCAGAATTTGGGGCACAGTGGCCTAGGACAAGAGGGGCAAATTTCTGGAGAGAACTAAACCATAGAAAAGTAGCCAAATATCTGCATATAATTTGGCCGAAGTCATTTACCAACTAGTCTGCACATAAGCAGGGTAAAGAGTCCAAGAAACCCAGTACAAAAGAACATCTGGATGGTCAAATAGCTGAGCTGGGATATTTGTAGCCACATGGTACTGGGGAGAGAGATAGGAACTCAAGTGCTCCCAAGGTAGAGGGGAATTGATAAACAACTCAGGCTTTCTATGGAGACCCTACCCTCTCTGTCAACCCTGGAGTAAGGACCTTACCCTAGGAAAGTTGAAATAGATAAGCCCTAACAGAGCTTTAAATCAAGCCTAGACAGGATCAAGTGATTCACCACAATATTTTTTCTGAATGTCAGAAAAAACTTGAACTTTCTTTGAAGGAAGATATCAGTCAGAGCCTCCATAATATTCAAGATTCAGTAAAAATTTGCAAGGCATGCTATAAAAAGGAGAGAAATGACTAAAACCCAACAGAAAAAAGTCAATAAAACCCATAGATGATTTAGATATTGCAGATATCAGATAGGGACTTTAAGTTTATTAATATGATCGAGAAGGAGAAAATAGATGAAAAGATTACTTCAACTGAGAATTGGAATCTATATAAACTAATCAAATGTATATTCTTGAACTGAAAAATACAATACCTAACATTAAGAACTTTGGATGTTTTGAACAGCTGGGTGAACACGTCAGCACACAGGACTAATGAACTAGAAGACAAGTCAGAATAAACTAGCAGAGAATGGAAGACAGAATGGAGCATAAAAGACATGTGATACACAAACTGACTTCTCAACTCACTCTACTCCAGAAAGAGAGTTCATACTTAGGAGCTCTGCAAATAGCTTCTCTCCAGACTATTGGATGCTATTAGAAACATGCTTAGACACATCTAATACCGTTGCTCATTCAAAGCATTTGAGTTTTCAAGGAAACTTAGAGAACTGAGAGATACGTTTGTTAAGTTTAATTTTAGTGGAAAATTTGTTTCCTTTAAGTGATATCTTTGCCAAAATTTGACAGCTTCTGAAAAGAGAACAAAGTTAAAGATTCTGGGGAGTAGGAATAATCTGGATCAAGTTTTCTTCCTATAGGAAATAACACAATGTCATAAGAATGTATTACTATTTCCATGTTTTTGTTCTCTTTTACTCTTATTCTGGTTTTCATTTCACAACTGTTTGGATCAGTAGCAGATCCCTGCCCCCTTCACTTCCTCCTGTTTTGTTTGCTTCTCACTTTTGATCTGTCAGTGCTTGTACTCCTTGCCTTTTTACTATGTTAAAAGTCTATAAGGTTTTCCATTTCAGGAAAATTAAGCAGACAGCAGAATTTTTGATCCAAGTCTTTGTAATTTGCAGCATGAGAGCTGTTTCCCCAGCTGCAATGCACCTTTTATGAGTTTTAAACTATTTTTCTTGAGACTTAAGTACATTTCTTGTAGCCCCACCATGACACTGTTGGGGAAAAATAATATATTCTGACAGTAGTCTTATTGGTGCCTTAGAAACAGATAAAACCTTGGAAGGCAGATTTATCAAGATGTTAATGAAAAGTGGATAGTATATTTTATCAATTTCTTATTCACTGATTCTCAACTAAAAAATTAATCAAAAGCCAATGTTTGGTATCATAAAACCTTGGCTATTTAATGTATTTGGGAATGGCTTCTGATCTAGAAGTAATGTTGTGTTCCTTCTCTCCCCTTAGCCTTTTCACCCCACAGCCTCCCCCCAAATCCTTGATGGTAAAGAGGTTTCCCCTGGATACCCAATAACACATGACTCCAATTACAAATAAGTGATTGCGCCACACTCTTCCTAATGCCCATGATAACCCAGTTTCTGAGGGTAAGATTTTTTCTTGATTATAAAATGCTTTCACAGATGTTTTCTCATTTGACTTTTTCAAAAATTGTGTGAGGTACGAAGAGAGAGTAGTATTATTACCCTTATTTCACAATGAGGAGGCTGAGGGAGAGGAAGAAGTGACTCACCCAAGGCAATAGCTAGTAAGCATTAAAGCCTGGACTCAGGCCTTTGTTACTATTCAGTGTTGACATCCTTCCTTAGGAGGCTTGGGTGGACTGGTAGGTGGGTGCCAGAAGCAGTATGATTGAAATGCTTTCATAGTACAAAGCAAGACTGTGCCTACCTTAAACCCATGGTGAGAATAGACTACACTTTTGAATACTGTTCTAGTGCTAGTGGAAGAGAGATGTTTTACATTGCAGAAGACTTTTACAGTCTAAATCCACGAATCTTGTGGGAAATGATAGAAGACAAAAGTTTTAGAAGTTTGTGCTAAAATTAAAAAAGTGGAAGTGAGTACCTCTAAGTGGTTTAATAAGCTCAGGAAAATGTTCTTGGGAATGTGAAATAATGGTTTGTCCAGATTAGATGGTGCCCTGAGTCAAAAAGGGCTTTGTAGATCCACAGTGATTTGAGCTGCTGACCAAAAGGATGCCATGCACTTAAGCATGCTCTGTATGAGTGCTCTTAGTGTCAAGGTCATGTTGGGAGACAATTCTGAGAACAGGTCTCCCATTTCTACATGTCTTGTGAGCAGAGGCACTAACTGACTATATTGCAGTCTATCATTTCAAGAATGTTTGTACGTGAGCAGCCTTGGAAGATGGAGATAGTGCCTCCCTCCAGAGCAAAGGGCAGGCATGCTTACTGTCCGGTATAAAAGATTCAGGTTCCCTAAGCTCAGGGTTCCTCTCCTATAATGTTTCCTGTATGTACTGATGTCACCTGACCCTCTCTGTGGTGCCCTCTGGGAATTGGCGCTCCAGGAACCAGTGCAAGAAAGTGTTGATATTCTGGCTACCACTACTGCTGAGAGTAATAAAGTCAATTGTCTTTGACCCAGGTGTGCCATGTCTTCTTCCAGCATCCTTAAAAGTATGACAGACTAAGTGTTTGCTTGCAAATAGGCTTCACAGTTCTGAGAGGTCACAAGGCTTCATCTCCCCTTGCCCAATCTCTGGTGTATTGCAAAACAACAACAACAACAAGAAAAACAAAGAGCGCAGGACATTTCGAGTCCATGCTTATTCAGTTTCCTGAGTCTTATGTACTTCTAGCAGGATAATTCTGGCATTTCACCATGAGCCAGTGTCTGTGGAAACTAGATAGGTGGCTGGTGAAAAGCAGTCAGCAAATAAGGACACTGCAAAGCATTTGGGGACTTTCAGATAATTCACTGCTCTTCCTCCACTGCTGACTTCCGTCTTTTTAAGACCAGCCTTTAGCAACCTGGGGTACAGGTCTTCAGTCTGAGGAGCTGCCTCTACTTTCCCATTTTATTGTTTAATACGGTTGGAAATTATCCTCACTTTCCTCACTGGGCTAGATTTTCATCCTCAGCTCAGTACTAGATTTCCATTTCTGAGTAAACCTGCAGTTCATTTTTGGAGGATAATTCTTGCTAAGGTAATTGTGTTCTATCTCTTGATTTTTTATGATGATGAACAATAACACAACAAACCATCTCTGATGAGATCTGTGCTTTTTTAATTTGGGGACATTTTCTTTAGCATTCTAGGTAAGTAGGGTCCAGTCATGGGTAAGAAAGTTCTCCAAGCTTGGGCTCTCCTTTTCAAAGGTTAATGAAATTTTCTAAGACTCCATGCGGCCCGGTGACTCTGATGTTCACTTCTGTACTGGACCCCTCTCTTTGTGCTAACTGTCCTCAGGGTTGGCACATTAGTTTGGTCCCATTAACTTAGGCTTCACTTATGCTTCCACAATTCTACTCTCTCCCTTCCAACCTCCCAGTAAGTCACCCCATTTCATTCTGGGAGCTGGTCAACCTACATACCTTGCAGAAGCTCCATAAATATTTGTAGAATGATTGAATGAAGGTACTGGGTCTCTTTTTGAGCTTTTTACCAGAGCTCTTGAATCTTATCAGGACCTCGATTTCCCCAATAAAAAATATGAGGAAAGAGGGATAATAATGCTACAAGTATTACAATAATATTAATCCTAATACCAACATTGGCTGAGTCCTTACTCTATGCCAGCCAGATACTGTGCCAAATGCTTTCCATATCTAGCCTCATTTTAATCCTCACAAAATTACTGTATGATTATCAATACTTTACAGATAAAAAATGGACACAGAGAGATTTTGTACTTTTCCCAACGTCACACTATGACAGTACTGAGATTCTTCTACTTTCTAAGAACCAGGAGTATCTGCTGCACATGTTATATAGTTAAAGAAGGAAATGGGACTTTTACTTTTGGGTGAGTCTGACTTAAATCAGCCGTAAAAACATCTTTATCCCAGGTGATAGATGAGTCATCAAGAAATACACTTGAAAGCTTAGAAGACCAGAGCCACGCCAGAAAACCTGACCTATGTCGAAAGCAAACCATAGGTGTTCTCATCCAGCTCCTCATTTACAGATCTCCCTCTCTTATCAGTTGGGTGATTAATTAATTTATTCTAAAAATATTTATTGAAACCTGACTTGGTACACGGCATGGTCCCTAAAGAATTCTGGCCAAGTGAAGAGAAATAACTTCCTTTAGGTGAAGGAGAGCTTACATAGTGGACCTGCTGAGGCCAGGAGTTGACCCCAGGGACTGGGAGGAAGAGAGAGCAGCTCTGAGGATGCGAGATACAGACTGACCACCCTTTCATTGCTTGTAAGTTGCTGAGCCCAGGGACCATCTGTGTCTTCACTGCTGCACCGTCTGTGCTGAGCATGCTGCCTGACACGGGAGTTGCTTCATAAATAAGGGCTAATTGAATTAAAGCAACAGCTCTCTTGGATAGTCTTTTTTGTTTTAATCATTTTCCTGGAATTTGACTTATTAAGTTGTTGACTGGAATAAAATGATATATTGGCTTATTACAAATGTTCAGATATTAAATTCAGCATGACTAAGTTTCAGTCTCTGCTCTTTCTTTTTCTTTAGCCAGGAAATAACCTTGTCATCCACCGCATCTTATATTCTTTAGTATTGTATTTTGGATCAGAGTAGTATTTCTGGTTTTTTTACCCTTGAGGTACAAAGAACAATTCCATAGAAAAACTGCTTACATATGACTAAACTGAAGAATGTAGACAGGTAGACGTAGTCTGCTAGATTAGGCCATATGAAATTGGTAAAACTTGAGAGTTTTGACCTTTAGGAGTTAAATTTAATGGATGATGCCTTCTCTTCTTCTTTTTTAAGTAAACAACTGAGATACCTATAAAAGAATAAGCATTTCTTCACAAACATTTCTATGGTACATGGCAGGATGGGTACTTAACTTCTGGCCATAGCAAAAGATATTTGCTTTGTTCCTTTGCCTTATCAAAATTCTTCCCATCTGGGTGGCCTGCATCACAAACTTTCTCTCCCAGCTCTGACTATTATCTGAGTGTGTGCTAGACGCTTTATTTCATTATGTGAGGCCTTGTGAGTATTATTAGAATGAGAGGAAACCGTGAAAACTGTGGGTTCTTGGTGCACCTCTTTGACAAATATTTACTGAGTGCCAACAAAAACAGTGTTTACCGCATGAGCAGAAAGTGAAAAGACACAGTCCTTGTCTCCTCGGAATTTATTGTTTCTGGTTTGTATTGTTTACATCAGAGCCTTATAAGTAAATGTAAAATTATAGCTGTGCTGGGTGCTTTGACAGAGAGTGCATAATAGCATAAGTATAACTATTAGGGGGAGCTGATCAATCAAGGGGGTCAAGAAGGGTCTTTCTGAGGAAGTGATGGCTGAGCTGAGGGCAAGCGCAGCTGTGAACCAGGTGAAAAGAGACCAGCGGTGGGGAGATGAAGCAACGCAGTTCAGTTCAGGCCGTCGAATGTTTATAGAATGCCTACCATATTCCAGACACTACGCTTAGAGGCTGGGAAATGAAAAATGAATGAGAAGTGGTCTTTGCCCCAGTCAATAACTCACTCTAAGGGTTTTGTTGTCATGTAATTTATAAGTTAGGAGAGCCACTCTGTCCATCTTTGTTTTGCTTCTGTGCAGTTTGAGTTTTCTTTGTGTCAGGATTACCTCAGCCAGGCAAGTCCTCCTCAAGAAATCAAACACAGTCTTTTTGTCATGGAGTCAAAGTTTAACAATGAATACACGTAGTCTGCTAGATTAAAGTCCAGTAACGCCATTCCAGCCTCTACCAGCAACTGAATGTGGTCCCACAGTGGAGTTCCTGCCTGTTGCAGAGCCCGCCAACCCCGTGGCTCCAGGAAGGAAGCCTGGCTGCCACCAAACAAACGACCCATTATTACTTTATCTCTCCCTTTTTTTAACTATTAACTAAAATGACTACATTATTAACTCAGCCATAAAAACGAATAATAAACATACTGTATGTGCACTTACCGAATCTGCTTTCATGTTAAGTGTTACTCAGACCTGGAGTATAAACTTCTGAAGACACTCAACACATATGTGAAGTATCAAGGGCATAAACAGAGGGCAGATGCAGGAGGTGTGGCACAGTAGAGATTGCCAGAACCACAGGCACAGAACAGAACAACAAAAGAGCACACACCACTGCTGGATTTTTCCTCTAGACTACAGGGCAGGTCCTCAACCACTGCAGCCACCAAAAGACATTCTAGGCCTATGATCCTTACTCCCTACAAAGGTCTAAGCCTTCTCCTCATCTTTCTGCCTGTGATTTCTGGCATAGCTCCCTATTTTAGAACGAACTGACTTCGCCCTGCTTGGCTTCTTGCCCTGATCTTGATGGAGAACTTGCCCCAGGGCTGGTTCTGAGCAAGGCATCCTCTGCCCTTCAGTTTGACCTTGGTGGCTCACTACACCACCAAGCCCGAAACCCCCAGGACACCGCCCTGACCAGCAGACTTCTTGGCCCGCTCCTTTTGCTGGGACCGACTGACTTCCACAACAGGGTGGATGAGGAGGCTGGTGACACAGAGATCTGCATCTCAGCTCTGCTGTTTTGTTTCATTGCTTTCTTGCTTTTCATTCTTCTTTGCAGGGACTCACAAACTTACTTTATAGGTTAGTGTCAATATTTTATATGATTAATGCTCTTTCATCCTGGCTGCAAATCCTAAATGCTTTTCTTTTTCTCCTGTTCTATTATTATAATTTTTTTGTACTTCATCTTTTGGGGGTTAATTTATTAGGGGGCAAGTAATATTTCCAGGTTATAGAAGAGGACGCTTAGATATCGCATCACTGACTTGTCCACCTTCAAACCCTGCTGTTGATAATGGAGCAATCAAGTCCAAAAGAGCAACAGCTCCCAAATTTGCTTTCTTGAGTATGCACAATCAACACTGTACAGATCCAACAAATATAGTAACTAAGTGGTTGAATATGCGTGTTTTGAATTGTCAGTTAAGAAGTTTTAATTTTCAAGAATGTAAGAAATTAAGCTAGGGACAACAGTGTTAAGCGGTCTTTTGGAAAATGCAAAATATGCCTCTACATTCACGATCCGTAAAACTTGCAGTTTGCTTTTGAAAATTCAGCATGTGTTCTGTCTTTAACAATTCCACCCTCTCCCTGTGAAGAGTTATTATCAACTCTGTGGATGCGAGCTGTGATTATAACATTATCAGACTCTTTGTCTAGCAAGTTGTTTGTGCTATCTCATTTCCAGATTATTCTGTAAAAAGGAATTTATGTGAGTACCAATTTACCCATTGAATAAGTGTTTCTGCTTGATTTTTTTTCTGGAAATATTATTAACAATACACTTCAGTAATGACCTAGCCCAAGATGTTCTTGTGTTATTTTGGAGCAAGTTGTTAGTGACTCATAACACATTGGGCATCCAAACTATGGTTAACTGGTGGTCAAGCTAGGAAATTCTGTTCCCATTAACTCTCCCTTTCTTAGCCCAGAACACCTCTCCACTCAACTTCTTGTCTTTTGATTCGTCACACTCATAGTCTCTGCTTGGTGTTTTCAGACCGAAAGTAGAAGCAATGACATACCATAATAAGTATTGTTCCTATTGAACTTCCAGCTTAGCTAAAAACAGGAAATACAGTCCGTTTCGTGGAAAAGCCTGCTTTTGTGATGCTTCCAACCCAAAAGGTTTGGATCAACTGTGGCTGAGTGTCTGAACTTTTGGCTTCTTTCTTACAGTAAACTTTCTAACTTCAGAATTTTAGCACTATGTCTACTTATAGGGTGATGCCTTCCATATTTAGATTATGCTGACACATGAATCAGTTTACTTTTAAACCATTTTCATTTAATATTTGGATGTACTTGTTACTAAAAAAGGTACATATGAACATTGCATGAATCATGAGATTGAAAGCACAATAGTGAACAGAGCCACAGTTTTAATAGTTTCAAGAATTTACTTATTGGATAGTTTCTTTAAAACAGGTCTATTATTATAAGGCTTCACTCACTAAGTGAGTATTTGGTGCAGAAATTTACCATGTAAAATAAATCCAGAAGCAAAAATTCTGGGTTAGGTAAAATAGTCTGACAACTCTTTTGGTAGAGAATACCAGGCCCTACCAGAAATAAATCTAAATCATTTTGCACTCTAATAATCAATCGATTGTTAGTAATCTTAGGAGGCAGAGAGAGTTTGAAGTTGGAACTTCATGTAGACTATATCTTTTTTTTTTAAGATCCATCAAATTGGATAGATTAGTGAAAGAAGCCACCTAAGATTTCATTTATGTGATTCCAGGAAAATAGCCTGTGCTTGGGTAAATCGTCGTGTTAATTTCTAGCATCAGTGAGGAGCCTCGTCTTTCTTGGTCTCTTCGATATTTCATGACTGTGTAGATTGGCCATAATGAATTGGATGGATTGCATTGTTTCATACATTCTCTTCTGATTTAGTCATCTAATGTGATCCTACTAACCGTTTATCATGGTTTTCAAGTGTGATAACTGGCAACAGGAACTATAATTCCAGATTGAGTTGTTAAATGAATATATTTCACTTGCCTTCATTAAGGTATGACTTGCTACATTTCTTTTGTTCGCCTTTGATTTTGTATTAAAGGTCAATCATCTCAAGGGAGCAAGATGAAAAAAAGAACGTCAAGGAACATGGAGTGTAGAGACAAGAGAAGCATGTTCAAAGGAATCAGATCCCTTCAGCTTTAAGCCTTATTGAGAAATGGAATTAACTCAATATTTGTTGAAGTTCTGAAAAGATTGAATAGTTCCTTTTATTCTATGTCTTTTTGCTTCCATTTAGCTGGAATTTGCTGGACAGAATTAGAAATGACTGTTCTTTCATTTTTTTTCAATGGTTTAGACTAAAAGCAAAGTGCCAGAGTTCTTAAAAGTAATCTCTTTTTATTAGAATCCAAACCTTTATGTAGACTCAGAAGTGGAGACATCATCTATATTTTTTAAGAGTTTATAAAACTGTAGGAGTTTGATCAAACTGTAAGAGTTTATCTAGGATTACCAAACTTTTAAAATTTTGCTCATGGTTAGTTGACAATATAACCGTCCATTCAAAGTCACCCCCATCCCACTTCTTCCAAAGCAAGAAAAACAAAGTAAAAGACAGCTAATACCTGTTAAAATGCTACATAAGCCAAACATTTTTGTATTGTGTCTGTATCACATGATATCCATTTTCCTTCTTCATTCCTGGAATAATATCACTCACAATTTAAGATCTTACATTTCAGATTTTTAAACTGTAGCTGAATAATCTGGATGAGTTAGAAAATCCTAATAGTGAATTTATAAAGAAAATGTTGACAGAGCTTGGATTCTTATAGTGCTGGTGGGTACCATGATTATAATAATGGTTTCCTTTCAAACTCTTCCATTAAATGTTCCAAACAGTGGAATTTGTAGTTTTTCCTTTGGTCCAGAGATCAAAAACATGAACAATTTTACATTTCTAAGGTTGGACAGCATCTGTGTTTCCACAATTTCTGTGGGAAACCAATCCACCCTTTCTCAGTTTTATTAAAAACCACCATCTTGGCTCCAGTATGTGCCATTACAAGCACTTTCATTCTGTCTCTCATATCTCCTTTTAGGAAGTAGGAGTCTGCTTGTTGCTTTTTTTCTTTTTTCTTACTGACTTTCACTACATACTGTAAGTGAAAAGTGGTTTAAAAAACTGAAGATAGGATAACATAGTGGTTAAAAGAGTAAATCTGAGAGGCAGATTGTTTGAGGTCAAATCCTTGCTGTACCATTTAGTAACTGTGTGACTTAGGCAAGTTATGTAAGCTTAGTAGCTTAGTAGCCCCATCTGTAAAGTGTATATATTAATAGTGTCTGCCTTGTAGGGCTTTTGTGAGATTTAAATGAGGTAGTAAATGTAAAATGACCGGCTCATGGTAAATTCTCAACAGTTGGTGACATCATCAGATGTTTTATTTATTTTTAACAGACAACCTAGAAATGTTTTCTGGTAGCAATTACTCTTTTACTAAGATAATTTTATTTTGTAGTAAGCATGTTTTAGTGTTTCTATTTTAGAATAAAATGAATTAAACCTGATTCATTCATTGGACAACTCTTTATTGAGTGCCTACTGTATGCCTGTTGACTAACACAGCCCCTTCCCTCCAGGAGCTCATGGTGTAGGTGCAATATTTATGTGATGAGAATCATCCTGATGTTAGAAAGAAAGACATTTTAAAGGTTGAGCTGGATGAGAATGGAATTCTGCTCTTTGTATTTTAGAATCTTGTTTTAGAATGCAACATATCAGCTTTGTCTATCATTAATGTGGATGACAAAGTTTAAGTTCCAGGGAAAGGTGCATTATAATTTAAATAACCCGGGACTTCCCAAGACTTCCCATGTTTATAACTGTTGTATTCCTTTAGGAAGTAAGTTTTGCTCACAAATAATCTCTGCTCCTCCCCGCCGTGTCTACCAAAGTAAAGCCTGAAGGGAATTCTTGTCTGTAATTCAACCATGTATATTTTGAGAGAGCTTTTGAATTTCTTTAAAAAAAAACAACAACAATATTTTTAATGGCAAAGAACAATGTGTTTTAGGATTTGGTGCTATTTAGATATTTTTTTCTCATAATAAGAAAAGTTGAGGCCTTAAAAAGAGTGACCTCGTGAGCTGAGTCCCACCTGAATCACTTTTTATTTGTTTTTTTCTTATTTATTCAGAGCTTAATTCTGCTAGTGACTTGAGTTGACTTACAAAGAAAACAAACACAAGAAGGCAGTCAAAATACAGCTTAGAATACAGAATTACATTCTTAGTCTGAGGTATCTAAGAGAAGAAATTCAAGAAAAGAGGTAAAATTATACAAATATGCAGGTAATAAAATTTATATAGCTGCTATTGCCCTGCTTCAAGTTCTGCATTTAATTTGCTGGGTCAAATTTGAATTGAATTGCCCTGATTTCCTGAGAATAATTGTCATTCTGCAGTATTTTTAATCAAATAATGCAACAAACCTTTCTGGAATACCCATTAAGTTGGTCTTTACCCTATACATATCAACCATTTATGTTAGAACATCTCTATCCTTACTTCTCAACTCTATGATTGGGTATATCAACTTAACAACAAATATTTTTCTATGTCTACTATATTCAAGGCAATGAAGATGGGAAGTGGGTTGGACTTTTTCTATTTCACCATAACTTATGTTTGCTGTAGGTTTTTTCTGTTGTTTTGCTTTGTTTTTGCAGCTATCTTTGATCAGATTAACGAAGTTCCCCTGTATTCTTAATCTGTTAAGAGTTTTTTCTACTATGAATGAATGTTGAGTTCTATCAAGTGACTGTTTTTTCTGGATCTTTTGAGATAACCATATGAGTTTTCTTTTGTTTTTTTCCTATAAACTTGTTGAATTTTATTAATAGATTCAAATATTAAATCATCTGTGCAAGTCTGTAGGGAACCCATCTTGGTTGTGGTGTTTTATCCTTTTTATCTATCACTGGATTTGATTGGCTAATATTTTGTATGTGATTTTTACATCTATCTTCATGGGAGAGATTGGCTTGTTCGTGTTGTGTTTCTTTCTTACAAAATTCTTGCCAGATCTTGATATCAACATGCTGCCTTCATAAAATGAGATTGGAAATATTTCCTTGTTTCTTTTCTCTGGAAGACTTTGTGTAAGATTGATGTTATTTCTTCCTGAAAGGTTTCAAGGAATCTCTGATGAAACCTGGACCTGAAGTTTTCTTCCTGGGAAAGAAATTACAATTTCTTTCATAGATACAGTACTACTTAGATTTTTTATTTTTTCTTGTGTCAATTTTCCTTCCTTTCTTCAGCAGTTGTATTTTTATAACTTTAGTAAGTACATTGTACAACTTCCTTTAAGAAATAAATAGTATCTATGTTATTCTGTGGCTTGCTTTATCTTTTAGTAATATATCTTGGAGGTTTTTTCCTATATCAGTAGCTATAGGGCTTCCTCATTCTTTTAATGGCTGCATAATATTCCACAGTAGGAAATCACCATCTTTTATTTAATGGATATCTTATTGAGGAATGTTTAGATTGTTTTCGAATTTTGACTGTTATACAATAATGTAAGAAACATTACTGCACATATATTAGAATATATGCATAAAAGTATTTCTGTTTCATTTTACTTTTACTTTTTTATTCCTTAGTAGTAACTAGATTTAGCATTAACAGTAGAAAATAGATTGTTGCTTATTTTCATCTTAACATGCTATGAGGCAGACTTAGAATTATCTTCTATTTTCTGAATGATGCTTTTTGCATTATATTAGTGCCTCGGTTATAACCTTGCAAATTCTGCCTTCATTACTTATTACTGCTCAGGTTTGATTTATTGTAATACCCTTTGATTAATTGTCACTTCATTTGCATATACTTTTTCAATAGAGGGAAATCTACATAGGGACAAATTTTGTCTTGTCATCCTTAAAAATGAAGCAGCCAGTTGTTTTACCAGCAAAATGAGCTTATTCCCAAAGGGCAGAGGAATTGTAGTTTGGGACAAGCAAACTGTGGCAAACCATAGGCTAGTCTGAAGAAACAAGTGGAAGGTTAGCCTTCATTCGGTTTTAGGAGGAAACTGAGGAAAGTTGTTTTGAACAGAAGTTCAGTGGAGAAGAATGAGACTTTGAGGTTGTGGCGGTTTCTCATTGGCTACAAGCAGTGGTTAACGCTTTGTTGCTGGGGCACGAGGGATCTTCCACCTCTTTCTTAAAAACGGGAGATGAAATTCCTATGTGAAAAATGTCCTCCTTTGTCGAAATGATTCTTGTCTTCCTTCTTCCTGCTGGTTACGTGGGCTGTCATGGGTGGTGCGTGCATGAGGGCTCCCCCTTCAGGGATTCCCGACTCCATTTTAAATGAGGTTTCCTTTCTTTCTTTTCATAGCCTCTTTGGTTCAGTGCTTTATACCTGGTGGTTAGTGTAGACTCTGACACATAGGTACTCAAAACAAATGAGTTATTCATGGGGAGACACCGTGCGAGATAATGGTCTCCAAACAGTAACTATGGGCTGAGGGACATTGACTCATTTACTGATGAATGATTTTAGGAGTCACGGTACCCAGTGAAGCGTTAGACATTTAAGATGCAAAGATGAATGAGATACCCAGCCTCTGTCTCACAGACTGGAGAGAGCTGATGCATTAACAGGGCAACTAGAATACAATATCCTAAGTGTTGTGATGACACTGAGAAGCATAGAATGAACAAGGAGAATGCCTTGGACAGATGTGGAAGGCTTGTGGAGGAGAGGATGCTTGAACTGGTTCTTAAAACATGACTTTTCCCACAGAGAGAATAAAAGGAGTAGCTCACACAGAGTTCTGGCGACGTGCGATGTAGTAAGAAAAGGAGAGAAGTTCAGAGTCACTTGACATGTAGGAAGCAGTGATGGGGCCAGTGGTTGAGGGGGTGTAAGGACGTGGCAATGAATAAGATGAGATGGTATAGCAAGGCGTGGGTCAGATTGTGCAAGCTCCTCGGTTCTGTAGGAGGAAGTCTAGACTTCATCTTGTAGTCAGCAAAGACTAGCTACAGATTTTAAAGGAGCAGAGTGTATCGGAAAACCTGATAAAGCAATGGCTTAAACAAACTCAGGTTTGTTTTTCATCAAGAAATTTGAAGGCAAGTAGTTGCTGGTGTTGGTTCAATGTCTTAAGGATGTGAGGGGCAAGGTGTTTGTGATTCTCTTCATGTTTTCCTCATGGCTGGGCGGTGGCTGCTGCTGCTCAAGTCAGCATGTTCGAGTCCCAGGTTGGAAAGGGGAGGAAGCATCCCAGAGCAATTAATGGAATCTTTCTCAAGAATGCAAAACTTTCTAAAGATTGAAGTTTCTATCTTTTTGGCCACAACTGTGTTTCATGGCACTCACCTTACTGCAGGGAAGGCTGAAAAATGCTGTCTGGACACATTTATGTTCCAAAAACAACCGAGTTTCTATTAGGAATGGAGAGGGAGAATGGATTGGATAGGCAATTCTCTGCGTCTACCACAGTTGTGACATTAGATATGATTCTTAGGGAACACCTGTGGGCGATAGAAAAGGTGATTTGGGTGACCAATGTATCCTCCGCAGTCTAGTGGCCACAACGTCTAGGGATTATAGACACTGACTGATGAAAAATATGAAGGTGATGTTAGTGATAATTTATCATTCAGTGATATCACTGGGATTTTTTTTTTCTATTTGAATAAAGTTACAAAGAAATAATTAACTACAATACATACGTAATAACTGACTAAGAACCATATCTTGACAATGTTAATTCATTTCATTTCATTCATTGATTTCGTTTCACTGATTTCTTTCATCAAATGTCTATCGGGCACCTCCACGTGCCAGACACTGTGCTGGGCTCTAGGGATGGAGGAGGGAAAAAGGTAGACGAGTCCCTGTTTTCATGGACCACAGGGTCTAGTCAGGGAAACAGGAGAACAAGATCGTTACAGATTATACCATGGGAGACTAGGAGGAAACGGAGTGATGTGACAGAGTGACTAGGGTGTGAGGGGCCAGGTGCTATTTCAGGTAAGGTGGTTAGGCCAGAAAAGGCCTCTCCACAGAGGTAACCTTTGAGTTGAAGGATAAGAATGAGCTAGGTGTGAAAAAGTCACCTAGGTATGGGGTGTTGGAGTGGGGCCAGGAGAGCAAGAGCAGAGACCCAGAGGCAGGAAAAGGCTAGAAATGGGGCCTTGAGGCTGGTGTGGGTGCACCATGGGGGTGCAGGGGGTGCCTGTGGTGAAGGAGGTGGGCCCTTTCCATTCAGGGCCCGATGGGCCATCGTACAGGAGCCAGGTGAATGCCTTAAGCTGTGAAGGTGGTGGTCTGATTTATGTTGACAAAAGTCCCTGTGACTGTCATCTGAGAAGGATTAGAGAGAGAAAGGGGATGAAGGGGACCAGTTAGGAGGCTAATGCTCTGGCCAGGAGAGAGATGATGGTGATTTGGCTGAGGAGGGTTTCAGATGACACGGAGAACAACTGGAGACACACAGTGGAGTGAGAACGGACGCGACTTGCTGGCAGATTACGTGTGGAAATTAGGAAAAGTCTAGTTTCTAAGTATTTTAAAAACTTTTTGTTTTGTGTTACCTGCAAACTCTCATGGCCACATCTTAACTGGGTACTTCCAATTCTTCTTAATCAACCCTCATACATTAAAAGGTTAATATCTACTGGTATAACTCCAGTTTTTAAAATCTTTTTTTTATTTGGAAAAAGAGGCAACAGCAAAGGATTTTTAACAGAACAATAATTCCAGTTTAGTACTCGCCCTTGAAGATCTTGCATGTGTCCTTCGTCCTAAGGGAAATTCCTGCTTTTCTGTCTTTCCCAGTTCACAAAAACAAGTATCCATATAAGGATATAATAATTGATTTTTTTTTTTTTTTTTAGTTAGAAGAGAGAGCAAAAGAAAATAGCAACATCTCTCTAGGCTTTCCTTATTATTCTAAGCAGTTCTGTGGAATTTAATAACCTGAAGGAAAGCAAAAGATTTTTCTGTAACTTTATTTGAAGTAAACTGAGTCTGCACCCAGGGAGCCCCCAATATAACGTGCACGTAGATCATGTGAGTGTCTTGTGGGAATGAAGGTCTGGCTCAGTAAGTCGGGGCGGGCCTGGGACTCTGCATTTCTGCCAGGCTCCTAGCTGGTTAGCAGACCATGCTTGAACAGGAAGGATCTCAACTTTACTCCACATAGTCATCTTCTCTGCTCTTAATCACTGATACTTTTATTTCTCAGTGTTCCAGTATCATCGGATTGGAGAAACTGACCCATTAGAACTTCAAGCATACTTGATGAATAGAAGAAACAAATAAGGAATTTTATTCTCCTGGAAGTCTTTTCTAGATTTACAATTCACTTTCTGTCCTTGGTCTAAGAAACCCTGGCACATTGATTGTTGTCTGGAATGTTCTTTACCCTAATGACTAAGAATCTAATTACATTCCACGTTGTGACTAATTCTCAGCTGCTTTCAGGATGAACTCTATAACATCACTACAAAAAGGCTCTGTGGCCTTTTTGGGAAACCTACAGTAGGATCCCAAATAGCTTTTTTTCAACATGTGATGTTTCAGAAGACCACAGAATTTTAGGGTATCTTTTCGAGTTAACACTAATCATATGTGGTTTTCTTCCGAAAACATTTCTTTCAAAATGACCCACATTTTGAAAAGAAAAAAAGCGTATATCAATTTAGGCAAGATATTGGAGAAGGAGAGGATTTGACTCAGAAACCTTATCTGGGCATGATAAATTTCAGTATTTTTTGTCTCAACAATACTTATTTGGTATATACTGTCAAACTAGTTGTAAACCAAAGGGGAGGGTCCATTCTGCATCTTCTACGTGTAAGTAATAAGTGTAAGTACTAAGTTGCAAGTGCAAGATGTTTCACATAAAATTGAAGTTAAAATTATTTCATCAAAAAATGTGTTTTATACAAATTACCAGTTTATGAATACTCAGAATATCATTTTTAATGCAAATATGACTTCTGAAGACTTATTACTCCAAAAAATATACTAATTCTAAAATACAGCTGATTACTTAATTATTTAAATACCATCCAAGTTGGGATTTACAAAAAATATATTTAGCTGAGTAGTATTTACTCAGCTGAAAACACGGCTGCAAGAGATTTTTCTTGCTAGAGTTCATCTTTTTTTAAGCTCTCCTCATTTTCTGCTTCTTCTACATTTTAATATACTGTTTTATACATACAAAAGGTTATATATAAATATAAATAATTTATGAAGCCTATTTTAACAAGAATACCTGTAAACCAATCACCTCCTTTAATATCAATGCCTTTTTATTCTTTACTTGTCCACCTCCTATTTCCTCCCCAGAGATAATATCTATGCTTAATTTTTCATGAATAGTTCTCTTAAAAAAATAGTTTTACCACATAGCCATATGAATTGAAGTAAGATATTATTTAGTTCCTTGTTTTTTGAGCTTTATAAAAGCTTTATAAAGGTGGTTTTGTATTATATATATATATAGTCTTTTTCTACTTGATATTGTTTCTAAGATAATACATTTAATTATTATTGTAAATGGAGATTTGGTTTCCTAGATTTTTTTGTTATTATGAAATGTGTTCTTCTGAACATTCCAGAACTTTTCTCTTGATGCATAAATGAAGAGATTTTCTAGGTTGCATATCTTTTGGAATAGAATTGCTAGGTCGTAGCAAATGATTAACTTCTCAAGATAATATCAAGTTATTTTTCAATGCACAATTTGATATTTCCACAAGCAGACAAATTCCCATTGCTCTATATCTTGGTTTTGTTAGTTGTCTTAATTTTTATTAAAAATATGCATATTATTATCTTAATTTGAAGTTACTTGACTATTGCTGAAATTAATAATTTTTTATATAATTATTCATCATTTATGTTTTCCCCTCTATGAAATGTTTGTTTATTCTTTTGCCCGTTTTTCTATTGAGTTATTTGTTTGTTCTTATATGTTTCATTTTTCACTTAAGGAATTTACTATTTACTGATTTTTTTTTTTTCTAATTCTTTCTAAACAAGGAATACATCTAATCCTATATTAGGTATGGGTTCTCCTTCTAGTAATGGCAGAGTAGCTCAGATCAGATCAGCTATCCCAATGATAACAATAATACACACACACAATATACTCAGAATTACACAATATACACATAAATTTATACACACGCAGACACATACACATATGTTGTGTGTGTATAATTTTATATATGTGTATATAAGAACTATCAGAAGCTACCGGAGGACAAACAAAGGTGAGCAGAAACTGGAGAAGCATCGATACTTGGAAGAAGAGATTAGCACTCTGGTGAATTTTCCATATTTAATGCCTTTTACCTGAGGGCAGTCTTCAGTCAGCGCTGTATTCAGGGTTACCATTGTGTCTGGATACTGAGGGTGAACATCCCAGGAAGGAGAGAGACACAGAGGGGGAGCCCCAAATTCTGCATGTTCACTCTATCCCAATACCTGGTTGACCTCTGAAGGATGCATGTGTGGTGGAGGGAAGCCACCTAAGGCTGAAAGGACTGAATAGAGATTTCAGCTGCTGACCACCACAGGACAAACTGTTTAGAGTTTGAGTTTGTGAAGGTATTTTCCTGCTGAAACAAACAAAACATCAATACTTTTCAGAGAAATGGAACATTTCTCTGTGAGATTCAGAATGCAAAACAAAGTGACTGAATATACGAAGAAAACAAGGAAGTGATAGCTATACTCCTGAGGAAAGGTTATCAGTAGAGACTTACTTCAAGAAATTGGATTTGGCAGACAAGATTTTAAAGCAGTTGTTACAACTATATAAAAAGGTAAAGAAAAATATGATCACAATAAGTCAGCAGAGGGAATTCCAAGAGAGAAATACAAACTCTGAATAAACAACCAAGTGGAAATTATAGAACTGAAAAAATGCAATGTTCTGAAAGGAGAAAAAAATCACTGGATGAGCTTAAGAGCAGACTGAAGATGGCAGAAGGAAGAGCCAATGAACTGGAAGAGAGATAACTGCAATTATTCAATCTCAATAACAAAGAGAAAAAGGTTTAAAGTAAAAGTGAACAGAGACTTGTAGGATAATAGCAGAAGATCTTATGTGAATATAAGTGGAGTCTGAAAAGGAGATAGAAAACAAATGCCAAAAAAAGATCTGAGGAAATAATGACCTAAAACTTCCCAAATTTGATAAAAGATATGTTTGGTATTGTTAGTAAATTCTGCCAGTTCCACTGCCAGAAATCTCTGTGAAGCCAGCCTCTCTTTTCCACCCTCCAACTGCCATTCATTTGGACTATTGCATCAACCTCCTAGCTTGTCACCTGGAGACTTGTTTCTCCTAGTTTTAGTCTATCCTCCACATTGTTACCAGAGTTACCTATCTAAAATCAATCTTTTTCAAAACCAAAGATGACAATAACATTACAAATAAGACAAAATCTTAAACTCCTTAGCACGGCCTTCAACTATGACCCAATCTACACCTCCTGCCTCAGATCTCTAGGACATCCCCCACACACTATGCTTCTGTCACCCGGAGCCTCTCACCCCTCCCTGACAGATCCAATCCTTTCATACCTCCATGCCCGCTCATAGTGGTGCCCTGGTGCCCTTAACATCCTTTCTGTCTTCTCCTGGGAGACTCCTACCATGTCTACATAGGAAACTTCTGACATTTGACTATTTCTAACCACAGAAATGGCAGTTTCTTATGGTTCAACACATACACAGATACTTGCCCCCCCCCCCCGCAACGCGCACACGCATGCACACATGCTTATATGTGTGAATAAATTAAGGCAGTTGGAATTTTATATTCCACCTGCATCTATTATCATTAATCAGGAAATGATATGAAATGATATGAAGATATCATCTGCCCCAACCCACCATCTTCAGGCATGAGACATATTTTTATGTTACAGATGAAGCTCAGAGAAATTATTTGCTCAAAGTTTACAGAGCTATTAAGTGGTGGATCATGCTGATAAATGTTAAATCCAGAGTTTAAAGAAGTACATACAGATGTGTATATAGTCATTTCATTAATATGTAAACATTTTAAGTAAGTACCTGTTGTCTGTTCAAACAGTGACAATAAGTGACCCATACCCCACTATTTCTTTCTAATTTAAATAATTTTTCTCAAAATACTATTATGAAAATTTTCAAACATACAAGAAAGTTGAAAGAATTGTACAGTGAAAATACACATACTCACTAATTTTAATGAATAAAGCTATGAAAAATTAATATATCCATCTTATCTGTAGATCCCTGAGCTAGAAGATGTGGTAATCTACTTTAAGGGGAGGACTGGGAAGTGCAGGAAAAGCACACGACTAAAATAAAATCACTAATACTTTACAGCTGTATACGAATGCTGGGCTGTGTTAGAGTGATTCATTTGTAATATTTTTATTTCGGTTTTTTTTGGTCAATTGGGGACTTTCTGTAAACTAATACAAATATAGATTTTATCATCTTTTTTTTAACTTTGCATTTGGATTCAAGATATGAGCAAATTTTTAGCCACTTCTGTTCTAAATTAGTGCTGGTCATAGCTTTGGTGCTTTAATTTTGTGTGGGATACAGATCAAGTCAACGGTTTCTCAGCTCAGTAATCCTGGGAGCTGATTGTGATTCCCATTCATTTAATGGCAAGATCCATAACTGCAGAATGACTCACTGGGTCTCCCTTTTCATTTCCCTGTAAGGGTAGCCCTTTGGGCCTATGATCATCTCCCAAATATGTGTTGAACCATGTAACGAGCACCATACTGGAGATATAGAAATAAATCAGACAGAGGCTCAGTATCCATGGAGCTTAGCGTTTAGTAAGGGAAACAGACTTGAAACAAACCATTTTTACAAGTTAATAAACAAAGAATTTACTACAATTGTGATAAAAGCCATCAGGTGTCATTAGCTGTCATCCTGGGTCAAGGTAGACAGAAGCACCTCCTAAGAAAGCAGCTAAAGTCTATGCCTGGGATACACTCACCCATATATCTAACATATTGAGATCTGATTCTGAGCTGATAATGAAAGAAACGATAGTAAAGCCTTACTTAATTTTTTAGTTTAGAGAAAAATGCAAAGTTTTTGTTGCTCTTTTTCAGATTAAAGAAAAGAATAAAGTAGAAATCTGCACACATTTCTATTTAGTCACAGGCCTTTAATGGTCCTAACACTCCTTCTGGGGCATTTGTTTTGCTGTCTCAGGACGAATAGCTTAACCACAACCACATGCCCTCTTGTAGGTGAGCATCGTAAGGTGTGCAGAGCCCTCACACGTACGCACCTGCATAAGCTTTTGAGAACTGTTCAGCTGAGCGTGAGCAATGAGAGGTGGTCTGGGAGTGACCCTCCTGGGGGAACTTAGGTAAAAAGGGCTGGAAAGCAGGATGGGGCTGTCCTGAAGACTTTCGTCACTTCAGGTGGGTCATTGCTTTTAATTGTGGTTTCTTCCTTCTTGAGATTGGACCCGTGGGAAGTTGGTAGTGGGGAGGTCAGGAGTACTGGGTGATTGGAGGCTGGTTTTTCCAGACCCTTGTGAAGCTCTGTGTCCCCACCTCCTGGAGCACTGGATACTCATGCCTCTGTAAGCCCTTAGTTGAGATATTAGGTCACTGCATCAGAGACAGCCAAGGAATGGTGAGAGACACAGCATTTTCTTTTCAGTGATCAACAAGTCAACTGTTTTGGGTGAATTGTGTTCCCCAAAAAGATATGTTGAAGTCCCAATCCCTGGAACCTTGAATATGACCTTATTTGGAAACAAAGACTTTGCAGATGTAATTAAGATGAGGTCACACTGGGTAAGTGTGGACCTTAATATGGTGACTGGTATCCTTATAAGAAAAGGGAAATTTGGACACCGACACACACGGGAGAGAAGGCCATGTGAAGGCAGAGGCAGAGATGGCAGCGGTGCATCTACAGGCCAAGGAGCAGCAAGGATTGCCAGCAATCACCAAAGCTAGAAGAGGCTAGGAAGGATTCTTTCCCTAAAGCCTTGAGAGAGAGCGTGGCCCTGCCAATACCCTGATTTCGGGCTTCTAGACTCCAGAACTGGGAGAGAATAAATTTCTGTTGTTTCAACCCACCTAGTTTGTTATGACAGTCCTAGGAAAGTAACATGCCAACCACTAGAAAAAGAATCATTCAACTCTTCAGATGCAGACAGGAAATCTTTCTGCTCCCAGATCCCCCCAGATCTCAGCAGGAGCTCTTTGCCAGCCTCTAGCACGGGTAGCCTTTCAATCTTCTAAATAGTCCTTCCTGTGCAAGTGCTCCAGAACAAATTAGGCATCTCGTGGGACACACTCAGGCAGTCTCCAGCCTGCCTTGAGGGTATCCACAGGTCTCCTGAGGTGAAGTCTCCAGGCGCTGCAAGATCCAGGTCTTCACCCAGCATCCCCGCTGGCGACGTGTGTTCCAGCCTGCCGCAGGCCAGAATGCAGGGCTGACCTCAGAGAGCCTCATGTGCGCTTCCCGCTCCATAGCCTGCCCTCTGCAGCCAGGCCATCATCCTTCCAGATTGTAAGAGGAAATTACTGACCAGGAAGGGAGAAAGTATTTCAGAGTAGTGTAATGTTGCACGTCGATATATATATTTTATATATATATATATATACACACACACACTTATATGTATATTTGTATGTATGTATATAAACACATATGCATGCATGTATGTAAACATATATATGTATAATTTACTCCCCTGTTCAAATACTTTTACTGGCTTTCTATTACTTGGTGAATAAAATCTAAAATAAGCTCTTGGCCTAGCGTTCAAGACCAGCCGCTTTATTGCCTGACAAGTCCCTGTGTGTATTCTGTAATCTAGCTGAACTCTCTTATCGAACCACTTCCCATCTTTCAAAACCCAGATCAAATGTTAACCCCACAAGAAAGCAGTCGTTTCTCATTTCCACACCCTATTTTGAGCGACCATAATACCTTTTGACCTCTCTAATCATGTGACTCATTGTATGTATTGTATGTTTTTGTAGATTTGTCTGACCACTTTTCCCTGGTAGGAAGAAAGCTTGTTGTTATTAAAAATAAAATTAATAGCAAATATATTTGTGAAAACCAAAAGCATAGAATTTTTGGAATGTTTCACTTGCAGAAGGGTCTTTGGTATCACTGTCTTCATTGAGGTAGCTACCACTTACTGGGAAGAATTGTTCTGTGCCAGGCAATGAGTTAAGCATTCTATATGAATTATTTTAAACTCTTTCCACTAATGCATGTTGATTTCCTTATTCATCTTCGTGTCCAGCATAGCACATGGCTTGGTTGTGGATACTCAATAAATTTTTGCCAAAAGGTGAATCTAGAAGGCAAATGCATGTAGACGTGAGACTTTTTGAATCTCCTCTCTTGATCTCCATGGATGTATCGTCTTTAAGAAAATTGTATCTGAGTTGATCCATTAGGAAAACTGCTCCAATGTAAGTCTCTGTCTTGGAGTTTATTCTAAACTAAAGAAAGTATTTATACATGATGACGTGATAATGAAGAAGAATTCTGAATCATAATCCCT